>NC_057804.1:623468782-624068782 GCF_018294505.1 Triticum aestivum
TCCCTTCCTCGCGCCTTGCCTCCACCCCAGCCTCGGTCGGCGGCGCGTTGCCTCCACGAACCGGGCAGGGCCCCGCCTCGGCCCCTCCCCGAGCACGCCTGGCTACGGTTCCGGCCAGCGGCCCGCGTCCCTGCCCGGCCGGCCCTGGTGCTAGCTCCAGTCGGCGGCGGGCTCTGCTTCTCCGGCCGACCACGACCAGCCCCGTCCCTTCCGGCCCCTCCATCGCCGTGACGCTCCTCTGCCCGGTGAGCTATGCTTTTTTTTTCATTTTTCCTACTATGACATTCATAGTTTCATATTAATTTGCTGCAAATAACTACTATGTATGGACATGTGTAACTTATCTTCATAAAGACAAGTGATGTAATTGTTAGCATTGTTCTCTTCTAGATTTTATGTCTATAAGCCTAATATTTGTACCAATATGATATGTAATGGATTATGACAATATATGCATGTGAGATTAATGGATGGTGTATTCGGCCACTAAGTCTATTCACATATGCATGCAAAACAAATTTTTGAGTTGCTGTTTGTGTCATGTTCTTTGAGTTGTTGACGTCTAGAGATGGCATGGATAGGAGGTGAAGTTGTGTCTAAATCCTTGCTATGTGACATTTAGTTTCTAAAATAGTTGTGTGAGATGTGCTCCAAAATTGACATATGATGAGTGGTTATTTAATCATGATGATCTTGCTAAAAAAATTGAAGGACAAAATTTTACACTTGACGAAATATGATTTTTTTTTCATAGTTTAAACTGTCAATGCTTAACCTATTTTTTTGCACTTGGTCGAATTAACAGGATTTGTGGTGTTCCATCTTCGTGGAGTGACCATCGACGTTGGAGGTGTTTGTCCACGATCGTCCCTCCTTTGATCGACTACATTCTCTACATCGGAGGGTGAGCAACAATTCCATGACCTCGTCCACTTTTTTTCCATGTCACTAGATTGAATTTTCACATCAAGTCGCGTAACCTAGGTCTCCTGTCCGAAAGGGTTGCATCGATAAATATGCATTCAATTGCATATTTATCACCGCAGCTCTTTCGGATTGTCCAGCGCTTTCCACGGACAGCCCGAGGATGTGTAGATTGGGTATGTTGTTCATGCTCTACCCCATTCCGAGACAGGATTTCGGCGGCGCCTCCCTGTTGTTCTCCGGATGCACATTCTCTCGACATTTTGTTGAGACGTGTATTTGGAGAACAGCGGGGAGGTGCTGCCGAAATTTTGTCTCGGAATGGGGTAGAGCATGGACCGTACTCAATCTACACATTCTCGGGTGGGATTAGGACCCATCTTTACCTATTAGAGATGTAGGTGGATTACTCGTCAACCTTGTAAAAAATAAAATATTGATGTTGGTAATTTAAATGAATCCTTAATTTTGTTGTGTGGCTTCCAATAAAGCAGAGATGGCAGATAATCAGTGGATGTATAGTGGGTTTATCCGTCGGAATCAAGTAACAACAGAGTGGGTCGAGAAAACTGATGTGTTTTTGAAAGAGATATTCCGTAGTCCAATGAGGATGGTGCCAGAATGCCCGTGTGCCAGATGTGAGAGACGTATCCGCAGAGATAAGAGTGAGATGACTAAGCACCTTCGCACGCATGGATTTATGCCCAACTTTAATATGCCGATAAACTTTGCCCAGCAGGACCGTGGTAGAGAGGATGTGATACGACAACGCGTCGCTGGTTATGAGGACGATGGGGTTACAGACATGCTAGATGATGTCTTTGCTGCACAGCCGACACCTCTGTCACATTCAGCGAATGAACCGGAGGAGCCGGAGGAAACCGCAAAGGCCTTCCTGGAAATCTTGGCCTCGTCAAAGAAACCTCTCTATGAGGGTGCCAAGCTGTCTGTGCTGGATGCCATCTCGCAACTGATGGCAGTGAAGGCTGAGTACGGCTGTAGCCGAGGTTGCTTCGAAGCATTTCTGGGAGTATGGGCTAACAGCCTGCCCGAGGGCCATGAACTGCCGAAAACCATGTATGGTACGAAGAAAATCATGAAGGCGCTCTCCATGGACTATGAGAAAATACATGTTTGTCCAAAGAATTGCCTTTTGTTTAGGCATGAGTATGCGGATGACAACTACTGTAGGAAGTGCGGTTCCTCTCGGTATATTGAGGTGGTCGATAAGCATGGTCAGAAGCGGCAGCTAAAAATCCCTGTGAAGGTTCTTCGGTATCTTGATTTTATAAAAAGACTGCAGCGCCTTTTCATCACCGAGGAGTCTGCCAAAATGATGAAGTGGCACAAGGAAGGGAAAAGGTACAATCCAAAAAAAATTGTACATACATCAGAAGGTGAAGCATGGAAGTCATTCGATATAAAGTACCCGGAGGAAGCAGCCGAGGCTGGGAATGTCAGAATTGCTATAACAGGTGATGGGTTCAATCCATATGGTATGTCGTCTAATCCATACAGCTGCTGGCCCATATTTGTTATTCCGCTCAATCTCCCTCCCGGCGCCATAATGCAACGCAAGACCATGTTCCTGTCGCTTATAATTCCTGGGCCTGAATATCCAGGGAAGAATTTGAGTGTGTTTATGCAGCCGTTGGTGGATGATTTGCACCATTCTTGGTACTTCCCGAGGTTGACATACGACCGACATCTGCAGAAAAATTTCTTGATGAAAGTTTGGCTACAGTATTGCATGCATGACTTTCCCGGCTATGCCCTGTTCTGCGGATGGTGTACAAGTGGAAAGATGCCTTGCCCAGTGTGCATGCAGGCCTTGATTTTCATTTGGATGAAGAAGGGTGGCAAGTATGTTGCCTTTGACCAACATCGACAATTCCTCCCTCCAGACCATCCTGATAGGGAAGACAAGAAGAACTTCACAAAAGGCAAAGTTGTCCATGAAGTAAATGAGATTCCAACGTTTTCTGGTGCGGATGTGCTTGCTCAGCTCAAAGCTCTTAAGCCTGCCTGTGAAGGGAAAGGCAAAGGCAAAGGCAAAGGCAAAGGAAAAGGTAAAGGGAAAAAATGTTTTGAAGGATATGGTGAGATGCACAACTAGACTCACATTACCCCCTTCACGCAGCTTCCCTATTTTAAGGACCTCAAACTTCCATACAACATCGACGTGATGCACACCGAAAAGAATGTCGCAGAGTCCCTTTTTAACACGATCCTCAACATTCCTGATAAGACAAAGGATAATGTTAATGCTAGAGTCGATCAACAGAATATTTGTGATAGACCACGTCTTCACATGCAACCTCCCACAAGCAGTCGAAAATCTTGGTTCAAGCCAGATGCTGACTTCGTACTTAAAAAGGATCATAAGATGGAGGCATTCAAGTGGCTGAAACACGTCGTGAAGTTCACTGATGGTTATGCGTCGAATATAAGTAAGGGGGTCAATCTTTCAACGGGCAGAGTGACCGGGCTCAAGAGTCATGACTATCATGTATGGATTGAGCGGATTATGCCGGTGATGGTTCGGGGCTATGTTCCCGAGCGTGTCTGGCGTGTGCTTGCAGAGTTAAGCCATTTCTTCCGAACGCTTTGTGCTAAAGAAGTATGTCCTGAGAAGATAAAAGAAATGCATAAGAAGGCGCCGGAGTTGATATGCAAGCTAGAGAAGATCTTCCCGCCAGGCTTCTTTACTCCGATGACACATCTCATTTTGCACCTTGCGAACGAGGTATTGTTGGGGGGCCCTGTGCAGTATCGTTGGCAGTACGGCCCTGAGAGACAGAACAAGCATCTGAGACAGAAATGTGGAAACAAAGCTAAGATTGAAGCTTCCATAGCTGAGGCAGTTATCCTAGAGGAGGTGGCAGACCTCAGGACAGCCTACTATCCGGACCATGTTCCCACGTTGCACAATAAGGTGTCTCGATACAATACAGAAGAACCCAAGTATAAACCCAAGTTGCCTCTATTCACCGGGCAAGGTGGCAGGGCTGGATGCTCGACATCTTATGTCATGCCACGAGATGAGTGGGAGGATGTCATGTTCTATATCTTGCACAACATCAAGGAAGTTGAGGATGAGTGGATGAGGTAATACCTTTGCACCATTCTTTTAGTCAATTCGTTATGTTCACTTTGCCTAGTTCTTATACCGCTTTTCTTATTGTAGTCGATTCGTTGAAGAAGAATGGACAGGAATGCTGCCTCCTACTGAAGCGGAGGCACTTGCTCTTCTCCGAAAGGGTGCTGATGGAAGGAAAAATTTCGTTGCGTGGTTCATGGAGAAAGTAATTTTTCACACTTTCAATTAAACTCATGCACCCTATAATTTCAATTAAACTCATGCACCCTATAATTTCAATTGAACTTGTAGGGAAATGATCCGACCGAATCAATGGATGCAGAATTGTGATGAGTTTCCATGGGTTTTGACCCTGTCGTCATGACATGCGAAAAGTATGATGTGAATGGGTATCGCTTCCATACAGAGGAGCACCAGAACAGTCGGCCTGATCCCAAAACCATAAATACCGGAGTCTTCACTGAAGGAGATAATAAAATAGATTACTACGGAAGGGTAGGAAAAATATACGAGCTTACATTCAAACTTGGCCACGAACACCTAAGTCTCACTGTGTTCAAATGCCGATGGTTCGACCCCAAAAAGGGTCTGAGACATACGCCTACTGTTGGTTTAGTTGAAGTTAAACCATCAACCGTCTATGCCGGAGCTGATCTCTTTATCGCCGCTACCCAGGCCACACAAGTATATTATCTGCCTTACCCATGCCAGAAAGAGTACGTAAAGGGTTGGGAAGTTGTGTTCAAGGTGTCGCCGCATGGTAAGCTACCGGACCCGAACGATGATGATTACTACAACATAAACCCCATGACATACGAGGGAGTGTTCTATCAAGAGGAACATGATGACGTGGTCCGAAACAACGAGGATGATGACTTGGGTTATGTTGACCTGGACCCAAACGACGACGACGCACGGATTGATGGTGAGGCAGTTGTGAATCAAAGAGACATAATTATGCTTGAAAAGTTAAATGAAGACGCTGACGATGAGGAAGAGCCTCCACCTCCGTCAGACAACGAAGAAGATATGCGTGATAGTGATGATGAGACCGCTCCACAAATAGATTACAATAGTGATGATTCATATGGGTTCTAGAAAATGTAAGTTCTTTTAATGATCATTACAATAGTATGCTTAATGTGCTCTTCTGGTATTAATGTTTTTCCTGTATGCTTGTTTAATTGATATCCTTACTAATTGTTTATTCTCTTCTCAATGCAGGTTTGCTAATCATGGGCAAGTCCAGCGGCGCCAGTTTCCTCAGTAAATTTAAAGGACTTACTCGGAGTGGACGAGCCCACAAGGTTCCCTCCCGACTACGCGAGTATGACACCTCACAAGGAGGTGGAGGGGTCGGGGGAGGAGACCCTAGAGGAGGAGGCGGTGGGGGGAGAGCCCCTAGAGGAGGAGGAGGTGGGGGAGAGGCAGCCGGGGCAAAAAACTCCGGGCCGTGTCCGAAATAGGAGGGTCTTCTTCGATGCCCTCCCATACAGAGGCACCTTCTGAGTCTGAGGAGGAGGAGTATGTTCCTGATGGCGAGGAGGAGGAGGCCGAGGAGGAGGGTGAGGAGGAGGAGGCCGAGGAGGAGGGTGAGGAGGAGGGCGAGGAGGGTGGAGGGGAGGTTGATCCCGAGTTGTGGGGTGACTTGCCACCGGGTGCTCCGCAGGGGTGGCTGCGTGGTAATGCCGGACTACCTACACCACCTTCTATCGAGGAGCACAAGTGGCTCATTGAACCTGTGGGGACAGAGTAAGTGCCTCTCAATCATATTTTCAACACATGACAACATTTTCTTATTGTACACATGGCAATCATTTGATTCTTTTGTAGAAACTGGATCCTTCGCGGAAAGGGCCGTAAACCGAACGGCCTTATCACTGTCCTGTTGAAGCAGTTTTGGCCTGGCCTATTCTGCCCGCGGCCAGACAGGGACCCGCAGCTGCGGGTTTTGGCCACGAGCTGGGCCCACTACGAGGCTTGCAGCAACGCGGAGTACGGGACGGCCGCTAAGGCCGTGATCACCAAATTTTGGGTAAGTTCTCTTCTGAATCACTTGTCTTCAGTTTCGTTCATAGTTTATCATTGAATCACTCAACTCATGCCTTGTTTGCTTCTGGTTTATGCAGCAACTCTATAGAGTTCTTGACGAGCACAAGGCCAGAGCCGACGTGGTCTTGCTTGCGGCTGCGAAGAAGAAAGCTCGTCAGTTGCAGTACGAGGTGCGCTGGGTTGCCGTCTCGCAGTACTACCACTACTACCTGCACCAAAAGATGACCAAAACTCAAGCGCAGAAGCAACGACTTACCTTGAACAGGGAGCAGTTCATGATGGTAACTATTACTAACTTTTCATTGTTTCAAGCAGTCAACTCTATGTTTCGTGCTCACATGTCATGCTTCCAAAATTTGCATAGGTTGTTCCTCGTTGGTGCTATGGAAGGCATGACGGATGGGCGAGTTTGGTGGATAGGTGGCTCGGCGCCGATGCAGAGTTTGCTGCCAAGAGCATCAAGGGCCGGGCTAACCGTGGAGCCGACGGGACACACGGCCAAGGAAACAGGAACCACTGGAGCTTCAAGGCCATGAAGGTATATCTATGTGCATGATGCATTTTTGTTCTTCTTTACCGTCATGTTCTTATGTATGGCTAACTTCTATTTGACGTTGTAGGAGGACAAGTTGAAGAGGCCGCTCTCAGACATGGAGTCGTGGAAGCTGGCCCGCGAGCGGAGTCATCGCAAGGAGGGCGAGAGCCAGTACTACGGCAAGACCGAGGAGCACCTGGGGTCTTACATTCATCACTATCAGGAGTTGCATCCGGATGTTCCTGTTGCTGAGGTCGCCCAGTCTCAGATCGACGACACGGCGGTGGTGGCCATCCAGGGGAAGAAGAATGGCCGGTATCCGTGTTTCGACGGCTTGATCACTCCTTCGATCTCGTACACACAGCTTCGGGCTACCAACCCGAGCCAGTTAGAGAGTACGGGGCGTTCACAGACTCCCTTAGCCCGCCAGCATGCTGTAAGTACTTCCTCTTTATCTTTTTCTATCTAGCATTCTCAGTTTATTTTCAGCATTGCTCACTTAGAAACAATCTAAATTATGTAGGCATATAAGGAGTTTGTCGAGCATAGGAATCTCGAGGTGCGGGAGTACTTGAAACGAGTGAAGGCAAACGATGATTACAACCGTCAGATGATGACGATTAGTTTTGCCCTCTTAAAACCAAGCTAAATTTTTGCACTTTCATTCCTTCTGATCTTCTAGTTTGCTTGTTTAACTAACATTCAGGCTATGTTGGCGTCTTGGAGTAACCGCACGGATCCACCACAAATGGGACCCCCACCACCACCTGCGGGAGAACCCCCACACGTGCCCACGTTCGATGAATGGGTGGCACTAGGCAGTGATGGTCCGGTTAGTACATTTGCCTAACTACTGACAAACTAGTTCTCGTTCATTCAACACTATCATATCATATTTACCGTTAGAATCTTTTCTGAAACATGTAGGGGACCGGTGGCTCGACTCCTGCTCCGTCGACCCCAGTCACTCCGATCTGGCAGAGTGGTGGTGGTCGCGATGGCAGTTTTGGCGGAGGTGGTGTTGGTTTTGGCGGAGGTGGTGGTTTTGGCGGAGGTGGTCTTGCTTGATGATTCCGTGCATGTGGCCGTCGTGCCATGCCTTTCATATTCCTACTTTTATGATGTTTCATGTCTTGCACTACTTTTATGTTCATGAACTTGAGTCGGTGATGATCTTTAGATGATGTGATGAACTTGAGTATGTTTAGATGATGATGGTGAACTTGAGTATGTTTAGATGATGAACTGTCATATTTCTGCATAATTTCATATTGTTCTGTTTTGAAATGCTGTCAAATGAATTGGAAAAGAGAAAACAGGGAAAAAAAACTATGCCTACGGCAAAGCCGTCGGCATATATAAGCCCAGGAGTCACTAGGGCTCGCCACGTGGCGGATCTATGCCGACAGCTTTGCCGTAGGCATAGATGAAAATCTATGCCGACGGCAAAGCCGTAGGCATACCTCTGCTGCCAGGAGTAACCAGAAGACGACACGTGGCAGAGCTATGCATATGGCAAAGCCGTCGGCATAGATTCATCTATGCCTACGGCTTTGCCGTAGGCATAGCCCTGCCACCAGGAGTACCACTAGTTGCCACGTGGCAGATGTATGCCGACGGCTAGGCCGTCGGCATATATCTGCCACGTGGCATTGCATGATTCGTCCGCGTTTTTGACGGCGCCGTCCGTTGCCGTCAGACGAAAAAGACTGCCGACGGCTATACTATGCCGACGGCTGACGCTAGGCCGTCGGCATAGGCCCCTATGCCGACGGCTTTACTATGCCGACGGTCTGACAAGACTACGCTGACGACATCTACACCGACGAGTCTATGCCGACGGCAGCCGTAGGCATAGACCTATGCCGACGGCTTGGGGGCCTATGCCGACGGCCCTTGGCCGTAGGCATAGACCGCGAGTCCGGTAGTGTACTTATGTTTGCAGAGTGGTGTGTTTGTTTTGCGGTGTTGAAAAAACTTTTTTTGCTTTTAATGCTTTACAAGGTTTGGGGTTTCCCATTTAGCTGATGTTATAAAAACTATAGGTTACTCTTTACATGGATCTTTTGGTGTATGATGTATGACATGTGGACCTATGGTATTTCTGCTCTGCAAGTGATATATGAGATTGATAGGAAAATAACACTTCAGAAAGTTCTTATGAAAAATGCATAATTTGTATCAACCAAAGCCTGACTAAATCTAAGTACCTGCTCAGGTGCACTTGGACTCTGAGCTCCATGAGGACATCACATTTCTCAGGTTTGTCAAGCAACTATGGGCAGTAGTCAATGTGCGTGACCATTGTTGGATTGGTAAGAGATAAAAAAAAGTGCAAACCATCCAACACCATAGACTGAAAGTGCAGGAGTCCGAAGGTGGCTTTCTGCTAAAACTCCCATTCATCTATGTATTTTTATAATTTAGGTTTTGAATTCCGTTTGATGAGTGCTATATCTCATATCAAGTGATTCGTAGCCTGGTTAGGCCCATATTTTTTATTCCAAATTAATTTTCCTGAATTTACCTTCCATAGATTTTGGAACTGTTTTATTTATTGTTTTTTTCTTAAAATACCAGTTAGCAGGTTGGCATGATTGACTCAAAAGCCTTCCTATACTTACTTTTTTGAACGGTCACCGGGGAAGGCATCATATACTTACTTGGTAACACTGTTTTCTTTGTTTTCAGAATGAACATGGCTACATCCTGAAGGCTGTAAGATCTTATGTCTTTCTACAAGGACATTGTGTCCTTAAATAAAATTATAATATTACATTTAAACCGCTTGCTCATTCCTCTCTGATTCTACCGCGAAAGAGGAGGAACATAATTTATGTATTATTTCTCTTGAACTATATTGTAATATTACATTTAAACCTCTTGTTTATTTTTCTCTGATTCTGCCACAAAGGAAGAGGAACATAATTTTATATTATTTCTCTTGAACTATTGTAATCACAAAGTATTGTACCAATGTTAACTTTTCTGGGTTATTATGCGGACTGCACAATTCCAAGTTTGGAACTTCTCTTCAAATACTGATGCCTGCAAAGTTTAAGAAATGTTGAAACTTTCTCTTCTCATCATGATCAGCGCCTATTAACTTGCGAATGAGGTGCACGCTTGCCAACTCCATGACGATGCTCTAATTCCTTATGCCAATTTTATTATGGAAATGTTGTGAGTAACTCATGTGAAGTAGGTGCCGTTTATACAAGTATGGCAGTTCTGTTATTAGTTTTTGCAAATATATATAGTTTAGTTTGTCTCAGTCACTTTTTTGGTTTGTTTTATGGAGCGCTTTCCATTGTGATGCTGTTATTGCAAGTTAATACATATGTTTTCTGAATTTACTCTGCTTCCAGTCCAAGTTTGGGCCATTTATCATTGTCAATTATCATGGTTAGAACCGACGCGTATGCCTTCTTAGTGATGCACTTTTCTCAGTTTTTTGGCATGACCTCTAGACTGCAACACGTTGTACCTTTTCTCTATGCCGTCTCATTTTTTTATTTACAAGATGTATCATCTCCCCACATCAAAAGAGAAATTTGATAGTAGATATAAATAAGGTGTCGTCGGCCAGAATGCGCAAGTCTATTTTGGTTTAAAATGTCTGTCTGGTTGCTGACTTTTTGAACTCTTCTGAACTGTTTGTAGCTCTCGCCATTTAGCAAAAGTAAATCAAATGACAAACAACTCTCTATGAGCAACTACTTCTCTTGTGTTGTGTAATAGAGATACTATATGGACTAATCTTCATGACCAGAAAATAGAATCTGGTTTGTGGGCCGGTTTTTGTGATACCTCTTGATTGTTATGGTTAGGATAATAGGTATTTTGAGGGTTCATTCTGTCATGTATGTTCACGCTGTGAAGCGCTGGAGATCATTTCCTGATTTAGGTAGATACAAACGAGAAAGGCAACACATTGACCTAGAGTTCCATGCCCACGACAACATTAGCACCAACCAATTGATAAACTAATATCAGATGCTTCAATACAGCAAAAGGACCCTTCCACCCCAAATTGAGTGGCATAGCACAAGCGGGAATCAGAATAAACCAGCTGAAGTAACCAGTACAATAATAGTTGCATTCGGGCGGCATGATATGATGGAAGAAAACAACAAATAGGAGCCACTCTGCCTTTCAAGCAAACAGTAAATGAAGAGAGCAATACACAGCCAACAGTTGTCTCTTAATCAAGCCAGGAAACAAGGCAAATAACAAGCATGCATAGTGGGATTCTGCAATTCAAATAACATGTTAACAAAAAATATCTTCGCGACCTGCAATTGAAAGCTTGCTTGAATCAAATAACATGTATGATGAATTTAGATCTTTCTAACAAAATGTTTTGAGTCCCATTGTATCTACTTCATTTTAGCACACAATTACTAACGACTTGATAATTTAAATATGTGAGGAGAAAATTTTGAAGTGTGCTGTATTTGAAATTTAATATTACCACATATATCTTAAAATTTCTTTGGCATTCATTTGAAGTCATTTTCATGCTAATTATGTTTGGGAGCTTGGTTCTTTCCAAGGCCTCAATTCAAGCAAAAGTGTAGGTAGAGACCGGTACCAAGCCGCCACAAAATCATGCACAGGCTCAACATTTCATCATCGGTACCAATCCAACAGGTGGTCGTACAATGATGATATGAATTACCAAAGAGCACAAGGGATTCAAGTTTAGCATGCAATGTCAAAATGTATCTCCTTTTTGTGAAATGTATCAACTAATTCATGCAGTAAAGCTTTTCTCAAAACAACTTGATATTCATACATACACAATAATGCAAAAATGAAACAAACAAGTAATAATCAACCAATTAGTCAACGAAATAGCACATATGCTTTCTCATCATCGCATACAGGATTTTAATACAATGTTTCAGCAAGGCGCGGCGTGTCGTCGCGCGGGTATTGCTAGTAATGAATCTATGGATGTGAATTTTGTTGGTACGAATAGTTTTGGAAACAATGTTTATAGAGGAAACTTTAATGCTAGACCGTTCCCTAGTAATTCCTCTAATAATTATGGAAATTCCTATAATAATTCTTATTGTAATTTTAATAAGATTCCCTCTAATTTTGAGAATAGTGTGAACGAATTTATGATCTCTCAAAAGAATTTTAATGCTTGGCTTGAAGAAAAATTGCTCAAAGTTGATGATTTGGCTAGGAACGTTGATAGACTTTCGCTTGATGTTGATTCTCTTAAACTTAGATCTTCTCCTCCTAAGCATGATATCAATGAGTCCCTCAAAGCTATGAGAATTTCCATTGATGAGTGCAAGGAAAGAACCGCTAGATTGCGTGCTAAGAAAGATTGCTTTGTAAAGGCGTGTTCTTCTAGTTTCCATGAAAATAATGATGAAGATCTTAAAGTTATTGATGCGTCTGCTATTAGATCTTTGTTTTGCAATATGAATCTAGATAATAATGGGACTAGAGATGAGTCAACTTTAGCTAGAAGGCGTCCCAAGAATTCGGAGTTTTTAGATCTTGATGCTAAATTTGGTAAAAGTGGGATTGGAGAGGTCACGACTTTAAATAGCATTGAACCCACTATCTCGGATTTCAAGGAATTTGATTATGATAATTGTTCTTTAGAAGGTTGTATTTCCTTGCTGCAATCCGTTGTTAATTTTTCTCATGCTTATAGTCAAAATAAAGCTTTTACCAAACATATTGTTGATGCGTTGATGCAATCTTATGATGAAAAACTTAATTTGGAAGTTTCTATACCTAGAAAACTTAATGATGAGTGGGAACCTACTATAAAGATTAGAATTAAAGATCATGAGTGTTTTGCTTTGTGTGATTTGGATGCTAGTGTTTCCACGATTCCGAAAACTTTATGTGTTATTCTAGGTTTCCATGATCTTGATGATTGCTCTTTAAATTTGCACCTTGTGGATTCCACCATTAAAAAGCCAATGGGAAGGATCAATGATGTTCTCATTGTTGCAAATAGAAATTTGGTGCCCGTAGATTTTATCGTTCTTGATATAGATTGCAATCTTTGTTGCCTTATTATTCTTGGTAGACCTTTCCTTAGAACGATTGGCGCGATTATTGATATGAAGGAAGGGAATATTAGATTACAATTTCCATTGAAGAAAGACACTGAGCACTTTCCAAGAAAGAAAGTCAAATTACCTTATGAATCTATCATGCAGGCTACTTATGAATTCAGTGCCAAAGATGCGGAAAATGCCAATGGTGGCCGCGCTACAGGCAGGTCTTAATCTCAATCGTCGGACCACCATGGGGATCTGTGCGGGCAGGATATAGGGCAAGTATTCGATTTATTTTTGGGCTGTATTGGATCAGCGATGGCCCACGCACATGCAAAAGCAGGTAGGCCTCTTACACGCACCTGACATGTACGCACATCGTTGGTCGCGGTAGTACTCCTGCACAATGCGCGTGGATACCTGTACGAGTTGTTTATGCACGTCGTGGACATCTTGTGGCCGAGCGAAAAGCACCAACAGGCAAAGGTGCCTACGTGCAGCATTTGGGTCCAGTGAAACACCAACAAGTGTTTACCACTATGTTACTAATCAAGTATTTGGGTGTGTTAATTATGATGTTTGATTTTACCATCGCACTGGCCACAGATGTGCTTAAAATGGATAAACACTAACATCGAACTGCAGTTTGTGTCATTTGTGCCAGCCAGGAGAATCCAAGCAATCTAGTTACACGCGTTATTATATTGAACCAGATAGATCAATCAGTTCTATCCCCGAGTAACCACGCTTATATGTACAAGTGTTCTGAATTAGCCATAAGTTTCAGGAGAGAGGTCCGATCCAGTGCTACAGCTACCCGCCGCGATCTGTGCTTCCATTTCGTCAGTCTGTCACTTCCCCGAATTTACTATGCCCTCCCAAGAAAAAGTTTTGGGGGGGCAGCGCTTCCATCACTTGTCACTTCGCAGTCCAACGGCGAGGCATGTGTTCATCCAGCATGCAAACTGCTTATCTAGGAGACCAGACGGAGTGGCGTGCACACATATAGGATGAGCAAGGAAGAAACCGATTCAGTTAACATGCCCCATTGCTCACACGATCGATTTAACACTAACTTTTTCATCGAGTCATTTCGTTATTTTCTTCGGTTCCCAAGTCATAATCTATCTCTTTTTTCCCATGATTATATTTTAGAAAGGGAGTAAGCACGGAACCCAGTCAACCAGAGCCTGCAGATACGTAGCTGTAGACCATGGAACTCAGCAACACCCATGCTACTCTGCTACAGACATTCAATACCTGTGTGCTCGACAGAAGTCGCATGCTCTCCCCTGCCAGCCGGTCTCAAAGTGCAATGGAGAGAACCCTACAAAAGCTATGACATCGTATTGTCAGTTCATCTGGCGTAACAGCACGCCCTGTTTAAAACGATAAACTTAGCTGCCATGCCATGACTGAGTTGAATAGATTGAAAAAAATGAACTCGTATGAACCTGGTTGCCATGTCACACATAAATAAACGAAGAAGAATCATTTGCATGGCTAAATGTTGACACAACTAAGCATGCTACCACAAATTCTTAAAAAACAGCAGTTTGGTACTGGAAACAACAAAGTAGCCAATGCAATTTGCACAGAATAGACAAGTGCATTTAGAAATAAAAGGAACATCAATTAGTATTTACACACCCCTGACCAGCAGCCTGATCACATGCGCAGATAGCAAAACAACCATTTTTTGTTTCAGCGGCAGCAACTACATCTTTTGCTAGTGGGCAGAGTACATGGATTAAGAAAACTATGCAGTATACACTAGCACCGGCAAAGTAAACCAGGTGGAACATCACAATCAGTTCAGGCATGGGCACCTCCAAAGGTTAAATTCTTTGCGTGGTTAGCAATACAAGGTAGGATTTGGACCGCGATCGTTTACAGCGACGAGGTTGGCCAAATTGTGGCCTCTGCAAACTTTGCAATAGGGAGCAAGAAACGGGTGCCCACATTTTTTTCAAGTGCCGCTTTACAATTCGGATATGAAAGTCTCTCATTGAGAGGCTTGGTCTCGCGCACATAGATACATCCGAGTGGCACACGGATGAATCCATCTATGAATGGTGGGACAAGAGAACCGACAATCGCAATCCCAACGAGCAAGCTTTGGCCTCTCTCACCATGCTTGTCTCCTGGACCATTTGGAATGAAAGAAATGCACGGATGTTTCGTCATAAGAGTGCACCAACGACCATTCTTCTCACTGCCATTGTCGATGAGACCAAGCTTTGGGTGACCACGGGTGCAAAGAAATTAGGAGATATTTTTATGGGCGAGTAATTGTCATGCCGTATTTGTGGGTGTTGTAAAACTCTAAACTCTATTCTCTTCTTATTTAATTGATGAGGCAAATCTTATGCCTCCGTTTCAGAAAAAAAACAATCAGCTCAGGCAAGTTGTTCCACTACAAGAAAGACAAAGTTTGCAGCATTTGGGATTTTCTAGGAAGAAACATTACAAAGGATCAGCACATCAATCCTTAGTCTAAAGGAAGTTTGGTTCGAATGGACCGCTCTTTTTAGCGCCGAGAGCATTGCAACGATGGCCGACCACCCCACAGTTTGTGCATTTTGGCAATTTCCTTGGAGTCTTCGGCACATCACCTCTTTGGGGGCAAGTTGTACCCTTGTGGCCCTGCACTCGGTGGATCGTGCAAAACCCAAACCCAGTTTCCCATGAGTAGAGGTTGTAGAAATCATAAGCATCATCCAATGAATCAAAACGTGTGCCAATTTTGGGATTGACAACATGCCCATCCCCCTTATCTGCGTAAGCGCACACAGATTATTCAAGAGCTATCTTCCTGTCAGGGTTCATCTCCCTCTCATCAGGTGCTTTCCCAATCCTAACCCTGAAGCAATGTCTCACAACAAAAAAGACAGAATTATAAAAATTGACAGACAGTGTACAAACAAAGGGATTTGCCCTAAACAACTTGCGATGCAATGCTTATCACCAACGCCAAAATAAGAAGACCACCCGCTGCAGTTTCAAACTAAAAATAAAATCATGTACCCCCAACTGACACTTGGAAATCCACTAAACCAGGGTCTCTATGGGAAAAAAATGTACCAGCCAACCACTGTCACTATTTTTGTTCTCCAAGTACATGTATAAAAGAGAAATCTTCCAAATATCAGGTATTATACCAATTCTAGTTCAGTCATGTCGCGCCCACCAAAAACTATACTTCATCACAAATCTTCCGGATAAACAATTATTACACCACTACTTACTTAATGCCGTGCCTTCCACTGAATCCAAATTCACCAAATAAACACTATGATATGAACTGAATCCGAATCCAATCCAGCCGACACTTGGAAATCCCCTAAACCATGGTTGTGTATGCCAAAAAAATGGACCAATGTGCCACTCTCACTGGTTTTGTTGTCCAAGTACATGTATCAGAAGAAATCTCCCTAATAACAAATATCATACCAATTCTAATTCAGTACTTTCCATCCCAACAAAAACAATACTTCATCATAGTTCTTGCCAATAACCAGTATTACGAAACTACTTATTGAATCCCATGCCTTCAAATGAAACCAAGCTCATCAAATACACACTTAAATATAGACACTGAATGCAATCCCACTCGAGCATTTTTTCATTGCAGACAGACACTGAGTCAAAACCAACATTTTCCACAAAATTTATTACTCACTGTATCATGTTCGTCCTCCCTCCACAAATGCCAGAAACCTAACTAATTCTTTTACCAGAACAACTAGCACTAACAATCCAGATAAAAACAAGGCACAACCCAGAATTAGTGAACCATTTCTTCTAAATGCCAACAACACTAACAACACGCATTTTCCCTATGGTACAGAGAAAATATCCAAAATAGCACACCCCCATCCGAAGCAACTTTTACCCAAACAAATTTGCACTGGAACTATAACAGCACACCCCCGTCCAGCACCATTTTCGCCACACCAACATGCTAATCAACTTGCTAGCTAGCTAGCCAAATCCAACTAACTGAATCCGAACAAAATCCAGAACTAAAACACAGAAAACAGAATCCGAATGCTTCCTGTGTCTCACAGAAATAATTCCTAACAACAAGAATTTTCCACTGAAACCAAGCTCACCAAATACAACGTTGCAACATATATACTGAAATCCAAACCCAATCCAGCACTTTTTCCATTTTTGCAGGTGTACATTGATTCGGCAAAATCCAACCATATTCGCCCAACAGAGGTACTAAAGCTAACGCACATCCTAACTGAAACCAAAAGTTCATTTTTACGTGCCAAAGTGAGCTAGACAACACACCTACGACGCAGGATCACTTGCTGAACACCCGCAAAATTACATGAGCAAATACATAGAAAAGTTTTCTTACTAACCCCTCCGTGTCTACTCTAGCCACTCGTAGTTTCAGAGCACACCTCGTATCTGTCTCCATCTCCGTCTTCCTTTTCTTCGCTTGCCTTGTCGATGTGTAAACCTGCTGCACTCATGGAATCCTGGAACTCCACTGGGATGACAGAACCATCCACACGGAGACACCCCTGCAAGAATCAAATCTAGTCACATGAGCAAGTACTTTCCAATCCCACGCCGTCGAATCCACACGCAAGAGAGAGAAGAAGGGAATCAGCGCAGCAAAACGAACATACCCGTCGAGCTCGAGGCCGTTGGTGGAGATATTGCCAGAGCACAGTCGCCGTCGCTGTGCCCGTGTGTGAAGGAGAATGGGGTGGGGAGCGAATCCTGTCCCGTGGCTCTATCTGCTCCACAAGGTAAGCCCGAGCGGGGTGGGTGGGGTCTGACGGAGCCGCATTGGATCCATTTACCTGTGCTGTTTTGAACCACCCAACATGTCCCAAATTCCCCGTCGCAGGACACACGGCCCTTTCCAGGCCCGGGAACAGCTCCGTCCGATGGGTCGAACACAATACGCCTACGCGCAGATAGGAGTATCATGGGCCGTATTTCCCTCACTAGGCCTGGCAACGCAGCTGCCACTAACTGACAGGTTCCGAATCCCAAGGCCCAAACAGACGAGCCGGATTCCGGCCTGCCTGTAGCTCGGCCACCAAAAGCCCTCACTCCCAAAGATGACACTACTTAGATCTATCTTCGCTTTTATGCCTAGCTAGGGCCGTTAAACGATAGCGCTGGTTGGGAGGCAACCCAATTTTCTTTGTGTTTTTTGTTTTTGCTCCTATTTAGTAATAAATTTTGCATATACCTTCTATTTAGATGTGTTTTTATCTTTTAATTAGTGTTTGTGCTAAGTAGAACCTATAGGAACATATGTTGATAGTTGATTTGATTCTGCTGAAAAACAGAAACTTTGGGCGCACGAATTTAGTTTTGTTAAATCACAGAAATGTGATTTTGCGTTGATTCTTTTTGCTGCTGATCAATAGAAAAATTGTCCAGGACTTCATATTTTGGTAGGATTTTTAAAGGTCCAGAAGTTTGCGTTAGTTACAGATTGCTATAGACTGTTCTGTTTTTTACAGATTCTGTTTTTCGTGTGTTGTTTGCTTATTTTGATGCATCTATGGCTAGTATAGTTTATAAACCATAGAGAAGTTGGAATACAGTAGGTTTAACACCAAAAATAAATAAAGAATGAGTTCATTACAGTACCTTATGTGGTGATTTTGTTTTCTTTCACTAACGAAGCTTATAAGATTTCCTGTTGAGTTTTGTGTTGTGAAGTTTTCAAGTTTTGGGTAAAGATTTTATGGACTATGGAATAAGGAGTGGTAAGAGCCTAAGCTTGGGTATGCCCATGGCACCCCAAGATATTCAAGGATAGCCAAAAGCCTGAGCTTGGGGATGCCCCGGGAAGGCATCCCCTCTTTCGTCTTCGTTCATTGGTAACTTTACTTGGAGCTATATTTTTATTCGCCACATGATATGTGTTTTGCTTGGAGCATCGTGTATTATATTAGTCTTTGTTTTTTTAGTTTACCACAATCATCTTTGCTATACACACCTTTTGAGAGAAGCCCACTTGAATTGAATTTGCTAGAATACTCTATGTGCTTCACTTATATCTTTTGAGCTTGATAGTTTTTGCTCTAGTGCTTCACTTATATCTTTTAGAGCACGACGGTAACTTATTTTTGTAGAAATTGCTAGCCTCTCATGCTTCACTTATATTATTTTGAGAGTCTTTTAGAACAACATGGTATTTGCTATGGTTATAAATTGGTCCTAGAATGGTAGGCATCCAAGTTGGGTATAATAAAAACTATCATAGGAAGTGAATTGGATGCTATGATCAATTTGATACTTGATAATTGTTTTGAGATAGGAAGGTAGTGATATTAAAGTCATGCTAGTTGGGTGATTATGAATTTAAAGAATTCTTGTGTTGAAGTTAGCAAGTCCCGTAGCATGCATGTATGGTTAAAGTTGTGTAACAAATTTGAAACATGAAGTGTACCTGGCTTGTGCACCCTTATGAGTGGCGGTCGGGGACGAGCGATGGTCTTTTCCTACCAATCTATACCCCTAGGAGCATGCGCGTAGTGCTTGATTTTTGATGACTTCTAAATTTTTACAATAAGTATATGAGTTCTTTTGACTAATGTTGAGTCCATGGATTGTACGCACTTTTACCTTTCCGCCATTTCTAGCCTCTTCGGTACCGTGCATTGGCCTTTCTCACCTTGAGAGTTGGTGCGAACTTCGCCGGTGCATCCAAACCCCGTGATACGATACGCTCTATCACACATAAACCTCCTTATATCTTCCTCAAAACAGCCACCATACCTACCTATTATGGCATTTCCATAGCCATTCAGAGATATATTGCCATGCAACTTTCCACTGTTCCGTTCATCATCATTATGACATACTTTACTTTTGTCATATTGCCATTGCATGATCATGTAGTTGACATTATATTTGTGGCAAAGCCACCATGCATAATTTTTCATACATGTCACTCTTGATTCATTGCACCATCCCGGTACACCGCCGGAGGCATTCATATAGAGTCATATCTTGTTCTAGTTTTGAGTTGTAATTCATATGTTGTAATCAATAGAAGTGTGATTATCATCATTATTAGAGCCTTGCCCAAAGAAAAAAAGGGGAAGAAAGGCCAAAAAAAAAGAAAGGCCCAAAAAAAGAAAAGAAAAAAAAGAAAAAAAAGAAAATAAATAAAAGGGGCAATGTTACTATCACTTTTTCCACACTTGTGCTTCAAAGTAGTACCTTATTCTTTATGTAGTGAGTCTCATATATTGTGCTTCAATGTAGCACCATGTTTTTTAAATAGTGAGTCTCATAAGTTGTCTTTTTCATACTAGTGGGAATTTTTCATTATAGAACTTGGCTTGTATATTCCTACGATGGGCTTCTTCAAATGCCCTAGGTCTTCATGAGCAAGCAAGTTGGATGCACACCCACTAGTTTTCTTTTGTTGAGCATTCATTTATAGCTCTAGTGCATCCGTTGCATGGCAATCCCTACTCATGTTGACATCAATTGATGGGCATCTCCATAGCCCGTTGATTATCCTCGTCAATGTGAGACTTTCTCCTTTTTTTGTCTTCTCCACACAATCCCCATCATCATATTCTATTCCATCCAATAGTGCTATATCCATGGCTCACACTCATGTATTGCGTGAAGGTTGAAAAAGTTTGAGATTATTTAAGTATGAAACAATTGCTTGACTTGTCATCAGGGGTATAGAAGTTGGGAACATCTTTGTCTGACGAAAATGAAGCATAGCCTAACTATATGCTTTTGTAGGGATGAACTTTCTTTTGCCATGTTATTTTGAGAAGACATGATTACTTTGATTAGTATGCTTGAAGTGTTACTATTTCTTTTATCAATATGAACTTTTATTTTGAATCATTTGGATCTGAACATTCATGCCACAATAAAGAAAATTACATCGGGAATTATGCTAGGTAGCATTCCACATCAAAAATTCTCTTTTTATCATTTACCTACTCGAGGACGAGCAGGAATTAAGCTTGGGGATGCTTGATACGTCTCCAACGTATCTATAATTTTTGATTGTTCCATGCTATTATATTACCCCTTTTGGATGTTTATATGCTTTATTTTACACATTTATATCATTTTTGGGACTAACCTACTAACCGGAGGCCCAACCCGTATTGCTGTTTTTTGCCTATTTCAATATTTCGAAGAAAAGGAATATCAAACGGAGTCCAAACGGAATGAAACCTTCAGCAGCGTGATTTTTGGAACGAACGTGATCCAGAGGACTTGGAGTGCAAGTCAAGAAGTAGTCGAGGCGGCCACGAGAGGGTAGGGCGCGCCCCCCTACAGGGCCCGCCCCCTGTCTCGTGGGCCCCTCGGGCAGCCACCGACATACTTCTTCCTCCTATATATGCCTACGTACCCCGAAAACATCCAGGGAGCCAAAGAAACACAATTTCCACCGCCGTAACCTTCTGTATCCGCGAGATCCCATCTTGGAGCCTTCGTCGGCGCTCTGCCGGAGGGGGAATCAACCACAGAGGGCTTCTACATTAACACCATAGCCCCTTCGATGAGTTGTGAGTAGTTTACCACAGACCTACGGGTCCATAGTTATTAGCTAGATGGCTTCTTCTCTCTTTTTAGATCTCAATACAATGTTCTCCCCCTCTCTTGTGGAGATCTATTCGATGTAAACTCTTTTTGCGGGTTTTTCGAGATCCGATGAATTGTGGGTTTATGATCAAGTTTATCTATGAATAATATTTGAATCTTCTCTGAATTCTTTTATGTATGTTTGAGTTATCTTTGCAAGTCTCTTCGAATTATCAGTTTGGTTTGGCCTACTAGATTGATCTTTCTTGCCATGGGAGAAGTGCTTAGCTTTGGGTTCGATCTTGCGGTGTCCTTACCCAGTGACAGAAAGGGTTGCAAGGCATGTATTATATTGTTGCCATCGAGGATAAAAAGATGGGGTTTATATCATATTGCATGAGTTTATCCCTCTACATCATGTCATCTTGCTTAATGCGTTACTCTGTTCTTTGTGAACTTAATACTCTAGATGCTGGTAGGAGTTGGTCGATGTGTGGAGTAATAGTAGTAGATGCAGGCAGGAGTCGGTCTACTTGTCACGGACGTGATGCCTATATCATGCCTAGATAATCTCATAATTATTCACTATTCTATCAATTGCTCGACAGTAATATGTTCACCCACCGTAATACTTATGCTATCTTGAGAGAAGCCTCTAGTGAAACCTATGGCCCCCTAGTCTATCTCTTATCATATTTGCTTTCAATCTACTTTTATTCGCACCTTTACTTTTTGCATCTATATTATAAAATACCAAAAAATATATTTATCTTATCATACTATCTCTATCAGATCTCACTTTCGTAAGTGACCGTGAAGGGATTGACAACCCCTTTATTGCGTTGGTTGCGAGTTCTTTGTTTGTTTGTGTAGGTGCGTGGGACTTTTGAGGAGCCTCCTACTGGATTGATACCTTGGTTCTCAAAAACTGAGGGAAATACTTGCACTACTATTGTTGCATTACCGTTTCCTCTTCAAGGAAAACCAACGCAAGCTCAAGACATAGCAATGACGTCCCGCGAAGTCCGATCCAGCAGAGCTTCACGGGAGAGTTCCGTCAGCACGACGGCATGATGACGATGATGTTGTTTCTACCGACGCAGGGTTTCGCCTAAGCACCGCTACGATATGATCGAGGTGGAATATGGTGGAGGGGGGCACCGCACACGGCTAAGAGATCAAGAGATCTATTGTTGTATCTAGAGGTGCCCCCTGCCCCCCGTATATAAAGGAGTGGAGGAGGAGGGAGGGCCGACCCTCCTATGGCACGCCCTGGAGGAGTCCTACTCCCACCGGGAGTAGGATTCCCCCCTTCCAAGTAGTAGGAGTAGGAGTCAAGGAAAGGGAAAAGAGAAGAGAAGGAAGGAGGGGGCGCCACCCCTCCCCCTAGTCCAATTCAGACTAGGCCTTGGGGGGTGCGCAGCCTCCCCTCTCTCTTTCCCCTAAAGCCCAATAAGGCCCATATACTCCCCGGCAAATTTCCGTAACTCCCCGGTACTCCGATAAATACCCGAATCACTCGGAGCCTTTCCGATGTCCGAATATAGTCGTACAATATATCGATCTTTACGTCTCGACCATTTCGAGAGTCCTCGTCATGTCCCCGATCTCATCCGGGACTCCAAACTACCTTGGGTACATCAAATCACATAACTCATAATATAAATCATCACCGAACTTTAAGCGTGCGGACCATACGGGTTCGAGAACTATGTAGACATGACCGAGACCCGTCTCCGATCAATAACCAATAGCGGAACCTGGATGCTCATATTGGCTCCCACATATTCTACGGAGATCTTTATCGGTCTAACCACATAACAACATACATTGTTCCCTTTGTCATCGGTATGTTACTTGTCCGAGTTTCGATCGTCGGTATCTCAATACCTAGTTCAATCTTGTTACCGGCAAGTCTCTTTACTCGTTATGTAATGCATCATCCCGCAACTAACTCATTAGTCACATTGCTTACAAGGCTTATAGTGATGTGCATTACCGAGAGGGCCCAGAGATACCTCTCCGACAATTGGAGTGACAAATCCCAATATCGAAATACGCCAACTCAACAAGTACCTTCGGAGACACCCGTAGAGCACCTTTATAATCACCCAGCTATGTTGTGACGTTTGGTAGCACATAAAGTGTTCCTCTGGTAAACGGGAGTTGCATAATCTCATAGTCATAGGAACATGTATAAGTCATGAAGAAAGTAATAGCAACATACTAAACGATCAAGTGCTAAGCTAACGGAATGGGTCAAGTCAATCACATCATTCTTCTAATGATGTGATCCCCTAATGATGTGATCCCGTTAGTCAAATGACAACTCATGTCTATGGTTAGAAAACTTAACCATCTTTGATTAACGAGCTAGTCAAGTAGAGGCATACTAGTGACACTATGTTTTTCGATGTATTCACACATGTATTATGTTTCCAGTTAATACAATTCTAGCATGAATAATAAATATTTATCATGAAATAAGGAAATAATAATAACTTTATTATTGCCTCTAGGGCATATTTCCTTCATGAAGGTGGTGGCAGGGCGTTCCTGCTCCTATGGTATCGTTGCGCGGGGTCCTGCCTCCTGACAGTGTGGGCGCGCTCCTCTCTGAAAGCATCCTCTCCCAGCGGCGAGTGCTCCTTCGTCAGGCGGCGGCGTCACCCTTCTCCGATGCTCTCGTCCTCAGCGGCGCCACTCTCTGGCTGCACGCGAGACTTGCGGTGAATCTGACCATGGGGACCGGTGTGGAGGGCTTCAACGAGCATCCACATGTCTTGTGTCATGCTGGCCATGGTCGTGTTCCCTAGTTGCTGTTGTGGTGTAACGACGGCTGCTCCACGGGCTGGTGTTCTAGGTGGGCCCAATTTGGGCCCAGACGTCCTACAGCCGTTTCGTTTTGGTGGTGGTTTGTTCTTTGGCAGTGCGGCAGCATACGGTGGATCTCGCCGTAGCTGCTCCGGTCCCGACTATGGCCCCGGTATTGTGGAAGCCGCACCCTTTCTGGATTACTTTCTCGCCGGCACGCTTGGCGGCTCCAACCTCTTTGGACTAGATCTATGTCTCTTCAGATATTGGCTTGCCGAGGTGTCGGCTGTTGTCGCTTCCCGTATGCTGGTTATATATCTACGTCTTATCACTGCCTCTCCAACCTTGACCGCCACCCCTTGCATTGCCCCTCCTTTGCCAGATCCAAGGCACGCGCGTCCGGCGGAGCTCGTTGCCATCCTTCGGTGGCGAGCGTAGCTCCCCTTCAGTGGCGGGTCATGACATGTTCCACATCTTCAGATCCTGTCTTGCGGCTTTGGGATTGTTCGTACATATTCCGGGGCGAAATCCCTGCTCGGCTTGCTAATGATGGCAGCGGCAACACCTGTGGGTGCCATCATGTTCTTGCAGACGCTGTCGTGGCCTTTCTCCATGCCCCTCTTTGAGCACTAGGGCAAACACTAGGTCCGAGGTCTGGTTCCTCGGATCCG
This sequence comes from Triticum aestivum, assembly GCF_018294505.1. Taxonomy (NCBI): domain Eukaryota; kingdom Viridiplantae; phylum Streptophyta; class Magnoliopsida; order Poales; family Poaceae; genus Triticum; species Triticum aestivum. Next base: position 623,493,467 of record NC_057804.1, read on the forward strand.
ATGACATCGACGTCACAGCGTCATTTCCCTTATTGGAGGCCTCGTCTTGATTGCTCGTGGTATGCTTGATACTGTGTTTCGAGATTGGTATATTGTTTCGGATCTTTTTCTGGGTAGGGTAGTTTTGCGCTGCGTTGTAGCTTTTGTCTGGGCCGAGCATCCCACATCTCTGCTTCGGGCACCATGTTTGCACCATCTTGTGGTTATGCCATGTGATGTACCCTCTCTTTGTTCTCATTTCAACTTCTTCTATCAATGAAAAGATACGCAAGCTTTGCGTATTCGCAAGACAAAAAAGAACATCTTTCCGTGGACGATAACTGCGTTCTTGTGTTACAGTAAACAGGCAGAAGAAGACTAACTGGAACTGACAACTTCAGGCGTTTTATAGAACTATAAGGATAAATAAGCTACTGTGCTATCATGGCCAGAAGATTCACAGATGTTGTGTCATCGCCGCATTGAAGTCATCACAGTCCGTCCTCCATTTATACTACACAGTACGCTCTGCAAGACGCAAAATGTTTTGCTAATGAAAATGTTAAAAGGAAGGAAAACTGACATGCAGAACAGGTAGAAAAAGTGTCATGAACATGAAAAAATTACTGGGGTCTTTTCAGTGGAACTATTTGTGTTACAGGTGCGCTGATGATTTCTTTGTAAACAATTTTCTGAGTGACATTAGTTGCAACACCACCTTGACGAGAATTTTTAACCCTTGCCTGGATGTAACATGTGACACTGCCACATACAGTTGATCCTGCGAGAACATAGGTTTGAGAAGATAAACACACAGTTTCTCCAAGATAAACACCTTTTTTTCTTTCTCTCTTCTCTTATTTATCATCATAGCATAACAAAGACGAACAGGAAGTTGGCATCGGCATAAAGTGAATGGCCATTTAGTACTTGGAGACTGAAGAACAATTCTAGGAACACGAAATTGTCGGCCCTTGTTACTTCCAGTAATAAATCCCCCTTCCCCAGTCCTTATTACCAATAAGTGGGTTCTGTTACCTAGTCCAAATGATTGATTCATATTCCTTAGAAGCATAACGGGGACCCTAAATTTTAGAGCAATCTCACATTCCAAAAAAAAAAAAAATCGTTATTGAATGTTGTAGCTTCGGAGGAAACAACAAATCAGCATCACCAACATGATCAGTGCTCTTTGAGACAGTAGCACAGTTAAGAAAAGATTTAGAGTTCCCATGAACATGCTTGTAGACAACATCATTGACATCATTAACAACAGCATTAGTTGGACACGGAATAGTACGACATGCCAAGTACTAATCAACATCAAAGTAATTGAAGGAGTCATACACACAGTCAATAGCAGCAGAAATACTATCTGATGAAGATGGGAGGATCATATCTCTTGGTATGCAAATTGAAGAGGTAGAAGAGTCAATAGATGTAGAATAAGCAGAGTCGACCATTATAAATATCCTGAACCTAATCTGCAAACTCGGACAATTCTTTAAGTTATTCGGGGGACAGATCAGGCTGAGAAAGACGCGTATTTGTAGTAAGCTTCAAAACTTTAACATGCCTCCAGAGTCCAGAGGAGACATTATGAAAGATGCACCAATGACCTCATTTCTAGCACCTCCTACCACAACAGGAAGCACTTGTCTGAAAATCCCCACCAAGAACAAAAACCTTGCCACCAAATGGAATAGTATATTTGCATAATTATGCACTCATAATATATCTCTGAATATTCTGTCAAGAGCTTCAAAGCAGTGATGATCGATGATAAAGGGTTTCCCCCCGCTTTATATTATAAAGCAGGGTCTGATACAACCAGCTGGCTGGGGCCGCAGTACAAACAAGCCCAAACGAAAAGGAGAGAAAAAGAAAAATAAACAAATGCCGACCACGACAGATCAACGAAACGAAGATGGCCGGCAACCGCTGCACCCTCCGGAGAAGTACCACCACGTACCAAGCACTCTGAAGCATCATGTATCCAGCAACACCTTGAAGAAGGAGGCGATGATGATGCCGTTGTTGCCCGGGCAAATCCTAGGGTTTCCCCTGGTACACAGGGGGTAGTGGGGAAGGGTGTTTCTGACGCCCTTTAGGAAGGTCCAGCGGCGCCCGCAGGCATCGTCGCGTCAGGGCTGGACGAGCCGCCAGGGATTTATCTGGACCCAAACCCCCACCACCACCCTAGATGATCCAAAGTGCACCATCCAGCTCGCCGCCCACCAGCCTGTGCCACCACGGTCACCGAACCAACTTCGCCGTCTCCCTGAGGCCACCGACACCTGGAGGGTGGAAGAAGAGATAGTGGGCCCGAGGGCATCCAAACTCAGCCGACGGGAGGGGACATCCTCCACCGCCGCCGTGGAGCCGACTGAACGCACAGACAAGGGCTTACCAGGCGCAACGGCCCGGCCTGACCCAAAAGGGTCCGGATAGCCCCTGTCGTCGCGCTGCAGCTCGCCGGCTGATGAAGCCGCCACCCCCGCAAACCACCGCCTCCTCGCCACCAACACCAGGGAGCAGCGCTGCCGCACACTGATCCGTATAGGACGTATCTATAATTTATGAAGTATTCATGCCATGTTTATAAAAAATTTATATGGTTTTGGTATGACTTGATTAGAACTAATCCGGACTGTGTTTAGCAGAACTATTGTGGTGTTGTTTTTTGTGCAGAAAAAAAGGTTCTTGGAATGGGCTCAAAATTTACGGAGACTATTTTTGGAAAATATAAAAAATACTGGAGCGAAAAGATACCAGAGAGGAGTCCTGGGGTAACCACAAGGGTGGGGGCGCCCCCAACCCCCTAGGGAATGCCCCCTGCCTTGTAATCATCTCGCGGGCCCCCTTGACTTGTCCCCGAGGCCAACACCTCCTATAAATCCCAAAACCTCAGAAATAAACCTAGATTGGGAGTTCCGCCGCCGCAAGCCTCTATAGCCACGAAAAATCAATCTAGGCCCTCTCCAGCACCCAGCCGGAGGGGGCCATCATCACCGGAGGCCATGAAGGAGGATCCCTGAGGGGGCCATCATCGCCATGGAGGCCAAGGACCAGAGGGAGAACCTCTCCCCATCTAGGGGTGAGGCCATGGAGGAGGAAGCACAAAGGGAGAACCTCTCCCCCTCTCTAGGTGGCACCGGAGGGCCATCGAGGGAACCATTGCCGCGGTGATCGTCTTCATCAACATCACCATCTTCATCACAATCCTCATATCTTTTACGCGGTCCACTCTCCTGCACCCCACTGTAATCTCCTACTTGAACATGATGCTTTATGCCACATATTATGATCCAATGATGTGTTTCCATCCTATGGTGTTTTGAGTAGATTTCTTTTGTCCTTTGAGTCGATTGATGATCTAGATTGATTTGAGTTGTATGTTTTATTTTGGTGCTCTCCTATGGTGCCTTCCGTGCCGCGTACACGTGAAGGATTTTCGCTGTAGGGTGTTGCAATACATTCATGATTCGCTTATAGTGGGTTGCTTGAGTGACAGAAGCATAAACCCGAGTAAGGGGATTGTTGCGTATGGGATAAAGGGGACTTGATATTTTAATGCTATGATTGGGTTTTACCTTAATGATCTTTAGTAGTTGCGGATGCTTGCTAGAGTTCCAATCATAAGTGCATATGATCCAAGAAGAGAAAGTATGTTAGCTTATGCCTCTCCCTCATATGAAACTGCAATAATGATTAGCGATCTTGTTAACAATTGCCTAGGACAATTCCGCACAATGACCCATCATTATTCCACACTTGCTATTTATAATATATAGTGATATATTCTAACTTTATGATAACAACACCTACTTTTATATTTTAGTTCTCCGATATCATGCAAAGTTATCCTCTTCATAACCAAAACGTAGTTTTATTTCTCGTTTCTAGATGGAAGCAAACGTCCGGTGTACGTAGAGTCGTATCAGTGGACGATAGGACTTGAGAGAATATTGATCTTACCTTTAGCTCCTTGTGGGTTCGACACTCCATACTTATCACTTCCACCTTTGGAAATTGCTACAATGATTCCTTGCACTTGGGCATTATCAATCTCTTTTCTGGTGCCGTTGCCGGGAGGCAATAGTGTGGGGTTGGTATTCTCGTGTATGCTTGTTTGCTTTCTTCACTGAGTAGATTTTGTTTTCCCTTTGTTTTTGTTTAGTTGTGGGTGAAACAAACAAACAAAAATTAAAAGAATGAAAATACAAAAAAATTACTTGCCTTTTATGCCTAAGAGTTTTTTCAAAAAGAGAAGTGATTGGAAGGTTATGCATTGGAGAAATGAGGGTCGACCTTGAACACTTGTGTTCATGCTCATGGAAACAATGTAGAATTTTTCATGAAAGTTTCTCAAAAATAAGTATTCCTTTGTATATATCCATTATGTTATAAAAATAATGTGTCAAGGTTTGGCTTTAGGATGTTTAAATTGTTTGTTTGGTGTGTGCAACTGAAAAAACATAAACTTTTCTTGTAGTATTTGAATTTTCATTTTTTACTGGAGCATGATAAAATCTTCTAATTTTTACACAGTACTGCTCTGCAATTTCTTTAGATTGTCCAAAATATTTAGATTTTTTGAAGTTACAGAAGTATATTAAAGTTCCAGAATGCTACAGATTGTCCTGTTCTTGACAGATTCTATTTTCTATATGTTGTTCACTTATTTTGATGAATCTATGGGTAATATCGGGGGGTATGAACCATGGTGAAGTTGGAATACACTAGATATAGTGCTAATATGAAATTGGGAATGAGTTTACAAGAGTACCTAAAGATAGTGATTTGTTTTATTATTATACTAATGGATCTCACAAAGTTTTTTGTTAAGTTTTGTGTGGATGAAGTGGCAGATATAATCTTTGCCGAATTGCTTCAAATATTTTGTATAGCACATGCACAACCCTGATAAGCATATGTACAAGTACATACTGTATTAAAAATTCTGCACTTTTCATTTTAAATTAAATCAAGGTTTCAAATGAATCTACATATAATGGATCATTCAATGTTCTGTCTATGTTAGAAAAATAAAAAGAACCAAATATGGATACATAGTTTGCAGGTCACATCACATACAACTAATAATTATTCCTGTAAAAAACAACAAATGTTTATTCTGTAAAAAGAAGGATCCAGCAGGTAAGGTACACCAGTACACATCCCTCCGATCAACAACCACTAGGGTAAAATTGAAATCTTTGAACTTATGTATGGAGATGAATAGAACTATTCAACACATATTTGGTGACACAGTAGGTACCACTCCAAACCCCAAGTTAATTACTTCCCTCCAGAACATGGACAAATCCTAGAGCAACCTGAACTGAATGAAGAAACATTTTTTCTTCCTTTGACGGCCTGCGTGGACCAAAACATGCCGGTGATCTTTTTCTTCCTCTGAACTTATGGTCTTTTTGAGTTCAAACTGATGTAGACATTTTCCGTTGAACTATTGCGGACTATTGAGTTCATATAAAAAGAACAACCAAGTTAATGTACAGTAACATCATAAGTTCAAAAATAAAAATAAAAAGAGTTATGTACTGCTTTTGCTATAGCAGCTATAGCAACTAAGTTAATGTACGTGATGTGGCTGGAGTTGAAGTTTGTACTGTTTTTGCTATAACAACTAGAGTTTGTACTTCTCAAAAAATATTCACTTCAAGTTCTTGTTGTGCAATAAAATTTTTAAAGGTCAGACGTTGAAGTTCTTACAAAAAAAATCCTGTCACCGTGTAATACAAACACACAAACAATAGGAGTACACGTGCATTACATCAAACATCTTCTAAGCATCATTTTTTGCAACGTGTGTATTTTGATTGACAATGGCTGGCGTGGTCTCACGTGAGCTCCTTGTGCACCTCGATGACAATGGCCGGTGTGGTGTCACGGGACCAAGTAGCTATTGCTGATGATAATATGTACATTGAACTGATTGTAGAGCATAGAATGTATGGTACATGTGTATGGAGAGCACATAATGTACATGCATGTTTTTTCTACTCAAACTGAATGTACATGTTTTTCTGTGTTTCTTCATGAACTGATGGTAGTATATGTACATTGAGCTGGGGGGAGAGGTGAAGTAGGTGTACCTTCTGGATAATACTACATGACCTCTTCTGGACAGTAATACATGAACTTTCTTGATATAGAAAATTTTGTTTTCTCAACATGGATTTGCTTTTGTAAATCAAAACTCCTACATTATGCTATACATTCATCCAGTTCTTCACTCAAAAAACAATAATGTATGAACCAACACCAAAATAGTTGATCTGGACTTGATCCACTGGCACCAACTTGCTAGCAGAATCAAATTTTGTGATTTGAAGCACCAGCAATAGTCGGACTGAGGGAGACATGCATGCATGGGGGGCATATAGTTGAACTTGCATGATGTGCAAATAAGAGCATGAATTATGTACTTACTGGACAATACTATGTGAAACAAGTATAATGCTACGTAAACTTTTTTCTGGATGAACTTTTAATTTTTATTAGCAGTACTTGTCGAAAATAAATATCTGAACCACCAGGCTTGGGTGTGGGAACCAAAATTCAGAAGAGCAGCAACTCAACAGGGATTACACTAGTTTTGACATTCTGACAATAGTGAGGGCTCAAATGCAACTAATGTACAGTAGCTGAGAAAGCATCATTTTTCTTCCCCAAATTCTTTCAATTCCTCAAACATTAGAATTGCTTTCTTCCTTAGCTAACAAGGTAGCATCGCCAGGTAGCCATAGGATGGAGCAGCAGGACCTAGCAGCGGCCGGGACGGAAGCATGAGGAGCGGATGGAGTGGGAGGAAGCAGTGGTCGGAGTCGAGGCGGCCGATGGAGCCCCCCCCCAACTTGTGCATACGAGTCCATCACCACTTCTGCAAGCCCAGACGGACTCCATGAGGTCCTCCTGCACAAAAGTTCATTTTCCAATCATGAAAATTTTGTTTTACTCATTTGCATATTTGCAGCAACCATGTCATACACTTACCAATGATATCAGTAGTGAGAGCGATCAAAGCCCATAGACAACCGGCAATCAACAACAACCATCATCAACAGAAGTTGTGTTCTTCTCTGACCAACTTCAGTTTTCTTCAGAAATTAGTGTTTTTATTCTCGAATTGTTAGGTATACCCATTTTGAACTTATAAAGTTTTCTATACCTAGTTGAACCTACAAAGTTTTCCTGTATCCATTTTGAACTTACAAAGTTTTCTATACCTAGTTGAACCTACAAAGTTTTCCTATACCCATTTTGAACTTACAAAGTTTTTCTCGATGAACTTCATGTGGTTTGTTTTCAAGGAATTTTTTTTCTATTGACATAAAGGGTTGACCTTGTGAACATCGATAATTCCTCTACCAATATATATGAACTTTGAGAGCACATTCACTGCAGTTTTCCCCTATTTGCTGCAACAAATAGTCATTTTTTCTGTAAACAACAAGTAAGAAAATAGCATAACATGAATTTTGCTAATTGATATATACTAACGAACTGATGTAAGTCCTTTTGTCAAACTTCTACTTGCTATTCCGAGGTCTTTTGATGAAAACTTACTGAAGAAAACAGCGGGGAGAATATGAAGAGGAGGCAAGCAGGGCGCATCCATGGAAACTGTAATACATAAGAGTGAACACAAGTTCAGAATTAGTGAGAACACAAGTTCAGTAACATGGTCACTCAGAACCATAAATAAGCAAGCAGGGCTGAATTATCATTAGTGCAAACGCGGGCACAAGCAGCTGGGCCGCGTCACTTCGTTGGCATACACAAAGCAAGACAGTGAAGAACCATCTCTTTTTCCTCTAAGAACAAGGGGTCAATAGCTCATGTGCAACATCTTTGAGGTGCAATGGAAGGAGTGCGACGTAGTTGACGAAAATAGTTGTAGTACTACGTTTCAGAGGCCCAAATAGCCAATGCCCACTCAGGCGATTAAACTGGTCATCAACGGGAGTGAGATTATGTTTAAGACATGTGGGTCCCACTTGGCAGTGCATCGAGTTGCGGGCCCCACTTGGCAGTGCATCAGGTGAAACATGTCCCCATGCATGTCTAAATGTGTACCCCTCCCACCCCCTCCTCTTTTGTTCTCGGCGGTGAGCCGGCGCCGGCGCTGGAGATTTTGTTCTCGGTGATAGCAGTGAGGAGGAGCTTTCGTTCTCGGCGACGGCGGCGGATGTGGTGAGTGAATCCGGAACCCTGTCTCGTTCCCCTCCATGTCGAGCTAGATCTCATCACATCGCCTCCGTTTGCCTCTGTTTTTGGTGTTTTTGGTCGATTTGATCCAGATTTGGGTGGGTGGGAGGGGGGCTGACCGCGATGGAGCCGCCAGAGACAACAACTTCGACTAGGTAATCCCTTAATGTGCATCCTTTCCAAGCTATGCGATTTGTGCCTCGTCTGCTTCTGCTAGCTCACCTCACACTACCCTGAAACAGGGGGGATGTTGCTCGGACGTTCGAATTCACTGTGGAATTCCTTCCTTCTAAGGCGAAGCTAGGTGATGGTAGCATGCGGGACATAGAGAGAGATACAATTGTGAAGTGGGAGATTGATTTTGCAGAGATTGATCCACAAGAACTACAGAGCATGGAAGAGAAGGCCGTGAAGAATATGGTGGAAAAAATTGGGGAGAGTATTTTTTTTGGGGTCCAGAGCAAGAGGTAGCATTGTTACGATTTGATAATTGGAAAGGAGAGTATGTGAGAACTGAGGATGGTGAAGACATGGTTGATGAAATCGATCGACAAGATGGCTGGACAACCAAACAAACTATGTTCATGCAGAGCTTGTTGATCTGAAATCAGATTCAAAGGTTGGATATGTGCCCTCAAAGTTAGCTTTATATATGGTAGATGAGGATTGGGCTTTAGAGAGGCAGATAATGCCCATGTGTACAGGTGTAGTGACAGTATTACCTGAGGTGGGTGATGTAGAAGAAGGCTCTGATGGTGTTGGAAGGGTTGTATCTGTTGATTGGAATTCAGTATAATTAAATGACCCAACTGATTTAGTCATTGCACCAATGGATGACACTGAGATGGCCAATTTTTTTGGCATTCTAGTAGCTAATGAAGATATGGAGGAGAAGGATGGTGAATCTAGTATGCCTACTGAAACTGATGCTAACAGAGATAGAACTAAAGATGTGGATGGACAGCTGATGGAAGATGCTGCAGATGATGCACATGATGATGGGTTGGTAAATGCGTATAACAAGGAAAACCCTATTACTGTAGTGGGGAAGTTGTTCCCAAACATGGATGAGTTTAGGATGTGTTTCAAGACTTATGCAGTCAAACATGAGTTTGATGCCAAGACTAAGTGGACTGATAGAAAGAAGTTTTATGCAAGATGTAGAGGTTTTGATGGAAGTGTCAAGCCTTGCAAATGGTACATATCTGCTAGACGCCAACCCGATGGAAGTATCGTTAGGGTGAATCAAATCCCTCACCAACATACTTGTATTACAAGTTCATAGAGAGTATCAACCATGACATCACAGCTTTGGATTGCAGAAAAGATCACTCCTATTCTAGCCAAGAAACCAAACACTACTGCAAAGAAACTTAAAGTAGACTTGGAAAAGAAATACCCCATTAAGGTGAAGTATAACACGGTGTGGAAGGCAAAACAAAGGGCAATGAAATAGTTATATGGTGACTGGGCAAATACTTTTAGGATGCTTTATAATTTCAAAGCAAAGGTGGAGAAAAGGTCACCTGGCAGTGTTGTGGTGATAGATACTGAGGTAACAGAGGATGGAAGTGTCCTTTTCTCTAAGTTTTTTATGGTTTTAAAGCCTTGCATTGATGGCTTCAAGGCAGGGTGTCGTCCATATTTGAGCATAGACTCATCATTTTTAATTGGCAAGTGGAATGGTCAATTGGCAGCTTGAAATGCTTTGGATGGACACAACTAGATGTTCCCTGTTGCTATTGTCTCACTTCAGTCAGAGACAGAGGTCTCGTGGACATGGTTCATGATGCAGTTGAAAAGATGCATAGGGCCAGTGTCACCTTTGGCAGTTCACACAGATGCATGCAAAAGGGCTAGAAAACATAGTGAAGAATATTTTCCCCCATTGTGAGCAGAGGGAGTGCTTCGGCCATATGTGGATGAATTTGATCAAAAAATTCAGAGGGGAAGAATTTGGTTGCATGTGGCCAGCAGCAAGATCTTACACTAAACAGACACATTCATATCATCTTGGTAAGATAATGACAGCATGCCCTGAGTTTGGTCCATGGGTGAACACCTACCATTCTCTATTATGGTATAGGTCAGGATTTAACACTGCCATCAAGTGTGATCATATCAACAACAACTTGGCAGAAAGTTTTAACAACAAGGTAAAGCAGTTAAAAAATTTGCATGTGCATGACATGGTTGACCAAATCAGGAGCATGATCATGCGCTTGTGAGATTGAGAAGAAGGATTGGTGATTGTCTACAAGGGGATAAGCTTCCTGCAGTGGTACAATAGGTGGTCAACAGGAGCAGAAATCTTACACATTTATCTGTTGAAAAATCTTCTGTGTGGGGTGCTGAAGTTAGAGATATCAAAACTAGTAGAAGGCATGTTGTTAACACTAAAATGCAGGATTGCACTTGTTTGGAGTGGCAGTACACTAGAAAATCATGTGATCATGCCATACTTTTCTTGGCCTCCCGACCGAAGATAAACATGCACCCATATTTGCACGAATATTACTCAGTAGCAAGATTCAAGGCTGCATATGCAAATCCAATTCCAACACTTATAGATCAGTCTTAGTGGCCTGAAGTGGAAATTGAATTTTCCATGTGTCCTCCCCTAACAAAAAGAAAGGCTGGCAGGCCTAAAGAGAGTGGATTCAAGGCATGGTTTGAGAAAGGTGGGAGTAGTAAAAAGGGCAAGGGAAAGAAGGATGGAAAGCCAAAAAGGTCCCAAAAAGGTAACAAAAATAGATGCAAGTTGTGCCAGGAACTTGGGCACCGAGTTGGATCTCCCAAATGTTGTTACACTCCTGAAAGGCCAAAGTATGTGGGCATATGTTTGCATTGTTTACTATTTTGTTGCATTTTCAATTACTAACTAGTTGACATGCTTTATCTTTTAAGGAGGAAGCATGCAGGTGAGCCCCTTGTTGTTGAAGAGTGCTGGCAAAAGAAAAAGGCAAGAGGCAATGGCTCTAGAAGGCCGAGAAGTTTTGGTGAAACAATACACATTCAACCAGACTTGGATGGTGTGGTGCAAAATGAGCAAGACTTGGATGTGCTGCTGCAAGATTAGCAAGATTTTGATGTTCTGGTGCCAACTAAAGATATGGGTACCTCTGAAGATATTCCAGCTGATGTTGTGAAAGCTGAGCATATGTTGGAAGTTGAGTTGCCAACTGGATATATTCCAGCTGCTGTGGTGCCAACTGAGCCCATATTGGAAGTTGTGTTGCCAACTGGTGATATTGGGTCCGATGATACTGCAACTGTTGTGGTGCAAAATGAAGCTTGTGTTCCAGGCAGATCCAGTGAATAAAATCAAGAGCTTGAGTGAATTTGGTGTTGTACAACCAAAAACAAGCATTGGTAAAAAGAAGAAGAAGAAATCGAGTGGTAGGAAGAAGTAGAAGTGAAAATTTGTTGAAACTTGTGTATTGCTACTATGCTGTAGTAATAAAACCTTGCCTGAATTTGTGTAATGGTATTTTTACTTTGATATGATGTGTATTTGTGTAATACTATTCAAGTTTCAGAAAAAATTCAAATTCGAGACAAAATTCAAATTTGAGCCAAAATTCAAATTTGAAGTTATTTGGTGTGTGGTATTGGTGTTACAATGATTTCTGGACTATTATGCATGTTAGTTTATTAATCGGAGCACTTTTATTATGTGAAACTCTGAACATGAAAAATGTGCTCCACATGACCTCCAAAACCCCTCCAAAGCTAGGGAAAACGGACCCATTTGTAAGCAAGTTTTTTTTCAACCTTCTCTAAATGAGCCCCAAAAGGAAACTTGACATCTAGTGTGTGTATATAAGAGTCCTTCATGATATTGGATCATTTTGATCAAGTATGACATATTTAACACTAAACCCTAGCTCACCTCTCTTCAAAACCCTACAACCTCGTTCTTGATAGCCATCTTTTGTGAAGGTTTTTTCAAGAAAATATCCGTAGCACAAGTTTCTTATTTTTTCTAGATACGTAGTCACATAGAATGATGATCGGCACAAGTTTTATATTTTTTTGATTTTTTTTGAATTAGTTATGCTCAACCCTAACCGTTGAAAACCTCTCAAAACCCCATCGAAATCCCGCACTCCTCTGGGCCATTGGATCGCTGTGAATGGACGGTCTGGATCAGACACTAGGGCTACGTCGTCCGCGGGCTGCACTCTGATTGGCTGATTCGAAGATGCTGAATATATTAACACGCAACATTCTCGACCATTGGATGGATGTGAACATATCAATGGTCTGGATCAGGAGGCACGTCACAGATCCACGTGTTGCGCTTTCATTGGCTAGTCGTTTTAGCCCATTTTTTAATGTTGCAAGACTGAGCAGGCCTGCCATATGTTGTTGGGCTTAATTAAAGCGTCCCACCCGTTGGACCGATGGACACGACGCTGCATTCGGCCTAAAAAGCATGCACGCGTGCGTAGCCCTGCCACGGTCGCCCTCGCAGCGTTCGATGTTTCATGCATGGCATCGAGGGAGAGCACACCTGCCGACACCCTCGTCGCATTATGGCTATTTACCCATTCTAGATGGGTCTAGATGCCCGACCATCGCTAGCCGCTGCATGCATGGCATCGAGCTCATCTCTCGACGCGGTTTTAATTGCTAGAGTGATACACGGGTCATTGGCATTACTACCCCACTACATGCATGTGTACACACGGGTTGGCTCGGGTGACTCGATGCCACATTGCTCGTTTCCCATGCCACTACAAGGGAGAGCAAAACAAAACATTAAAACAGTGCACCTCGGCTATTTAAGCACACCCAAGCCTACATCTTCCTCTACACCCATCTTCCTCTCACTCTCCTTCATCTCCCATCTTCCCCACAAGCCGTCCCAAGATCCACTCAGCAAGCAAGATGCAGTTCACGGGGGCTACCTACCGTGTGCCACCCACCTTCCCCGAGAGGCTCTAGCCTGCCGGAGTCCGGGTGGAGAACACCCTATGGGTGTGGGCGATCTCGAGGTGGAGGGGGCAAGGGGGCTGACCGAGTTCTTCTCCTCTGCCGGCTACCGCCACCTCCCGAGGGGCTCTCGGGCCATGTTCCGCGTCGAAGAGGTACGTAGCAATGGCCATCCTATCAGGCTCATCATGAGGTTCACCAACCCCTTCGACGCCTACTACCTTCTCAGCCGTGTTTTTGGTGTGGATGCGAGTTCATCGCATTCACCATGTACAACATCTTCACCGACTTCGACAGCGCCTTCCCCGCTGATGAGTGCATGCACACCCTCCGTACCCCACCGACGACTAGTGAAGGAGTTGGCCTTGGAGGAGTTTGCCTTGGAGCAAGCAAGCCGGTGGTGTTTTATCCGTTTTATTATTGTAGTGTTGGGTTGAAGTATGAACTATCTATGTTGTAATGGTACTATATATGTCGTGCTACTCTTATCTATGCAATGCTACTATTTATGCTACTACGTTCTATCTGTTTTTTTTCTATCTAGTTGATATATATCGTGCTTGATGTTCTATGGGTACCCATGTTCTATCTAGTTGATCGGGTCCCTATTTTATCTATGTCTTACTAATAAAAGGTAGAATCCACTACAGACATGCAAGTGTATGGGTACCCAATTTTTTTTTCTTATCTTGGTGTACCCAAAGAAATATTTCTGTGCTCCTAAAAATATTGGTTTGAATTTTACCTTTGGCCAATATTTTGTGCAATCGTGGACAAGCAACAAATATGTAAAGAAGTATATGTTTGTTAAAGGTTTATTTGCCGAAGCAACATTTTATTTTGAGTTTTTAGTCGAACATTTTTTTCTAAACATGGGTGCCTCTATGCTATAAAACTAGGCTGGTGCCCCTACGTGGGTGCGCTTGTCTCTATTTGTGCCTCGTTATTTTTTCACGGCCCAACATTTATTCGGTAACAAGATTTTTTTACTAGAAACTGAATTTGGGGGGTGTGCACTCTGTTAACTGAAGAGCAAGAACAGAGGACTAACACTGAATATTTCTGCTTCGATTCAGTTACATGAACTTGGCATGGCGCACAGATGGCATCCTCTGCCCCGAATGACCTAAATGCCCCCTCTAATGACGGATGAACAACAAGTAAAACAAAAACAGAGCAATGACACAACAATAGAATGCCCCTGCCATGATATTTGCGTGCTTCTGCAAATTGATCAACTCCATTTGATTTTTCTTGATCTTCTTCAGTTCCTCGGTTAGTTCAGACTCCAAGTGTAGTTCAGCATTGCGCGTATACCTAGCCATCGGCACGACTCTGCCCGCCCCTTTGTCCGAGCTCGACCCCAAATTTTCCATCTGCGGCACCCCACCCCCAAATTGAGCTCCCAGGTTGCGGCCCCGCTCGAATCAATGTAGCCCTCGAACTGAATCCTCTCAACATAACCATCCATCCACTCGAAATGTGTGCATTTCTTTAGGATCTGAAAATAAAAACATAACCCTAAATTCCAAATTCAAGGGGAAAAGACAAAATATGGAGAAATTAGAGCAAACGGCAGTGAAAGAACGGGCTAAGAACTAAGATCTAACCTTGCCATCCCTTCCTGCCATTGTTTTGCTCAAACACTTTACAAATTCCCGCCCAAGATTTCCATTCTCATCAGTCCTACTGACCCACCATTTCAGAGGATCTGGGCGTGGGCAATCAGGGCACCTTGTGAGCGACACTAGACCATACTGACGCCGTTTTGAGTGCGTGGCGGAGGAGGTGGACATCTGCACTAGTTCGCCGGAGAAGAGGAAGAATGGGGAAAGGGGAAGCAATGGGCGGCGGCTGGCGGACGGGCACGGGCGGTCGTCTCTTCTAGTTGCGAAGAGGTGGGCCCCGCTTACTGGACAAGTGGTGGGTCCCGCACTTACGTGGATAAGTTGTGGGTCCCGTGTTTAATGGACAAGTGGTGGGTCCCGCGCTTACGTGAATAAGTCGTGGGTCCAGCCCATAACAGCTAATGAGGTCATCAGTTCAGCTTAAGGGCCATGTCGTGTATGGGATATTTTCTCGCTCAAAAGTGTCGCCCTAAAGCCATTTCTTGTCACACACTACTTGCATTTAAAGCAATGTGTATACCTGAACTTGCGTGACACATTTATTCAGTTGAAAGCAGCTGATTTTTGACTCCTACTGCTGCTTAACACAGAGCACGTATACATCTTCCAACACACATACATATAGATGAACTGAATTTGTTTTTGCTAGTGAACTGATGCAACTTTATGAGCCGGAGAAGAGCAGATAGTCTGATTATAAAATGGGTGACCAACTAAGTAATGGTGACCCCAGATGGGTTGATCTTTTCCGAATAATCTTTTATTCAGTGGGTCAGTGCTTCAGGGCCTAGACCTCACTTGTTTGTACTTATAAGACCATAAAAGGATTGTTGCACGATTGGGAATGACAAGGTACAGAAAGGATGCAAGATCGATTAGAGAGGGAGTGCTACCAGACAGCAGGATGCAGGGTTTGTAGCATTTACCAAGCTACTAAAAAACAAGGTGAAACTGCTAACTGCTGGGTTGACCTATATGTATTGTGGATTTTTTTCCCTTTCCAAATTTTAGTAGCAACACCTGGTAGGCTGCTGGATAACATTGAAAACAGATCTTAATTTTCTGTCCGCTTGATGGGATTGAAGTTGCTTGTGTTTGAAAAACACAGCAAATTGTTATGGCTGAAATATTGCAGTCTGTATGCATGTTGGCACAAGACACTATGGAAATTATGTCGTCCAGGTTTGTTACAGCTTATGAATCTTCTTGCTGATCTCAGGCTTGACGTGGCATTCTGATAATTTTTTCAGCAGCTTTTTGTTTTAACTACAATGACTTTGTTGCGCGTTGTGAGTCTGATCTCTACTCCTTACTGTTGATTATGAAGGATTGTAGCATCAGTATTATCAGTATTAGTGTTCTCTATTCTTAGTGATCAATAAGTTAACTTGGGGGTGGAAAATTCATTAGAACAACTATGAATATTCCGGGCCAATAGCTCCTGTGCGACGTTTTTGATGTGAATTTGCTCGAGTGCGACGTTGTTCGAGTGAATGGATGTGATGCGACACACTTGAGCGTGTAAATAGCTCCAATGCGACATGGCTCTATTTAACCGTGAAATGAAAAACACGAGGGTTAGCGATTTGAGTTATGACACGCGGGACCCACCAGTTACTCGCATGCGGGTGGGACCCACAACTTATCCACACAAGCATGCCCGTGCTCATCAGTGTGCCCCGACCCGAGCCAGCCCGCCCCCCTCCATTGCTTACCCTGCCCCTTTCCTTTCCCACCTTCTTCTTCCTCTGCTCCGGCAACGAAGCGCGCCGCCGGCGAGTGATGTCTAGCTCGACTTCAGCCACCCGCCAATCATGGACGTAGTATGGTCCACTGCCATGGACAAGATGCCCCGATTGCCCGCACATGGAGCCTCTCAAGCGTTTGACTTGTGTGAGGGAAGAAAATGGCAACCGTGGGCGCGAGTTTGTGAAATGTTTGAGCAAGCCACAGCCGGGGCAGGTTAGATTTGTGCTCTTGACCAATTCTATGGTCTAATTTCTCCCGATTTCTTTCTTTTTCCCTCGAATTAGGGCGGTGGATCTGGGTGGTGGATCTAGGATTCATGCGCCGCCGGCCCCCTGTTTTCAGGTTCTGAAGAAATGTGGGCATTTTGAGTGGCTCGATGAATATGTTGAAAGGTTGAAATTGGAGGGATCAACCCCAACCCAAGAGCTCAATTTTGGGGGGCGGCTTGCCGTGGAACAAGCCCCCAATTTGGCGGACAGAGCCGATCCGATGATGCACAGTGCAGAACTGAAGTGTGAATTGAAGAAAATCGGCAAGCAACTAAAGCATCTGATCGATTTGAAGCAGCAAGCAAATATGATGGCGGGAGCATTTTATGGTTGTGTCATTGCTATGGGTTTATTTTACTTGATGTTCATCAATCGCTAGAATTTGTTATAGTTTCAGTTAGTTAGTCAGCTAGTTTCAGGGGTGCCCAGTAGTTTGAGTTAGCCAGGGATCATTTGTTAGATGAACTTGAATTCGTGTGAAGCAAAACTTGCTTGAATTATTGTACTGATATTCTCAGGGGCCCTATTCAGTGTTCATGCTCCGTTTCCTCTGTTTTTGTTCTTCAGTTAACAGAGTACACACCCAAATTCAGTTTCTAGTAAAAAAACAAAACTGGGCTGCCGAATAGATGTTGGGCCATGAGAAAATGGGCCCTGAGAAAATAACCATGCCCAAAATAGAGACCAGACCGCCCACGTAGGGGCACCAGCCCACCCGCATAGCGGCACCAGCCCACCTCTAACTTCGGCAAATAAAATGTTACTTATTTTTACTTTAGCCTTTTTCTTGCACTAAATTTTGTGATGAATCATTTTTTGATGCAATAAAACCAAATGTTAATTGTTTTTATGCATGTCTACGGTTCCATGAACTAAATGAGTTGCATGAAGTAAATTAGTTTGCATTTCCTAGTGGCATGTCCATAGTGGGTTTGCATGGGGCTCCTAGTTGCATGTCCATGGTTTGGCCAATATTTTGAAGATGGTGTGTGTGTGGTGAGATTGAGGTGTAGCAACCCGGGCTCGTAGCAACCCATAGCAATACACAAATAATAAGCAAGAACAACCCATATCAATTTTCAAATAATAGCACGAAACACACAATATATATAGTAGCATAACGATTGCAACCCATAGTTCCACGATAACCTTACAACTCCATGATAGCCTTACAACCTAAAATACTAATACAACTTAATAATAGTAGCATAACGATTACTACTTAAAAAAAACTAATACGATAAGCTAGATAGATCGGGGGGCACCAAACGCGGGTTCTTCTTCGGGCTCTTCTTCTCCTCCTCCTCCGGGGGAACAACGCCACCTCGCTCCTCCGGGCGCCGTCCTTCACTCCTCCCCGTTGTTGATGGGTTACGGGAGCGTGTGCATAGCGCCGTTGTTGGGGAAGATGCTCTGGAAGTCAGTGAAGATATTGTAGGTGGTGAAAGCTATGAACTCACAACCAACCCAATACGCTCGCCCGAGGAGATGGAAAGCATCGAAAGGGTTAGTGAACGTGGCGAGGAGCCCAACCACAACGCCGTTGTGGTTGACCTCCTCAACATGGTACATCCGAGGAGAGCCGCGGGGGAGGTGGAGGAAGCCGGCTGCAAGGAAGAACTCCATTAACTCCCTTGCACCCCTCCACCTCGAGATCGCCCAAACCCTAAGGGTTCTCTCTACATACACTCCGGCCGGGTAGAGCCTTTCCGGAACGGTTGGGGGGAAGCGGTAGGTGGGGGCGGTGTACTGCATGGTGGCGGGGTGGCTCGAGTGCTCGGTCGAGTTTGATGGAGAAGGAAGAAGAAGGGCAGAGGAGGCAGAGGATGGGGTATGATGGATGAGGAGGGAGAGGACGATAGTGCCCGGCTTAAATAGCCCAAGTGTGACGTGGTTTCACCCCGTCGAAACCCTAGAATTAATGGGCGGGCGGCGTTTGGTGGCGCCCCATGAAAGTGTGTACACGAGCATGGCCGTGGGAAACGGACTGCGACGCTTCTGTGCCACCGGTCGCGGGTCAAGGGGACGGGCTCACGCACGCGTCTGTGCCGTCGTGGGTCAAGGGGACACGCCTTCCCCGGGTTCTCTGCGTGTGCTGCCCGTGCATGCATGCCGTTGCCCATTAATTTGCTCATCTTGCTAGGGCCTGGCTAGAGGGCAAGGTTCGGTCGATGGGAGACGTGACAATAATGGACGCCTTCTTTTGCCCATCTTGTAACGGGCAGCACGCCATTTGAACTGCATCGATACCCACATCGATACCCCATGCCAGTATTGCGTCCTCAAAGAGGAGTACGCCATGCACAGCGTGCACACCACACCATGCAGCGTTGGCTTTTTGGTTGTCTTCATTGGGCTGCTGCATTGTGGCCGGGTGCATGCTTTGATGGGACGCTGCATCGGTTCTAATGGTAGGCATGCGACAGCTTACTGCCTTGATAGGGGTGGCGGAGCAGGGCTACGTCGAGGCATGCATGCAACACATGGGCGCAGTCCTGTGGGTGGGCATGCATGCTGCGGGTAGGCACGGGCACGCATGCAACGATGGAAAGGGCACTTCGTAGGCTTGGTCCATGCACTGCGTCAAATCTTACCATTGGATTCAAATGAACGGTCCTGATGCTCCAACGAGAGAGGCTGATCCAAACCCCACCGCGTCAACCAATCAGCGCGTCTCATGCGGATCGCTGCACACTGTAGCTAACCCTAGCGCCTGATCTCAACCGTCCACGCACAACGATCAACGACCAGGTAGTGTGCGGGGTTTTAAGGGGTTTTGAGAGGGGTTTTGAGGGGTTTTGAGAGGTTTTGACTGATTAGGGTTGAGCATAACTAATTCAAAAAAAATAAATATAAAACTTGCGCAAATAGTCTTATTATGTCGTATAGTAACTAGAAAAAAAATATAAATATGGTTTACATACATTTTTACGAAAAATCCTTCACAAAATTGTCATTCCTCAAACAATGTAGTATGAAGTTCAAGGGAGAGAGTAGTGGGCACCCGAGAGTAGGTGGAGTTTTGAAAATGAAAAGTGTGAAAACCTCACCAAAACTTCATTTTGGATTGACTAAGAAAGATCTGAACTTACTTTTCTCATTTTCATGTTTTAAACTTGTTATATTTATAATTTTCTATTAAACCTTGTTTTTTCAAAAAGAAAAGAAAAAAATAGAAAATTAATTCAATAAATAGTGAGACTTTAGATTTACACTATATATGTAGAATAAATGTGTAGAAAAATTATTTGGCTGGTTTAGACAAGGTGCCAAAAAAACTTGCTTAAATATGAGGCCGTTTACCCTACCTTTGGAGGTCATTTGAAACACACTTTTCATGACTATGAGTTCAACGGGCAGTTCAACTTACCAAAAGGGCTCGGAATGATCAGCAAGCAAACATATTTTAGTTGAGGTACTTTAGATAGCACTAAAACATCAATAGCCCAAATTTAAATTTAAATTTAAATTTGAATTTTATTTCGCTGGTTTAGACAAACAAGTTCGAATAGAAATATGGGGATACATAGTGACTACCAGTACGCACCAAGTTACAAATATTATTACATGCCCCAAATTTTCAAACTGTTCTTTGTTCTACTTCTTCCTACCACGTCGTGTGCCCTTCTTCGCCTTAGCCCTTCTTATTTTTGGTTCTACTACACACACAAGTTCACTAATCATCTCGGTTTTCTTCACTGGTCTTTTCAACACCTCGCCAATAACCTCGTGATCAGTGTCTTCAGTCTCAATGTTGACACCAGTTTTAGTTTCTTTGGTGTGTACCTCAACATGGGTTTCTTCAGTCTAAACCTCGACACGCTCAGGTTCAATTTCTTCAGTCTGAACCTCGACACGCTCAAGTTTAGTTTCTTCGGTGTGCACCTCCACATCAGTTTCTTCAGTCTGAATGTTGACTGCAGCAGGATTTTCTTCAGTCTGCTCAGGCTCAGGCACACTTCTCTTCTTTCTACCGCCATTGACTCTTGCTTTTTTTGTTGGCAAACACTGTTCAACAACAAGGGGCTGACTTGCTCGCTTCCTCCTGTGCAGAAAATGTTATAGATATAGTAATTGGAAAAAAGCACCAAATCAAAACACAGACAAATAAACAAGAACATACTTTGGCTTATCAGGAGTGTAACGGCATTTGACAGATCCCACTCTGTGCCCAAGTTCCTGGCACAACTTGCATCTGTTTTTGTTACCTTTTTGGGCCCTTTTTGACTTTTCATCTTTCTTTCCCTTCTTACTACTCCCACCTTTCTCAAACCATGCCTTGAATCTACTCTGTTTAGGCCTGCCAGCCTTTCTTTTCGTCAAGGGAGGACACATGGAAAATTCAATGTCCACTTCAGGCCACTGAGACTGATCTGTAAGTGCTGGAATTGGAGTAGCATATGCAGCTTTGAATCTTGCTACCGAATAATATTCATGCAGATATGGGTGCATGTTTATCTTCGGTTGGGATGCTAAGAAAAGAATGGCATGCTCACATGGTTTACCAGTGTGTTGCCACTCGAGGCAAGTGCAATCATGCAATTCAGTGTTAACAACATGTCTCCTTCCAGTTTTGTTATCTCTAACTTCAGCACCCCAAGGTGAAGATTTTTCAACAAACAAATGTGAAAGACTTCTGCTCCTATTGACCACCTGTTGTACCACTGCTGGAAGCTTATCACCTTGCAGACAATCACCTATCCTTCTTCTCAATTCCCACAACCGCATGAGCATGATCCTGATTTGGTCAACCATGTCATGCACAGGCAAATCTTTTAACTCCTTCACCTTGTTGTTGAAACTCTCTGCCAAATTGTTGTTGATGTGGTCACACTTGATGGCAGTGTTGAATGCTGACCTGTACCATAACAAAGAATGGTAGGTGTTCAGCCATGGACCAAACTCATCACATGCTGCCATTATCTTATCAAGATGATATTTGTGTGTCTGTCTAGTGTAAGATCTTGCTGCTGGCCACATGCGCCCAAATTCTTCTCCTCTAAATTTTTTGATCAAATTCATCCACAAATGACCGAAGCACTCCCTCTGCTCAGCATGTGGGATTTATTTTTGAATTTTCAAGCCCCTTACATGCATCTGTGTGTATAGCCAAAGGTGACACTGGCCCTAGGCATCTTTTCAACTGGATCATGAACCATGTCCATGAAGCCTCGGTTTCTGACTGAAACAAGCCAACAGCAATAGGAAACATCCAGTTGTGTCCATCTAGAGCATTGCATGCTGCCAACTGACCATTCCACTTGCCTGTCAAAAATGATGAGTCTATGCTCAAATATGGACGGCACCCTGCTTTGAAGCCATCTATGCAAGGCTTCAAAGCCATAAAAAACTTGGAGAACTTGACTTCACCTTTGGCTGATACCTCTGTATCTATCTCCACAACACTACCAGGTGACCTCTTTTCCACCTCTGCTTTGAAGTTGTAAAGCATCCTAAATGTATTTGCCCAATCACCATATAAATTTTTCATTGTCCTTTGTTTTGCCTTCCACACTGTGGTATATTTCAGTTTAATGGGGTACATCTTTTCCAAGTCTACTTTGAGTTTCTTGGCAGTAGTGTTTGGTGTTTTGGCCAAAATTGGGGTGATCTTTTCTGCAACCCAAAGTTGTGATGTCATGGTTGATACTCTTTGTGAACTTGTAATACAAGTATGTTGATTGGGGATTTGGTTAACCCTGACAGTACTTCCATCAGGTTGCAGTCTAGCAGATATGTACCACTTGCAAGGCTTGACACTACCATCAAATCCTATGCATAAAACTTCTTCCTATCAGTCCAAACAGTCTTGGCATCAAACTCATGTTTCACTACATAAGTCTTGAAACACATCCTAAACTCCTTCATGCTTGGGAACAACTTGCCTACTTCAATGACAGGGTTTTCTTTGTCATACACATGCACCAGCTCATCATCATGTGCATCATCTACTTCATCTACAGCTTGTTCCATCAATTGTCCATCTACATCTTCATCAACATTAGCAGGCAAACTAGATTCTCCCCTCTCCTGCTTATCTCTGTCATCGACTGGAATGCCAAAAAGTTTGGCCATCTCAATGTCAGGCATTGGTGCAATGATCAAATCAGTAGGCTCATCTAATTCAACTACATTCCAATCAACAGTTGCTACAGTTTTAGTTTCAGTTCTAGTCACCTGTCCCTCTTCGGCTATTACTGTAAGTTCAGTACACATGGGAATCAATGGCCTCTGTGTAGCCCAATCATCATCTACCATCTGCGCAGCCAATTGTGATGGCACATATCCAACCTTCGAAAAAATATTCAGATCAACCAGCTCAGCAAAAAAATTAGCTCGTTTGCTTGTCCAGCCGTTTTGCCGATCAATTTCATCAACAATCTATTCACCATCTTCCATTCTCACATACTCTCCTTTCCAATCATCAAACCGCAACAGTGATACTTCTTGCTCTGGACCCCAAACAACATTCTCCCCAATTTTTTCCACCCATTTCTTCACTGCCTTCTCTCCCACGTTCTGTAGAACTTGTGGATCAATCTCTGTAAACTCAACCTCCCATTTAACAATTGTGTCTCTCTCAATGTTCTGAATGCTACCATCAACTAATTTTGCCTTTGATGGAAAGAAATTGACCGTCAATTCGAAGGTCCGAGCGGTAGCATCCCCTCTGTCAGTGGGGGACAGCGTGAGCCCGTGAGAAAGAGCAGACTAGGCCCTAATTGCATGCAAAATTGGATCAGAGAGAGGAGCATTACCTATTCGAAGTTGAATCTGGCGGCTCCATCTCAGTATATCCACGGGCTCCCCTCACAACCTATCGATTCAACAAGCGAAAACGAAGGAAACAAGCTGAGATCTACGGGGCCGAGAGAGGAACGGGAGGGGGACTAGTGTTCTCACTCACCATTTTTTGAGGACGAAGGCTCCGCCGCCGTTGAGAACGCAAGATACGCCGCCACCGGAGAAGAAGGGGGGAGGGGGTAGAGAGGCGGGCCCGGCACGGTCGGGCGGCAGGGCACGGTCAGCTGTTTTGAGGAGCAATTAAGTTGGACCCACATGTCCTAACATAAACAGGCTTGGTTGACGACCAATTTAACCACATTTAACATCCCATGTGGCCCTGGGCTATTTACCTGCTCAAATGTGTCGCACCACAGCCATTCACTCGAACAACGTCGCACTCAAGCAAATTCACATCAAAAACGTCGCACAGGAGCTATTGGCCCGAATATTCCAGTGGCCTCTTGTAGCGTGGACTTGGGAAATAAGTACAATCAGCAAGAAATAGTGATGATTCACTGGAAAAAAAAGCAAGAGATTGTGATGAAGAGAATGACGGTATTTTCTTCTCACGGCACCCTGGGCG
Organism: Triticum aestivum; assembly: GCF_018294505.1. Taxonomy (NCBI): domain Eukaryota; kingdom Viridiplantae; phylum Streptophyta; class Magnoliopsida; order Poales; family Poaceae; genus Triticum; species Triticum aestivum. The sequence goes on from NC_057804.1 coordinate 623,517,634, forward strand.
TATGTAGGCAACAAGGAACACACATATTTGTTTTTAGAATAAAAGAGGTTTCCCTTCGATTTCATTAATGAAACCAAAAGCGAGCAACAAAGTCGAGATCCCAGCAGGTTCCATCACATGCGCATCAAGGCTACATTACGAGCTAAGTTCTAACTACTGCCGCACAGGATTACAAAAGGGGGGATGCATCGCATACATCCATCGCCAGCTAGTTATTCTCCCGCAAGTTCAAGATTACAAGTCGAACAAAACAGAGAGAGGAAGACCAGTTTTTTTCCTTTGCTGGTTAGCCCTCCAGTCGCCGAACTCCCAGCCTCCACTCCTGCGTCGCCTTGTATATCTCACATGCCAACCTCTCGATTAGTTTTGCTCCTAGCTGTAGTAGTCTTTCCTCCGGCTTTTTTCTCTGCAAAATCGACCAATCAACAATCCAATTGCACATTAGACGAACGAAAATCATCAGATCATGAATTTTTCTCAATCTGAAGATATATATCATTTCTACATTTCCAGAGAGCCCAGAAAACAACATCACTCCCCACCAAAACTATTTTTTTCTCTGGTTTCTTAAATGTTTTCAGCCACCCTCCCAAGTAATCATTGAGATTAATCAGGCTACGGCTGAGATCAAAGGCACATTTAATCAGGCTCCAGACCAATCTGGCTTCCGAGCATTCAAAGAATAAGTGGTCAATGTTTTCTTCCTTTCCACAGTACACACACTCTTTTGGTCCTTTCCACCCTTTCCTAATCAAGTTATCTTTTGGCAGAATGCTTCTTCCGGTCAAAAGCCAAAAGAACATTTTAATCTTTGATGGAATGTTAGTTTTCCACAAAAATTTGTGTGGAAATCCCACTCCATCATTGATCATAAAAGAGTATAAAGATTTAATGGAGAATTTTCTGTTTTTAGTAAGCATCCACAGAGGCTGATCTTTCCCCCCATGCACTACAGGAATTAGGCACTTTGCCCTCCGCCATGGCTGAAGGCATGCATGGCTGACGGCAAAGGCCTTTGCCGTCCGCCAGCGGACGGCAACAGGTCCGGCTGAATAGACTACAACGAAGGGCTCTTTGCCGTCTGCTGACGGATGGCAAAGATGAAACGCTCTTTGCCGTCCGCCAGCAGACGGCAAAGAGCCCGGATGGCACAAGTTCCAGGTTAGGTCCGTTAAGGGGTTAACGGCGTGTTTTGTCATCCGCTGGCAGACGACCAAGACAATCGCACATTTGCCGTCCGCCAGCGGACAGTATCATAGCAAAATAGGCCAGCCCCTAGGTGCTGCCACGTGTCAAGCGATGCCGTCAGCTGACATAAGGCAAAGGTGGAATGCTCTTTGCCGTCCGCCAGCAGACGGCAAAGTAACCAAATAGGCCAGCCAGTGTCCCAGGCTGCACAGGTAGCTGCCATGTGGCAGCTTTGCCATCTGTTGGCTGACGACAAAGATCCTGTATAGCCCCTGTTTTTTCTATTTTTTTGTTATATCCTTGCATTTTCAAAAGACATAAATTATATATATAGTTTCAACCTCAAACATAGCCCATGTATCCATCATCTAGCAGTCCATCAACGCAACAAAACACATAGGGTATTAAAACGTCCAATACATACATAGTTTCACGGAGTTCATCAACATACATACACAGTTTCATGGAGTTATTCAACATACATTGTTTATCAACACAAAATCAAAACAGAAACTAAAACTAGCAGTCCATCAATCCCACTTCCATGAAGTGAATCAAATCTGCAAAAATGGGAGTAAGCAAATTAGAAGAAGAAGAAGAAGAAGAAGACTAGAAGACTAGAAGAAGAAGAATAAGAAGACTAGAAGAAGAAGAAGAAGGTTTTTACCCTTTTCCTTCTCATTCTTCTTCTTTTATTCTTTCTTTTTCTTCTCTTTTTTCTTCTCCTCTTCCTTGTTTTTCTTCTTCTCATTCCTTATTTGTGTCATTTTAGAGCTTACATACGTAATTATGCCATTTTTAGCTAACTAAGCTTACTATGTCAATTTGGAGGAAATTAAGGTAAGTATAGGTCATTTTTGTGCTAACATAAGTAATTATGCCATTTTTTAGCTAATGTAGGTAAAATGGATCATTTTGGAGCTAACCTAGCTAAAATGGATCATATTGGAGCTAACGTAGGTAAAATGGATCATATCGGAGCTAACCTAGGCAAACTTGCTATTTTGGAGCTAACCTAGGTAAAATGGATCATATTGGAGGAAACCTAGGTAAAATGGGTCATTTTTTTAGCTAACTTAACTAATTATGCCATTTTGAGTTAACTAACCATATTATGCCATTTTTGACATAAGTGAGCTAAGTATAGGTCTTTATTTAGCTAACCTAGGTAACTAAGCATATTAGAGCTAATTTAGTTAAGTATAGATCATTTTGGAGCTAAGTAAGCTACTTACCCAAAACCACCACCTCACAATGACGGCCACCGTCTCGCACACGACACCGTCGACCCTCTCCTCTGGCGGGGCCGGGGCAGCCAATACAGCTCCCAGCTCATTGCTCCCTATGGAGCCTGACCCTCACCGGGCAACGTGACCCACCCCGGGAAGTGGTGCCGGACTAGAGTACAAAGGACCTGATTGGGCCTGCGGACACCATCGGGGCGTATCCAACCCCTGCAGTATGACAAGGACAACACATTAGATATTAATTTGAAGAAACATGAAGGACAAAGGATAAAACAGAGTAAATGCACTTACTTCTCCCTGTTAGGCTGAATCTACCACCTCTGATCGCGGGTCGCCGGCACGGCCGGGAGCTCGTACCACCACGCTGGTACACCTTGCCCTGCTCAACCAACTCGCCATCGCTCAAACTATCGTCAGACCAGGTCTCCTCGCCATCAGCATGGCCACTAGTCTTCAGAGTCACCTGGGACGAAGACTCTGGGACCCAAGTCTCGTGGGACTAAGACTCTGGGCCCGAGTCTCCTAGGACGAAGGCTCGACGACACAAGGCTCGTCAACCCGAGGCTCGTGGACCGGAGTCCAAGACGGGTCCAAGTCTGACGCCTCCACCTGAGATGGAGCACTCAGGTGATCCGGAGAATCAGCTTCGGGTGGCAGCAAGGAAGGCACGACAGCCTTCCTACCTCTCCCGCCGCCACGTTCACCTCTAGACCCCCTCTTCGTCTTCCCCCGACCTCTCCCAGTCGAAGAAGAAGGGCCCGTCGGTGTCGCCATGTTGTCTACGAGCGCTCTACAAAGCTGCTGGGGGTGGAATATAGCCACCCCTCCCAGCACGCGCCGAGGAATAAGGAGGCTCGGAGTGCTCTAGACCCGCGCCCACCATCTGTCAACACCTGCAATGACAAAGGGTAAACGAAATTAGTACAACATAAACACAATAAAAATTTTGGTGGGTGAAAACAACACCTAAAAAATTAACTAACTAATTAACTAACTAACTAAGCAATTAACCTAAAAAGTAACTAACTAACTAACTAAAGTCTTTTTCTTAAGGCCAGAAATGGTCTATAATAGGTTAAAATTATTTTAGTGTTTCAAAAATATTTGAGAAAATTTAGGGAAGCTCATTTTACATATATTGTCCATATATAAGAGTTTCAACACACGGTCATGTTCAAAATATTGGTCAAACCCATCAAAAACCCTTTTGTGATATTTCAAGCTTTTGGAATATTTAGAAGTATGCCATATTTGGTTACCTTGCCAAGTATCATCTCTTGGAGAACAAGATGACATCACCAAAACCCCTCATACTAATTAACCTAACTAACCTAGAATCTAACCTAACTAACCTAGTCTAAAGATAACTAACCTAACTAACCTAGCAAATCTAATTAATAACCTAGAAAATCAAACTAACCTAGTAATCTTCTCCTCTTTTTCTTCTTCTCCTCCTCCTCCTCTGCCTCTTCCTATTCTTCTTCTTCTTCTTATTCTTTTTCTTCTCCTTATATTCTTCTTCTTCTTCCTCTTTTTCTTCTTCTTCTTCCCCCTTTCTACTTATTCTACTTTTCTTCTTCTTTTTTCATCTTTTTTCACTTCCTGTAATTATAACTATTTAACTAAAAGCTAACACTAATGTAATATAATATAGTTTAATCTAGCTAACTACATATCTAATATATCTATTATCTAAAACAGAAAAGAAAAACAGAACTCCTCCTCCTCCTCCTCCTCCTCCTCCTCTTCTTCTTCTTCTTCTTCTTCTTCTTCTTATTTATCTTCTTCCTTCTTTTACTTTTTCCTCTTTTATTCTCATCTTCTCCTCCTTTTCTTCTTCTTTTTCTCCTCCTCCACCTCCTCCTCCTCCTCCTCTTCCTCCTCTTTCTTCTTCTTCTTCTTCTTCTTCTTCTTCTTCTTCTTCTTCTTCTTCTTCTTCTTCTTCTTCCCCCTTTCTACTTATTCTACTTTTCTTCTTCTTTTTTCGTCTTTTGTTTACTTCCTTTAATTATGACTATTTAACTCAAATCTAACACTAATGTAATATAATTAAACCTAAACTAATTGAACCTAAACCTAAACTAAAAAACCTAAACCTAAACTCAAAAAACCTAAACTAAATACCTAAACTAAATACCTAAACTGATTAAACCTAAACTATTTAAACTAAATAACCTAAAGTAATTAAACTAAATAACCTAAACTAATTAAACCTAAACTAACTAAACTGGAAAAACTTAAACTAAATAACCTAACTAAACAGAAAAGAAAACAAAAAATAGAAAAGAAAACAGGGGCAGGGGCTCACCGTGGGGGGCGGCAACGGGTCGTGGAGGGGGCGGCGGCGAGGCGGGGTGGCGACGGGGCAGGGAGGGGGAGCGACGGGCAGTGCTCCTCGGGGGGAGGGTTGACCCGCGCCTGCAGCGGGGAGGCTCGGGAAGAGGGTGGGGAGGCAGGGAGGGGGCGGCGACAGCGTGGGGAGGGTGTGGCGGCGATGGCATGGGGAGGGTGCGGCGGCGACGACGCGGGGTGGCACAGGGGGAAGAAAGAGGAGAGAGGCAGAGAGAGGGCGACAGCGGGGCGCGGCCGTTGAGTCAATTTTCAAGATTTGTCGCCCGCGAGCTCTGTGCCGTCAGCTAGCGGACGGCATAGAAAACTTTGCCGTCCGCTAGCAGACGGCAAAGAGGGGCCCCGTTAGGGGTTGGCAGCCAGTGCGCCACCCTCCCTCTTTGCCGTCCGCTAGCTGACGACAAAGCTTCTATGTCATATGCTAGCAAACGGCAAAGAGCTAGCTGAAGGCAAACAAGCTCTTTGTCGTCCGCTTGTTCTTTGCTGTCGGCCTTCTATATGCATATGGCAAAGACCTTCTTTGTCGTCAGCTAGCGGACGACAAAGAACAGGCTGACGGCAAAGATCCTGATTCCAGTAGTGATGCATCCTTATCTCCTCACATCTTTGTTTCAAACCGTTCCAAAGCTCAGTTATTTCTGTATTTAGATCTCTCCTAAAGCTAAAACCCTACCACGCTCTATTCATAGCTTCTGCCACTGAGATATTGTGATCGAAGCTGATATTATATAATCTAGGGTAAAGATCTTTTAAAGGTCTAGACCCTGCCCACTAGTCTTCCCAAAATCTAGTTTTATTTTCATCCCCAATCATTTTTTAACATGTTGGAAGTATTTTTTTTAACTCCCATCAAACTGCTCTAGAATTGGGAATCCCCAGGTTTTTTTCCACCCCGGACAAACATTTGTTCTGAATGTATTTGCTTTTCAGAATATTCACCCATGTTCCTGATTCATTTTCAAGTTTCCATAGCCATTTAGCTAGCAGTGCTTTGTTCATTATATCTAAATTAATGATCCCCAGCCCCCCCTGTTCTTTCAGTAAACAACATGTTTTCCAATTAACCAAACGATATTTCTTTTTGTTTTCATCTTCTTGCCACATAAGTCTGGCTCTAAAGAAATTAGCATTTTTCTTACTCCCACAGGGAGGGGATAAAAAGACATCATGAACAGTGGAATATTGGTCAGGCATGCCTGTACTAGGGTTACTCTCCCAGCCATATTGAGGAGTCTACCCTGCCAGCATGCACATCTTTTCTCAATTTTTTCAGTGACCCCCTTCCAAAATCTATTCGCCAACCTAACATCAACAACAGACAGTCCTAGGTATTTAATGGGTATCTTTCCCACCTCACATGTAAATATCTCCTGATATATATTAGTCTTGTCAATTCCCTCTCCAAACAGAAAAATTTCACTCTTATGGAAGTTTATGGTCAATCCAGACATCTATTCAAATGCTGTCAGAATGAACTTCAGATTTTTTGTACTAGCTTCATCACCTTGTAATAAGAAAATTGTGTCATCTACATATTGCAGCATATTTACTTCACAGTTGTTCAATTCAGAAAGTGCCCCTTTTACAAACCCTTCCTGCATAGCATTATCCAATATAATGGCTAATGCATCTGCAACAATATCAAAAATTAAAGGTGACAAGGAATCTCCTTGTCTCAACCCTTTAAAGGTTTTAAAATAAGGCCCAATTTCATCATTCACTTTAACTCCCACATGTCCTCCTACCATGGTGTGCATCACCATGTCACACAATTTATCAGGGAATTTTTTGAGTTTCAATATTTTATATACAAAAGGCCACTTGATCTTATCATATGCTTTCTCAAAATCTACCTTAAAAAGAAGGGCACGTTGCTTCTTTTTATGCATTGTATTTAGTGCTTCATGTAGCACTGCCACTCCCTCCATTATATATCTCCCTTTTATAAAGGCTGTTTGATTTGGGGAAATAATTGGTCTGATCACTCTGCTAAGTCTATCCATGAACACCTTAGTGATGATTTTGAAGCTCACATTTAGTAAGAAAATAGGCCTGAATTTTTGTATTTGTCTAGCATCTTTGACTTTGGGCACTAGGGTGATATCCCATAGTTCAGCCTAGATATATCCAGCTTACCAGAGTGAAAGTCATACAGTAATTCTTTTAACTCCCATTTTACTAAATCCCAGAAATTCTGGTAGAATTCAGTGGGTAAGCCATCTGGTCCAGGACTTTTATTTTTCTCCATATTAAACAATACTTCATATAATTCTTGCATACTAAAAGGTTCAACCAAAACTCTGGCTTGTTCTTCTGTGATGCCAGGAGCATCTTGGATGTTTAAATTGACAGTGGAGACTTCAGGTTGACCAAATAGGTCTTTGTAAAATTTAGTGATATATTTAATTAATTCTTCATCCCCCTCAATCACCCACCCCCTCATCTTGGTCTAGTGAAAATATTCTATTCTTTCTCCTTCTCACATTCACTTTGGCATGGTAGTACTTGGTATTATTATCCCCATCTTTAATCTCTCTATCTTTGTATCTCTACAACCATTTCATCTCCTCCTATTTTATCAGTATCCTCAATTGAGCCCTTAGTTCCTTTTTCTCACATCTATCAGCAGCAGACATTCCTATTAATTTTGTCCTCTTATCAATTTCATCAAGTTTATCTACAATATTATTCTTTATTTTCCTACATAATGCATCTGAATTCAAGATCCAGCCTCTCACTTTTTGTCTAAATGTTCTCAAATTCTTTTGCCATCTCTCAATGCTATTGCCTGTTACTTGTACATTCCACACCTTATGTACAAATTCTTTAAATCCTTCTTTAAGCATCCAAGAATTTTAATATCTAAATATTGCATTATTACTTCTTTTCTCTCCAGAATCCACTATCAATGGAGTGTGGTTAGGTAATTCTCTCTCTAAAGCTTGAACAGTAGTTAATGGGTAATGTTCTTCCCAATCAGGACAAATGAGGACCTTGTCTAGTTTTTCATATGTGGGGTCACTTTGATTTTTGGCCCAATTATATTTTTCTCCCACCTAGGGGTAGCTCTCTCAAGCCAGCTTGTTCAATTATGGCATTAAAAACAAAACTCCAGTGATCACTTCCAATGGGTTTGTTTTTTTCAGTGCTATTTCTGATAACATTAAAGTCTCCACCTATCATCATTGGCAAAGATGAATTATCTTGATATACTCTGGACAATTCAGCTAGATAAGCATTTTTGCAAGTAGTCTGAGCATCACCATAAACCACTATAAGATTCCATTAAAATATACTTTTTTGTCAAAAACTAAATTCTTATAAAATATACCCCAATTTCCACATTAATGATATCAAAATTGTCACAATTAATACCCACTAGAACCCCCCCCCCCCCCAGATCTCCCTCTTGGTTGGGACCATTTCCATTCGAAGTTTCTCCCACCACACAGATTGTGTAGTTCATTTTTGGAGAAATTATATTTAATAATTTCCTGAATCCCAATAAAATCCAGCTTTCTATTGTTTATATTTTCTCTAATGAAATTTTTCATGTAGTCCTTTCCAGTCCCTCTAACATTCCAGAACATTCCTACCATTTTACTTTATTTTTATAGGTTCTTTTTTCCCCCAAGTACACTAGCTGTCTTCCCACAGGAGAACCCTGGTGAGTTCGAGCTAGTCTTTTTTTGTTTTGGAGAAGAAATTTTTTAGATGTGTAAAGTGATCCATTTCCAACTCAGCATCAGAATGATCTTCATCAGAACAAAGTTCCTTGAGATCCACATCCCCAATGTCTATAAGGTTAGGTCCATCATGTTGACCTTCCTCTTCTTTTTTATGACAAATATGATGTAAATAAAATTCCCTCCTACATTGCTCCATCTTAGCTATATATGTGATATCCAGATTAGTCTCAATCATATTAATAGAGCACCCTAAATCAATTCCAATTTTATCTGCCATAGCTAACAAAGAAACATCATGACAATTTAAGTTATGCATCTTCCCATAGTTATCCTTGGCAGCAGCTCTTTCTTTAGCCAGCTCCTCAATTTTAGCATCTTGCTTGTCTGCCAGTCTCCCACATCTTCTAATTTGTTCTTCCAACAAAGCCTCACTATTCTCTGTATCATTGTTTCCTATTTTAGCTCCCACTTTTGTACCAAATGATACAGACTCCTGACTAGCATCAAAGTCCACTGCCTCATTGTAGTTGTTGTGTTCATCTTCCTTTCTGTCAGTGTCCAGAATCTTCAAGTCAGCATCAGTGATCTCTTCCATTTCTTTCTCTCTTGCTTCCCACATTTCAATTTTATCAACACACCTGTCAATCACTCCCTGTTGTATGTTAATAAGATCCATGAGTACTTTCTTATCTTGTTCCAGCTCCATGATCTTTTTCTCTTGTTTCATTCTGAGGGCTTTTTGTCTAACTTTGTCTTCTTCCAGATCAATTACTTTTTTCATAATCATATCCATATTGCTTTCTACTTTTTTTCCTTGCCTCCATTTCCAAGGTTTGCTCTTTTTGTATCGTTATAATTTCCTCATTCTTCTTCTTCAATTCCTCAAATTGTGCCAGTCCCAGGCTCCCCAGCGAGATCATTTCTTTATTCCCAATCACAGTATCATCATCTCCTTTGTGTCTTTTTCTCATGATCCCCTCACTATTGTCTGCCTCTGTTTCCTCAATCCCCTGTCTCTTATGATCTCCATACCATCCCATCTCCACTACAGTCTCTGGTATGATCCTATATATCATCAACTCTTTGTCAGTGATCTCAGTATAAGCTGGTATCTTTTCATAATCTCTTATTCCAATCTTGTCTCCGATCTTCTCTTTAGTGATTGTATTCATGTCAATTTCTAAGGTCCTGTTCGGCAGCTCTCCAGCTCCGTACAATACGGGGAGCGGACGGAGCGCCAGTTTTCCAACTCCAGGAAAATGCACTGCGGGTCGCTCCACTCCGGCCGCTCCAGGAGCAGAGCCGCGGAGCGGAGGGCTGCCGAACACGGCCTAACACTGGTCCAAGAGTTGCAGCCACCTCACACATCCCAAAAAAGTGTCTGAAGCATTCAGGTACTTTTCCAAATTGGACCCAAATAGTGTGCAATTTGCCAACAGCGTGTGAGTGAAAGCTCCACCCCTTCACATTGATCACATCACCTGATCCCAACAGTGTAAAATCTTTGCACTTGTTCAGTTCCACCAGCCTTCCTTTGTTTGGGAATCTAACCAAAAATGCATATTCTCCATGTTTCTCGCATCTCCATTGCCAGTTCGAATTGAACATATAATGGAGTGTGTCTATCAGTTGTGTTTCATTAATTTCTTTAGAAATCACAGTTATTATGGCCATTGGATTTGGGTTTTCAACCTCTAAAGCTTCCTTAGAACTTTAAACCAGCAACACCCCAAGCCCCCTGGCAGCATACCCTACAAACTTAGGGACTGTCTTAATCTGTTTCAGCCATTTGCAGGCATCAGTGACATGATTTTTTCCCACTACAAGAGATTAACCCTACTATGACGAGCCAAAAAATGTCATCGAACAGCTAATAACGTCACAAATTACACTTGAGTGACGTTTTATGGGCGTCACGAGGATCGTCACGGAATCCCCGTCACAGATTACTTCTTGTGACGGCGCGCGCAAAAAAGTGTCACTGAAAATGGGACCTTCGGTGACGTTTTATAGAACGTCAACAGCTTTCTATTTCTATGACGGTGGATTAATGTCACAAGTTAGGAGCAAAGATGCCATGTTGTACAATATTCAATGATGGAGCAACGTTACTGACTTTATGCCACATCAACACCCGCACGGATTACCCCACTACGAGCATCACTACTTCCATTATTGATGAAGATGACATCATCAAAATACATTTACTATATTTTGAATAATTTGCAATGAATTATCAGATCCACTATATTGCAAATGCATTTCAACAGTAAGTATTTAATTCACATCACATCACATTATATAAATAAATTGTGAGCCAAATCACATTATGAAACGAAAGACAAATCATATTATATATTCAATCTCTTAGGCAAATCATCCTCTAAATAGAAATGACAATAAAAAATAACACCAAATCAAGTTTGACACGACAATACACAAGACAATGGAATCTTGCTGAGTTGTTTGAGCCCTCAAGAGAAAACCAATCAGGTTAACGGTATCATGTGTTGCTTCTTCTCCCAGGCTTCATTCTTCTTTTGTTGGATCTTCTTCACAGCTTCCAATTCTTCTTGATGCTTCCTTTGCATCTCTTCAAGTGCTCTATCTTGTGCTTCAAATCTCACAGCTAACTCCCCCCAATGCCTATAAACTGAGGAAACATAACAGCGTGTTGCATCTTAATGAGATGAAAACATACAAGATAAAAACGTATAACAGTACCACTAAGAAGCACATAATTTATCAAATTATGAATCTGAGTACGTTATTAACTAGATTTTCGGGTATGCAGATGGGCCAATAAAACGGTATATTAGTTTGGCAAAACAAGAAGACACAAACTTGTATAAAAATTGTCAGTCAAAAAAATTTACATCGATCCCTGCTGCACTTTTAACTAGTGTGCTACTTAAAGTTCTAAGTAGCATGTGAATGACTAGTGAGTCTAGTAGGGCAGCATATGACAATGAACTATAGTAATCTACTGAACATATTTCATAATTAGTTGCATAAGTATAGTTGTTTGACGCTTTGGTTACTACAAAAGTTTAGATCAGCACATCACTACAAAAACAGATTGATAATGTACTAAAAAATTGCAGATCAAAACACAAAAATGTTTCTTTAGTGAGAAGTGACAGCCATTCATCCATTCAATGTACTGAACAATCTCAGAATAATGCAATATCTGGAGGTCATCACCCAACCACTACATGCCACATTATTCCTATTAACTGTATGTTTTCTCATCTCTGAATTGATTCAGACATGCTATGAATTTGGCCGTTCATCACCTTATGTACAACTACGTGCCATAAGAAACTAGTACTAGTACTATCTACACTATTTTAATCAGTTGTGTGCTTACTCACCTTCCCCAACAGCTACAGCTAATTGTGTACGTGCACTGGAGTCGTACGATGCTTACTCAATATAAATATAACAAATAAAAATACAAGTTAAGCATAAGGAAGGACACGATGAGCTTAAATGCTAGGCATACACAACCAGGTAAGGAATTATCAAGTACTTGACTGTAAGAAAACAGAAAGTGGAGAGTTAGTAAAAAGTTTAAGCTTCAGACTTTACCAACATAGCAAGGTCGATAAGATTATCTTGATATTGCAAACCCAGTCCTGCTACCTATGGTGAGCAGTCGATTAATGCGCCTGCGTTATAGGGGAATAAAACAGAAGAGACATAGTATACTGACAAGTGTTCACATGGAGAAAAAATATTACAGAATAACATAATCATTTTCTGTTCCACCAAGCAGTATTAGCATCTGAATGAACCTTTTAGTATATAGATTTTTCAGCAGCTAGTAACTATGGTATGGCCCATGATACAAGCCCTCGGCTATTCCTAGTATAGTTGCATTGTTAATACTCTGAACGTAGAGTCTAGTCACATATTAGATGTTCTTGAGCATGCTGGAGATTGCATAATATTGCAGCTTAAAGGGGAAACTTGAGTTGAAATTATTCATTGTAGAAATTTAGAGACAGCTCGGAACAAAGAAGTATGAACCATACCTTTGATAAGACCAAAGGACATTGATCTTACTCCTGATCTAGATGAACTGCAACTAGGAAAAGGAGATCTCAAATAAGTGGTTAGAAGAGTCAAATTCCAGATCACAAATCTTACATCAGGAAATTATGGAAGAAAAAGGAACCAGCGAAATATTACCCTCGAGTATTTGAAAGGGGGCAGATCTAATGGTGCTGTAGCCGGGTTCCTTGCAGAGTTTCCAACCCATCCCCCTAGCCTATCTGCATCATCGGGTTACCTCTCCCAAACCTGGTGTCTCCCGCCGCCGCCGTCTTGTTGGTCGCTGGACGAAACCAATCTTCTAAATCACCATCTACATCTCAAGTAGTGGGCGATGGAGGGGTGGTGAGGCAGCGTCCAGATCTTGGTGAGGCACGCGGTGAGAAACGAAGACGGGGAAGGCGCCAGAGATGGATGGGGCGATGGTTGACAAGCCATCCATGAAGTGGCGGTGGAGGTAGCATGGAGGTCGGACCAGGCAGCAAACAGGGCACGTCGGCATCGGGGCGCAGCTGGCGGCGAGTGATTTGGAGGCGCCGCCGGTGAGATGAGATTTGAGTCAGGTGCGAGTTGGTACAGGTGTATCTGTTGGGGATTTTTTTGGGCTAGGATTTTATTTGGAGGCACAGAGCGTGGCGTGAGACCTAGCGCCAAATTGGATCACCACTTGGAGCTGAATTCTGTTTCTTTTCTTTTCTTTTTTTGCTCCGTGGTTCTAAATTCTTGGTGTGGCATCGTTTTAAATGGTGGGTGATAAGGATTAAAAAAATCCCATCAACTCTCATATTTCCATTTTAACTTTTGAGAGCTAAATGTAACAATATTAGCTCACGAGTGCGCCATTGATGTTTTTTTGCATACACACTAACTATTTATTATATTATAGATGTGAAAATAATGTCCTCTTGGCTCCCTTATTTTCATTTTTATTTTTGAGATAAACACATGAGCTCACGGATTCGCTCGATTCAAGTTTTTTGCCCAACCACTACCTATTTATATTAGAAAGAACAAAATAAATTTTACCTTTATAAAAAAGAACTAATATAAGTATTTCCATGCCCACTACCTATTTATATTATATCGAGAAAAATAATTACAACCCTCAGCAGCCTTTGAAAAAACTATGGCAGGTCCCAGTGCCAACACTGACGCATGGGTCCAATCGCTCAATTACCCAAGAACTAGCTTTGCCGAGTCTGAATACTATACCTAACATGAAAAAAATGATCTTCTCACATTCATAGTACTCGGTGACTCTAGTGGGCTCGTCATGAAAATTACCAAAACGTCACCAAAACTGGGAGCCAGGTGTGCTGAAAGGTCGAGGCAATTCGGTGACGTTTATCGTCACCGATTTGCGATAATTGGTGACGTCACCTACAACAACATCATGCATTAGGAATTTATGTGACGTTCTCCACCATTGTCATGAGGATTTTTGTCACAGTATGTCAATTTTGTTGTAGTGTCCCACAAATCACACAGTGTCCAAGGGGGCAGTCTTTTGTCAGGTGATTTGAGTCTTTGCATTTATTATGGAGCACCCTGTTCACTCCTCCGATCCCTGGTCTCCCCCCCCCTAATTGTGTATTTCTGTTGGTATACTGGTTTCTATCATTAACACCAAACCCTCTCTATCCTTGAGCTCCTCCTCCATTATTCACCATCTAGATCTCTCTCCCCTGTTTCCCATGATTTCTGGGCACTACTAGGAAAAGGGCTATAGATGGAAATGACACTAATGGCGCACCACACAAGTGGTGCGCCATTAGTATATACTAATGGCGCACCACCCTCTGATGCGCCATTAGTGTTGAAACTACTAATGGCGCACCCTGACCACGGTGCGCCATTAGTACCAAATTTTTTTTTGAACTAGTGCGCCTGTCCAAACATACTAATGGCGCATCCCCTGGTGGTGCGCCATTACTAGTTGTAACTAGTAATGGCGCACCATCCAGGAGGTGCGCCACTAATGTTATTTTTTTATTATTGCTTTTATTCCTTTTTTTGCAAAAGTTCTAATGGCGCACCGCCAGGGGGTGCGCCATTAGTAACCTGGATTACTAATGGCGCATTTGTTGCTGGTGCGCCATTAGTAAGTGGGCAGCAACAAGATATTTTGGACAGCCTCTCCTCCCACACTCACTTTCTCCCCACTTCATTCTCTCCACCGCCTCCTCCTTGTCTCGGGTGCCTCCTCTTTTTCACCTCATTTCCACCATAGATTCATTCAAATTAAGTGGTTAAGTTACCTTGTTTTGCTAGGTAAGTAAGGGGGGAAGCTATATTTATGTTGTTCTCCCTACAAACAATGTGCACATGCACTTTCTATGGCCTAGCTAGATCTATGTATGTTCGTGGTGTTGCATATGTTTGTGGTGTTGCATATGTGTTTGTGTTTGGAGGTGTACCGGTATTTGAAATGCGATAGTTGCCAATATTTTGCCGGAATGTTGATTCATTTCCGTTTCGGCGAGAATTTTGGCATTAAGCATTCTTTTTGGTCCTATTTTTAGGGAAAGTCATGCCAAATTTTTTCTTGGTTCTAAAATATCGTTTTGCTCTACCCCGCAGGCGACCATGGTTCGCACGATGACCGAAGGCATCGTGAATAGGTTTTTGAGGTCCGCGAAGGCCGAGATGCTTCAAAAGAACGAGACGGAGATAAGATGTCCGTGTTGAAGATGCAAGCTGAATAGCCTTATTGCGGACCCGGATTCCGGGCAGGTGCGGGACCACCTGCTCTTGCGTGGTTTCATGGATGGCTATCGGTGGCAAGGTGATGATGATGACTACGAAGTCGTTCATGGGGGCCGGGCAAGAAATGAGGAAGGGCAGCAAGACAACCACCGCGGCTCGGGGGGGCGAGAAGACGAAGAATCCCCAGGAGATGATCACGACGGTGATGCTGTACACAGTCATCATGTAGAAGATGCAGGACATGATGATGATGTCGGCAGAGCAAACGACGTTGGACCATCGATGGGCTGGGTGCAGGACCCTCATATTCAAGAGCTGCTTCTCAAGCAGACGGATAACGCAAGAGCTGCCGCCCGAGAGAAAGCCAAGATGGATCAACTTGAGTTAGACGCGGTTACTCCGTTGTATGAAGGATGCAGGCCCGAGGATACCCGCCTGAAAGTAACGCTCATGGCTCTGGAGATGAAGGTAAAACACAAAATGACCGACGCATGCTTCGACGAGAACATGTCATTTTGGCACGAACGTCTTCCCAAGGGGAACAAGTGCCCGACCAGTTTGGAGGAGGCAAAGAAAATCGTGTGTCCTCTGGATTTACCGCACGTGAAATACCATGTGTGCATGAACAATTGCATCATTTATCGGGACGAGCACACGGAGTCTACAATATGTCCGGTGTGCGGTGTCACTCGATACAAGAAGAGGAAGAAAGCTCCTCGAAAAGTGGTGTGGTACTTTCCGATCACTCCTCGTCTGCAGCGGTATTTCGCGGATCCTAAGGTAGCAAAGCTCCTGCGTTGGCACGCGGATAGGGAGGAGAAGAAGCGAGAAGATGACGCAAATGATCCGGAGATAGATAAAAAAGACAAGATGTTGAGTCACCCTAAGGATGCGAGCCAGTGGCAAGCATTGAACTTCGAATACCCAGAATTTGGGAACGATCCAAGGAACATCGTGCTGGGCGCGAGCACCGATGGAGTCAATCCGTTTGGCAGCCAGAGAAGCACACATAGCACCTGGCCTGTGTTTGTGTGTATGTACAACCTTCCCCCCTGGTTGTGCATGAAGAGGAAGTACATTCACATGAGTATGCTAATTGAAGGGCCGAAACAACCAGGGAACGACATCAATCTGTATCTGGGGCTGCTGAAAGAGGAGCTTGACACGCTGTGGAAAATGCCAGCCAATACGTGGGACGCCGCAGAGAAAGAATATTTCCCTATGAGAGCCGCACTGCTCACGACGGTGCACGACTATCTCGGTTACGGATATCTTGCGGGGCAGGTAGTCCACGGATTTTCTGGATGCGTAAGGTGCATGGATGACACAACGTATCGCCAGCTAGATAGAGATCCCGGGTCTTCGAAAACCGTGTTCATGGGACATCGAAGGTGGCTTCGCGACGATGACCCGTGGAGGAAACGCAAGGATCTGTTCGATGGTGAAACCGAACCCCGAAAACGCCCGTGTACGAGGAGCGGCGAGGAAATAGACAAGCTGTTGAAAAATTGGAAAGACTGCCCACTGCCGGGAAAGAAGCAAAAGGCGCCAGAGCCGGGAAAGAAGCGAAAGGCGCCAGAGCCGCTGCTGAAGGTATGGAAAACGAGGTCTGTTTTCTGGGACTTGCCGTACTGGAAGATCCACCGTGTGCCTCACAGCCTTGATGTCATGCATATCACGAAGAACGTGTGCGAGAGTCTGCTTGGTACCCTGCTCAACATGCCAGAGAGGACCAAAGATGGGCCGAAAGCAAGGGCAGACTTGAAATCAATGGGCATCAGGCAGGAGCTTCACGCTATATATGATGATGATGATGATGATGATGATGATGATGATGAGGCGAAGCAGGACACAGAAAGTCGTCGCAAAGGCAAAAAGGCCAAGAAGACCGGAAATGACTACCCTCCCGCGTGCTTCACTCTAAGTCAGGAGGAGATCGAGCAGTTTTTCACCTGCCTCCTAGGAGTAAAACTTCCTTACGGTTACGCGGGGAAGATAAGCAGATACCTAGACCCAGCGAAGCAGAAGTTCAGCGGGATGAAGTCTCACGACTGTCACGTGCTGATGATGCAGATACTTCTAGTTGCAATCCGTGGGATCATGGACGCGCACGTCCGTGAAATGCTATTTGGCCTATGCAACTTCTTCGACGTCATCTCTCGGAAGTCGATTGGCGTGAGGCAACTCAGAAGGCTACAGGAAGAGATCGTGGTGATACTATGCGAGCTTGAGATGTACTTCCCGCCCGCATTCTTCGACGTTATGGTGCATCTGCTGGTCCATATAGTGGAGGATATCATCCAACTCGGGCCGACGTTCCTGCACAGCATGATGCCGTTCGAAAGGATGAATGGTGTCATCAAAGGATACGTTCGCAACATGTCACGTCCAGAAGGAAGCATAGCCAGGGGCTTTCTGACCGAAGAGTGCATCTCCTACTGCACGAATTATCTAGGCATCGAGAACCCCGTTGGTCTGCCCGTCAACAGGCACCTCGGCAGGCTCGCTGGATGGGGTCACCGTGAGGGTCGCCGCGAAATGCATGTCGACTTCGAGGGTCGACTCGCCGACTTTGAAAGAGCAAACCTAGTCGCGCTACAACACATAGACGTGGTCGATCCTTGGGTGGTAGAGCACAAAACCTTTATTAAAAAGACGTACAATGACCGAGGCCAACAGAGGACGGACGAAGATACACTCAAAGAGCACAACTCATGTTTCACGCGTTGGTTCAAGCATAAGCTTCTGTCGTACCCTTTACATGAGGATTCTTCCGCGGAAGAACAACTCATATTCGCCTTGTCACAGGGCGCCGAGCACAACCTGATGACCTATGAGGCGTACGATATCAACGGCTACACATTCTACACCGAGGCCAAGGGCACGAATTATCAGAACTCCGGGGTAACGATGGAATCCTACACCGGTAACGACAAGGACAGATACTACAGAAGGATCGAGGAGATCTGGGAGCTGAGCTACGCTGGAGAGAAGGTCCCGATGTTCCGTGTCAGATGGGCCAAGAACGTCATAAAAGAAGACCGGTATTTCACCACCATGGTTATACCCGAAGCCAAATCCAAGACCGCGGGCGCAAACGTCACCGCGAAAAATGAGCCATGGGTACTGGCTTCCCAAGTGGACCAATGCTTCTTCATTACCGACCCGCCAAAGCCCAGTCGTGTTGTCGTGAGGAGAGGCAAAAGGAAGATCATCGGAATGGATGGAGTAGCCAATGAGCAAGACTTCGACAAGTACGGCGACCCGAGGATCGAACATGATGACGATGATGAAGTAGCAGCATACACCACAAGAAGAAGCAGGACCACCCTACCTAAAGGACGTCCGTTCCATAGAAGAACTCCATTTGCGAAAAAGAAGGGCAAGAAGATTGTGAACAGATAGCTAGCTAAGATCGATTGTATTTAAATCGTAGCCTTCATTTCTCGATTGTATTTCATGGGTACTTTTTGAACTATCATGAATATTTTTAAATTTCATGGACACTCGATCTCGATCCCCCTCCATCTCGATAACTATCCCACCTCGCCAGATCCGGCCCCCCTCGCCGCCGAGCACCCCCCCAGTCCACCGGCCGCCGCCGCCGACCCCCCGCACCCTCGATTCCCATACTCAACCGCCGCCGCCGACCCCCCGCACCCCGCGCACCGTCTTATAAAAAAAATTAGTATCAAACAGCTTTTTAAATGCTACTGTCTTATAAAAAATATTACTGTTATTATTTAAACAAGTTTGAACATATTTAAACATAAATAAGTATCAAACAGCTTTTTAAATGCTAAAAAAAATTTGTGGAGCCTGGGAGTCGAACCCAGGACCTCCTGGTGTGAGAACTGGCTGCTGACCAGTCGAGCTAGTAGAGTGGGCTTGACATAGATAGGTTCTGGTACTACATAACCTTTTGGCTCGAGTTGAAATAAAAAAAAAAATACTAATGGCGCACCACGGTGAGGTGCGCCATTAGTATTGTGGCCCCCCTTCGCCCGATCCCCCCTTCGCCCGATCCCCCTTCGCCCGATCCCCCTCGCCAGTTCTCTCCCTCTCGATCCACCGCCGCCGCCGCCGCTGCCCTCGCCCTCGCCCTCGCCCTCGCCCTCTCCCTCCCTCGCCCTCTCCTCGCCGCCCGGACGCCGCCCGGACGCCGCGCCGATGCCGCCTCGACCCCGCCCCGACCCCGCTGCCCGGACGCCGCCCCGACCCCGCCGCCCGGACGCCGCCCCGGACGCCGCCCCGACCCCGCCGCCCGGACGCCGCCCCGGACGCCGCCCCGACCCCGCCGCCCGGACGCTGCCCCGCCGCCCCGACGCCGCCTCGACCCCGCCCCGACGCCGCTGCCCCACCTCGACCCCGCCCCGTCCACACCACCGTCGACCCGCCTCCCTATACGCCACGGCGCCGCAGGACCTAGACTAGACGCCCAAGGTACGACCACCTCCTCCTTACTTCTCCATTCCGCAAGTCCATAGCCTCCTCTCACGTGCTTGCTTCCTTCTCCATTCCACTGATTCTGGTCAGTGTGTGTATGCTTATTGATGGCAAATAACAAAGTTGAATCATATTAGTTTTAGATTCGTTGAAATATTAAGTCCTTAGTTGAAAGGTTGCAATGAGTAGTTTGCATTGTCCATTTGTGCCATTTTCTGCTTCTAATTTTGTTGGTTCTTCTAGCAAGCATATTCCATTGCTCCTGATTGAATTCCCTTACCATTTTGTCTATCTGTGGTTCTTTACTTCGGTGATGTAATCATTTTAAAGTTTGACCTAGATACTATAATTAATAAACAGTTGTGAATAGTATATATCGAGAGGACTCCACTATGCAACCTTTGACATGCTCATCACATACTGTTATTTATAGTGAACCTTCTTTACTTGTATTTACAGGGAAACAATTGGTGCAATTCTTGCCCGGGGCCACAGCCGTGTACCTGTGTATTCAGGAAACCCTAGAAATGTTATAGGTCTCCTGTTGGTAGGTAAAAATTATGCCATGGAGAATTACTCGATGATCTTTCTTTATGTACTTTACTAACTTAGAACCATTTAAATATTATTTAGGTCAAAAGTCTTCTGACAGTTCGTGCTGAAATAGAGATGCCAGTTAGTGCTGTTTCCATTAGGAGGATTCCAAGGTATATACCCCAATTCTATTTAAATATAAATTGGAAAAATCTCTTTCAAAATTTGGTACAATTGCTTGAATTTTTGGAGTACACGAATTATGGGCTAGTGATGATCATATGCACTAGTTACTAGTAGATGCTTCTCGACCCAATTTGAGCAGCAGAGCACTAGCACCAAGCTCTGGGTTTTGTTCGGTACACTCTGAGATGTAGATGCCTGAAAGATAAACATGTTGTTTGTCTACAAAAAAAACTTAATTACTATTATGGGCTAGTGATGATCATATGCACTAGTTACTAGTAGATGCTTTTTTATCCTCAGATTGGCGTCTAGTGTTCATAGAAATATATGATTATCTTTGTTGTATAAACTGACTGGCTGCCAAGTTACAACTTACTGGTGAAAGTTCATTTTTTTTATCAGTGGCATACGAGTGGCAGAAAAGTGGCTAGCCTCGTCTGCATATATGAGCATATAGATCAACAAAAAATAAACCCATTCGGC
Source organism: Triticum aestivum (assembly GCF_018294505.1). NCBI lineage: Eukaryota > Viridiplantae > Streptophyta > Magnoliopsida > Poales > Poaceae > Triticum > Triticum aestivum. The sequence continues at coordinate 623,538,518 of NC_057804.1, forward strand.
AAGAACATTTATGCACCTATTTACTAGAAGAATGAATAAATGAATGTCAGGGCTAGAGATCATTACTGTTTGTTATCCAGGAAATACAAAAGTTTGGATTGTTGAATGCATTCTGAATTCTAGCTATACAAAAGTTTTTTCCTTCTGAAATGTGTTTTTCTTCTTCTTCCTGTTTTGAGTAGTTTGCGTAAGTTTTCTGAAATGATGATGTATTTTTCTTAATTCAGCGAACCGTGAGATGGACTTAGAAGAAGAAACTGTCTCCTGATTGCAGTTGATTAATTAGTATATATGTTGTAGACTTGTAGCATACCTACCTCTATATGGTTTTATATTTCAACTTGATTTCTGAATATTCCAAACCACACGCGAAGTCCTTTCTTACAAAAGAAGTTTCTCTTCATAACAGTGAACAAAACTACTGTCAATCAGCTCAGTTCTAGTGCTGTTGGATTTTTTTTAATTGGCTTCTTGCAGTTTTGAAAATTCAGTTTATTCGGTTACTGAAAATTCAGTTAATTCAGTTAGGCACACAAATTTCAGAACTTTTGTGTGCCCTAGTACTTGGTGTTTGTAGAAAACCAGGAGTGTCAATGGGACTAGAATTCACTTGTTCTTATATGGGTTTGTAAAACTTGTTCATGTACTGAACTACTAATGCCTTGTGATGCTCTGAATTACTTGTGATGCCTCTGAATTACTTGTGATCACATTGAGAAAGACTTGTAAAGATGATGATCATCTTTAACAGAAAACAATTTGTGATGATTTTGCTAGTTTGCTGGGTTTTGTCTCCGACCATCGTGTCGTGATGATTTTGCAGGTACCCCGAGAGGCCCTTGAGTTTGCCGGAATGTCGATTAACTTCCGTTCCGGCAAATTTGGGTACTCCATATGTCCTATTTTCAGCAAAGGTCATGCTGAAATTTTCCGTGAATTTTAGCATGACTTTGCTAAAAATAGGACATATGGGGTACTTGTGACTAATGCATAGGCCGGGGTATCTTAGTAGTTAATTAAGTAGGATCAAGTGCCCCGGCATACTTGTGACTAATGCATGGCTTTTAGGGTGCCTCGGTGTCGATAAAAACCAAAATGATGAAAAGTTAGGCTTTTAGGGTGCCTTGGCGTCGAAAAACCCTCAATGATAAAAGCTTACATTTTAGGATGCCTCGGTGTCGACAAACCCTAAATGATGAGACCATGATCTTGTTCCTTGACAATAACCAACTTTTTGACCAAACTTTGTTTCTATTTAGAGATAAACATGGCCCACAACGATGAGGCCGGGGGTTCGGGCGGCAAGGCATTCTGGGAGCTGTCCCAGGAGATGGAGGAACAACCTCACTTGTATGAGGCCGCCGCCTTCCCCACCGATCCTGAGACCACGGATGGTGCCGCCGAGGATGACCACACTGATGCCACCACTGATGGTGCCGCCGAGGATGCCACCACTGATGATGGCGGCGCACGCACAGATAGCAGCCAGCCGAAGAGGCAACGGAAGGACCGGCGCCCGATCGTGCTCCGCACCCTCAAGGAGGAAGTTACTGAAGTGGACTCCAACGGGAATCCAACGGCGCCCGAACGAATAGTCAAGGGGTACTCGCTTCAGCTCGGGTGCATTGTCCGGAGCACCGTCTCGATCAACACCGAGAACCTGAGGCATCCTGACCGAGGGAATTTGCGCCACCTCCTCTTCACGAAGCTGCACGAACGATACAAGTTCCCCGCTGAATTCGAAAACACAAGCCTCAATGGGAATAAAGTGAACAATGCTGCCCTCACGAAGATGAGCAAGGCCCTGTCTACTTGGAAAAGCAATGTGAAGAGAATGATTGAGAAAGGTGAGAGTTATGAGAAGATCAAGGAGAAAAATCCTTCGATCACCGAAGATGACTACAACGACTTCAAGATCAATTGCTCGAGCACCGCAAGCTCCCAATCAAGTGAGTGGGGGAAACAAATGCGGGAGCTGAACATAGGGGAACACACACTCGGTCCCGGCGGTTACAGAGTGGCGGAGCCTATATGGGACAAGGAGGAGGCGGACCGTGCCGAGCAAGGCCTACCGCCCCTCTTCGATAAATACGGTGACAAGCAGACCAGGAACTTTGTCAGGGCCCGGTACAAGAAGGACCCGAAAACAAAGGAGCTTACCACGGATCCGAAGACCAGGCGGCTTGAGCTTGTTCTGGTAAGGAATACACCCCCGCGTAATTAGCTCCATATGGTTGCATTCTAATTAATGAAGCCGAATTTCTAAATGGTTCACATTCCTTCCGCATGCGGCTGAAAGCAGTAGCGCGGGGTCGACTAAGAGCAACCCTTGGGACACCACTCTAAATAGGGGGTTGAATATAATGAAGAACAAGGATAAGCTCAGTAAGCCGACGTCAGCTGGTCGTGTGGCCGGCAAAGGCTTGTCGACAAAATGGGGGTCATACTATACCGCTGGTGTGCGGAAGGAGAAAAAGACCAGCTCGGAAAGCCAGGCGCGAGAGGTTCAAGAACTCAAGGCACAGGTGGCGCGGATTCCGGAGATTGTCCAAGAGCAAGTGGAACAACGACTCGGAGCGACGATCACCGCCCTTGTGCCTACCTTGATCTCGGGGTTGAGTGCGTGGATTGCGGGCGGCCCCCGATTCCTACCTTCACGGCCAGCAACTCGCATAATGCGATGGCGGGGCCATTGGTGTCTCCGACGCCGGCACGGGAGCTTAATGCACCCGGGTGTACGCCGGCCGGCACCTCTTCAGCAAGCGGCCGCTCCGTCAACTGCACGCCCGCCGTTGGCGGTGACTCGACATTAGCCGAGCTCGACGCCATCATCACGGTAACTAATTAAGCCTCTCTCGACCGAGGACTTCATCTCCTTGCCTTTGACTGGGCATCCCTGACGCCCTACATGTTTTCGCAGGGCACCGCCGACGTTCCGTGCACTCTCCTCCACTTCGTGAACAACGAGTTGGTCGATGTCGCCAAGGGCAAAATCGTTCAACCGGGCAACCCCTTGTTCCACGGTACCCAGATGCCACCCAACTTGTTTAGGGTTCAACTGGTTCGGGTGCTGCCAGGCTGCGACGACTTGTTACCTCCGATTCGACCCGTCGGGGCCGACGATGATGACGTGATGACCCTCAGCGCCTGCCTGAGCTGGCCCCTGCTTTGGCCGAAGAGCCAGATTCGTTTGGGGGCGGGGGACACCACCCCAAAGACAACACCGCCAGTCGTGCCGGCGCCAAGTCGGCCCCATGGCAAGACCGCCGTAAGGGTGCTGGACATCCCTATGCCACTGGATCCAAACATGCATATGGCACAGGATCAGAACGACGACGACGACGACGATGATACATTTGGCAACGTCGATCAGTACTTTGCCGAGCATGGGTACGATGGCGACTTCATGGGGCCTCCTTCTCAAGAACCAAACCCAACAAAAGACGTGTGCGATCTAGCTCGTACCGCGGAGAAGCCAAGTTGCAACAGGCGCCGTCTGGCGTTCAGCTCTCAGGAGACGCCTCTAGCTGCCGACTTCACCGAGCCTCAGATAGGCGAGGTGCGAAATATTATCAGCCCCAACACACTCAAGAAGGCGGTCTGTGAGCAGAACTCGGTCCCATTACAGGAGAAGAAGAAGGCACGCAAAAGAAAGACTAAGAAGGGTGCGAGCCAGCCGGCACCGAGTACGATCCGTGCTCAGGACGGGCCACCTTCACCGCAGGATATCTCGAGGAGGGTGCATGTGGCGGGTAGGGCGATGCTACCGACAAATATGCTCAATGCTGCAACCGGTGCTATGCGGAGTCTGCATGACAGTGTTCTTGCTTTGGAGAAGCGGCGTCTCAGGGAGAAGGATGTGGCATACCCGGTTTTCACGGCCAAGGTGCCAGAGGGCAAGGGCTTTGTGGATAACTCCATCGGGCGTACGATCGTCCTGCGTTTTGATGACATCCACGCTATGTTGAACCTTCATCCGCTGCACTACACCTTCGTTCGGCTATTTTCGCTGAGTATGGAGATGCGGATCATTCGCGACAAGACCCCGGACATCGTGATAGTCGACCCCTTCTACATGCGTGCCAAGATCTTGGGCAGCGCTGGGGACCGGCAAGTCGCGAGTTCTTACCTCGAAGGCGTCATTCTGGCAAACCAAGATAAGGATAACTTCCTCGTGCCTTACTTTCCCGAGTAAGTCCTCCCCTCAACCGGCCCGTAACATATGAATTCTTACTTTTCGATCGTTTTTCTTTTAACATTCCGTGTTTTCTGCAGTGACACACGTTGCACGCTCATCCTCCTAAGCCCCAAATATTCCATGGCCACGTATTTCGACCCGGACCGTCAGTCGAACGTAGACTACACAAATGTCAAGAAGGTTCTTGATGATGTTCTCCCCGGCTACGCCCAATCTGGAGGCACCTTCACCAGGCCTATTCGTAAGTACGGCAAGCACGTGTTCTCCCACAATACGATGTTCTGCTGCATCAAGCAGCCGCCTGGCGGTCAGAAGGGTGCCTACTACGCCATCCATCACATGCGGGCGATCGTACGGGACCATCATCAACTTCTGCTACCGAGTAAACTCAAAGATTGGGCCGCGAGCGTGTCGGCAATCCAGTACGCGGACCTCCGACAAGAATTCTTTCGCATCCAGTCGGAGTTTGCGGAAATCATCCATCAAGATGTCCTTCGTACCTCGGGGCAGTTCTACCTCAGAAATCAACCGTCCAACAGTGACATTGACACAATGCTACAAATGCAGGATGACAACGCCCGTTCTTTCATGACTCCCACGATAGACGGCGGCTTCATCCACGCTCCGGTCCCTTGAGTCGAGTTGTCTAGTTCTGAAACATCGATTGGCTCATGTTGTAATTAAACTTTAATGAACTTGTAGTATGTCTCTTTGGTTTCGAGAGTCGTTCAACTTAGATGTAATCGATGCTATTAATGTCTTCCTTTTCTCTTCCGATCGTTCTGTTGCATAATTATATATTGCTTATGTATTGTCTGTGAATTGGTCTAACGTTTCGTTTGGCTAGTGCATAGCGATGCCGACGTATGTCGTGTACAAGGGTAAGGTTCCCGGAGTCTACGATGATTGGGAGGAGTGTCGGAGACAGGTTCACCGATTCAGCGGTAACAGTTACAAAGGGTACACCACTAGGGCCGAGGCCGAATCTAGATACGCCCGCTATCTAGCGGGAGAGGGGAGGGAGCGTTGGAGGAACCGGATGAAGACGAGTTTCATCGTGATGATGCTCATCGTGATGACCGCAACTCTCTTCTATGTGATGGTAGTTTAGATGATCGATATCGACTTGTAATGTGAAGACAAACTCGCTACTCGCGGTCTCGAGACTTGTAATATAATGTTCTATCTTTGTTCGGTCTTTTTAACTCGGAGACTAATATGATGAATTGTATTCGGAGACTAATATGATGAATTGTATTCAAAGACTAATCTTCTATTGTATTCGATGAATCTGTTGTTGATGTGTGCTGTCTATATTTTGTCAAACTATACATTTTGTAACCTGTGCAAAAAACAGAAAATAAAAAGATAAAAAAAACCTAATATTCATACTAATGGCGCATCACAGGACAGTGCGCCATTAGTATGACAGTGCATACTAATGGCTAATGGCGCATCCAGTGGTGGTGCGCCATTAGTATGCCAAAGCACCTGGGTATACATGGCCCCTGGGAGGCATACTAATGGCGCACGCTGGCCTATACTAATGGCGCACCCGCGGTGCGCCATTAGTATACCAGATACTAATGACGCACCAGGTGGTGCGCCATTAGTAAAAATTACTAATGGCGTGCTGTTAATGGCGCACCACAGATGCGCCATTAATGGCCATATTAGGTGCGCCATTAGTAGGGGTTTTTCTAGTAGTGGGGCTCTGAAGTCATCTTGTTTGACTCACCTACTATGGGATCACTAGCCCCCTGAGTTTGACCAGTGCTAGGTCCAGGTCTGAAACTTGCCTCATTGCCAGGAAGAAGATTGCCTTGCGAGATTTGTGCTAGCAGAGCATTAAGCAATACATGTTGTTCTTGTAGCAGATCTTGTCCTCCCTTCCCTTGAGATCCAGCAGGGTCTCCCTGGCTAGCTCTAGTCTCTTCTTCTTTTCCATTGCTCTAGCTAATTGCAATCTCTCCATATTCCGCTTCGCCTTTGGCAGCTGTGTCATGTCTTGTCTCTTGTCTCTCTTGAATTCTCCAGTTCTATCTCCCTCTAGCAAGATCTCTCCTCTCCTCCCGTGGCATCTAATTTTTGTGGTAGTTCTCCCCTTCCTCTTTCCTTCTGTACTACCACCGATCTCTCTCCCCTCTATTGAGCCGACCCCCTCCTCCACCAAATCTTCCTCCGAATCGATCCATGTCTTCTTCTTCTCCCCACGGCGCACTAGTAAACCCTAATTCTGGTTCCCCTCCCTCTCTGCCTTTTATATATAGGTCCAGGTTGAGAGAGGAGAAAGAACCTGAAAGCATATTTTCATTCCCCGTGTCTCCCTCACTTGGGCCTGGATGTCCTCGAGTTGGGCTCAGATCTAGGGCCCAATTCTCCAAAGCATCATCAAAGTTAATTTTTCTCATGTGCATCCTTTTTGTGATTCTACTGTCAGTAACAATATTAATCTCACAATTAGGAATAACCAAAATATCCATGTCTAAGCCTATCTCAGACCAAAAATCTGGTATATCATTTTTCATTCTCATTTTCTCTATGACTAATGCACCATCCATATCTCTATTTTTTTAGTGTTTTCTGCACTCACTTTCCTTCCCACATCATTTGAGTTTTTCTTGTTTTGATTTTGTTCATCTATATTGTCCATATCCTCTGTTTTCACCCTTTTTTTATTCACATTTTTTCTACTGCCTTTACTATGACTAATAGTCATTTTGTTTTGGCATGTATTCAAAAAGTATTTCTGTGGCATGGTATTCATACCTCTCGGATCTGATGAGACGCCGTCCTCCTCAGCAGACTCCTCCCCAGCCAGCAACCAGAAGCGGTTGCCAGCAGGGGAGAAGCCTAGTCCTCTGCCGCGAACCTGGCCGCCTCTTGAAGGCACGGCGACCCGCCGAGGAAGCCGGGGGACCTGCGCGGAGTGTAGTTCTTCTCCTTCGTTTTCTTCTCTCCGCCTCGCTTCTCCACCATCTGACTCGAGCTTGCACCCAGATCCATCTGCTCTTCCTCTGACTCCCCCTCGTTGTCGTCGATCTGGATCGGCACCCAGCGCGTCCCAGGAGTGGGGATGGCCATAACCGTGGTTACCTAACTTGGCATGGGATGCAGACCCAAACGAGCCGCGAAAAGAAAGCTTCGAGGCACGCCTACATCAGATTCAGTACCCACATAATAATCCTCTGGTTCACCTATATATACTGCTTACCGGCTTCGGCCAAAGATACATCGAAAACACCTAGGTTTTGCCTCATCTCGCAACTTGCTCTGCCACCGTAGTCTACTCTATCCCGAACGTCGGCGTGTGGTAGAGCAGGTTTTCCGAACCGTTCGTCCTTGCGATCCTGCACTAGGAGAGAACGAATTAGGTTTTTGGGAAGCGCTATGCACGACTGCTCAACTTCCTCATCACGGGTTGTCTTCCGTTCAAGCCGACTACTCATCATCGTCTTCATCGCCGTCGACAATAGATCATCGCCAACATCGTCATCAACACCGTCGCTCCTCAGCAACTTGCTCTCAGAATGGGCCTAGCAAGCCAATCAGGCCATCCTTATTTTAATTTTATTTTGAGTCGATGATAAAACTCCTTTTAACAGTATTTGGTTCGAGATAGAATCTACACGTAGCTAATGGTCTCATCATCATCAACTACAGCAAGAATAAACGTATCAACCTCATTCTCAGCTCCCTAATTAATACATTTGATCCTCGTTTCATTACATGCCCATGCCCGATCACCAATAGATTGATCGATCGAGTCAGCTGTTGACGCTGGAGCAGAGCCGCCGGATCTCGTGGTCGGTGCCGGTAGTAGATGCCGAGGCTCGTCAACCTGTTGTACGAGTCCGCCCGGCTGATGAAGAATATCTCTGGCTCTGTGCGAAACACCACCACCCAGGACCGCCTCGTGGCATTCTGCAGTCTGCACTAGCACCGACCATATCATATTAATTTCCAATATTTGTCAAGTTCCATCCTTCTCTTGAACTGAACCACCTTGTAAATACTGGTTTTTATCTTTAAACTTGCACGTAAAAACAGCGTTACCTACACAAACATGTCATTTAAATATGTCGATCTGCTCATCATGAAGCATCAATTCATTTCCTGCTCATCATGAAGCAGCAAATCATTTCCGTGCTAGACCACCCATCACGTGCGTGCACTTACGGCTGACAAAAGCATTAACAAAGGTTGGTAATATAAACTTCCTTTTCTGGATCTCCAGATTCCATCAACACATACATTTGTTGACTTTTCTTGCCAAGAAAACTGCAGAGGCGAAGGCTGATGAAAAACGAGAGAGGTAGCCATTTTGTCAGCTAAGTTGATTCAGACAACGCTCGTGACAAAGGGAGAGGATGAAAAATGATGGCACTATACACCCTTTTTCATCCATTGACATGTTATGAGAGCAATGCGGGTATTCATGGCTCCCATTTTTTCCTAGCTTTTAAATTGCACACAGAGAAGTAAAATTGTGCAAAGGACTACTGCTACTACTGATCATGGTTGTTTGAAACACGGGAGAGAGATCAGAATTCAGAGAACACCGTCGTCACCTGCAAAAAGGACATAGGATAGTTAGGATCGATCGGTCATGCCTTCCAGCATATTACATACAATAAACAATTGGTGTCGATCATGTGGCGGATGAAAAATGAACTCTCTTGTGTTGAATTTCAATCGTGTTGACAGTAAAGTGTAACATCAAAGCAAGTGGTTTCCCAAAATAGGCCTTGGTCAAACAACTAAAATCATGTAGAAAAGGCAATGAATCACATAATAATGAACTCATGAAAAACTAAGAAAATTATTGAGAAAAGCTCAACCCAATACCCATTTTTGTTCTAACAAGGAAAAATATGCCACTAAGAAAATCAATAACAGTCTAGCTATTGCAGGTGTCTTGCTATGTACTAGAACGTCTTACATTAGTGAACAGAGGGAGTAGCATGCAATTGGACATTGATGTTTCATTGAAACAAGTCACGTTCTGTAAGACAATAAGTTTTGGGGAACCAGCACAACCCTCTAGGGGTGGCTTATCTCATTATATATAATGGTTGTGTTACAATACGTACATAAGTACAGAAGCTATACATAGTCTAACACCCTCCCTCAATCTTAGCCACTTTCTAAAGAACTGAGAAGGGTAAGATTGCGCCTACAAGCCTCAAACTGTGGCAGCGGTAAAGGCTTAGTGAAGATGTCTGCAAGTTGATCCTTAGATGAGATAAACTTGATCTGGAGTTGCTTCTGCGATACACGTTCCCGTACAAAGTGATAGTCAACTTCAATGTGTTTCGTTCGGGCATGAAATACTGGATTTGCAGAAAGGTATGTAGCACCGATGTTATCACACCAAAGAATAGGAGGCTGTGGTTGAGACAAACCCAACTCCTGAAGCAAAGACTGCACCCAAATAATCTCTGCAGTAGCATTAGCCACAGCCTTGTACTCAGCTTCAGTATTGCTACGTGACACAGTAGCCTGTTTCCGAGCACTCCAGGCGATCAAATTAGAGCCAAAGAATACTGCATAACCCCCCGTGGATCGCCTGTCATCTGGGCTACCAGCCCAATCTGCATCAGAGAAGGCCGAAAGGACCCGAGAGGAAGTCGGCCGAATATGCATACCAAATGTCAGGGTGAACTGAACATAACGAAGAATGCGTTTAACAGCAGCCCAATGAGTATCTCTGGGAGCCTGAAGATACTGACAAACCCTGTTAACAGCATAAGAGATATCTGGTCTCGTGATCGTCAAGTACTGAAGTCCACCAACAATGCTCCTGTACTCTGTGGCATCCGCAGGAGACAAAAGCTCACCATCAACAGCTGTTATCTTGTCGGTAGACGACATGGGTGTGGTGGTCGGTTTGCACTTCAGCATGCCAGCTCTTTGTAACAACTCCAAGGAGTACTTCTTCTGCGTAAGGACAAGACCAGTAGCACGAGAAGTGACCTCAACTCCAAGAAAGTAGTGAAGCTTCCCAAGATCTTTGACCGCAAAATCAGCACCAAGAGAGCAGACAAGAGCATTAGCAGCATACTGAGAAGAGCTGACAAGGATAATATCATCGACATATACCAAAAGGTACATAGTGACTTCTGGCTTCTGTAGAAGAAATAATGAAGTGTCAGCAGTGGACGGCACAAACCCATGAGCACGAAGGGCAGAGGCAAGGCGGGCATGCCAGGCACGAGGAGCTTGCTTCAAACCATATAGTGCTTTGGAAAGACAACAGATATAGTCAGGACGATCAGGATCAGAGAAACCAGGCGGCTGTTTCATATAGACCTCTTCCTCCAAAAATCCATGTAGAAAAGCATTCTGCACATCAAGTTGACGAAGTGACCAACCACGAGAAACAGCAATGGAGAGAAGAAGCCGAATAGTGGTAGGCTTGACGACAGGACTGAAGGTGTCCTCATAGTCAAGACCATGACGCTGCCGAAAACCGCGAGCAACAAGTCACGCTTTGTAACGCTCAATAGATCCATCCGAATGCTTCTTCACTTTGAATACCCATTTTGAGTCAATAACATTTACCCGTGGTGGTGGAGGAACGAGAGTCCATGTCTTGTTACGAAGAAGAGCATGAAACTCCTGCTCCATAGCCTCTCGCCAATGTGGAATGCGCAGGGCAGCCTGATATGAGCGAGGCTCAGAAGATGGATCCGCAACAGCAGCAGCCAAACAAGCAGCCAACCAAGCAACCGTACCATCCTTACGTTCCTTAGGTTTGAAAATGCCACTGCGATTGCGTGTATGTGGTCGGGACACAGGAACCACCGAGGTCGATGGAGCAGCCTGCAATGGGTTGGAGGACGGCGACGTTGACGAGTTAGGCGGTGACGAGGAGCCAGTCACGGTAGCCTCGGACTCGGTCGACGAAGAAGGCCGGCCCACCGGCGAAACCGGCAGAGCAGACGAAGCAGCTGGCGACTCCGGCATCACAGACCGGGCCGTTGGCGAGCTCGGCATAGTGGGCCGTGGCGCGGCCGGTGTCGCGGGCCGATCTGCGGATGAAGGCGACGTGAGGACCCGAGCCGCGGGCGAAGACGGCGTGACGGGCCGAGCCGCAGGCGAAGACGGCGTGACGGGTCGAGCCGCGGGCGACTCGGCGGCCGCTGGCGAAAAAGGCCGAGCCGCTGGAAACTCGGCGATTGCTGGCGTAGCGGACCGAGCAGTGGAGATGCTCGGCGCGACGGGCTCATCGGGTGACCATGCATGAGCACGCGAATCGACGCCATGCAACATAGGGCGATCGACGTGCCCACCAGAAGACGACGACGATGATGGTGAATCCTCCAACAGCTCCAAACGAGCTCCACGTCCGGTTCCTGCACCATGGTTAGGTAACAGCAAAGGAGAGTATGCAACATCATCAAATTGGTCAGAAGCAATAGAGGATGAATGCAGGGATGGTGGTTCGACAGTAGACACAGGAAGGCTGGCAAAGGGAAAAACATGCTCATCAAACACGACGTCCCGAGATATATAGACACGATTAGTGGGAACATGAAGACATTTGTAACCTTTATGAAGAGAGCTATAGCCAAGAAAAACACACTTCTTAGAACGAAACTCAAGCTTGCGCTTGTTATATGGACGAAGATGCAGCCAGCAAGCACACCCAAATACCTTGAGAAAGGTATAATCAGGTTGTTCATTAAGGAGAACCTCAATGGGAGTCTTCATGTTTAAAACACGAGTAGGAGTACGGTTGATGAGAAAGCATGCAGTGGTGAAAGCATCACTCCAAAACCGAAACGGAACAGATGCATGGGCCAAAAGAGTAAGACCAGCTTCAACAATATGACGATGCTTACGTTCGACTGAACCATTCTGTTGATGTGTATGTGGACATGCTAAACGATGAGCTATCCCAAGCGACTGAAAGAAAGAGTTGAGGTTGCGATACTCGCCCCCCCCAATCCGACTGGACATGAACAATTTTGTGCTTGAGAAGACGTTCAACATGTTTTTGAAACTGAACAAAAATATCAAACACATCAGATTTGCGTTTAATAAGGTAAAGCCAGGTAAAGCGACTATAAGCATCAACGAAACTGATATAGTAATTATGACCACTGACAGAAGTCTGAGCAGGACCCCATACATCTGAAAACACAAGTTCTAAAGGATGTTTCACCTCACGACTGGACTCCAAAAAAGGAAGTTGATGACTCTTCCCCTGCTGACAAGCATCACACACTGCTACATCTTTATTACTAGACAAACTAGGAAGCTCATGACGACGCAAAATATGACGGACAATAGGTGTGGCCGGGTGACCAAGACGAGCATGCCACTGTGACGGAGAGACCCAAACTCCACTGAAAACGCGAGCGACGCCAGGATGCTCCAGACGGTAGAGGCCCTGGCACAACCGCCCACTAAGAAGAATGTCCCTCGTGCCCCGATCCTTAATAAAAAGATCAAAAGGGTGAAATTCACAAAGAACATTATTATCATGTGTGAGTTTAGGAACTGAAAGAAGATTACGGGTCACAGATGGAACTCGAAGAACATTGCGAAGCTGAAGATTCCTATTGGCATGTCTAGTGAGAAGAGATGCTTGACCAATATGAGAGATGTGCATACCTTCTCCATTGGCGGTGTGGATCTTGTCGGAGCCATGATAGGGTTCACGAGTGTGAAGCTTCCCCATCTCGCTGGTCAGATGCTCTGTCGCCCCAGAGTCCATGTACCAGTGTGGATCGATGGAGTAGGACTGAGTGTGTCCCTGTTGCTTCTGCGGCGCGGGACGATCAGCCATGGCGACCTGACGGGCATTGTTGCGTGTATCTTTGCCGTCATTGCCAAGACCAAGGAAGCTTCGCTGGAAGCGCTTATGACACTTGGAGGCCCAGTGCCCATCGCGGCCACAAAGCTGACACACACGTGGACCGCCAGCCCCCGGTAAGGTCGCAGTAGGTGGGGGGGGGCCGAGGCGGGCGACGGTGGCAGCCCCAAGGGAGACCGGGGTGATGAAGAAGAGCGGCCACCCTTGGTGGCGGCGTTGGTCGAGAGGGAGCCAGTGCCCCTGGTGCGGCGAGTCTCGACCCATTGCTCAGTGAGAAGGAGCCAAGAGAAAACCTCGTGTGCCAGCATGGGTGTCGAGTTGCCCCGCTCGTTGATGATCTCGACTAAGGCATCATACTCCTCATCAAGACCATTGACAATAAACGAGTTGAACTCGGAGTCGGTGAGGGGCTGTCCAATGGAGGCCAATGTGTCGGCGAGGCCCTTGACCTTGTTGTAGAACTCAGTGGCAGTGGAGTCAAGCTTCTGACACTCTCCAAGCTGACGACGGAGTGCAGAGACACGAGCCTGGAACTGCGCTGCAAAGGTGCGCTCAAGGATGGTCCAGGCCTCATGAGACGTCTTCGCGAAGACAACAAGGCCGGCAACTGCCGGCGAGAGCGACCCCTGGATGGAGGAGAGATTCGCCTGGTCCTGCCCCGTCCAGACGCGATGGGCCGGATTGTAGACCGGACCGTGCACGCTGTCTACCAACGCGGGTGGGCAGGGAAGCGATCCTTCGACGTAGCCTAGCAGGTAGTGACTCCCCAAGAGCGGGAGAACCTGCGCACGCCAGAAGATGTAGTTGTCGGCGGAGAGCTTGATGGTGATGAGATGACCGAAGTGAAACGGCGGCGGCGAAGACGATCCCATCGAGGAGGCTGCCTGGGGTGCAAACACCATGGAGGCAGCCAGAGGCACCAAAGCCGATGCGGGAGGAGGCGGGACCGCAGCCAGGGCGGGCGCCGCAAAGCTCGCGGCCGGTTCGGACGCCGCAAGGCTGGCGGCCGGGGCGGACGCCACCAACCCCGCCAGTGGGGCGGTGTGATCCGCTTGCGGCAGGAGCGGCGGGACGACGCCTGCGGAGTCCGCAGCGGACGGCGGCGCCGCGGTGTGGACTACGAGGTCACGCCCAAGCGAGGGCGCCGGCGGCGTGGAGAAGACGGAGCCGATGCTCCTTGTCCCGATCGGAGCCGGAACGGAGACGGCATCGAGCGGGAGGTTGAGCAGAGCCGCAAGAGAGGCCGGGAGGAAGCCCGCAGCAGTGGAACCGGTGGTGGCGGCGCTCGACATGGCGGCGGCGCAATCGGTGGCGCGGCGGCTGCGGTGAAGGCGGCGGCGGCTGCGGCGGCGGTGCGGGTATTAGGGTTTAGAAGCGGAAGCGATCGTAACCTAGCGTGATACCATGTAAGACAATAAGTTTTGGGGAACCAGCACAACCCTCTAAGGGTGGCTTATCTCATTATATATAATGGTTGTGTTACAATACGTACATAAGTACAAAGCTATACATAGTCTAACACGTTCTGAAGCTGAATGTTCCATAAATCATCTGAAATTTCCACCTAAGATTTCAGACAGCAGACAAGACTCTTTGCACCTAAATTTCCAAAGGGGGGAAGCGTGAGAAATTAAGGCATGCATGTGCAACATATGTTGAACTGGTTGGTGTAATCATCCACCTTTTTGCCTTAACTAGTTACTATCTGCCGTGATGGTCATGGCGATCACCCCCCGGGTCATCAGACTCACTTCAGTTAAGTATCCTTTACAAGAAAAGATCACCCCCTTTCCACGCTGATGATGATTCAGATAGCATGTTACATGCATGTGTTTTCTAAAAAGAATTGAAGAATTGTTTGAGCCAACCATAAAGCTAGCTGTACTGCTACATCCCACCCACAACTCAAAACTTGCTGTTCATTTTCTCTGCTGTTGGCATCACTGAACGACCTAGCACTGAATTCCCTAGATGAATGCATAGCTAGGTAGATTGTTTTGTTTCAGACCAAGAAATAGCCAGAAGTTATAACCTACGTACTGTCTAAACTCTAGACCCATTTGTTTGCATTGCCAAACTAGTACCGACAGAGATCCACATTATTTCATCAAGGTAATTCAGATTACCGCCCGCACAAGGTCAAGCACAGCCGGGGGGTCGCTTCCAGCACCTCGCGCCAGCGCCGTCACCTTAGGACCTCGTGGCGGCGTCCGTGGGGCCGTGGGGAGCGGGCACTACAACCAAGCCCAGGGGGTTCGCCTCCAGGACCTCGTGGCGGCTGCGCCGCCTCCCAGGTCCTTGCGACGGCGCCTCCCTCTCGCGAGATGGGTTGGACGAGATGCGAGGGATTGACGGAGCGAATTGACAAAGTTCCTAAAAAAAAACAGGACCATAATGACTTTATTGATTAAACATAATATTTTTAATTAACATGTTAAAATCAACGGTGGGAAATAATCAAAGGGGGAGTTACATGAAATTACATATGGTAACTCGCCAATCACCGTAAAAGAGCTCCTAACTAAGACGATAGAGTCTGTTCTAAGTCATGTGTTGAGCGATATTTGTGCAGGCCATGGAAGTTGTTGATTTAGATCAGCAAACTAAAATGGACGCTGATCTTGATGGGCATGTGATGTGCTCTATATCTGATGAAAATGGAAACCGCACTATGCAGAAATGCACTGGGTACATGCTAACATTGCTCGCCATGTGATGTGCTTTCTATGTGATCAAAATGGAAACCACGATATACAGAACGCACTGAGAACATCTCGCAGAATGCCATCCAGTTCACTTCAGCATTTCAACTTTATATAGCAAAGTTCTGGTGCTATCGATTCATCCAAATGGACGTTGAGTGATACATGTATGCTTGTAGTGGTATATTGTGGTACACTCGCCTTACCATTTTCACTTGGTACAGAGGATGTCAGAGCACTCTGACGATCCTACAACCTAGCAAATAATGATGTATGAGGTCTCCCAGTCTGTTTGTTTGCTTGCTTGCGAGTAGAGACAAGTATGATAACTACGTTGTCTAGGTTAGTGACAAACAAATTTGGGAAGATATTATTCATATACTATTTCTATTGATGGTCGCTTTTCAATGGATTATCACCTTCTCTGTGGGTACCTGTTTTCGGAACAAATTATTGAAACTAGTCCACATCTCATGACGTATGGACTTGATAAAAGTTTTCTTCCACGTGACGGTTGATTCATGGAAATCAAGTATTAGCTATTTCATGCAAAACACAAGCCACAGGGTTATATCGAACTGGTCCAAATGTTCAACAACTATATGCAAGGTCCTTGATTCCTGCAAAAAGAAAAAGGTCCTTGATATTTTTCTTAAACTGGAATAGAACCACATGAGCACTTAAAATCGTAACATGTAATGCCACTCGGTTCCTGCACGAAAAAATGTCATTTTCAGTTTGGGAATGATTTTCCATACCCAAACCTAATTGAAACAGGGGCGAATATAATCCAACGGATCGTACGCGAGGAGTTGGACGGTATTGCAGGTCACCGATCTGGCTTTTGCGCCGAGGTGACCTGGCTTTTGCGCCGGACGATCGGCGTAGAGCGCTGCCCTAATCTTTTTTAGTATATACTAGAGTATAAGCAACCCCCTAACCTAATTGAACCGGACAACTAATCCCCTAGCCGTGCTTCGCAGGCCGGTTCAGATGACGTTGACTGTTATGTACTCATTGGCACATGGGAGGTGTGATACTGACATGGAATAGGAAGCGGGCACTACTTCCATTTCTCTTGTATGCAGCTCTCTCTGCAACATTTCTCCTGTAGCTGACGCAAGCAGCCATGGCCCCTCATACTGCTGGTGCCGGTACGTCAAGCCGATACAGGAGCTCTCCAACAAAGAACTTGCCGCACCGACCATGTACCACCACCCGACGCCCGGTCGGACGTCGTGTAAAACGGCTATGAAGGTGGGCACGTCCCGGACCTGAGTGGCCTACTCCTAGTGAGCGCACTGTCCTATTCCGTCTCCTTCCGTGATCTCCCGTGCCCTGTGGCCTGCTCGTGCCGCCCGCGGTGGTACTGCTCACCGCCGCCGCAGTAGCGGATGACCCTGAGCCCCCGCGTGCGCCACCTCTGTTGGACGCAGTGCGTCCCTGGGAGTCGAACGCGCTGGTCACATGTGTTCTCTCTCTCGATGGAGGTGAGACTATGAGAGTGAGACACAAATACCTGGCAAAAAGAAGAAGAAGAAAATGCAAGGAAAGAAAGCGCAGAGATGTTCAGAGCGTTTCCCTTTATTGAATCAATCAACACCACACTCGATTATGACTGACGACTCTCGATTATAAGTCCTAATTGAAGCACCCATTAACCAACTAAACCACCATGATTCAACTATACAACCACCATTGCATGCGAAGCCAATTGATAGTACATTAATACTATTTATTTACCCAGTTCTACGTACGATCCATGGCACTCCAGTCCACCCAGGCAGCAGCAGCACACACCGAATCCATTCCACCAAGTCCCAAGGTACTTCCGCGACTCCGCCTGCGTCTGCCATCTTCACTGCTACACCTGCACCACAGCGGGAGGCGCCATGTGTACCACTATCTGCGGCGGCGGCGGCGGCGGTGGGTGGACATCCTCGCCGTCGTCGCCAGGAGCCCAGCAGCAGCGGTAAACCAAGCATGCGAAGCAGGCTAGCACGAAGGCAGCAGCTAAGCTGAGCAGAACTATGAGGAGAGTGGAGGAGCGGTGTGCGGCAGGCGTAGGCGGCGGCGGTACCGGGGTGTGGAGGAGGGGATCTCGGTCATCACGTGGGGCCTCGCCGCCGGCAGTGGTTAGGAGAAGGAGGAGGAGGACAGGGATGATGTACTTGTGCGCCGCCATTGCGGAGGTTGGGTGGGTCGATCGCCGGCGGCAGCTTCAAAGGTGAGAGCTGTGGCCGAATGCGCGGTCCCTTTATATAAGGAGGGAAAGGGAAAAGTCTAGAAGAAAGCTCTGCCATGTGGGCCCAATCGGCAAGAGAGACATATAGTGTGAGCAAATAACCACTAGGACACCTCGTCATGGTCAAGTACTGATCAAAGAAAACCACTTCAGTTCTGGAGAGGGAGCAAAGTTGTCCGATAAAAAGTTGCAAATGCAACTTGTCCAGTTTTAGAATTCAGAGAGTAAAGATACTAGTAAATTACCTGCAAAAAAAAAGAGAGATGCTATTAAGTTACACGTGCCTTGCACGTGAGAGTGGTGTGACCAGATATCAACATACAACATTATAATAGGCAGACATATACATTTTGAGTCACACACAAATGAATTTAAGATGTAGGTTTTAGTATCATCGCCCATCCCATTCGAAATCACATTATAACTACATAATATTTGATGATTGTGTGTGATATACTACACAAACGCCTGTGAAATTTATAAGAACAATTGATGAGTACTCCATTGTAAAGAAAATTGGACTTTGGAAAGATACTGCATTAGCTTTGGAAAACAAATTAAAGTAAAAATAAATGGCAATTCGTTTGGAAGAGAAAAACTTGAAGAGCTGAAGTATGAAGAGTCTATAACAAATGAGAAGAGTATGTGTTATGTGTATATTGTACAACATAAATGATGTAATAAACATGAATGGCAATTCTTTTAACAAAGAAAAACTTGAAGATTTGAAATACCAAAGAGTCTAGAATTATCTTTGTTTTTAGGTTTGTGCATAAACACAAGTGTGGAATATTGTGGATTAGTATATGTGCCAAAATCCAGTGTGGTGGAGAGAATATATATCCAATGGCCAAGGCTACTTGGATTTGCCTGCCCTCAACCATTGAATCGGCTTCATCCAACATATGATATTCAAAGTTATCCGTACACTATATAGTGGTATATACAAATAGGCCATGCGGCTTGTATCTCTCAAGTAGTTCCATAGTCTCCTCCTCGGAGCAACCGATGGGGGACACCAATCACTAGGCAAAGTTGGTGTGCAACCCCGAGCATGCCTGAATAGCACCAACAAGCTGCAACGGTGGATAGCTCCTCCTGATCTAGGCGGCAGAAGACAACAACTTCATCTGCATAAAGTGTGACAGTCATCAAGTGGAAAGGGTGTGAGACGACGAAGCAACGCTAAGTCCCTCTCTCTACGGGACAACATATGAGAGTTTCGAACCAAAACAAGATATGGGAGAGGGGGTCACCCACCTAAAGGCCCGAGCGAAGATAAACCAGTGGCACTGACTCCCCGTTGAGCATCACGCTAGTGCTACCCAAGGACAGGAGGATGTCAACCTACTAGCAAAAGTGAGGGCTAGACCCAACACTGCAGAGCACCTCAAAGAGAAGAGACCATGGCACAAAGTCATACACGGGCGATATCCAACTTAAGCATGGTACGTGGCTCCCCCAACCAATGTAGGTATCATGTCATCTGCTAAACCATCATGAATTATCATGTATGCAATGTTTCTTGATGAACATGCATTGGCTCTCGTCAACCAAGGATCCCAACCTCGTCGACAACCTAGCGCTCAATGTCTTCGCCACCAACTTGGCGAAGGTGTGGATGAGACTAATGGGGCGAATATCCCAGAGGGCGGAGGCTTTCAAACACTTGGGCACCATGACTAGTGGGTACAGAAACAGAAAATTAAGAGGAAAAAAATTGTATGATGAATTTTCTTTAGAAAAGGAGGTTAAACCCTCGACCTCTGCATCAATAGGTGCATAGAGCCATCTTTATTAATTATTCCACGAAGGTCTAGCAAGAACGTACATCAAGCAACCCAAAGCCACCACTCACACCTACAAACTTCATAATGTGGAGTGCTCGCACTCCTCATATCTATAACCGATGTCGTCGCCGACCCATCCATGTAACATATCAGAACCAACAACCGGTGCAGCAGATCTAAAGCGTACACCACATGCACACGTGTCACCATCATCATCGAACCATTGTCTCATCATCGGGAGAGAGATCCGCATCATCCTTGCCAGTCCAGCCATCTGTCGACGCCACCACGGCGCCCAATGACGCCACCGCTCTGCGCTCGTCCATCCCGATGCGAAGATTATGAAAGATCTGCCGTGTGTGGCACCTACCGAATAGGCATGACACATCGTAGCATCTGTTGGCTATGCATGACTTGACATCTCCACCGAAGCTCCGTTCAAGACGAAGCTGCTCCACCTCCTACCTTTGCCTTCCAGCGCAGCTCCACAAACTATGCTCCCAAGAGAAAATGACACCGTAGTGCCGTCATCGTTCGATCGCGAAGACCAGATCCTAGGGTTTCCCCCGGAGCAGTACGAGTGGGGTCGACAGTAGTTACACAATGATGCCTTCATCAAGGTAACGACGTAGAACACTGCCATCGCCTGCCGTCGGCTCAGTTTTCACCGACAACTATGTCTACCCGACTCACAGTCAGAACTAGATGGCGGATGTCGAGATCCGACCACCCCGCCTTCGGCCGACCACCTCCGACGGAGGAGATGACCACCACCACCATCGGCTGCACCGCCCAGAATAGATCTGACCGGAGGTGCCGACGCGTAGTCCAACAGGCCTTCCACGCCGCTGCCGATCCGAAGCCAGATTGTGCACCGCCGCAGCATAGCCAGTCGCCGCTACCAACTGCATCGCGTTGCCGCCTGAAATGGGCCAGCCGCCACCCGCAGTCCCGAGCGCCTGTAGCAACAGGCGTCCGAGGCAGGCCGGCCATCGCCACCATCACCGCAGCCATCGCCACCGCTTTGTTGGGTCCGCTGCACCTCCAACGTATAGGGGCACCGCACCACCCCTAAAATGCAGGACTGTGGGAGAGAGGGAGTCCCCCGCCACCGCCGTCGGCCCTCGGACGTCGCCAGGTGGCATCCCCCAGCGTCGACGGAGGGAGGGGAGGCAGGAGTGTGCGCCCCCGGCGGCTAGGGTTTGGGCGCCTCCTGAGACGCCATGGCGGGGACAACTCGGGGCCTACCTGGTGGCCTTTCCCGAATGGGAACTCCTTGAGAAAGATGGGAATTGTCGTGGAATTAACACGCCAGATGTCCTAGTGAGAGGACTTAGTCGTGGAGCCATCACAACTAGATTAGCTTAAAGGGGTTAAACCGGACAAAGGACACGGGGAGTTTATACTGGTTCGGCCCCTTGCGGTGAAGGTAAAAGCCTACGATCTAGTTGTGGTGGAATTGATGGGGTCTCGATGATTAGGGAGCGAATCCGCTTTGCATGTCTCTCGATTTGTTGTTTCTTGTCCCTCAATCGCCGCCGGGTCGTCCCTTTATATACACAGGTTGACGCCCGGCAGTTTACAGAATCCCGAGGCCGGCTCATACTTGTGTCCGGCTCGGTTTCTACCTTTTCCTATCTTATTGTACAAGTTACATATCTCATGGCGGTTTATGTCTATGGGCCCTAATTCGCCCTTGGGCTTTGGGCCTCTAAGTCTCCGTAGTAAAGCGCCATACCCCTTGTCTTCATGGGCTTCAATACGGATGATTCCTTGTGAACATAACCCGACCCCTCCTGGGCGGTTTATACTCAGTAGTTATATCCCCAACATTAGGCCCCACATTGATTTGAACATGTTCATGTCAATCTTCAATACTTAGAAAAACTCCTTGAGTATCTTCGTATGAACCTTGTAAACCACCATGACATCATCTCCATATGAACTTGGTAAACTGCCGTGACATCATCTTTCAAGATTGTAGTAAATCCCCATGACGTCACCTCCTTATTAAAAACCTATAAATACTTCCCTTTTATTAATGAACCTCCGAAAACCAAGGCGACAGCTGTGTCACATATCCATTTTTTGGGTTCCTCGATTCCCGCGCCTGTCACTTATCCCTTCGCCTTATAAATAGAACCAAGGGCCATTCTTTCTTTTCCCCTTCGTGCCCTTTTGCCTCGTCGTCTTCCTTGTGTCGCCTCAGCGCTCGAACACAGCCGCCATCGTCGACCTTCGCCTCTGCACCAACAACGGCCGCTGCATCAACCTGATCTGACAAGAGAAACGCGGCGCCTCTCCGCTACTCCTTCAACCTCTGTAAGTTTTCTTCTTCACCTCAGATCTATCATTAGGGTTTCGTTATTCTTCAGTGTTCTTCAGTGTTCGTCAATGTTCATTGCTGCACCTTGAGGCCACATAAGAACTTGATAAATCTTGATATTCCTCCTGTGTGGCCATAGCTATAGCCCATTTTTCCTCATCATAGCATCTCTTCTTCAGAAAACAGATCCCAACATGTTTTTGATTGTTCCGCTGTCACCACTCAGGGCTATGGAAATTTTCTCCGTTTTAGAACTGTGGTAGATCCAAAATCATAACACCAACTTGTGAAACCTGTTTGTGCAATACTTAGGAATTTCTCAGATCTGTAGCTTCCGCACTATTGTAGGCGGTTTAACCTTTAAAAGATGATAACCCGCCAGGTACCATTAGCCCTCTCTTAAACCGCCAACTCAACCTCAACGTTAAACAATCTGGTTTATTATGCATGTATGCTTCAATTTCTTCTTCCTTCTGTCCTTAGGTCGGTTTATCTACATTAGTCACGGATCTTTGAACCGGCATTGATCCTTTTTTCCAGCTTTCCATTAACATGGACAAAACATTCTATGCTTGCAATTGGGTTCCTTCCCGGGTCACTAAAGAACAACTCACTGGGTATGTTTTGACTGGCGCTTTAGCGAGCCAAGAAACCATTCATTGGAGGGTTCTCGGTTCAGAAAATCCTCCTGAGCCCCAGAATGGAGAAGTGATTGTATTTACTGATCATCTGAATCAAGGGTTCAGCCCGCCCAGATCAAAATTCTTTCGCGATGTGCTTGCAAGCTTCTAGATCCGCCCTCAAGATATTGGACCGAACTCCGTGTCCAATATATGTAATTTTCAAGTATTTTGCGAAGTCTATCTGCAACAGGAACCCACTTTGGAACTATTCCGGGACTTTTTTTTACTTAAACCACCATACTGAATTTACAGACGGGCCCAACACTGAACTCGGGGGCATTTCAATCCAGAAGAGAAAGGATGTTGACTTTCCTCACGCCAAACATCATAGCCACCCCAAGGACTAGAATCAGACTTGGTTTTACTGCCGCAATACAGCTCCAGACAATGAAAATCCTTTGCCGGGTTATTGTGCATACCAGCTTCCCAAAACTCATCCGGTTCCTCAGCGACTAACTGCCAAGGAACGATCAAGTTATGCCCCTCAGCTAGCAAAACTCAGAGCTTTTGTGGCCAATGGTCTGACAGGCATTGATTTCGCTCGATGCTGGGTGTCTTGGAGCTTTTGCCTTTAATACGGCGCCCCGGTTTAATGTGTGCATACACAGGGGATCTAAAAGACCCTCAGCGTCATATTGACATCCATCTCACGGATGATGAAGTCACCGAAGCTGTCAAGAAAATGCTTGATGAACCGGTGGTTGCATGTAGCAGAGTAGGGCTTAGCCCCTTCTATGCGTCCAACAAACCGCCAGCTGTAAGAATTGTCTTATTTTTGCCTTAATCCATCCCTTCTTAATCATTCCTTTATACTTGTTGTCCATCTGCGCAGGGTGATGATCCGTTCTGGAAGAGGAAAGCACAGGATAAACCGGCAAGAGCTCCTCGCGTCAAGACCAGGGTTACGAAGAAGCCCACAAAGAAAAGAACTGCCAAACCCTCTGACTTGCCCAATGACGAAGAGCTCGCTGACCCGGAATCAGAGGTAGAACTTGACTCTCTTGGTTCTTTTTCATACACCTCATTGACAATGATTATTATCAGGATGATGCGGAAGCTAGCCACGCTGGTGATGTAGAGGTAATTGTTCTATCCTCCGACTCAAATCATGTGCCAGTACCAAAACTTCGTCGAGCAGTCCAGAAAGTAAAATATTCACACCCTCTTGCTTATTTGGATCCACACTTTTCTTTGAAGACACAACAGCAAGAAGCTCGCCGCACAACCCGGCACAGTGGTCAAGTGGTTACCTCCTCCGGTTTACCATATTCTCCGGTTCGCAAACGCCGTTAAGAGGTCTCTTGTTCTTCTAATACAATTTGTCCCAAGGCGGGTTACTTCCGATATCCTCTTAATCCATATGATTCGAATTATCAAGGAACCTCCCATTCATCCTCCGGCGATTCATCAACCACACAGATGCCTCCACTCAAGACCATTCCTGGGTAAGGATACTATACTTAATTTTTATGCCTTGCACTGGTTTATTGTACTAACCTCTGTGTTTATTCTTTTTAGTGCCAAAGCCAGACTTAGCAAGAAAGCCAAGCTGACTATACCAGCTGATGATAATCCGACCACTGAACCAGAAAGGACCTCAAAGGCTCTTGATCAGAATGTTGACATTACTCTGGATGATCCGGTACCTCAGGGTCAGGATACTTTTGTTGAACCGGCATAAATGAATCCAACGAGCCAATCTGCTGACCCACCAAGCCCAACTGCCGATCCACCAAGCCCAGCAAGGAAATCTGCTAAACCGCCAAGCCCAGAAAAAACTGTTGATGGCACCACAGATGATGTTGTGATTACCGGCTTTGGCCATACTGCTCCTGGCAACACTGTCGCTTTATCAAAAAATAGTGCCAAGGAAGAATTTTCTGATGTGGACAAGGGCAAGTGGAAAACAGATTTGTCAAGCTATGCCCACCTCTCTGCTCAGGACATTCACTCTTGATATTTCAACCGTCCGTATACAAGCCGTGACTATGAAGCCGGTTTAGTAGGTCTAATGAAAGAGCGATATGAGGTAAATATCCATTCCTTTGCACAAGTTCCTTTTCCTTAGGAACTGCTTCAATTATCAACTCCAGTAGCCCCCAAGGGCCGGTTTATACCTTTAGGATGAACTGGCACCTTTCTTGTCATGTAGTATTCGGTTTATTGATAAAAACTTGATAACCTTGAATTGATCCGGTATGCATTAGCCCCCAAGTGCCAAGTATATAACTTGTTATGTGCTTGGGACTTAAAATATCAGTTGAGAAAAAGCAATCCGCATTGGCCCCCAAGTTCCAAGTATATTACTTTTTATGTGCTTGAGACTTTCAAAAAGTATAACCAACTTATTAACTGTCTCTTGCAGGCTGACTTGACCAACAAAGATTCTTAAATCGCTGACCTCCAAGAAAACATCAAGTCCGAGCAAGCCGAAACTTCAAAGGCCAAAGAGGAGCTGAAGGGCGCTTTAACAGCCATGGAACAATTGAAAGATGGCTTCAAAGGTGAGCGAGCAGGTTTGGAGGCTGAAAAAGCAACGTTGCTAAAATGGGTGGAGGATGCTGAAGCGGCCCTTAAACCGGTAACAGAAGAGCTGACTGGCCTAAAGCAGCAAATCAACGCTATGACTTCTGTTGTCTTTGG
Organism: Triticum aestivum; assembly: GCF_018294505.1. Taxonomy (NCBI): domain Eukaryota; kingdom Viridiplantae; phylum Streptophyta; class Magnoliopsida; order Poales; family Poaceae; genus Triticum; species Triticum aestivum. The sequence continues at coordinate 623,563,929 of NC_057804.1, forward strand.
TAAATACCCTTTTTATGACCTGTACTTAATCATCCTTGAAACCGCCGGTTTAACAATAATATTGTAACCATTGCAGGTAGCTGTGTTGCCCATCTCGGTTCAGACATGCGCAAAAAGATGAAGGCTGCCTATACCTTGATAGAGCAGGTATATACCGGCGCGGGTCATCTGCACAGCTTCGTACAATAAACCGCCCCCATCTTTAATCAAGGATACATTGGCCAAGTTATCCATGATGCCTACCCAGCTCGAGGAGGTAAAGAGATCAGCTGCAAGGGCTGGCGCTTTGTCCGCATTGACTCGGGCCAAGGCCTGGATAGCTGATCTTGATCCGGAGGATATTGGAAATGGCTATCCCAGCCAAAAAGAAGATGGGTCAGACTTTCACAATGACGCCCTCAGGGTTTTAACAAAGGAAATGTGTCCACTTGCAAGTAAGCTGGCTGAGGAGACTGATTTGTCTTTGCACTAGTAGATTTATGATGCAGACAAAAGACGGATTGATGCGTCGGTTTATGATGCACAAAATCTTATCCCGCCAATCCGTAAGCATACTTATGCCCCTGATGTTGAACCGTCCGATCTTATAAGCGACGAAGCTATCTTCCGAGCTTTATCTGGGATTGACTGGGCAACCATTGACTTCCAGCCACTGGGTGGGGAGGCGGAGGGTGAACCGGCGCAGGATGATCCGCAACCTTCACATCAACCTGAGGAAGAATCATAATTCGGAAGTCGGTTTATCGTCTGCACACTGTCATCCTTGTGAAAAACAATTATCCTTTTGGGCAGTCAAAAACGCCTTGTAATAGGCTAGCTTAAACACTTGGTCTGTATGCCATCGTGCATAGCCACTTTGCCTGATACTGTTAATCTGCCATGATATGCATTATCTGCTTATGATCCTTAGCAGTTTTATGCAATCCTGTTTCTGCATAGAATAAACTGAAAAATTGTCCTGGCGGCTTACCACCGGACGGGTCATAATGCCCAATATAAAGCCAGGGTTTATAACCAAGGCTGTAAAACAATGAAATATGAAATACATCAAACTTGTGATATTAATCACATCGTTGGTTTACCAACTTTCTTGTAGGAAGGGTGATAACCCAAATCTTGAGTGTTGTTAACTCCCACAATGCTGTGCTGGTTTATAATAAGCCATGACGGCTTATGATAAACACCGGATGATCATCCTGGCGACTTATAGTCAATGCCAGGCCGGGTTAACAAACACCAGTTTATAATTGGTTGTGTACGAACTACTTATAGTCGAAAGCCACCCCGGGTTAACAAACACCGGGTTATATTGAAAATTTATGGTCAGGCCGGGTCAATAGACGCCGGTTTACCTCAAAACCTTATCAAAGTAGAAAAAACTTTGTCAAATAAAAGCAAATGAAAACTTGTAGTCGAGGCTTTTCAGGGGCTGCCAGGCTCAAATTCGAGGCTTTTCATGGGCTGCTAGGCCACTGAGTTAAACCATTTTACAAGGCCTTTTAAGATGGGCCTCACATTAACCAATCGTCGTTTTAACATTGACAAGTTCAGGGTCTGTATAAGATTAACTTGTCAAACATTCGGCGGGTCATACCAGGATTACCTGGACGGAGTGGCTTACTTGATGAAGGCAGGTTAACCCGGGCTTTTAGGTGAATACACCTAGCTTCCAAGCCTGGCTTGATAGCCTATTGCCAGGGTCCTTTAAAACTCTTTGTTGCTGTGCAGAAAGAGCCCGGAGGTAACATTTTGAGCTATGCTCAGTGGGTGCCTATGTTTGAGTTGTGCTTGGCAACAGACTCTCTTTGGCCCCTTGGGTGTGAAGCCCCCCAAGCTTTGTTGTGGCTTTATAAGCCGGTTTAATGGATAATCAGAACTTCACTTTATAAGGAGAAGCCCCCATGTAACCAAGAAATCTTTTTGAAGAACGGCGGAGGCCCTGCTTTAGCAAGGATGCTGGTTTATTATATTGATCATAATATATACATTATCAAAATATGTACATGATAGGAGCCAATGGCTCAGGTATAGTAAGGCCGAAGATGAGTTATATTCCACGGCCGACGGCTCTCCTCCTCCGATTTGCATGAGTCTTTGTGCTCTCGAACATCGATAAGGTAGTATGACCTGTTGTTCAGATTCTTGCTAACCACAAAGTGCCCTTCCCAAGGTGGGGATAACTTGTGCATGTCAGTCTGATCTTGGATAAGCCGGAGCACTAAGTCGCCTTCTTGAAAAGCTCTGGTTTTAACCCGGCGGCTGTGATGACGCCGCAGGTCTCGCTGATAAATCGGCGAACGAGCTGCTACAATATCCTGTTTTTCATCTAACAGGTCCACTGCATCTTGGCGTGCCCTTTCATTGTCCGCTTCAACATAAGCTGCCACTCGGGGCGAGTCATGGCGAATATCACTTGGGAGAACTGCTTCCGCTCCATAAACCATGAAGAAGGGTGTGTAACCCATAGATCTATTGGGGGTGGTGTTAATGCTCCATAAAACAAAAGGCAACTCTTCCACCCAACAACCCAGCGTCCTCTGCAAAGGGACCATAAGCCGGGGCTTGATACCCTTCAGGATTTATTGATTAGCTCTCTCCGCTTGACCATTAGACTGAGGGTGAGCCACTGAGGACACATCAAGCCGGATGTGCTCACGTTGACAGAACTCTTCCATAGCACCCTTGGAGAGATTCGTGCCATTATCTGTTATAGTGCTGTGTGGAAAACCGAAGCGGAAAATCACCTTTTTCATGAATTGAACCGCCATGGCCGCATCACACTTGCTTACTGGCTCTGCCTCCACCCACTTGGTGAATTTATCAACCGCCACTAGAAGGTGGGTCTTCTTATCCTTGGACCTCTTAAAAGGCCCAACCATATCTAGCCCCCAAGTTGCAAATGGCCAAGTTATTGGAATCATCCTCAATTCTTGGGCCGGAACATGAGCTCAGCATGAAAACTTCTGACAGCCATCACACTTCCTGACCAGATCCTCCGCATCAGCATGAGCTGTTAACCAGTTAAAACCATGTCAGAAAGCCTTAGCCACCAAGGATTTTGAACTGGCACGATGACCACAATCTCCTTCGTGGATTTCACGCAAGATCTCACAGCCTTCTTCAGGAGAAACGCAACGCTGAAACGCCCCTGAGACACTGCAATGATGTAACTCGCCATTGACAATAGTCATAGACTTGGACCACCGGATTATCTGTCTGGCCATAACTTCGTCCTCGGGTAACTCGCCCCAGGTCATATACGCTAGGTATGGCACTGTCCAATCAAGGATAGCATGAAGAACCGCCACCAACAGAGCCTCCGGGTCAGGAACAGCCAGATCCTCCTCTGTTGGTATTTTGACCAACGGATTATGCATAACGTCAAGAAAAACATTGGGCGGCACCGGTTTACGCTGGGATCCGAGCCGTCTTAAAGTGTCCACCGCTTCATTCTTGCGCCGATCAATGTGCTCGACCTGGTAACCCTTGAAGTGACCGGAAATGATATCCACCTCGCACCGATAAGCCGCCATGAGTGGATCCTTAGAATCCCAAGTACCAGACACTTGCTGAGCCACTAAATCGGAGTCGCCGAAGCAACGTACCCAGATTAAGTTCTTCTCCTTAGCCATCCGAAGACCGTGGAGTAAGGCCTCGTACTCAGCTGCATTGTTAGTACAGGGAAACATCAAACGGAGAACATAACAAAATTGGTCACCTCTAGGGGAAGTAAGAACCACTCCAGCCCCCCGAGCCCTCCAATTGTCTGGATCCATAGAAGTGAATAGTCCAGTACATGTTATCTGGTTTATCCTCCGGCGCCTACAACTCTGTCCAGTCGTTGATGAAATCCACGAGCGCTTGGGACTTGATAGCTGTGCGAGGCATGTATTTTACCCCGTGATGTCCAAGATCGATAGCCTACTTAGCAACCCGACCAGTCGCCTCTCTGTTCTGAATGATATCTCCCAAAGGAGCGGAACTGACCACAGTAATGGGATGGCCCTGAAAGTACTGCTTAAGCTTTCGGCTCGCCATAAACACTCCATACACCAACTTCTGCCAATGTAGATATCTCTGCTTGGACTCGATAAGTACCTCACTGATATAATAAACCGGCCGTTGAACCGGATACTCCTTACCAGCTTCCTTGCGGTCCACCACAATAGCCACGCTAACAGCCCGGGCGTTAGCAGCCACATATAACAGCAATGGTTCTTTATCAATGGGGGCAGCAAGAACAGGTGGTTCAGCTAACTGCTTTTTCAGATCCTGAAATGCCGCATTAGCAGCATCACTCCAGACAAAGTTGTCTGTCTTCTTCATCATCTGATACAGAGGGATGGACTTCTCTCCCAATCGGCTGATAAACCGACTTAGTGCTGCAATACGACCCGCCAGTCATTGAACATCATTGATACACACTGGTTTAGCCAGGGACGTACTAGCCTTGATCTTTTCCGGATTAGTTTCAATGCCCCTGTTAGATACCAGAAAACCCAAGAGCTTGCCTGCTGGTACATCAAAAACGCACTTGGCCAGATTAAGCATCATCTTATAAACCTGGAGGTTATCAAAGGTCTCCTCCAAATCACATATTAGCGTCTCCGCCTTCCTGGATTTCACCATGATATCATCCACAGAAACATGAACATTGCGCCCAATCTGATTATGAGGGCAATTCTGCACACACCGCTGATAAGTCGCCTGGGCACTCATGAGCCTAAAAGGCATAGATACATAGGAGAAGGCTCCAAAGGGAGTTATAAAAGTCGTCTTCTCCTGGTCCTTAACTGCCATTTTGATCTGATGATAACCCGAATAAGCATCCAGAAAACTCAACCGCTCACAACCCGCCGTAGCATCAATGATTTGATCAATATGGGGGAGGGCAAAGGGATCAGCTGGACAAGCCTTGTTTAAATCTGTGTAATCCACACACATACACCAAGTGTCGTTCTTCTTGAGTACCAGCACTAGGTTAGCCAACCACTCAGGGTGAAAAACCTCCACAATAAACCCTGCTGCCAAGAGCCGGGCTGCCTCCTCACCAATGGCCTTGCGTCTCTCTTCATTGAACGGCGAAGAAATTGCTTGACCGGTTTAAACTTGGGATCGATATTAAGAGTGTGCTCAGCGAGTTCCCTCGGTACACCTGGCATGTCAGAAGGTTTCCACGCAAAGATGTCCCGGTTCTCACGGATGAACTCGATGAGCGCGCTTTCCTATTTCGGATCCAGGTTAGCGCTGATGCTAAACTGCTTGGACGAATCGCCAGGAACAAAATCAACCAACTTAGTCTCATCAGCCGATTTAAACTTCAACGCCGGATCATGCTCTGTAGTGGTTTCTTCAAGGAAGTCATATCTGCCGGATCAACATTGTCCTTATAGAACTTTCAATTCCTCTGTTGCACAAACCGACTCAGCATAAGCCGCATCACCTTCCTCACATTCCAAAGCGACCTTTGGGCTTCCGTGCACTGTGATGGTCCCCTTATGACCCGGCATCTTGAGCTGCAGATAAACATAACACGGCCTTGCCATGAACTAAGCATAAGTCGGCCGTCCAAATAGGGCATGGTACGGACTCCTGATTTTCACCACTTCAAAAGTCAATGTTTCTGACCTTGAATCATGATCTTCTCCAAAAGGAACCTCCAGAGCTATCTTACCGACCGGGTAGGCCGATTTACCAAGCACCACATCGTGAAAAACGGTGTTCGACGGTTTAAGATTCTTATCTGTCAACCCCATACGCCGGAAGGTTTCATAATACAAGATGTTCATACTGCTCCCTCCATCCATGAGCACCTTGGTGAACTTATAACCTCCAACCTGCGGTGGTACCACCAACGCCAGATGACCCGGATTATCAATCCGGGGCGGATGATCTTCTCGACTCCACATAATAGGCTGTTCAGACGAGCGCAAATAACGGGGCATCGCCGGTTCAACGGAATTCACTGCCCTTTTATGAAGCTTCTGATCGCGCTTGCACGGGCTAGTAGTGAAGACATGATACTGTCCACTATTCAACTGCTTCGGGTGACTCTGATAACCTGACTGTTGATGTTGCTGATTCCCCTACTGATTATAACCACCTTGGTTGCCCTGATTGCCTTGATTACCCTGTCCACCTTGATTACCTTGAAACCCCGAACCGGAGTTACCTCCACCATAACTAGGCCCGTGAAACCCGGGTCCTGAACCGCCGAACGGTCCATGATCATACCGGAAGAGATCTGAGTTTTTGAACTCTCGCACAATAAAGCAATCCTTCCAGAGGTGCTTAGTTGGCTTCTCTGGCGTCCCGTGCTTTGGGCAAGGCCGATTTAACATGCGCTCCAGATTCATACCTGATCCTCCACTCCGCGTGGCGGTTTACCCTTACGACGCTGGCCATTTACCTTACGCATTGGTGTTAGCCACAAAATCCAATACTATGTCGCTTTACGCTTACCATTGTTCCCATGGCTCGCCTGTTGTGCTGTTGCCCTTTTGTACCACCGTTCTTCTTTCCCTTCCCCGGCTTCTCATCGTCAGACTCGGGATCCTTGGTACTATCAGAATCGCCATACTTAACCAGAGCTGCCATAAGCGTCCCCATGTCATTGCAGTGACGCTTGAGCCGTCCCAACTTCAACTTCAAAGGTTTGAACCGGCAATTGCCCTCCAATGTTATGACTGCTGAATCAGCATTGATGCGGTCCAATGAATGCAAAATCTCCGAAACCCGGCGCACCCAATGGGTGTTGACTCACCTTCTTCTTGGACACAGGCGGCTAGATCCACAATTGACCATAGGCTTGCTTGCACGTGTCCTTGAAGTTCGCTATAAACCGGGCCTTTAACTCGGCCCAAGACCCAATGGAACTAGCCAACAAACTTTTAAGCCATGTGCGGGCCGTTCCATCCAACATCATGGTGAAGTACTTTGCACATGCTGCTTCATCCACATCCAGCATCCCCATCACCATCTCGTAGCTTTCAACCCATGACTCGGGGGGTACATCAGCAGTGTAATTGGGCCCCTTACACGGGCCCATGAAGCCCTTGGGCAGCCACACATTGCGTAGAGCCAAGATGAGACACGGTACTCCCCAAGAGCTGAAAGCAAGACCTTGTTCTACTGACATCGTCGGACGAACCGAAGTAAGCTGACGGTCCGCGTACTGTGCTGCTAACTCGGCTTCTCGACGTGCTCTACCATTATCCACCACGTCCTGAGCATTTGCCCACCGCCCGCCGGATTAGGCCCTCGAGGGCGTCACGGTTCCGCGCACTGCTTGACACAGCCGGTTCATCAATGTGCCTGCTATAACTCCTGCTCGAGCGAGGTGTTGAATGGATTCTATCTCGACTATACGAATAAGCCTGCTGCTGAACCATAGCTGTTTGAAGATCTCTGGCCCGCCGCGTCTCAACCACCGCTGGAGACTCACCCTCCATTGAATAGCTGCCAGCCGTGATGCCGCAGCGATCATGTTATCCAAAGGGGTGAAGAAGTGACCCGGCGGTGTTGGCATGTACTGCGGCGGGTCATGTTTGCGTCGAGGCGGGTCCGTCACCCGTGGTTGATCTGGCGCCTCTTGTCCAGGTGCTTCAGTCCGGTTTACCGCTGCTGGATTACTGGGTCCTGCTCCTGGCGTGTTGAAGAGATTCATTGCTTCATAAACCGGCGGTAGACGAGACCGATACCTCCTGCTCAACACATCATTCGAAGCGTTCTGATTCAGCATGAGCCGGTAATTCTCTGCATGAATCCATTGCGACTGGGCATCTAAGGCAGCCCGCTCATCAGCAATCCTGGTTTCCTCAGCCGCCAAGTCCTCCTTGGCCTGAGTTATCTGATCCCGCAGCTTTGTGACCTCCGCATTATGCCGATCTTGAGTCTCCGAGTTGACTGCTATGGTCAACGATGTCGTCCAGGCGTCCAATAAACCGGAAAGAACTGGAGCAGGCCGGCGCTAGGCCTCCTGCCCCGGCTGCCGATCCGGAAGTCATTGCTGCGGCAGTTGAAGATTGCAATGTGGGATGTGTACCGGCCATGAAGATTGCAACCCGGTTTGGCAGTTCAAGGGGGTCCGGAATACTGTCGCCATCGGAACAGCCCCCGAACCGGCCATCTTGTAGTTGGTACAGCGACTCGGTCTCGCCGGTGGATGATTCGCCATCAGAATAAACGACCGTCTCACCATTGGACACCAGTTCAGATTTCGCGCAATGGACGAATCCTACAAACGCACGCTTCATGGCAGGCTGAACCCGGGCAGGGCTTGCACGCTGAGCCGTCTCAACGAGGTCGGTGCAGATGTCTGGCTCTGGGCCCGGTTCGCCGATCTTGCCGATGAAGATGTGAATTCCTCCAAAGGGGACCCGGTACCCGTACTTGATTGAGCCGGCATCGGGGCCCCGGCCTGCGTTGTCGATGTAGAGCTTGCAGCGATGACTCTTGGTCATCCGGCCAACCGCGTATCCCTTGAGTCCTTCAAAGTTGCCCTTCAAGAAGTCGAAACCATCGTGCGATAGCCCCACGCACTACCAAAAAAATACACTTCCGTGATGATACGTGTTTGTCACAGTAGGTCGCGTTTTTTGTCATGCATGTACATCCATGACAATTTATGACAGAATCAAGATAGTCATACCTGTGTTGTCGTAGAAGTGTTCCATGACATTACCAAATTATCATCACGGAAGTGTCCACTTCCATGACGATAAATCACGTGTCATAGAACTGCTTTCGTCAAGGGTGACCGACATGTGGCATCCACCATAACGGAATGTCGTTAAGCTATCAGGTCGGATTTTGGATCCGATAACCCGTTAACAGCCCCGACCAATGGGAAATTTCCACGTGTAAAATTCTGATTGGCCGAAGGGAACACCTGTCAGCTCGTCAGTGGGCCAGATGTCGCCCGTCCATTGGAGGAGACATGCATATGATTCGTCGACACGTGGCTGGGCCCAACAGAGGCCCATATAGGTTAAAAAGGCCGACCCAGTCAAAGGCCCGTAGAACTTAATCAGGTACTAGTGGGCCAGCCCAATAACGGCCTGCTTAAGAAAGGCACATTTACGGCCGGAAGCCAGATCTGGCCTGTTAATTGTTCGCCCAATATTTGGGCCCATTTACGGCCTGAAGCCAGATCTGGCCCGTTAATTGTTCACCCAATATTTGGGCCCATTTGCGGCCCGAAGCCAGATCTGGCCCGTTAATTATTCGCCGAATATTTGGGCCCAACTACAACCTAGTGACTTTCGGCCTGTTAGAGGCCTAATGTAGACATGGGCCCATTTCAGCCCGGTGTGACTTTCGGCCTGGGAATGGCCCGTGCTGCCCATGGGCCATATATGGTCCGATGGGACATCGGGCCCACTAACGGCCTATGTTAAAGGTGGCTACAGTTAAGCCCAATGTGACTTTGGGCCTGTTTAAGGCCTGTCGTGTAATTCGGCCTGTTGCTGCCTGTACTAAGCTTTCGGCCTCTTAAAGGCCCATGATATCAGTGGGCCAACTAAGGCCCGAGATATGTTTCGGCCTGGTAATAGCCCGTGAGCTAACTGGGCCCAAAACGGCCCGGTCTACATTTCGGCCTACTGAAGGCCCGTCGACGACTAGTGAAAATTGAGGCCCAACATGCATTTTGGCCTGCTAGAGGCCTGTGGTTTCATCTCAGCCATAACAGGCCAATACAATATTCAGCCTGTTAATGGCCCAACGCTACCTGGGCCAAACTAAGTGCTGGGTCGACAAAAGGCCCATATAAAGTATAGGCCGGTGTAAGTTTGGGCCTGGCGCAATGTGTGAAGGCCCCAATCATTTGGGCCCAAGAAATACGCAGGTCGACCCAATTGTGGCCCGCTAAAAACCTGGCCCGTTAGAGTCGAATGTTTCGGCCCGGTCGACTACATCTGATTTTTTTTCAGATAGCGAATGATGGCAGTAACTAGTAGGAATTAAGAACAAACCTACTCTATACTATAAAGAAATTACGGTATAGTAACTAAGAATAAACCTACACTATACAATAAAGGATTTAAGGTATATTACATCCACTGGGCATCGAAGTTCGCCACCAGTGATCATAAAGCGCAACGAAGAAGCAGATTACAAAAACTGAGCACCATTGCAGCGTAACAAAATAATACTGAACCGAGACCACTTCCAAGACAGTTCAAGAAAGGTTAGCCTTGTGGGGGAACTGCTGCGCAAGCTGCTGAGCAAGGCTGTGAGACCGTCCTAGCATGTCGGTCATAGCTTCCAGGTGTAGCTGTTTAGCGATGAGGTTCTCATTGGTATTCTCCGCAATCTTTCTTAGAGATAGGACTTCAAGTCAATGTTGAGTTGCAGAATGCCTTTCTGCTAGAACTTTGGACTGAAGAAGTCGAACTGATTCAGACAACGAATTCTGTGATCTTGTTTGACTGTTAGTCTCAAGTAACCTGAACACTGCATCAAGACAAGACTTTGGGGTTGTCTCGCTATCTACAAGATGTTTTGCCTTCTTTGCTGCAATATATGTTGGGTTTGTCTCACAGCCTTCAGCAGACTTGTGCATGCCATCAGGCATATCACCCTGAAACAAAGCAGAGAGATGACAGGCTTCACCACACTACTGGATTACCATGTCAGCATAACAAGCATAGATGAAGGGCAAAGAAAATCATTGTATCTATTTTGGATAATGTGCATGGCATGTTGTTCATATCATCAGCCACATCAGTAAGATAAAACAGGAGATGACAAGGTGCAAACGTGGGGTGCTTCACCATACACTGGATTTTAGATCCACAAAACCAAGCATACATATAGGGAGTATTAAGTAACGTGCATGGTATGAATAAGGAATTTGGTTTTACAAGTAAAACTTAGAACTTACCGTTCTTACGAACATGCATTTTGGTAGAAACAGCAAACTAAACAGCAGTAAACGATAGGAAGTATGAGCAAATTAAACAGCAGTTGAGGATAAAGGCTTTAGAAGGACTGACATACATTAACAGTTAACACCGGCTTTATAATGCCCTTTTCCACGTCAAGGGAAGGATAACTCAAGAATTTCAGCACATAATCTTCTTCATAAGCATTGCATGTACTCTACATTTTGTAGAGAGTAATTATAGATATGATAATACTGGAAGGGATAGAGAATAATGAAGATAAGATGCAGATTGATGCTACATAATCAACTACCAATCCCTGGAAGTACAAGCATTACAAGACAAAATGTACTGACAAGAGCAATGGGCTACACTTCCGCACTGGCATTGTCTATGTATTCTACTTGTTGGTAAGATTAAATATAGATCTGATCTTTTTTAGTAAATGGTGGGCGAGGGAGATAAGATGCAGAATGCTACAAAATGAACCAATCCCTCTTCCCATAATACAAGAGTGTTTTGAACACTGGTGTATTGTACAAAACGTTCTTATATTATGGGACGGAGGGAGTAGCTGTTAATGTAAGTATAGTGATAGACCACGTTTAGTTCTTACAAGAGGACTGCAGAGGTAAACCTCTTCAAAAGCATTGGGTTGATTCTAAATTTGTGTAAGGGTCCATACGGATCTTATAATGTCCACCAAATGGACGATTACGAGGCTAACATGTGCAGTGATGCTACATAATCAAACAGCTATGGAAGTAAGTATGGTCATACAGGGCAAGAGGTACTCACAAGAGCAATGCAGTGTGCAGCATAGTTGCGAGATTCTGTGGTCCCTTGAGAACGAATGTTCTTCTGCTAACAGTTTTCGTACAAGTAAGACATTAAGGCAAATGCGGAAATGTAGTTCAAATTTTGATGTGATATCATAGATAGTACCTTACGCTGCAGCCGAGACCAATGTGTAACAAGATTATTCCAGTCACCATCGGATAAATGTAGCACCGGAGACTTTACAGAAATTTCGTTCAGAGGCTTGCCATCGAAGTGTGCTTGCCTCAGGTAGGAACGATACTTCATCAACGAGTGCTTGAAAAGCGCAACCAACTCTTGCTCGTCATCACAATCCAGTTTGCTCCTCGCCTATTTAAAAGAATGAAATCTTGTGTCTTCTGTCAGCAGAAACATATGCAGTAATGACCATGAATAATATTAGTACATTATTTACGCATAAGTTGCGGAGGAAGACTGGAAATTGTTCTGTGTCTGCGGTATAATCTTTCCATGAAGGAAAGATGCGCACAGAGTTCCTGCCAACAATATAAGCTTCGTCTTCTAAATTGGGAAGACATGGAACATGGGTCCTATTTGCTTCAATTGGGGCTCTCTCTGGTTCGAAAAGGGATTTGGCAACTGGATTTGGTGTACTCTTTACTGGAATGGGGGTTTTGCGTCGTACAGCTGGTGCTATGTCAACTGGCATAATCATACTGTTTGCTGCAGTTGGGGTCTGCAGAGTTGGGGCATCAGAAATAACCAGTTTAGTAGGGCTAGAGTCTGCTAGAGTTGGGGTATTTTGTGGGTCAGGTGATATTGCAACTACACCTAATGGGCATTTGATTTATTAGGTGCCACTACCTTTTCCAAATACTTTGCTTGTGCTCCTCCACGATCAGCAATCGCCCTCTTCCTTTTGAATGTCTGATACACAAGAACAACATTTGAATGGATAAATATGGTATGATGACAGATGGAGTATGTACTGAAAATGGATAGGTAGGGCGTATTCACATACACGATGTGTAAACTAAGCTAATGGCAGTTCAACAAAGTAGAAGCAATGCAAAGCATCAGTTGCAAGATATGTGCGAGCAATGTAACCTTGGAAAGTTAGAGCAAGTACCTTGATGGGTGAATAAGATAGGGCATCTTCCTCTGACTCCTCCACTAGGGAGCTACATTGACTTAGGTCTCCCTCTAGCTCAGAACCACTGTTAGGATCATATTCTGAGCATGAATCTGTAGGTGGAGAGCATTTGCATTGCATTGCATCTAGACTTGATTTCAGTCCCTTAATGCCAACTTTGACAACCATGGCATTGTTCTTCTTTATTCTTTTCATGCGCGCAAGCTCATAATCATTATGATGCTGTTCAGAATCTGAGATTCATGAAAACATAAAAAGTAGTCAGATTATCTATGGAATGCATTGCGGATTCAACTCGGAGAGTGTCTCCCTATAAACCTCTGCATATGCAAAGTTCACCTCCCCAACCGTGCTGACCAGACCACACACAGAAATACAAACCCCTTATGTCTCCATAACAAGCAGGCACACATTTCAAAACTGAAGTAGGAACATTAGAATCATATGAAATTCGTATTTGAACAAATAAACTAAGCAATTATGAGTGGCGTAATGTTTAGCTTCAAGGGTGGAGTGTTGGTAGTGCGACACAAAGCAAGTAGGCAGATTGTATTCCATGTAAAAGATCGAAACCTATGTAAAAGCTGGAAATGACACTTTCTTTCTATACAATGCAGTGTTCGTTACCCACACATGATGGAAGAGATCACATAGAGAAATACTATTCACTCATGTCTACGGTTCCAGTATTTAGAAATAGGGTGGTCCACCCTAAAAGAATATTGACAACACATATGACAAGGCAAGCATAGATGTAGTGAATCAATCATTTACTTGTGAGCTTATTAGGACAAGTATGCAGAATTGTAACTGCAGTAAGAGACCGTCCAAAATCTGAATGAAGAAGTTTGTCTAGCACTTATTGTTTGCAACTAATCGACGTCAATAATTGGATATTATATCGAATGAGTAAGAAAGACAAGTAAAATTGTCAACAAACTTGGCTTGCAGTAGTAATCTGGGTCAATGTCACTACGACCAACAATCCAAAATGACTAGTTTCTGTTCTGAGGACCGGAATTTTGAAAACCCTGTGAACTTTAGAGGTACTAAAGATTACCGAAATACATCTGAACCATTAAGTGTAGGTAGCACTGAGCATGCAACAAACCCTAATGACAGTCCTGCCTAATGAGTAATGAATCAATTAGAAAATGGGTGATGAGGAGTGGCTGCTGAGTGTTGAGGACGTATCTCAGGATAAATTGGGTTGGCTTGGTGGGTGCTGCACGCCTGAGCCCTGAACAGACTGGAAAGGTGGGCACAGTGACGCGCCCGGGCAGCGGTGACGTTGTTGGACGAGCGGCTCCTGGCCTCCTGTTAGTCCGGCTTCTCCTCCTAGAGTCATGCCATCCGGGGATGGCAAGTTGCCAGCGAGGCAGGCGGCTGGGGGCGAGTAGAGATCGGAAGCGCGCAGCAGAACAGAGGGGAATCGGGGCCTGGGGACGACCCAAAATACCAGGGTGGGCCGGCCCACCGTGGGCACCCTGTAGAGATACACACCCGAGCGGCGAACATGCATTTATGAAACTAATTTAGGAACATTTAGCTGACCAATTAAACAACTCTGTTTTAATAATATCAGATTCGTATTTGAACATCTAAGCTTGTTTAGCTTGATGGGTGGAGCAGTGTTATTATGACACGAAGCACGTATTCTGATCGTATAGTGATCATAAAAGGGAGAAACTCTAAGCATATTTTTTTTAGCAAAAGAGGGTTTCCCCTCCGATTTCCATTAAAGAAACCACCACGGAACCAACATGATCAATTAAACCCTAAGCATGATCAATTAAACCGTATTATGGATGTGCCATGGCAGATTTGAAGCTGCAAACCGGAGAAATGATATTTAGCATCCATTGTTTGCTTCGAACTAAATTCTAAGAACTAAAAAGAAAGTAGAGTAACCAAGTTAAGATCTATTTTCTGGTTGAGATCAAAAAGTTGAGGATATATGAAGTACCACCTCTCTGGCGCTGCCGTGTAGGCATCGGGGGTGCGATGGCTGTCGGTGGCATTGAAGCAGATATGCGACGGTAGATGGGTGCATCGGGGGATAAGTCCCGTTGCGGTGGAAGAGAAGATCGTGTGAGCGGCCCCGGCAAAGAGGACGACGAGGCTGATGAAGCGAGAGGACGTGATGCAAGGCTATTGGTCCGTCGCCGTGGATGAGAAACGTCCATCTCTAGTAGTGGATGACACGGTCTTGGTAGGCGCTCCAGCATGGTGGAGGACGGTGGCGATGGATGTGGTGGAGGATGGCGGCGATGGATGGGGTGGCAGTTGGAGGCTGGTGTGGGGATGGGGTGTTCTAGCGCGAACGGTGTATGAATGGGAAAATGGAGGGAGAGGTACGGGGAACCATGTTTTTGGGACGCGCCTGTCTGGAATATGGGAAAGTTACAAACTTAGCCCCCGTTTAAAATTTGGACGTCTCGTCGGTTGGGGATAGGACGGTAATCTCGCATCTCGCCAATATTTTCCCAGAGCGATTTCGGGCAAGGAGAGGGTGGTTGGCGCCCATGGTTGGCGCCCATGGTGTATGAACGGGGCTGACACGTAGGGAGGTTGTGTCACGTCTAAGTGAAGTTACAAACCTGCCCCTATTGAAAATATTTGCCTACATCGATTTCGGCCGAGTCGAGTTTGTTTTTCCACCCACCGTGTATGAATGGGGAATGAGGGAGAAACAGAGGTCTTTCGGACGAGCTTGAATCAAATGTGTTTTGCCGCCCATGTTTGATGCCCACCGTGTCGGAATGGGCTCAGAGGCGGTCGTGTCACGTCTAATTGAAGTTACTAACCTACCCCTATTTAGAGCAGTGGAAATCGGGCCGATGGATTGTCCGTGTAATGGGTAGACAGTAATTTCCATCTCCCAAACACTTGGCTTCGGGCAGCCGACATGGTAGTGGACATTTTGCTGCTTCTTTCGAATTTTGGTACAATAAGCATCCACGTTTACCCTGGCAACTAAATTCGAATCCATTTTGTATTCCTATATGAATCTTTATAAATCATTCTATGTGTTTTTATATATCTTCAAAAGGACGACAAAGATGTATTCCACTATCATATATGAATATGGTTTACAAATGCCGATACTCAAATTCAGAAACTAGAATCCAGTTTAAGGTGAATTCGTTTATTTGGAGCACTTCATGTCCAACTCAAATGTCACACGCAGCATAATGTGTACTCCCATTTAGATATGTACACAAGCGATGTATCAAGATTCAAATACCGAGTCAATCAACCAAGAATGTACAGAACTAACAGACATATAAACACTTATAGAGTATATGGATCAATAATATCAACTAACATACATAAGCCAAGCCGCTATACTTTTTTTGGCTACAACAGCATCCTTTTTTTAGCCAGCATCTTGGCCCTTTCCGATGCGTGCCACTTATGGTCCATCTATACTACTACTATTGCTGAATGCACATTCAGCCCGATTGGCATATTTGTAGGTCTGGCACAGCAATCAAATGAAATGTCTTCGAGTCTTATCAATTAATACAGACTTGTGCTCAAATAAAATTAGAAACCAAAAAACAAAAGAAACAATTATTACATGATCTCTAAAACAAATGGTTTGATTGATTACATGAACAGACAACACAAAGGTTATTCAACTATGGAAAGAACATTTCACCTATGATTTACCAAGTTGGAATTTAATTTCCTTTTTTCCTTCAGGGCCTTAACAATCTGATCAGTCTCAGCTTGCTTCGTTTTGAAATCCACCAAATATTTAATGGTTTTCTTGAGTACTGCTTGTGATTATGCTGTTTGCTTCCTCAACATGTCAACTTCATCTCTAAGTGCAGAAGCAGAATCTCTTTCTACCACTAGTTTAGCCTCTAGAGCATCAGCAGTTGGCAATTCATAATGCATGATTGGGCCAGTGCCACTGCTGTGGGATGATGCAACGTCCATGGGGACCTCGCTCTTTGATCTTGGGCTAACCTGTTTGCCATTAAAGTTCCGATTGGATTCAGAAAATTTGAAGTTAGCAAAACATCTCAACTGGGAGTTATAACAGCAAACCAGTTAAACAAACAAGGAATTAAAGAGTTTCAATTGGATGCTGAAAAGTAGTTATTAACATCATTGTAACCCGCTGTTGCAGCAGCAAAGTAGTTAAACAAACAAGTAGATATTTAAGTTAAGGCAAACAGGTAATTCTTAACAGTAAGTATCAAACACATAGATAGGCGCAGTCTACAATATGATTAACAGGCTGTGCCATTATGTAATTAGTAGCAAACTAAATTAAGCCAAGAAACATAATTGAACAATTTTGCAATAAGTGGCTAACTAAAATTCCGAGAAGCAGGTAACTGAACTTACGCTAGTTCTTTGTATAGGCACACTGCAACTTCTTTTTCGCTTACAAGGTTGTACGAAGGAGTCCATGGCATCAATTGCTTGGATACGCAGTCCCAATACTTCTTTCTTCCCACAGTGCATGGGTAAGTCGAATGGTTAATCTGGTAAGATGTGCGTCCTTGATATGTTATATGAGGACGTGTAGTCAGACTAGTTGTAGCCAAACACATCACACTGGCTTTTACTGTATATTTCATGCGATTACTTTTGGCATATCGAGATCTAAGCAATCTACAATAGGATGAAAAGACTGGCATCCTTCACATTATTGGCGAACTCAGTTCATAGAAACAAGAAATTCAACCATTCTGTGGGTAAATCAAAAGCGCCACTGGAATATTTTTCACTATCCAATCATACACGCAAAAAGGGGCGACGCCACCATAGGGGTTGGTATGGGTAGCCGCCTTAGGTGGCTGGAAAGTGTGCACCTAGTTTGAGTCGTCCAGGTTGGCCCATGCTAATTTTGTTCGTCCCAACGCACGAGCAGGCAATGTAAAAAATGAAGAAAAATGTTTCAATTTGGATGGGCCAATAACATAAGTGCAAGGCAGGCCCTATAGCAGGCTCGCGGCCCAAACGAGCGCCTCCCATATCGATCGACAGCAGGAAAAATCCCAATTCATTCGCTCCAGCCTCCAGTCTGGTTCTCTCCTAACCTAGCCGCCGCTGGACAGACCGACACAACACTTCCTCGCGCCCTCAGTGGAGGGTGGTCGTCGGGCTTCAAGCGAACGAAAGGACAAGAAGATGAAGATACAACCCTGGGTGTAGCCTGCGTGGGAGGCAGCGGCGGCAGCACGGACATGGCATCAAGCTTGCGCAAACGGACAGTCGCAACTTGCAAGAGTAGCATGCGCAACGAGTAGGTACATCACATCCCTGATTATATCTAATTCAACTCTTCAATTTTTGGCCAATAGTTAAACCTGACGGTGTTGTAAAACTGCTTGTAGGTAGGGAATCTATGAGAAAATGAAACCAATTTCTACTTATTTTATAACTCCCCCAATCAATACTGAACTAACTGAATCTGATGTATCTAATCAAGTTTCCGGTGCAAACATACAAGCTCATGTTGTTCTTGAGCCTGAAGTGTCTAATGAACAGACTGCTAATGAAGGATTTGATGCAAACATTTTACATGCTCCTGGTGATGAACATATAGTGTCTAATGAGGGATCTAATGCAAGCATTTTGCAAGCTCATTGAAGGATTTAGTGTCTAATGATGATCCACTATGTTGAGAGAGACAGAGATTTGCAGGCATTGATGGCAAGAAAATTATAGTGCATTTTCATAGCTTGAGGAAACGTCGAGGCCATCTACCAGAAAGTCCCCGTATCATGACAACATAGCATAAATACTTTTCTAATCTGTTGTTTGAAACTATTGGCATACTTGTGCAGGATAGATATATTGATATGCAGTTTGCGCACTAGTTATACGTGCAATTACACTTTGATATTTTCAGCCAGAGAACGAATAATTCAAGCAGGTACAGACCATGTTTGTAGTCCTTGTACACCATGTTGCATTTTGTGTTTTTTGGTGCTTTCATCATTTAGTGCTTATAATCTGAACTACTTTGGATCATTAGCTGGTTTTCAAAGTGCATGTAGCTTCACATTTCTCAAGTTATGTTGATTTTCGGAGTGCAAGTGCCTTCGTATTTTTTAAGTTAAATGTTAGCCCCTGGTAACTTGAATTCGTGGATCAGCCACCGCACACAAATCATACACGAATGCCAGTATGAATTAAATGAAATGCATGGAATTAGGCTAGCTCATTGTACAGCCTCACTACAGCTCTGCTTGCACTTGGGATGTTCCATGTACAAGTCCATGTTACCACTTTCTTGGATGTGCAGGCCTTGTGCTCCTTGCATCCCCCTCTGCATTTTTGACACGATGAATGGTTGATCAAATAAGAGGAATCGACCTTGATGTTGTACCGGAGGACAGATACTTACCAGGTTATACGGGTGTGCAGGATGTGTACCAGATCTCGTAGCACCGTCATGCTTCGCTAAAAAATGGATTTGCTTGTTTCAGATGATATCTCCAGAAGAAATAAGAGTTAAAGTCAGAGTTGTATAGGCGTGTAAGCTAAGAGAGCAGTGAAAGGATATCCAAACATCGTTGGAACAGTGCACAAGGGAGTGATGTGTGTATACCTAGTTCGGGCCGGCGTTTGGGCATGCTCTCCTAGCTAGAGTGCGGGTCACTTTAGATCCGTTGAGGGTGATGCGCTGGCATTGGCTGGCCACGCACGGATGTAGATCTTGAGTGGCAGCGGAGCGCTACGATGCGGTGGATGAGACCGTTGGTGAAGCCCCAACGGCCTCGGGGGGCGGAGGTGCGACGATGTGCTCGGTGATGTAAGCCCGGTGAGCTGGGAGACGGCGTCGGTGAAGCACACCTGATGCGGTGGAACTCGGTGTCTGTGAGGCATGTCGGTTGCGGTGGCCGACGTTGTCGGTGGACCACCCGGTGCGGTGGACGAGGGCGTAGATGAGGTAGCTTCGATGCAGTGGTGAAGCGCGACCGTCGTCTTCGTCATCGTCGTCCGGCACAGAGGTGGGGAACGGTGAGGAAAGTGACAAGACGAGGGACGATTCGAGGGATCACGGCGAATTAGGGATTTGAGCAATCTGGGCGCGGAAGGGGACAGTGGAGAAGAGAGATTTTGCAGGGCTGGAACTGGGGCCGCCAGATATTTCAATCCGAAACATGGAAGCATGAACTTATATTGTCGTCGTCCTTTTTTGGGGGGAGGGGGGTGGGTGGATGGGTGCTACGCGTCCATCCGACACATGCGACCACCCCGACAGGACTATGCTTTGGTGCCTTAAGGCACCTGCCTTTGTGTCCATGACATGTGGGCCCAACAGGTGGTTGGCCCACATGTCAGTCACCCAAGGGCAGTTGCCTTTAAGGCCCCGAAGCAGCGTCCACCCCGACATGACCCTGGTCTGCCTGGTGCACCTACATTTGAGAATGCAAACGAATCCTTTTTCATTTGCAAACGAATCTGTATGTATTACCATGCCCGTGTTTTCCTTGCAATAATTAGTCATTCGAAACGAGATACTCCATCCGTTCACTTTTGTAAGTCATTTCAGACAACTTAAAATGAACTGTTTTGCACATTGTCTGAAATGTCTTCAAGGTCTTATAAAAGTGAACAGAGGGAGTACTACAAATTAATTAATGAGGAGTTATTTGAAAAAAATCAAAATGGTACCCACGCTAACGTGGATTAGAGTGTGTCACATAATTAGTTATTTGAATTAGAGTGTGTGTCACGTAGTTAGTTATTTGAATTAGAGTGTGTGTCACATAGCGATCTCCAATTCTAACATGGATTTCGCATTTCACTGTATCCATGCTACTTTTTTAATACAAATTCATATGTATATGATGAACACCATGGTAGTGAGAAAACTTTTGGATGGATTCAAACATATGACCTACAAAATAGCACAACAAATTGAGTCAATGTCAACTTTTCGAAACTTAGTATGGCACGAATTCAAAATAATTACTCGTATGCCTGGTCCTCGGTTCAAATCTTACAATGTACACCAAATTGAAACATCGATATTAAGTCTCGTACTATGTACATTCAAATGTTGTTTTGAGCCCCCCCCCCCGCACAAACGATACATACTTCCTGTATCAGTCAATCTTCCTCTCCTAACCACCTTAGGAAGCTATCAGTTTCCAACACACGTTCATTCTTTCTCTCCATGTTTCGATCTCTAAGTCTCTCAACTACAAAACCCCTTTTTCCACTCCTGTTACCAAATGTATTTATCTCACACACCCGCCATTGCACCCCATGCCGAGCTCTCTCTCTCTCCCCCCTCTCCCTCTCACCCTCACGCGCTAAATCCATGCATTGCCTATCTAGCCCCCCAACCTCTCGTGCACACGCACGCACATTGTATATCTAGGTCACTCCCTCGAGACTGTCTCACTCTTTCTTCTGCACGGCGGGCAACACTCGCTCAATATTGCTCTCTTTATCTGAGTCTCGTTTACCCTCGTTTTCTTTCACACATAGATGATATAACTCCCTGTTCGGGCCTCGATCAACACACTCTATACTCTATCACGCAGATTGTCTATCTAGGTTAGTCCATCCAAGCCGCCGCCACTCTTTCGACCTCATGGTGGGCCACGCTCACTCAATCTCTCTCTCTCTATCTCTCTATCTCTCTCTCTCCGTATGTCTCGATTGACCTCGCTCTTTCTCGGACAAAAACGATATATCACCATGTTTGAGCCCAATTCGACCTATTCACACTGTATACTATCTCACGCACATTGTCTATCTAGGTCACTCTCTCCAACTCGTCTCACTCTTTCGATCGCACGGCGACCCTATGTGATCGGTTGACCTTGCTTCCTCCCACGCACAAAATATATCTACACGTCTGTGACTGGATCATCTCTCAAGCTCTATCTTACAGCCCTCACCCTTGCCAAAAGCTCAATCGGACAATATATCTCTTGAGCATATATATTTGTTCAATGAATGTCGGACCACACTCACTTTGTCTCTCTATCTATATGTATCTCGATTGACCTCGCTTTCTCACACCGTATCTTCCACGCGTTGAGGCTACTACCTCTCCATCCCTCGCAAAGCCGGAGCTATTTACATTGCGAGGGGCACTCCAACCTTGGATTAATTTGTGTAGGCATTTATTCCGATCGGTTTAGATTATATTTTCGTAGCATTCGGCCCACAACTACTCCAAACACCGTTGCAACCCACACAACTACCCTAGTTGATTTCCCTCTGGCTCGGTCATCGCTCTCTTGCACGTCCTTTCTCGCCTTCAACGTTGCACCATGGTATTATTGAAAAAACTATGTTGTTCTCTTTAATTATTATAAATAAGCTACAAAACTACACACCGATAGTCCACTTGGAATGGAACAAATTTTGACCCACAAATTAAAGTGCTACAAACTACACACCAAGGAGACCACATGTCATGAAACCAATTTGGACCCATATACAAATTAAAAAATAAAGGACGAGGATCGAACATGCGACCGGGCCTTCCAGCCGCACGTCAATAGGCAACATATACGTAGAATAGCAATGTTTGTTGTACCCCCTTTGTTCACATAATGTTTTTATATTACCACATCCTAATTAATGGATAACATGTAATATTATTTTTAGTACTATTTGCCTTCACTTACTGGTGGGTCCCTGATGACCCACAAGTATAGGGGATCTATCGTAGTCCTTTCGATAAGTAAGAGTGTCGAACCCAACGAGGAGCAGAAGGAAATGATAATCGGTTTTCAGTAAGGTTTTCTCTGCAAGCACTAAAATAGTAGGTGATAGATAGTTTTGTGATAAGATAAATAGTAACGAGCAAAAAGTAAATAAAGTAAATAAAGTGCAGCAAGGTGGCCCAATCCTTTATGTAGCAAAGGATAAGCCTGGACAAATTCTAATAATGAAGAAGGAGCTCCCGAGGACACATTGGGAGTTATCGTCAAGCTAGTTTTCATCACCTTCATAAGATTCGCGTTCGGTACTTTGATAATTTGATATGTGGGTGGACCGGCACTTGGGTACTGCCCTTACATTGACAAGCATCCCACTTCTGATTAACCCCTATTGCAAGCATCCGCAACTACAAAAAGGAGTATTAAGGTAAACCTAACCACAGCATCAAACATATGGGTCCATATCAACCCCTAACGAAGCAACGCATAAACTAGGGTTTAAGCTTCTGTCACTCTAGCAACCCATCATCTACTTATTACTTCCCTATGCCTTCCCCTAGGCCCAAATAATGGTGAAGTGTTTTGTAGTCGACGTTCACATGACACCACTAGAGGAGAGACAACATACATCTCAGCAAAATATCGAACGAATACCAAATCCACATGACTACTAATAGCAAGACTTCACCCATGTCCTCAGGAACAAACGTAACTACTCACAAAGCATATTCATGTTCATAATCAGAGGGGTAATAATATGCATAAAGGATCTGAACATATGATCTTCCACCAAGTAAACCAAATAGCATCAACTACAAGGAGTAATCAACACTACTAGCAACCCACAGGTACCAATTTGTGGTTTTGATACAAGATTGGATACAAGAGATGAACTAGGGTTTTGAGATGAGATGGTGCTGGTGAAGATGTTGATGGAGATTAATCCCCTCCTGATGAGAGGATCGTTGGTGATGACGTTGGTGATGATTTCCCCCTCCCGGAGGGAAGTGTCCCCGGCAGAACAGCTCCGCCAGAGCCCTAGATTGATTCCGCCAAGGCTCTGCCTCATGGCGGCGGAGTTTCGTCCCGTAAGCTTGCCCATGATTTTTTCCAGGGGAAAACCCTTCATATAGCAAAAGATGGACGCCGGAAGCCCACCAGGGGATCCAGGAGATAGGGGGCCGCGCCCTAGGGGGCGCCCCTTGTCTCCTGGACAGGGTGTGGGCCCCCTGGCCAATTATTTTTGTCCAAAAATTCTTATTAAATCTAAAAAGTTGTTTCATGGAGTCTCAGGTCTTTTGGAGTTGTGCAGAATAGGTTTCCAAGTTTGCTCCTTTTCCAGCCAGAATTCCAGCTGCCGGCATCTGCCCTCTTCATGGTAAACCTTGTAAAATAAGGGAGAATGGCCATAAGTATTGAGATATAATGTGTAATAACAGCCCATAATGCAATAAATATTGATATAAAAGCATGATGCAAAATGGACGTATCAGTCTCATGTGTGCTCTTTCTCTCTCCTCCCCTTCTGCGTTTAGACGCACGGGCAAACAGGAAGAACTCGCGGGCGATGTTGCTGTTGACCATATCTGGATGCGTTCACAAGTCACGGCACCAGTTTCACGTACTAGCAGCACTAGTCAGTGCGTACGTGCAATGCACGTTGATTTGGAAGTATATTAAGTGCATGCGGATATTAACTACTAGGATATTATTTGCGTGTTGTCATGTGATTAGCACTATTTTGGCATGAAATTAACTGCATGCTAAACGTGTTGAGCGCTCGACATTGAAGCAATATAGGTCGTTGGATGACAAGGAATATATGTGGCTTGATGATGTTTTATATTTAATTTGATACGGCTCTAGCAGAACATTCAATCGATCGAACCATACATTTCGTTCAGTCTGACTCCGACTTTAAATTATACAACGAACGATGTAAAATAAACGGAAATGATAAACATTCGGATTTTAAGCATGGCAATCCGAACGTTTTTCATGGCAAATTTAGATTATGCGGCGGCGGCGGGGGCGTCTTGCGGTGGGAAGCGGCTCCTCTGTCATGCTCTGTGTGTCGTCGGGCCACTGACCGACAGCGACAGCGGCGTCTTGCACCGTTGTTGGCGTAATCCTGGATGTTGGCCTAGCTTCAAGGAAGGCCAAAATGTTCTGGACTTCGGAGCGAGTCAACTGGCGGGAGGAGGCGACTTGCGTTGGTGCAAGGAAGCGGTCGACGGCGGCCATCCATGCCGCTGAGGGGGGCACTGGCACCCGCATGGGGACAGGCGCTGTCAACGACACGACAGAGACATTTGTGTGCACGGGCACCGGCATGGGCGCGCACGTCAGTGCACACGCAGGCGCATGCGCTGGCAGGTGTACGGGTGCCGGCACGGGCGTGCGCGTCAGTGCACGTACAGGCGCATGCGCTGGCAGGTGCACGGGCACGTGAAAGTCGGCGGGGACCTCGTGGAACCCCGTGGCATCAAGCTCGGCGACAATGTGCGGCTCCCAGCCCATCAATGCCACGGGGATGGGTGTTGGCGCAGTCGGGGCAACGGGAGCCAGAACGGGAGCGAGGAAAGGCGCGGCGTCTTCCCGCAAGGCCATTTCAAGCTCGTCCCAAAGCGCCTTATGTTCTTGAGACTACTGTTGGGTGTCTTCCTCATGAAACTGGAACACTAAGGGCAGACCATCGTGATGCGGCATGGCGTACATTTAGGTCAGGCTAGCTGGAGGTAGACGACAGGAGAATCGGAGAGGAAGAGAGAGGATTGTAGCGATACCGGGTAGTGCGGGGTTGATTTTAAACTGCGGTGCCGACGACATTAAAAGTGGGAGCAGTTGGGACGACGGTGGGCGGCGGAGCCTGGTCAAAGGGCTCACCTCCCGGTGAGTCTGAACAACGGTCTGCTCGCACGCCTCCCTGACAGCCGGCGCAGCGGTCTGCTCGCACGCCTCATGTTGACTCACACGCCTGCTGGGACGGCACCTATCGATGAGACACGGGGACTCGTGGCGGCACGTAAACTCCCACGGTTTCAATAGTGAAAGCGTTCGCCTTAACGTGACAGGTCTTTGTTCCAAAATACCTTGGCTCTTCATTTGTGCAACTTGTCATAAGCAGCTTGTCTCGAATTGAAGAAAAAACTTAGGAAGTAATATTTGTGCCATATCACGTGACCATGCTCAGTTTGAAGAATTTATGCTCACTTTTGGATTTTCTAAAATTTAAGATCCAGGATTCGAAACAATATCATAACCTGCATCATGCAATAAATTTTCAAGCCGTACATCTGTCCTCTTGTATTTCTTAAGAAAGGATTTGGTCAAACATTTTGCTTAGTTAGACTTCAGACAAGTTATATATGCAGAGTAAAAGGATAATCCCTCCGTACTAGTGCATTGCCTGATATATTAACTCAAGTACTAGGCACGAACAAACGGGCTCAATTCTATGCTCATCCTGGTGTAGTAGTAGTAGTAGTAGTAGTAGTAGTAGTAGTACTAGGCAATGCAGTTGACGGGTGACCTTGACGAGCGGCGACCGAGGGAATTGAACCGTGCTCGGCACGGTAGGTAACGTTGTATAGTTACTAAAGCATCCCTCCGTTGTTCATCGGTAGTCATTATGGACTGGGGACATGAGGGGAATTTCCTAGGGCTGGAATTCTGGCCGCCAGATATTTCGACTTGAAACGCTGATGCTCGACTGGTTGGGGTTGCCTAATGTGCGTACCACGCACGCCACCGAAGGACACGAGCCCGTTTTTTAGGATCAACATGAGCCAAGGTCTGGCTGGTACGCCGTTGGGTCCTACCATTCGAGAATACGAAAGGAACCTTTTAAATTGCCGAACGAATCTATGTGTATTACAATACCCGTATTTTCCTTGCAAATACTAATCTCAACGTGGTAATTGATTTATGACGAGTTGTTGAATTAGAGTGAGTTTGTGATATAGTGATCTCAACGTGGATTTCACATTTCATGGTATCCCTAGTAAGTTTTCCAATGCAAATTCAAATTTAAAAGATGAACAATATGGAGGTGAGAAAACTTTGTATGTATCAAGCATATGACCACACACACACACACACAGAGACACACACGCACGAACACAACAACAATCCAATAAGTATAGTGCATCTATTTTTCCAAACCATGCATGTATGACACGAATTCAAAAATACTCCTTCTATTCCTAAATATTAGTCTTTTAGAGAGTTCAACAAGTGACTACATACGGAGCAAAATGAGTGAATCTAGACTCTAAAATATGTCTATATACATCCGTATGTGCCAGTCCATTTGAAGCCTCTAAAAAGACTAATATTTAGGAACGAAGGGAGTAAAATGTAAGACATCCATGGTCCTCAGTTCAATATTTAAAATGAACATGAAACTGAAACATGAATATTAAGTCTAGTACTACAGTACATGCAAATGTTGTGTTTAGGCGGAGCTATGATTGTCGGGGGTCAACCCCTCGACCTTAGATAAAATTGTGGAGCTCTGTTTAGGGTTGTTTAGATTATATTTGTCCCCACCCTCCCAACCACCGATTGGTTGTGCACCCCCACCCCTCCTCCCCGGGAGAATATCATGTGCCCCCATACCTTAGATGCTATATGCCGATACGAGTTGCTTGGAGCTTGTAGATCTGAGATATAGCAGCTCACATGATGTGTCTTAATTTTTTTGCAGGAAACCTTGATGAGTTTGAGAATTGCACACAATTTGTACAAAAACTACTTAGATGCCCTTTGATCCCATATCCAACGACCTCGAAGCTCGTATCACCGTAGCATCTAAGATGAAGGAGGACATCATATTCTCCTGTATGTAAGAATATCATGTGCTACCACACCTTAGATGCTTTGGTGATACAAGCTCTTCGGAGGCGTTGGATTTGTGACCCAACACCTCCTCGGTGGTTCGAATGGTTTTTTGCAGAAAAGCCCCAAAAGAGTTCGGCCACTGCTTACAAGCACAAAGACTGCTCAGATGCCATTGGATCTCAGATCAAACGACCTCCAAGCTCGTATCACCGTAGCATCCAAGCTGCGATAGCACCTTATGTTTTCTCGCATGGGAGAGTATGAGGTGCTCCCGCACCGTAGATTCTATGGTGATACGAGTTCACTGAGATCTAACGGCCCACAGTAGGAGGTTTGAATGTTTTTGCAATATACGGCTGATAGAGTTTGGGAAATGCGCAGAAAGTACAAGTACTACGCATGTGCCATCTGATCACTGATCATACGACCTAGATGCTCATATCACCGTAGCGGGTAATTAAGCTACGGGGAGCACCTAATATGAGCACCGGGGAGCCGTTGGATCGAAGATGCAGCGGCACACACGAGGCCTGAATGTTTTATTTGCAAAAAAAACCTTTGGAGAGTTTGGAAATTGCGCATAATTACAAAGACTACTCCCAAGCCATTGGATCTCACTTCCAACGGTGTAAAAACTCGTATCACCATAGTATCTAAGCTGCGGGGTGGATGTGATATTCTATGCCGCTGTCATTTTTGTTCGTAAACTTGCAAAATACGTGTAACTCGTGCCGTTACTTGTCTAACCGCGCAAAGTGTTTGTTCAAAAAAACCATCCTACACTGAAATATCGGAACAACACACGGGGGTCCCACTTGTCATTAATCAAATTTGGACCTAAAACTAACAAATCTGAAAGACGAGATTCGAACTGGCAACCTAGACTACAAAGCGTAAGTCGATAGCCTGAAAAAACGAACGGTTGTTGGCTTTGTCCCATAACTTGATTTTATACAGTACTTGCGTTGAGTAGAGTAGAGGGAGTGCCTCGTCAACACGTGCATGACCGTTGTCTCACTTACTGGTGGGTCCCAGGTCTGCGATCTCAATCTCTCTTCTCTCCATCGTCTAACCTTTGCACGGGCACACACGAAGAGCGGCGCTAGCTTGCCGTGGTGTTATTACAACTAAAAAAAGCTTGGAAAATAGAAGAATCGCCTAGAACAAGAGACGTTGTGGCTGGTCGAGACGGAGCTAACCGTGCCACGTTTGCATGATGAAGCTGTGTGGCTAGTGGGGTGTTTTCGACCGACTGGCTGGGTCCCGAGGTCGAACCATAGGTACTATGTCTGATACAGTATATTTTTACACGCACATTTTTCCTCCGTGCCGAGACGTGGCACACCCTACCGCGCGGTTTCGGGGTCCTCCCGGGTGGTGCACGCATATATTCTTCCTGACGTGGGACGCCCTACCGCGCGTTTTCTGGGTCCTCCTCGGTCGTAGCGCTGAAGCAAGTAAATGAGTCGTCAAATCACGAAAGACCGCCTTTCCCGCCGACTACGTCAGTGAAGCACGGTGGCTAGCTAGTTGGGCTAGTTCGACCGATTAGCTAGGCCGCCGCCACATTTGTTTTTTCACCCCTTTTTTATCTACTTGCCGGCAGGTAAATTTAAATATCCACCGCGGCGTTGCTCTGGTGTTTGGGTGCGGCAGGATTTTTAATTTTTGATTGACGGGAGCAGGCGCGGCAGGATTTTTAATTTTTTGATTGACGGGAACAGGCGCGACAACAATTAGTCACGATGACTCCGCCTGTAAAAACCCACTGCTCCCTGATGTGAGAAGTCATCGACTGGTGTTTTACCGTGGTGAATACCAAAATATTCCCCGCTCCTCGGCTGGCTCCCTCCGCCTCCCCGTAGATTGCATTGCCTTTCAGCCGTTTCGCCCCCTTTGCTTCCTCTCCCCATTGCTTCTACCTGGTGCCATGGCGGCGCAGCAGATCACGGAGTCCGAGGTGAGGCGCCTGACACAGGAGCTCCATGCCAAGGATGCGGAGCTCAGGGCCAAGGACGTGGAGCTCCGTGAGCTCAAGGAGGAGAGGAGTGCCATGCTCCTCCATTATGTGCGGGAGTTCACGGAGCTTCAAAAGCGGCAGGCGTCCACCACAAAGATGCTCGAGGCGTCGGCGGCGTTGCTGCAGAAAGCGGGAGATACGATAGGCCGTCAGGGGAGCCGGCTGGAGCGCGAGCGGGCCGATCGTGACGAGGTCCAGGATCGCCTCAGCCACTTGGTGAACCAAGTTGCCACGCACGTGTTGCGGCTGCGCGATGCCTACCGTCGTGCCAGCGCGACGATGCCGGCCGTCGGGCTAAACCCGTTCGACCACCCGGTCGACTTCAACGAGCTGCGGCTTCCTGACCTGGTCTCCTTCTTCACCTATATCTCCGAGGAGCTGAGCCGTCTCCGCGCGATGGTGGGGGCTGAGCTGGACAAGGAGGGGTTGCGGGCTGCCGTCGCCGTTGCCGGGTGAATCCTTTCAGGGCTCCGTCACCGGAATCCATTCGTGCCATTGGACGCCGTCTTTGACGAGCTGGCTCCCGTCGACCGGGAGCGGGCTCTGCGGGCGGTTGCACCCTGCATCACCAACGTCGTGCGCCTCGAGAAGCAGAGGGACTTCGGTGGTGTTTAGGCGCCCTCTGCATGGGCATGTCCATGTCTCGGCGCAACATGACCGTTGGATCAAACTCAGACGGTGCAGATCAGTCACTGTAGCACAAAGCGTGTGGGTGTGTTTGGTTGCATTCTCATCTCAATATAGTTGTTTCCTCTTCGTGTATTTTTGTCAACCTACTAGTGTGGACTCATGCACCCTTCATGCACTCTGCCAAACACCCAAAAGTGGGTCGAGAAGGGAACTTTTGCTCCCATCCCGTGCACCCTTCATACACCCTGTCTAACACTATTGTGCTTCATATGGTTCATGTTTCGTGGAGTACTGTAGCACCGTACTCTCCGTGCGCTGTGGACCTAGTTCTGTTAACATTGATCTCACCGTTCATTCTCGACCGGACAGTCGAAAAAGCGGTACTATGTTACATATAGGAGTAGTTGACATGCGCACAACATCATTTGTTATCGTCATATCTTACTACACTAGCAACAAGATTGTGTAGTACTGACGTATGAACCACTGCACATGCCTAGTAGTAGGAGCACTGTGTATGTTCAAGTGGCTGCCGTGTTTCGCACTCCTCCGTCGTAAGAGTGGAAACGCTTGCTGTAATCATTTTTTTCTTCAATGAAAAACAGTGGACACGCTCTACCGTGCGGATCCTCCTCCAGCCATGCACTAAATTACTCACTTTCGCCGACGTGTGGGACAGCCAGCACCTGGGTCCACCAGCCATGCACTAAATTACTCCGTAGTAGAGTGACGGTAGACTACCCCGATCGAACCGCCGCAGTAATGCCCAATGAGCCGTCAAATCACAAAACCCCCTCCTTTCCAGCAGTAAGTTGGACGGACGAAGCAACCATCATTTC
The DNA here is from genome assembly GCF_018294505.1 of Triticum aestivum. NCBI lineage: Eukaryota > Viridiplantae > Streptophyta > Magnoliopsida > Poales > Poaceae > Triticum > Triticum aestivum. The sequence continues at coordinate 623,594,738 of NC_057804.1, forward strand.
ACTCTTCTCTCTCAGCTTCCTCTCTTGAAGAAAACCCCCACTCGCTTCGCTTCTCCCTCATCTCGTTCCTCCTTTCACTCTTCTCTCTCAGCTTCCTCTCTTGGATGGACGCCGGAGCACCGGCCGACGTGATGTCTATGGCTCTGGCCAAAACCGTCGAGGCTCATGGTACGAAGAAGCGCAAGCACCCCGCCGAGACTACCGCAGACAAGCTCAAAGCCATCGCCCTGTCCAAGCCCCCCTCTCCGGGATCCCTCATTAAGCAAGTCCAGGTAATGTCTCTTGTTGACGATCTTTTTCTCGATCTTGATCGTGTTTTTTCATCTAACACGCAGTACTAGTACTGGTAGTACAACTTTCTGGGTGATCTTGCATGTGATTTTAGTGTGCCAAATGACGGTTCTAAATTCCTCTTTTGACCAAAACATGCGAGAGGTTGACACTGATTTCTTATAGATTACTTTCAACTACTCCCTCTGTCCCAAATTTCTTGTCTTAGATTTGTCTAGATACGGATGTATCTAATACTAAAATGTGACTTGATACATCCGTATCTAGACAAATCTAAGACAAGAATTTTGGGACGGAGGGAGTACTTTATGAACATCAATGCTACCTTTTAAGAGGGTATATTTGCCTCAGTAACTTGTGTTATGGATATTGCATGTAATCCCTCTGCTCTCATGCCTTTGAAGACATGTTCTAGTGTCTTTGTTCACTCATTTCTGTGCGTATATGTAGTCATATATGGAGTATAATATCGAAAATCATCTTATATTTCTGAACGGAGGTAGTAATAAAATATGGTTTCTGTTTGAATTAGAACCAGGTCCACGGTGGAGATGAAGTTCTCAAAGTCATGCCGTGTGAACTGGAAGACCTGATGATGAGTTCTACTGCTGAACTATCCAGCTGCTGTGTCCTTGTCGCCACGTGTCCTGAACTAGTGTTTTCCTGTAGCATTGTTGTCAGGCGTGTTCTCGAGGCTGTACTTGACCACAACAATTTCCTGGCTGTGCCTTCGATTACGAAGGGTGTGGTTCTTGTAAAGCTTCCCAACAAATCTGATGCGGCCTGTCTTCATCATCATGTTTATGAGTGGAAAGACCACTCTGTTAGGTTATCCAAGGTTGACAAGATGGTGATGGTGCATGTAGACATCTCACACGAAGTCCATGGCCTAGTTAGTTATGCGGGGTTCATCCCGTAGGTCGGTGGCAAGAAATAGTCTGCAGAGTTTAGTTAGTGCAACTTTGCTTGTCTGTAGTAAGTACTATTGTTCAGTACTTGATTTGTGTTTGTGAACCCTGTATTGTTTATTAGACCGCCGCTTTTGGTGTGTGGTCAGTACTAAGAACGGTCTATGTTAATGTCTGCCCACTCAATTCAGTCTGTACATTTTGAGGTATCCAGATCATATTTTTTGTGAGGACGGTTTATCAATTATGGTTACACTCCAATATCTGTATGCATTGCAGGGTTTATCGCACCCACCACGATTTCCAGTCCAATGGATGTTCGGTCCATACGATTTGTCACGACCTTTGGACCACCCTGCTTGTGGGAGTAGGCGGGGCCCCTACATGCCACGCGTAGTTGGACGATCAATCTTCTGTTTAGTACTTCAACATAGTGATTTCCTGGTAAGGATTCACTCGTGTCACATCAAATAAATCTTATTGATTTACTGTCTAAATCTTATTGATTTAATGTCATGTTTTCTTTCTTTTCCTGCAATTTTACGATGCAGGTTTTGCCATGTGACATTCATCACAGAATAAACCGTTTGGTTTGCTCTATGATGGCTATTTTTATAGGTTTCACTTCTTATGTCGTGTCAGTAACGAAGGCACTGCCCATCACTTATATTACTAGAAAAAATTGGATCAGTCTGTTGTCTGAGTACAAGCTGAATCCCTATGATGAACTGCAGTTTGGTTTAACAAAAATGTCGCAATTAGTCCTTGTCGCATTTAAAAGAAATGAAGAAAAAAACTGGATCACGGTCACGGATCCTAGTCAAGTTAGAAAGCTGATCATAGCAGACCAGACACGATCGCCGCTGTCTCGCATAGGTCGAGCACCGGCAGTTGCTCTAGCACTAACAGCGGCAGCAACTCAGTTTGATCCAGCTAAGGATTGGGCACCGACCGCGTCAACGGATCTTTCTGATCTACCGGAGGATCGGGCATCGACACCGGCACCTGCTCCGACACCGGCACCGGCTCTACAAGGAGCACCATCTTCGGCAGCAGCAGCGGCTTCGGCACCTGCACCAACACTTGCACTTGCATCTGGTCCGGCCCATGTAGTTGCACCAGCAACAGACTGGGCTGCAGTTCGCACTTCATATACCAAAGTCCTTACAAAAACCGACATGTCCACCTTCTTGGTAAGCATTGGCCGCCCAAGTGCTTCGTTCTTTTTTCTTTCCATGTTGTTTCGCATGATTCACTGTGTTGATCTAACTGTTTGGGTATGTCTTCTTGTTTGCAAACAGAGAATTCCTAGAGCAACGAGGGAGTCGTTCAACAATCCGGGCGACCGCGGCCAAGTTTCTCTTACCATGCGCAGCCTTGGTGTGAATCAACCTGCTCAATATACCGTAAGTACAAAGGAAGGTCGCATGATGATTGATGCTAAAGGATGGTCAAGGTTCAAATCTAAATCATATCTTGCGGTAGGGGATGATGTCAAAATCGAACTTTCTCGGCAAGGAGAGCTGGTCTAAATCAACTTTGAAATTCTTCAGTAGCAGCATGCAACTGCCGAACTGATCTATCCTCCGAGAGATTTTGATGTAATAATCTGGCATGGTGGAACAAGTGTCTTGTGTGTATAAGTAGTACGACAGTATTATTTATCACATGGTATATCATTGATAGAATTGCAACTCTGATTGCTGGTTAGGAACTGTCGTTCGATTTCATTCCAACAGCTGTCGTGCTTTATTCAATTTTGTGTATTCGCCTTGCAACAGCATCTAAAACCAGCGCCGTACCGATCGCTTGCAATATGAAAAGCACTGAGGTAGAACACATGGGCCCCCAAACATGCAGGGTCGGCCTGCGGCGCAAAGTCCAAAACCGTGAGCCTATCTGAGTATTATATTCTCAGCTGAACCCCCATAAAAAAAGCTGAACCCCCATAATGCCCATGCGTTGCAGAGGGAGTATATTTCTCGACAAGGTGAGCCTGTGATATAAAAGATTAGTATATTTCTTTACAGAGGGAGTATCTCTCTGTCAAAATATATATTTATGTGTAAGTAGTTACTCTTGTCTTTCTACTTCCTTTCGCTGATATGTGGGACAACCGGCAACGGGGTCCACGTGCCATATGCATAAATTAGAGTGCACAACTTCACGGTAGACACACCTCGGTCGTAGCGCCGCAGTAATGCCCAATGAACCGTCAAATCACAACCCCCCCTTTCCAGCTTTAGCAGTAAGCTGGACAGACGAAGCGGCAATATTTCACTGGGTCTGAATCCCCTTCTCCCTCGTCTGCTTGTTCAGAGAAAACCCCCACTCGGCGATTGCATAGGGTTTTCTCATGGAGGACCAGGTACGAATTGTTCATCCATCCCCGATAAATCCAAGTCCCTTGTTCGCAGGTAATCCTAGGATGGCAGCCGTTGCCGTTGATGTATTTTTCTTCGTACTGAATCTAGTGTGCTTCAGTTGCAGTGCCCAAAGTGCGAGTACCCTACAGATTTTTGCGCCCTCGGCGAGACGCCACACTTGTTCCTTCTCATCCTAACACAACATTTTGAAACGTGCACAGTATGTTCCTAGAATCCTCTTTTCTATCTGGGAGGGTGGGGTGTTTTTGAACATGCTGTGTTCTCATATTATTTTTCGTGCAGTGTATTATTTGCTCTGCCAGAACACATGTACTCTGTTGGGGAACGTTGCATAAAATAAAATTTTCCCTACGTTCACCAAGATCAATCTATGAGTTCATCTAGCAACGAGAGTGGGGAGTGCATCTACATACCCTTGTAGATCGCGAGCGGAAGCGTTCAAGAGAACGGGGTTGAGGGAGTTGTACTCGTCGTGATCCAAATCACTGGAGATTCTAGCGCCGAACGGACGACACCTCCGCGTTCAACACACGTACGGTCAGCGTGACGTCTCCTCCTTCTTGATCCAGCAAGGGGGGAAGAGAGGTTGATGAAGATCCAGCAGCACGACGGCGTGGTGGTGGATGCAGCAGGGTTCCTGCTGGGCTTCACCGAGCTTCTGCGAGAGGGAGAGGTGTAGCAGGGGAGAGGGAGGCGCAAAGACTTCAGGGTGAGGCTGCCCTCCCCCCTTTATATAGGCCCACTGGGGGGGCGCCGGCCCTAGGAGATGGCATCTCCAAGGGGGGGCGGCGGCTAAGGGGGAGGCTTTCCCCCCAAGGCAAGTGGAGGCGCCCCCCACCCTAGGGTTTCCAACCCTAGGCGCAGGGGGGGGCCAAGGGGGGGCGCACCAGCCCACCAGGGGCTGGTCCCCTCCCCACTTCAGCCCACGGGGCCCTCCGGGATAGGTGGCCCCACCCGGTGGACCCCCGAGACCCTTTCGGTGGTCCCGGTACAATATCGGTGACCCCCGAAACTCTCCCGATGGCCGAAACTGCACTTCCTATATATAATTCTTTACCTCCGGACCATTCCGGAACTCCTCGTGACGTCCGGGATCTCATCCGGGACTCCGAACAAATTTCGGTTTGCTGCATACTCATATCTCTACAACCCTAGCGTCACCGAACCTTAAGTGTGTAGACCCTACGGGTTCGGGAGACACGTAGACATGACCGAGACGGCTCTCCGGTCAATAACCAACAACGGGATCTGGATACCCATGTTGGCTCCCACATGCTCCTCGATGATCTCATCGGATGAACCACGATGTCGAGGATTCAAGCAACCCCGTATACAATTCCCTTTGTCAATCGGTATGTTACTTGCCCGAGATTCGATCGTCGGTATCCCAATACCTCGTTCAATCTCGTTACCAGCAAGTCACTTTACTCGTACCGTAATGCATGATCCCGTGACCAGACACTTGGTCACTTTGAGCTCATTATGATGATGCATTACCGAGTGGGCCCAGAGATACCTCTCCGTCATACGGAGTGACAAATCCCAGTCTTGATCCGTGTCAACCCAACAGACACTTTCGGAGATACCCGTAGTATACCTTTATAGTCACCCAGTTACGTTGTGACGTTTGGTACACCCAAAGCACTCCTACGGTATCCGGGAGTTACACGATCTCATGGTCTAAGGAAAAGATACTTGACATTGGAAAAGCTCTAGCAAACGAACTACACGATCTTGTGCTATGCTTAGGATTGGGTCTTGTCCATCACATCATTCTCCTAATGATGTGATCCCGTTATCAATGACATCTAATGTCCATAGTCAGGAAACCATGACTATCTGTTGATCAACGAGCTAGTCAACTAGAGGCTCACTAGGGACATATTGTGGTCTATGTATTCACACGTGTATTACGATTTCCGGATAATACAATTATAGCATGAATAAAAGACAATTATCATGAACAAGGAAATATAATAATAATCCTTTTATTATTGCCTCTAGGGCATATTTCCAATAGTCTCCCACTTGCACTAGAGTCAATAATCTAGTTACATTGTGATGAATCGAACACCCATAGAGTTCTGGTGTTGATCATGTTTTGCTCGCGGAAGAGGTTTAGTCAACGGATCTGCGACATTCAGATCCGTATGTACTTTGCAAATATCTATGTCTCCATCTTGAACATTTTCACGGATGGAGTTGAAACGACGCTTGATGTGCCTGGTCTTCTTGTGAAACCTGGGCTCCTTGGCAAGGGCAATAGCTCCAGTGTTGTCACAGAAGAGAGTGATTGGCCCCGACGCATTGGGTATGACTCCTAGGTCGGTGATGAACTCCTTCATCCATATTGCTTCATGCGCTGCCTCCGAGGCTGCCATGTACTCCGCTTCACATGTAGATCCCACCACGACGCTCTGCTTGCAACTGCACCAGCTTACTGCTCCACGATTCAACATATACACGTATCCGGTTTGTGACTTAGAGTCATCCAGATCTGTGTCGAAGCTAGCATCGACGTAACCCTTTACGATGAGCTCTTCGTCACCTCCATAAACGAGAAACATGTCCTTTGTCCTTTTTAGGTACTTGAGGATATTCTTGACCGCTGTCCAGTGTTCCTTGTCGGGATTACTTTGGTACCTTCCTACCAAACTTACGGCAAGGTTTAAATCAGGTCTGGTACACAGCATGGCCTACATAATAGATCCTATGGCTGAGGCATAGGGGATGACACTCATCTCTTCTTTATCTTCTGCCGTGGTCGGGCATTGAGCCGAGCTCAATCTCACACCTTGCAATACAGGCAAGAACCCTTTCTTGGACTGATCCATATTGAACTTCTTCAATATCTTATCAAGGTATGTGCTTTGTGAAAGACCTATGAGGCGTCTCGATCTATCCCTATAGATCTTGATGCCTAATATGTAAGCAGCTTCTCCAAGGTCCTTCATTGAAAAATACTTATTCAAGTAGGCCTTAATGTTGTCCAAAAGTTCTATATCATTTCCTATCAAAAGTATGTCATCTACATATAATATGAGAAATGCTACAGAGCTCCCACTCACTTTCTTGTAAACGCAGGCTTCTCCATAAGTCTGGATAAACCCAAACGCTTTGATCATCTCATTAAAGTGAATGTTCCAACTCCGAGATGCTTGCACCAGCCCATAAATGGATCGCTGGAGCTTGCATACCTTGTTTAGCATTCTTAGGATCGACAAAACCTCTCGGCTACATCATATACATTTCTTCCATAAGATAGCCATTAAGGAATGCCGTTTTGACGTCCATTTGCCATATCTCATAATCATAGTATGCGGCAATTGCTAACATGATTCGAACGGACTTCAGCTTCGCTACGGGAGAGAAAGTCTCATCATAGTCAACCCCTTGAGCTTGCCGATAACCCTTAGCAACAAGTAGAGCTTTATAGATGGTAACATTACCATCCGGGTCCGTCTTCTTCTTAAAGATCCATTTGTTTTCTATTGCTCTCCGATCATCGGGCAAGTCTGTCAAAGTCCATACTTTGTTTTCATACATGGATTCTATCTCGGATTGCATGGCTTCAAGCCATTTGTTGGAATCTGGGCCCGCCATCGCTTCTTCATAGTTCGAAGGTTCACCGTTGTCTAACAACATGATTTCCAGGACAGGGTTGCCATACCACTCTAGTGTGGAACGTGTCCTTGTGGACCTACGAAGTTCAGTAGCAACTTGATCCCAAGTACCTTGATCATCATTATTAATTTCCTCTCCAGTTGGTGTAGGCACCACAGGAACATTTTCCTGAGCTGCACTACTTTCTGGTTCAAGAGGTAGTACTTCATCGAGTTCTACTTTCCTCCCACTTACTCCTTTCAAGAGAAACTCTTTTTCCAGAAAGGATCCGTTCTTGGTAACAAAAATCTTGCCCTCGGATCTTAAGTAGAAGGTATACCCAATGGTTTCCTTAGGGTATCCTATGAAGACGCATTTTTCCAACATGGGTTCTAGCTTTTCAGGTTGAAGTTTCTTGACATAAGCATCGCATCCCCAAACTTTTAGAAACGACAGTTAGGTTTCTTCCCAAACCATAATTCATATGGTGTCATCTCAACGGATTTAGACGGAGCCCTATTTAAAGTGAATGTAGCTGTCTCTAGAGTGTATCCCCAAAATGATAGCGGTAAATCAGTAAGAGACATCATAGATCGCACCATATCCAATAGAGTGCGAATACGATGTTCGGACACACCATTACGCTGAGGTGTTCCAGGCGGCATGAGTTGTGAAACGATTCCACATTTCCTTAAGTGCGTACCAAATCCGTGACTTAAATATTCTCCTCCACGATCTGATAGTAAGAACTTTATTTTTCGGTCACGTTGATTCTCTACCTCATTCTGAAATTCCTTGAACTTTTCAAAGGTCTCAGACTTGTGTTTCGTCAAGTAGACATACCCATATCTACTCAAGTCATCAGTGAGAGTGAGAACATAACGATATCCTCCACGAGCCTCAACGCTCATTGGACCACACACATCAGTATGTATGATTTCCAATAAGTTGGTTGCTCGCTCCATTGTTCCGGAGAACGGAGTCTTGGTCATTTTGCCCATGAGGCATGGTTCGCATGTGTCAAATGATTCATAATCGAGAGACTCTAAAAGTCCATCAGCATGGAGCTTCTTCATGCGCTTGACACCAATGTGACCAAGGCGGCAGTGCCACAAGTATGTGGGACTATCGTTATCAACTTTACATCTTTTGGTATTCACACTATGAATATGTGTAATATTACGTTTGAGATTCATTAAGAATAAACCATTGACCATCGGGGCGTGACCATAAAACATATCTCTCATATAAATAGAACAACCATTATTCTCGGATTTAAATGAGTAGCCATCTCGTATTAAACGAGATCCAGATACAATGTTCATGCTCAAACATGGCACTAAATAACAATCATTGAGGTTTAAAACTAATCCCGTGGGTAAATGTAGAGGTAGCATGCCGACGGCGATCACGTCAACCTTGGAACCATTCCCGACGCGCATTGTCACCTCGTCCTTCGCCAGTCTCCGCTTATTCCGCAGCTCCTGCTGTGAGTTACAAATATGAGCAACGGCACCGGTATCAAATACCCAGGAGTTACTACGAGTACTGGTAAGGTACACATCAATTACATGTATATCACATATACCTTTAATGTTGCCGGCCTTCTTGTCCGCTAAGTATTTGGGGCAGTTCCGCTTCCAGTGACCCTTCCCTTTGCAATAAAAGCACTCAGTCTTAGGATTGGGTCCATTCTTTGACTTCTTCCCAGCAACTGGCTTACCGGCTGCGGCAACATCCTTGCCGTCCTTCTTGAAGTTCTTCTTACCCTTGCCCTTCTTGAACTTAGTGGTTTTATTGACCATCAACACTTGATGTTCCTTCTTGATTTCAACCTCTGCTGACTTCAGCATTGAAAATACTTCAGGAATAGTTTTCACCATCCCCTGCATATTGTAGTTCATCACAAAGCTCTTGTAGCTCGGTGGGAGCGACTAAAGGATTCTATCAATGACCGCCTCGTCCGGGAGGTTAATGTCCAGCTGGGACAGGCGGTTGTGCAACCCAGACATTTTGAGTATGTGCTCACTGACAGAACTATTTTCCTCCATCTTACAACTATAGAACTTGTTGGAGACTTCATATCTCTCGACCCGGGCATGAGCTTGGAAAACCATTTTCAGCTCCTCGAACATCTCATATGCTCCGTGTTGCTCAAAACGCTTTTGGAGCCCGGTTCTAAGCTGTAAAGCATGCCGCACTGAACGAGGGAGTAATCATCAGCACGTGACTGCCAAGCGTTCATAATGTCTTGGTTCTCTGGGATGGGTGCTTCACCTAGCGGTCCTTCTAGGACATATGCTTTCTTGGCAGCTATGAGGATGATCCTCAGGTTCCGGACCCAGTCCGTATAGTTGCTGCCATCATCTTTCAACTTGGTTTTCTCTAGGAATGCGTTGAAGTTCATGTTGACATGAGAGTTGGCCATTTGATCTACAAGACATTTTTGCAAAGATTTTAGACTAGGTTCATGATAATTAAGTTCATCTAATCAAATTATTTAATGAACTCCCACTTAGATTTGACATCCCTCTAGTCATCTAAGTGTTACATGATCCGAGTCGACTAGGTCGTGTCCAATCATCACGTGAGACGGACTAGTCATCATCGGTGAACATCTCCATGTTGATCGTATCTTCCATACGACTCATGTTCGACCTTTCGGTCTCTGTGTTCCGAGGCCATGTCTGTACATGCTAGGCTCGTCAAGTTAACCTAAGTGTTTTACATGTGTAAATCTGTCTTACACCCGTTGTATGTGAATGTAGGAATCTATCACACCCGATCATCACGTGGTGCTTCGAAACGACGAATTTTAGCAACGGTGCACAGTTAGGGGGAATACTTTCTTGAAATTATTATGCGGGATCATCTTATTTACTACCGTCGTTCTAAGTAAACAAGATGCAAAAACATAATAAACATCACATGCAATTAAATAGTAGTGACATGATATGGCCAATATCATATAGCTCCTTTGATCTCCATCTTTGGGGCTCCATGATCATCTTCGTCACCGGCATGACACCATGATCTCCATCATCATGATCTCTATCATCGTGTCTCCATGAAGTTGCTCGCCAACTATTACTTCTACTACTATGGCTAACAGTTTAGCAATAAAGTAAAGTAATTACATGGTGTTAAATCATTGACACGCAGGTCATACAATAATTAAGAAAACTCCTATGGCTCCTGCCGGTTGTCATACTCATCGACATGCAAGTCGTGATTCCTATTACAAGAACATGATCTCATACATCACAATATATCATTCATCATTCATCACAACTTTTGGCCATATCACATCACAAAGCAATTGCTGCAAAAACAAGTTAGACATCCTCTAATTGTTGTTGCATCTTTTACATGGCTGCAATAGGGTTCTAGCAAGAACGTTTTCTTACCTATGAATAGCCACAACGTGATTTGTCAACTTCTATTTACCCTTCATAAGGACCCTTTTCATCGAATCTGCTCCAACTAAAGTGGGAGAGACAGACGCCCGCTAGCCACCTTATGCAACTAGTGCATGTCAGTCGGTGGAACCTATCTCACGTAAGCGTACGTGTAAGGTCGGTCTGGGCCGCTTCATCTGACAATACCGCTAAAGCAAAATAAGACTAGTAGCGGCAAGAAAGTTGACCAACATCTACACCCACAACAGATTTGTGTTCTACTCGTGCAATAGAGAACTACGCATAGACCTAGCTCATGATGCCACTGTTGGGGAACTTTGCATAAAATAAAAAATTTCCTATGTTCACCAAGATCAATATATAAGTTCATCTAGCAACGAGAGAGGGGAGTGCATCTACATACCCTTGTAGATCGCGAGCGGAAGCATTCAAGAGAACGAGGTTGAGGGAGACGTACTCGTCGTTATCCATATCACCGGAGATCCTAGCGCCGAACGGATGGCACCTCCGCGTTCAACACACGTACGGTCAGCGTGACGTCTCCTCCTTCTTGATCCAGCAAGGGGGGAGGAGAGGTTGATGAAGATCCAGCAGCACGACGGCGTGGTGGTGGATGCAGCAGGGTTCCGGCAGGGCTTCGCCGAGCTTCTACGAGACGGAGAGGTGTAGCAGGGGAGAGGGAGGCGCCAAGACTTCAGGGTGCGGCTGCCCTCCCTCCCCCCCCCCCCCCCGTTTATATAGGCCCCCTGGGGGGCGTCGGCCCTAGGAGATGGCATCTCCAGGGGGGCGGGCGACCAAGGGAGAGGCTTGCCCCCCAAGGCAAGTGGAGGCGCCCCCCCGCCCTAGGGTTTCCAACCCTAGGCGCAAGGGGGCCCAAGGGGGCACACCAGCCCACCAGGGGCTGGTCCCCTCCCCACTTCAGCCCACGGGGCCCTCCGGGATAGGTTGCCCCACCCGGTGGACGCCCAGGACCCTTCCGGTGGTCCCGGTACAATACCGGTGACCCCTGAAACTCTCCCGATGGCCGAAACTGCACTTCCTATATATATTCCTTCACCTCTGGACCATTCCGGAACTCCTCGTGACGTCCGGGATCTCATCCGGGACTCCGAACAACTTTCGGTTTGCTGCATACTCATATCTCTACAACCCTAGCGTCACCGAACCTTAAGTGTGTAGACCCTACGGGTTTGGGAGACACGTAGACATGACCGAGACGGCTCTCTGGTCAATAACCAATAGCGGGATCTGGATACCCATGTTGGCTCCCACATACTCCTCGATGATCTCATCGGATGAACCACGATGTCGAGGATTCAAGCAACCCCGTACACAATTCCCTTTGTCAATCGGTATGTTACTTTCCCGAGATTCGATCGTCGGTATCCCAATACCTCGTTCAATCTCGTTACTAGCAAGTCACTTTACTCGTACGTAATGCATGATCCCGTGACCAGACACTTGGTCACTTTGAGCTCATTATGATGATGCATTACCGAGTGGGCCTAGAGATACCTCTCCGTCATACGGAGTGACAAATCCCAGTCTTGATCCGTGTCAACCCAACAGACACTTTCGGAGATGCCCGCAGTATACCTTTATAGTCACCCAGTTACGTTGTGACGTTTGATACACCCAAAGCACTCCTACGGTATCCGGGAGTTACACGATCTAAGGAAAAGATACTTGACATTGGAAAAGCTCTAGCAAACGAACTACACGATCTTGTGCTATGCTTAGGATTGGGTCTTGTCCATCACATCATTCTCCTAATGGTGTGATCCCATTATCAATGACATCTAATGTCCATAGTCAGGAAACCATGACTATCTGTTAATCAACAAGCTAGTCAACTAGAGGCTCACTAGGGACATATTGTGGTCTATGTATTCACACGTGTATTACGATTTCCGGATAATACAATTATAGCATGAATAAAAGACAATTATCATGAACAAAGAAATATAATAATAATCCTTTTATTATTGCCTCTAGGGCATATTTCCAACATACTCAAGATGCTCGGCCTTGCCATAACTGAATACACTAGTTTAATGGTCACAGTGAAGACAAGCCATGGATATTACTCCCGAGTTGGGTTCATGAACCAAGAAGATCGCTGCTTTTTTATGGCCAAACTTGGATAAACTTTCTCAAGTGTTACAGACTGAAAGTTGGCGCACGAATGTTGATGGAAATAGCAGAACCTGGTCTCATCTTCACTGCGATCTTCCACCCCGATGTCGTTCCAATTGTTCATCCATGTTAGTTTTGTATTTGTTTCTTGCTTGTTGCCTCGATTACTTCTTAATCCTCCTATTCTGTCTAACTAATCACAATTTAGCTTTAGAAGTAGCAACGAATCTCTCACGAAGATGCTACTTCTAACTAATATTTTCTTATAATTGGTGGCACGTGTAGGTTTTTTCAGAGTTAAGCAGTCTGCTCGTTTGTTACTCTATAATAACTCGGCTGTTACTAATGGCACTGAAGTTGACTGTATCGACATCCACAAGTTCCTACACTTTATTGATCGTCTTGAGGTCCTTGTGGGACGTTTCAATGGTGGAAGGCCACGTGGGATATGTGTGCCACTGCTGCACTCGTTGAACAGGTCCAACTGTGTCAAGAAACTTATGGTACGAGCTGTTTTCTGTTATATATGTTGTTCATAAACTATTGCTTATACATAGTTTTACAGTTGTGATCTTCTTGAAACAGGAACTGCCGAATTCTATTGTTCCTATACATATGCCTGACCATGGTCGGGTCAGACTTGCGCTTGGTCACAACATGATGTTTATGTTGACCTACTCAATTCCCCTTGGAGGTGAAAAGATACTTATTCATGGGTGGTCTCAAATAATGAAGGCCCGTCCATCTTGGAGAATAGGACATAAGATTATATTCATGCTTTTCCATGGCTCTAAAGCGAATATCCTGTTTATTGACCACATTGCGAGATGAAGCCGCTTTTAGAAGGTTGTGGATGCGCGGGGTGGTGCCTGGGCCTTGTCCTGGGGCTTGGCGGCCTCACCCTTGGTTAACTGTAGGCAAAGTAGCACTGTTCGAGGCGTGCTTTGTACGGTTGAACCTGTATAAGTACTCATACTGCTTTCAGCTTTGGTTGTTAAGTGCCCCTGCTGGTTTCAGTTAAGGTTGTTAAGTACTCCTGTTGCTTTTATAGTCTATCGTGTTTCTTCAGTCCTTTCTTCCTCCAGCCGCCAAACCCAAACCAGCGCCGGCGGGGCCGCCTGCTTCCGCCTCCCACGGCTGGCTGCGCCTCAACGCACGCATCGACGCCCCACCGTCTCCTAAATCATTAACACTGACGTCCTCCGCGTGCTTTGGTGCGCTCGCCGCAGCACCGCCCTCTCGCGTTGTCAACATGGTCAACAAACAACAGGAATCGGCATAAGTACGTGGAGAGGATGACAGTAGGGGCCCACCACGTCAGCGTATGGAAAAATAAAATGCTTCCTCCTAGTGTTTTCTTGACATCTGGGACCCACGACATTGTGAGCGTATATAGTCAATAGACAAGTGAACATCACAAGATCGGCTGACACCTAGGACGTAGCTACTCGAGCCATATTTTTTTGTTTGGTATTGTTGAGACGGAGCAGGGTTTGAACTGGGCTGTGGCCCGTCTAGCCCAGGCTTATATTTTATGTTCACCATGTGACCAGCCCAGCTATTTTTTCTTTGTGAAAATGAGCCCAGTTTATTTTTTCTGAAGAATACCCAATCCAGGCCTACTTATTTTTCTACTCCCTAATGGGCTGCAACTCTTTCAAGACGCCTGCAAATCTTTAAAGTAATATGAAATGGGTTGTAAATATAAAAACAGATGACAAATTGGCAATTACTTTATAATTTCTGATTTTTTTCACATTATTAGATTCCTATTTCACTGGGCATTAACCTAATTTAAATATATCTTCAAAGTACTTTAAATATGGCTCGACATTTCGGTATTAAAAATAGTTTGGAACCCACTGAAATATGCGAAATTGGCCCTGGCCAACCAAAAAAACGACTGCAATAAATTGCATAAGAAGTTGCCATGAGCTATATATAAATTATTAAAAAAAGAGGGAGTGGTCTAACTTATGGGCCTGTTTAGTTGACGCGTATGCAAGATTTTTTTAGTTATTATATACTACATCAACAAATGATTCTAGCAGACGTAACCATTAGATGTCAATCCAACGGTCGTCGTGTTTCTTTAATCTCTGATCTTTTTGCCCCAGCCGCCAAAGCAGCGCCAGCGGGACCGCCTGCTCCCGCCTCCCATGGTCGGCTGTTCTGCCGCACAGGCCTCAGCGCCCCATACTACTCCCACCGCTGGCCAGGGCATTCCTCTACTCACCCACACCCCCTGTTATTCTGTGGCGACGGCAGCCTCACACCGCAGGCGAACTGGTGAACCCTCGTACTCCTCTCCGCGCGGGCTTCCACTGCCGCGTCTTCCCCGGCTCCACATCGTCCCCTTCCTAGGCCTCGCCGTCGTCCACCGCCGTGGTGCTCTCAGCGCGGCGTGGTCAATATGGTCAACGACCGACTTCCATCGGATGAGTACTGTACATGGAGAGGCTGACAGATGGGTCCACGGCAGCCGCAAGGAAGTGCCTCCTTATTACGCGGAAAATAATTATTCCTCCACCTGACAGCAGGGACCCACCAGATGAGCCACCAGTATTTCATGAAAAAAAACCTTTCCCCCTGACTGCTGGGACCCACGGGACGGGCCACCGTATTTAGCAAAAAAAATGTTCCCCCCGCTGTCAGCTCGGACCCACCGGAAGTGCCTCCTTATTACGCACAAAAAATGAATACCCCCTGCTAGCTGCGACCAACCTTGGTGGGAGGCTGACTTGTGGGCCTACTAAGTTGACTGGGACGGAGGCCTTTGTCAACTTTAGTCAATATATGAACGATTCTAGCTCCAGTGACCGTACGATGTCCATCCAACGGCCGTAGTGCTTCTTTAACCTTTGGTCTTCTTGCTCCAGCCGCCCAAAGCAGCGCCGGTCGTGTCGCCTGCTCCTGCCGCCCGTGGCCGGTTGTGATGCCGCGGAGGCCTCACCGCCCCCTACTACTCCAACCGCTGGCCATGCCATCCCTCTATGCACCCACACCCCCTGTTATTCTGCGGCGACGGCAGCCTCACACCATAGCCGAACGAGTGAACCCTCATACTTCTCTACGCGTGGGCATCCACTGTCGCGTCTTCCCCAGCTCCGTGTTGTCCCCTTCCTAGGCCTCGCCGTCGTCCACCGCCCTGGTGCTCTTGGTGCAGCGTGGTCAACGTGGTCAAGGAATGGCTTCCATCGGACATGGACTGTACGTGGAGAGGCTGACAGCTGGGTCCATGGCCGCAGCAAGGAAGTGCCTCCTTATTACGCACAAAATAATTATTCCTCCACCTGACAATGGTGACCCACCGGACGGGCGACCGTATTTCGTGAAAAAAAAACGTTTCCCCTGTCTGCTGGGACCCACCAGCTACATCTTCGCACGCAAGGAAGTGCGTCCGAAAAAAACAATTCGCCCCCTTGACTGCTGGGACCCACCAGCTACATCTTCGCACGCAAGGAAGTGCGTCCGGGCAAAAAAAACGATTCGCCCCCTGACTACTGGGACCCACCAGCTACATCTTCGCACGCAAGGAAGTGCCTGACAGTCGGGACCCACCTAGTCGAAGCATACGTAGCGTTGTCATTCTGGTCGCGAACATGTACGTACATATATACTGGTCGATGTAGAGGCGCGCACATGTCGTAGTAGAGGCACGTACGCGTCGTAGTAGAGGCGCGCACGTAGCGTGTACACGTACGTACAGCGTCCAGGGTGCAAGAAAGAAAATACGGCCACGTATGTGTACATACGGGCGGGATCTCGAACGCCTACTCGCGCATGCGTACATGGCTGGGTCGGAACGAAGAAACAATGTCGTCGTCGTGTTCATGGGGAGCCAAGCGGCTGGGTCAAAACGGAATGTGTGGTCGTGTTCATCGGGAGGGCTTGGACGGAACAGGCGATGGAAACGAGGCCTGACGTACCGCAAAACGGAGGAAACGGACCTCCTACGTTCGGAACGGGGTCCTGTTGATCGGGAGGGGTGTGGCATACCGCAAAACAGAGGAAATGGACCTCCTACGGTCGAAACGGGGGTCCTGTTGATCAGGAGGGGTGTGGTGTACCACAAAACGGACGAAACGGACCTCCTACGGTCGAAACGGGGGTCCTGTTGATCGGGAGGGATGTGGCGTACCGCAGAACGGAAGAAACGAACTTGTGTTGGAGCGCTACGGTCGAAATGGGGGTCCTGTTCATCGGGAGGGGTGTAGCGTAACGCAAAACGGGACTCCACGGGATACTGTTCATCTCCACCGTCAACCTCCTCCAGCCTCCACGGGCTCCTGTTCATCCAGCCTCCACCGCGCGCTACTCCACCGGCTACTATTCAACCACCCCTCCACGGGCACCCCTCCACCATCTACTGTTCATCCAGCCCTCCACACCACGTGGGTCCTGTTCAACCACCCCTCCACCGTCTACTATTCATCCAGCCCTCCACACCACGGGGTCCTATTCATCCATAGGCAACGCCACCGCTCACTGTTCATCCAAACCACCCCCACAACGCTCACTGTTCATCCAATCGATCGGCTTCAGTTAGCAGCAGTAGCGAAGGAATCGCCCGATCGGGTTCAGTTAACAGCCATCGATCAATCGCTCGGGTTCAGTAACGCGTAGCCTGTAGTGCAATCGCTCGGGTTCAGTTAGAGCCCAATGCCTCACTCGGGTTCAGTTAGAGCCAACGCCTCGCATACACGCAAGTACATATACGAGAGAAATGTGCATCGCTCGGCCCCCGACCTCCCACCGTAACCGGCAACTCCCCGAAATTTTCCTCCCCCTCACTTCTACCACGGTTTTTTCCGTCATGGACGGCCCAAAGAATGTCCTGCAGCTGCATCTCCGGCCCGCCCAGGATGAAAAGCCCATTTTCTGTCATGATTTTCTGTCATAGAAGTAGGAGCCCACCACATCTATGATGATACCGGGTTTTGTCACAATTATCGTCATAGAAGTGTCATATGTATGACAGAAAAAAATTCGTTCGACCCAAAATGTCACGGATGTGTCTTTTTTTTCTGTAGTGACGGGGAGCGCCAACTGTCATGGAATTAACACGTCAGATGTCCTAGTGAGAGGACTTAGTCATGGAGCCATCGCAACGAGATTAGCTTAAAGGGGTTAAACCGGACAAAGGACATGGGGAGTTTATACTGGTTCGGCCACTTGCGGTGAAGGTAAAATCCTACGATCTAGTTGTGGTGGAATTGATGGGGTCTCGATGATCAGGGAGCGAATCCGCTTTGCCTATCTCTCGACTTGTTGTTTATTGTCCCTCAATCGCCGCCGGGTCATCCCTTTATATACACAGGTTGACGCCCGGCGGTTTACAGAATCCCGAGGCTGGCTCATACTTGTGTCCGGCACAGTTTCTACCTTTTCCTATCTTACTGTACAAGTTACATATCTCATGGCGATTTATGTCTACGGGCCCTAATCCGCCCTTGGGCTCTGGGCCTCTAAGTCTCCGTAGTAAAGCACCATACCCCTTGTCTTCATGGGCTTCAATACGGATGATTCCTTGTGAACATAACCCGGCCCTTCCTGGGCGGTTTATACTCAGTAGTTATATCCCCAACAGGAATGCCCATCAATTCTAGCCACTCATTAACGGGGTTAGTCTCAACTTTCTCACGCAAATAGAAGATGTTGATCTTACAGAAACTCTAGCAGAGTCTCTACATTTGATGCCTGAAAACCCATATAGGAGTGCACTTCATAAATTTTTGGAGCCTGTTGAAGCTATCTGCAAACTCAAATTCGTTGAAACAACAGCTTGCATAAGCTTTTTTTCATAATTCCTCTATCTATTTGAAAATAAATCAGATTCTAAGTCTAGTTTCACATAAAATAATTCAAAATTTCCATGTTTCAACATCAAACAATTTAACAATATTACAAATGCAATTTAGTTTGTTTGAACAAAAAATCCAAATACAAAAAATAATCTAGACTTCCATGGCATTCAGAACATTTGTTAATTTAGATTATTTCTTCGCATGTCCATTACAAACTATTCAATTTTGTACACTAATCCCCTGTTATCATAAACTGCAGCCTTGCCTTAGCCTCCTCTGTATGAGCATCATTCGAACTGAAAGCAGCAGTTTGTGATAACAGGGGGTCACTGTACAAAATTGAAGAGAAGAGCTTGGAAAGGTTGCGTATGAACTCTTGTGCTAGGGTATTAATTGGGATTGATGGCACCTCCTTCAAGTCTGCCTCTAGAACATTAGAAGTTGTGTTTTTCTCTTCTGCCACATGTTCATTAATCACTATCACATTAAAATTCTTCAGAATGGACAAGCTTGTTTGTTAACTCTCTTGGACGCCAGATTTTTTGTCAATATCTATGTCGCTAGCGCTATAGCTGGCGTCTGTTTGTGTAACATCCCAAAATTCTAAATTTTGGAAAATGTTATATTAAATAAATAGTTTTGATTGATTGTTTGATTGTGGTGTGGTTGCTTGTGTCAAATTGAGTGAAATTTGAAACTTTTTGAAAGTTGAATGAGAGGGAAGGAAATGACTTTCCTAAACTTTCACCTTGCATTTATGATCTCCATGAATTCAAATTTCATTTCATCACAAAACACTAGAGAGAAGATGATATGAATTCTTTCATTTATTTAAATGAAAAGGGTTTTCGAAAAGGTTTGATTTCCATTTGAAAATATTTCAAATTCGGAAACTTTATGCGACTCAATGATTTTCATGAGAGAAGGTAAAATGACTTCTTCAAATGCTATGAAATATGAGTTGGAAGTTTCAAATAAGCAAATTGAAAGTCCCTTTGAAGTTATTTTGAAACCCACTTTCAATTTGGAGTTATTTGGTTTTATTCAAATTATTTTCTCCAAAAATAAAATATATGGAAAATAATTTAAAATGATTCCCTACAGTAGAAAATTGTGGAAAAATGAGTTTGAAATTATTTTGGTATTTTAAAATATTTTTATTTGGTTTTTAATTGAGCCAGTAGTGCTGTTTGCTTTATTCAATTTTTTGTGGAACTTATTTGTAGCTGAAAAAATGTTTATATTGTAGAAAATCTTTTTCTTAAACTTATGACATATAATATGCCTATATGAAATTATTATTTTATTTTAGTTATTCGGTTTTCCTTTCTGTTTCTATTTAAAAGAAAACTTTACGTGTGGCTCATAATTATTTGTCGCCCACATGCGTAGCATAGTAGACAGGCCGGCCCGTATTTTCATTTTCTCTTTTTATTTTCATTAAGGTTTACAATTTTTTTTCTGAAAAAATAAAATTTCAGGAAAGGAAAAAAAACTGCCGTGCAGTGTACGCGCGCGGCCGACCGACCGAAGCTTTATGCCCATGCGCTTTTCTCTTCTCGCTTTTCTCTCTTTCGTCTACGTTTAGTCCCACATTGGCTAGTCTTTGACTTCTAAGCCTCTTTTTCATCTATAAATATAGACCCATAGAGCCTTCAAAAATCAATATTTTGGTTTGACTAGATTCACTAAAGAAAAATATATTTCTCTTCTCTCGCGGGACTTCTGGAAGTTGTCTCCTCCCTCTAAAGTCGTTTTTTCTCTACCTTACAAAGATATTTTTCTCCGTATTTTTTATATATACTCTTTTAGTATACCTATTTTTCTTCCGTTAAACAGCTTAGCCCTGATTTTTCAAATAGCCATAATTTTTTACTCGTTGGTCCAAATTCAACGAATGCCAAATTCTTCGTCTTGATCCTAGAACATATTAAATCAAATTTTAGAAATTTTAAAATTTGAATTAGGATAGATTCAAATTCAAACATGTTTTGACTATAACTTGAGTTTTATAACTCTGATTTAATTGATTCTTTTTGCAAATCGTAGCTCTTGACATGTATATTCTATTAAGTTCAAAATCACATAAGTTTGCTGCTGTTAAAAATTTGTTTGTGTTCATGAGTTTTATTTGATGGTTTTGAAGTTTTCCGAAGTGTTTTATGCGTTCTTTTGGATCTTTGAGTGATTGCTTATGTGTGGTTATAATTGATTGCTTACGATATATTGAACGGAGTGTGACTAGTAGAACTATCAGAAATTATGAGTGCACCGAATCTTCATCAACAGTACAAGGCAAGTTCACGCTTTGATCATATTTTTCATATCCAGTTTTTATGCATTAGTTTTACCCTCAAAGATTGCGTGAGTAGGATTGGGAATTGGGGCATTGCTATGTAGTTCATGAGGTAGGAATTATATTGCCTTTGATCACCCCAGAAATATATGCTTTGTTACTTATTACTTAGCCATGCTCGTAGACGTGGATTGTATGTGAGATTCATGAAAGTTGCGAGAGTAATATTAACTAAGGGAAACTTAAGGTGGCTACTTTAATACACATCTGGGTGGAATGGTTGGGGCTCCCTGGAGCACCCAGTGGTTTGCCCGGGCACCTGGAGAACCCAGTGCTTGCCCAAGGGGATCCCGGAGTACCCGTGTGATCACCCTATGGAATGCCACCCAAGCTCAAAGGGATCATAAGATTATTCATGCTAGAAACTTCCGTGTACAACCACAAGCCATTATGGGATCTGGCATAGTTGAGTATGTTGTGTGACCCCTTTTAGTGGTGGGCTAGCAGATGTATGAAAGTAGTTGGTACTGTCTACCCAGAGTAAAGAGTTAATGCTTCGGAAAGACTGTGTCTCGATCATCCGTTTCTCAAACATCATGTAGTGCAAGAAATTCAACGGAGGAGATCGAGTCTTGTGGGGAAAAGTGCGCAAACCTCTGCAAAGTGTATAAACTAATCATGATTAGTCGTGTCCCCGATTATGGACATCTTGAGTATCTGGTATTTGAATTATTGATTTGATCTCATCACTCTATTTAATGAAATTGTTGGGTTATTATTATTACTTGGTAATTTTGGGTTTGAGTTAGGGTTACCTTCTCAATATGGGTAATTTAACTTGGTAGTAAATAAAATTTATTCCTTTGTTATAGGGAAAAATTAGCTTTATGCAAAATTAAACTTAGAGCCTCCACCAGCCAAATATGCATTTAGAGATAGTTATTATTCATCATTATCCTATGGTGTAAATTTGCCAGTACATTCTGAAGGAAATATGCCCTAGAGGCAATAATAAAGTGATTATTTATTTCCTCATATCATGATGAATGTTTATTATTCATGCTAGAATTGTATTAACTGGAAATATAATACATGTGTGACTACATAGACAAACACAATGTCACTAGTATGCCTCTACTTGACTAGCTCGTTGATCAAAGATGGTTGAGTTTCCTAGCCATAGACATGAGTTGTTATTTGATTAACGGGATCACATCATTAGGAGAATGATGTGATTGACTTGAACCAATCCGTTAGCTTAACACTTGATCATTTAATTTACTGTTATTGCTTTCTTCATGACCTATACATGTTCCTATGACTATGAGATTATGCAACTCCCGATTACCGGAGGAACACTTTGTGTGCTACCAAATGTTACAACGTAACTGGGTGATTATAAAGGTGCTCTACAGGTGTCTCCGATGGTACTTGTTGAGTTGACATAGATCGAGACTAGGATTTGTCACACCGATTGTCAGAGAGGTATATCTGGGACCTCTCGGTAATGCACATCACTATAAGACTTGCAAGCAATGTGACTAATGAGTTAGTTGTGGGATGACGCATTATGGAACGAGTAAAGATACTTGCCGGTAACGAGATTGAGCTAGGTATTGAGATACCGACGATCGAATCTCGGGCAAGTAACATACCGATGACAAAGGGAACAATGTATGTTGTTATGCGGTTTGACCGATAAAGATCTTCGTAGAATATGTAGGAACCAATATGAGCATCTAGGTTCCGTTATTGGTTATTGACCGGAGATATGTCTCGGTCATGTCTACATAGTTCTCGAACCCGTAGGGTCCGCACGCTTAAAGTTCTATGATGATCGGTATTATGAGTTTATATGTTTTGATGTACCGAAGGTAGTTCAGAGTCCCGGATATGATCACGGACATGATGAGGAGTCTCGAAATGGTCGAGACGTAAAGATCGATATATTGGATGACTATGTTCGGACACCGGAAGTGTTTCGGGAGGTTTCGGATATATACCGGAGTACCGGGGGTTACCGGAACCCCCCGGGGAGTATATTGGGCCTAATGGGCCTTAGTGCAGAGGAGGAGGGGAGGCCAGGGCAGGCCGCGCGCCCCCTCCCCCTCTAGTCCGAATTGGACAAGGAGGGGGGTGGCGCCCCCCTTTCCTTCCCCTCTCTCTCCTCCTTCCCCCTTCTCCTACTCCTACTAGGAAAGGAGGAGTCCTACTCCCGGTGGGAGTAGGACTTCCCCCTTGGCGCGCCCTCCTCCTTGGCTGGCCACCTCCCCCTAGCTCCTTTATATACGGGGGCAGGGGGCACCCCAGGGACACAATAATTGATCATCGATCTTTTAGCCGTGTGCGGTGCCCCCCTCCACCATAATCCACCTCGGTCATATCGTAGCGGTGCTTGGGCGAAGCCCTGTGTCGGTAGCTTTGTCAACATCGTCACCATGCCGTCATGCTAACAAAACTCTCTGATAGGTGGGAACCCGATGAACGAGTTCACGCCCGAGGGTGGCCCGATCTTCACGTCATAGGATCGAATCAGGAGGGATAACTAGCTGCAAGCAGCCAGGATAACTACCTTTATACCTGCCAAGGTTGGATGCAACCCATACGTTGGGGATGGCTGACTGAAGCTACAAGAACTCCAACCCGCTGTCCGAACAATCGCAGAACCACAAACCGGGACTAATCCGCACAAAACGGCCGGAACCGTAGAGCACGAACTAGGGGGAACCAGAGGCTCCTTCTCGCGAATCCGAATGAACTCACAAGAGCAAAGGTAGCAAGATCTCTTGGATCTCTCTAGCAGTCTTGCTGCATAAGCTTGTAGCTGAATGGTTTGACAAAAGGTTTTCTAGAGGATGGAGGAGATGGGGTTTTATAGCAGGGACAACCCCCCTTGGCTAGGTCTGAAAATGGTTTCAAAAGTAAGCAGGTTTGCGTGGCTTCCTTGGGTGAATAAGCAGTCAACTTTGGGAGTTGTTGCAGAGCTCCTCGGAAATTCGCGAAGCCTTGACAACCTGGACACCTTCCATGAGAATGACTAGTACTTTTGACTCATAACTCCAAATAATGTGAGGTTTTTTGCATTCGAAAGATAATTTGATATAGCTTCTGTTGATGTACCCCTATGCCCCCGTCTATCCACCACATGGGTGTGGCACAACGAAACATCAGAGGTAAAAACTAACAGTGTCAGCTTCACTTGAAACTTGTTTTCTCCAAACTTGTTCCTCCAGACCGGTTGCTTCAAGAGCTCATAAGTTGTTGGATTTCTTCCATGTGATACCTAAGTTCAACCAACAACAATGGAGATGAAATCATAGTTGTATCATCAAGGTTACAAGGCAAACTTAAGTTAGCGTTCACCTGGTCATGTGTTTGCTTGATTCGGCTTAGTAATTCTTTCCCACTAAACTGTGCACTTTTCTGAAATGTCGTGTATGATGTACCCATGTGCTCATCATCCTCCCTCCCTTGAAAGAGTCGTCCTCGACTTTCTTTGATCTGCAAAAGATAAGTAGAAGGGAAGTACATAATATGCATGCAAAGAAATGATGCAATCCTCATTTGTAGCTTTCACCTGTGAATTGTATTGCATCTGATCATGTACTTGTTTGTCACAACGTGCTATTTGTCCAGAGATGATTGGTATCGTTTTGATAACCGAGATGTCCTCATCACTCTCCCTCGAGCTCTACTGGATCGTGAGATCGCGAGACGTCGCCGAGCTGAACGTGTGCTGAACACGGAGGTGCCGTACGTTTGGTATTGAGGATCGGTCAATCGTGAAGACGTACGACTACATCAACCATGTTGTCATAACGCTTCCGCTTAACGGTCTACGAGGATACGTGGACGACACTCTCCCCCCTCGTTATTATGCATCACCATGATCTTGCGTGTGCGTAGGAAAATTTTGAAATTACTACGTTCTCCAATAGTGGCATCCGAGCCTGGTTTATGCATAGATGTTATATGCACGAGTAGAACACAAGTGAGTTGTGGGCGATACAAGTCATACTGCTTACCAGCATGTCATACTTTGGTTCGGCGGTATTGTTGGATGAAGTGGCCCGGACCGACATTACGTGTACGCTTACATGAGACTGGTTCTACCGACGTGCTTTGCACACAGGTGGCTGGAGGGTGTCAGTTTCTCCAACTTTAGTTGAACTGAGTGTGGCTACGCCCGGTCCTTGAGAAGGTTACAACAGCACTAACTTGATGAACTATTGTTGTGGTTTTAATGCGTAGGTAAGAACAGTTCTTGCTCAGCCCGTAGCAGCCACGTAAAACTTGCAACAACAAAGTAGAGGACGTCTAACTTGTTTTTGCAGAGCATGTTGTGATGTGATATGGTCAAGACATGATGCTATATTTTACTGTATGAGATGATCATGTTTTGTAACGGAGTTATCGGCAACTAGCAGGAGCCATATGGTTGTCGCTTTATTGTATGCAATGCAATCGCCCTGTAATTGCTTTACTTTATCACTAAGCGGTAGCAATAGTCGTAGAAGAAATAGTTGGTGAGACGACAACGATGCTACAATGGAGATCAAGGTGTTGCACCAGTGACGATGGTGATCATGACGGTGCTTTGGAGATGGAGATCAAAGGCACAAGCTGATGATGGCCATATCATATCACTTATATTGATTGCATGTGATGTTTATCCTTTACGCATCTTATTCTGCTTTGTTTGACGGTAGCATTATAACATGATCTCTCACTAAATTTCAAGGTAAAAGTGTTCTCCCTGAGTATGCACCGTTGCCAAAGTTCATCGTGCCGAGACACCATGTGATGATCGGGTGTGATAAGCTCAACGTTCATCTACAACGGGTGTAAGACAGTTTTGCACACGCAGAATACTCGGGTTAAACTTGACGAGCCTAGCATATGCAGATATGGCCTTGGAACACTGAGACCGAAAGGTCGAGCGTGAATCATATAGTAGATATGATCAACTTAGTGATGTTCACCATTGAAAACTACTTCATTTCACATGATGATCAGTTATGGTTTAGTTGATATGGATCACGTGGTCACTTAGATAATTAGAGGGATGTCTATCTAAGTGGGAGTTCTTAAGTAATATGATTAATTGAACTTAAATTTATCATGAACTTAGTACCTGATAGTATCTTGCTTGTCTATGTTGTTGTAGATAGATGGCCCGTGCTGTTGTTCCGTTGAATTTTAATGTGTTCCTTGAGAAAGCAAAGTTGAAAGATGATGGTAGCAATTACAGAGACTGGGTTCATAACTTGAGGATTATCCTCATTGTTGTACAAAAGAATTACGTCCTGGAAGCACCGCTGGGTGCCAGGCCTGCTGCACATGCAACTGACAACGTTAAGAACGTCTGGCAGAGCAAAGCTGATGACTACTCGATAGTTCAGTGTGCCATGCTTTACGGCTTAGAACCGGGACTTCAACGACGTTTTGAACGTCATGGAGCATATGAGATGTTCCAGGAGTTGAAGTTAACATTTCAAGCAAATGCCCGGATTGAGAGATATGAAGTCTCCAATAAGTTCTACAGCTGCAAGATGGAGGAGAATAGTTCTGTCAGTGAACATATACTCAAAATGTCTGGGTATAACAATCACTTGATTCAACTGGGAGTTAATCTTCCGGATGATAGTGTCATTGACAGAATTCTTCAATCACTACCACCAAGCTACAAGAGCTTCATGATGAACTATAATATGCAAGGGATGGATAAGACAATTCCCGAGCTCTTCGCAATGTTAAAGGTTGCGGAGGTAGAAATCAAGAAGGAGCATCAAGTGTTGATGGTCAACAAGACCACCAGTTTCAAGAAAAAGGGTAAAGGTAAGAAGAAGGGGAAGTTTCAAGAAAAAGGGTAAAGGTAAGAAGAAGGGGAACTTCAAGAAGAACAGCAAACAAGTTGCTGCTCCGGAGAAGAAACCCAAGTCTGGACCTAAGCCTGAGACTGGGTGCTTCTACTGCAAACAGACTGGTCACTGGAAGCGGAACTGCCCAAGTATTTGGCGGATAAGAAGGATGGCAAGGTGAACAAAGGTATATGTGATATACATGTTATTGATGTGTACCTTACTAGAGCTCGCAGTAGCACCTGGGTATTTGATATTGGTTCTGTTGCTAATATTTGCAACTCAAAACAGGGACTACGGATTAAGCGAAGACGGGCTAAGGACGAGGTGACGATGCGCGTGGGAAATGGTTCCAAAGTCGATGTGATCGCCGTCGGCACGCTACCTCTACATCTACCTTCGGGATTAGTTTTAGACCTAAATAATTGTTATTTGGTGCCAGTGTTAAGCATGAACATTTTATCTGGATCTTGTTTGATGCGAGACGGTTATTCATTTAAATCTAAGAATAACGGTTGTTCTATTTATATGAGTAATATCTTTTATGGTCATGCACCGTTGAAGAGTGGTCTATTTGTCTTGAATCTCGATAGTAGTGATACACATATTCATAATGTTGAAGCCAAAAGATGCAGAGTTGATAATGATAGTGCAACTTATTTGTGGCACTGCCATTTGGGTCATATTGGTGTAAAGCGCATGAAGAAACTCCATACTGATGGACTTTTGGTATCACTTGATTATGAATCACTTGGTACTTGCGAACCATGCCTCATGGGCAAGATGACTAAAACGCCGTTCTCCAGAACAATGGAGCGAGCAACAGATTTTTTGGAAATCATACAAACTGATGTATGTGGTCCGATGAATATTGAGGCTCGCGGCGGATATCGTTATTTTCTCACCTTTACAGATGATTTGAGCAGATATGGGTATATCTACTTAATGAAACATAAGTCTGAAACATTTGAAAAGTTCAAAGAATTTCAGAGTGAAGTGGAAAATCATCGTAACAAGAAAATAAAGTTTCTATGATATGATCGTGGAGGAGAATATTTGAGTTACGAGTTTGGTCTACATTTGAAACAATGCGGAATAGTTTCGCAACTCATGCCACCCGGAACACCACAATGTAATGGTGTGTCCGAACGTCGTAATCGTACTTTACTAGATATGGTGCGATCTATGATGTCTCTTACTGATTTACCGCTATCGTTTTGGGGTTATGCTTTAGAGATGGCTGCATTCACGTTAAATAGGGCACCATCGAAATCCGTTGAGACGATGCCTTATGAATTGTGGTTTGGCAAGAAACCAAAATTATCGTTTCTTAAAGTTTGGGGCGGCGATGCTTATGTGAAAAAGCTTCAACCTGATAAGCTTGAACCCAAATCGGAGAAATGTGTCTTCATAGGATACCCAAAGGAAACTGTTAGGTACACCTTCTATGATAGATCCGAAGGCAAGACATTTGTTGCTCAAAATGGATCCTTTCTAGAGAAGGAGTTTCTCTCGAAAGAAGTGAGTGGGAGGAAAGTAGAACTTGATGAGGTAACTGTACCTGCTCCCTTATTGGAAAGTAGTTCATCACAGAAACTGGTTTTTGTGACACCTACACCAATTAGTGAGGAAGCTAATGATGTTGATCATGAACCTTCAGATCAAGTTACTACCAAACCTCGTAGGTCAACCAGAGTAAGATCTGCATTAGAGTGGTACGGTAATCCTATTCTGGAGGTCATGTTACTTGACCAAGGCGAACCGACGAACTATGAAGAATCGATGGTGAGCCCAGATTCCGCAAAATGGCTTGAGGCCATGAAATCTGAGATGGGATCCATGTATGAGAACAAAGTATGGACTTTGGTTGACATGCCCAATGATCAGCAAGCCATAGAGAATAAATGGATCTTCAAGAAGAAGACTGACGCTGATGGTAATGTTACTGTCTACAAACTCGACTTGTTACGAAATGTTTTTGACAAGTTCAAGGAGTTGACTATGATGAGCCTTTCTCTCCCGTAGCGATGCTTAAGTCTGTCCGAACCATGTTAGCAATTGCCGCATTTTATGATTATGAAATTTAGCAAATGGATGTCAAAACTGCATTCTTGAATGGATTTCTGGAAGAAGAGTTGTATATGATGCAACTGAAAGGTTTTGTCGATCCAAAGGGAGCTAACAAAGTGTGCAAGCTCCAGCGTACCATTTATGGATTGGTGCAAGCCTCTCGGAGTTGGAATAAACATTTTGATAGTGTGATCAAAGCATATGGTTTTATACAGAATTTTGGAGAAGCCTGTATTTACAAGAAAGTGAGTGGGAGCTCTGTAGCATTTCTAATATTATATGTGGATGAGATATTGCTGATTGGAAATGATATAGAATTTCTGGATAGCATAAAAGGATACTTGAATAAGAGTTTTTCAATGAAAGACCTCGGTGAAGCTGCTTATATATTGGGCATCAAGATCTATAGAGATATATCAAGATGCTTAATTGGACTTTCACAAAGCACATACCTTGATAAAGTTTTGAAGAAGTTCAAAATGGATCAAGCAAAGAAAGGATTCTTGCCTGTGTTACAAGGTGTGAAGTTGAGTCGGACTCAATGCCCGACCACTGCAGAAGATAGAGAGAAAATGAAAAATGTTCCCTATGCTTCAGCCATAGGCTCTATCATGTATGCAATGCTGTGTACCAGACCTGATGTGTGTCGTGCTGTTAGCTTAGCAGGGAGGTACCAAAGTAATCCAGGAGTGGATCACTGGACAGCGGTCAAGAACATCCTGAAATACCTGAAAAGGACTAAGGATATGTTTCTCGTTTATGGAGGTGACAAAGAGCTTGTCGTAAATGGTTACGTCGATGCAAGCTTTGACACTGATCCGGAGGATTCTAAATCGCAAACCAGATATGTTTTTACATTGAACGGTGGAGCTGTCAGTTGGTGCAACTCTAAACAAAGCGTCGTGACGGGATCTACGTGTGAAGTGGAGTACATAGCTGCTTCGGAAGCAACAAATGAAGGAGTCTGGATGAAGGAGTTCATATCCCATCTAGGTGTCATACCTAATGCATCAGGTCCAATGAAAATCTTTTGTGACAATACTGGTGCAATTGCCTTGGCAAAGGAATCCAGATTTCATAAGAGAACCAAGCACATCAAGAGATGCTTCAATTCCATCCGGGATCAAGTTCAGGTGGGAGACATAGAGATTTGCAAGATACATACGGATCTAAATGTTGCAGACCCGTTGACTAAGCCTCTTCCACGAGCAAAACATGATCAGCACCATAACTCCATGGGTGTTAGAATCATTACTGTGTAATCTAAATTACTGACTCTAGTGCAAGTGGGAGACTGAAGGAAATATGCCCTACAGGCAATAATAAAGTTATTATTTATTTCCTCATATCATGATAAATGTTTATTATTCATGCTAGAATTGTATTAACCGGAAACATAATACATAGACAAACATAGTGTCACTAGTATGCCTCTACTTGACTAGCTCATTGATCAAAGATGGTTGAGTTTCCTAGCCATAGACATGAGTTGTCATTTGATTAACGGTTGACTTGACCCATTCCGTTAGCTTAGCACTTGATCATTTAGTTTATTGCTATTGCTTTCTTCATGACCTATACATGTTCCTATGACTATGAGATTATGCAACTCCCGATTACTGGAGGAACACTTTGTGTGCTACCAAACATCACAACATAACTTGGTGATTATAAAGGTGCTCTACAGGTGCCTCCGGTGGTACTTGTTGAGTTGACATAGATCGAGACTAGGATTTGTCACTCTGATTGTCGGAGAGGTATCTCTAGGCCCTCTCGGTAATGCACATCACTATAAGCCTTGCAAGCAATGTGACTAATGAGTTAGTTGCAGGATGATGCATTATGGAACGAGTAAAGAGACTTGCCGGTAATGAGATTGAGCTAGGTATTGAGATACCGACGATCGAATCTCGGGCAAGTAACATACCGATGACAAAGGGAACAACGTATGTTGTTATGCGGTTTGACCGATAAAGATCTTCGTAGAATATGTAGGAACCAATATGAGCATCTAGGTTCCGCTATTGGTTATTGACCAGAGATATGTCTCGATCATGTCTACATAGTTCTCGAACCCGTAGGGTCCGCACGCTTAAAGTTCTGTGACGATCGGTATTATGAGTTTATATGTTTTGATGTATCGAAGGTAGTTCGGAGTCCCGGATATGATCGTGGACATGACGAGGAGCCTCGAAATGGTCGAGACATAAAGATCAATATATTGGATGACTATGTTCGGACGCCGGAAGTGTTTTGGGAGGTTTCGGACATATACAGGAGTATCGGGGGGTTACCGGAACCCCTCGGGGAGTATATTGGGCCTAATGGGCCTTAGTGCAGAAGAGGAGGGGAGGCCAGGGCAGGCCACGCGCCCCCTCCCCCTCTAGTTCGAATTGGACAAGGAGGGGGTCGGCGCCCCCTTTCCATCCCCTCTCTCTCCTCCTTCCCCCTTCTCCTGCTCCTACTAGGAAAGGAGGAGTCTTACTCCCGGTGGGAGTAGGACTCCCCCCTTTGCGCGCCCTCCTCCTTTTCCGGCCGCCTCCCCCTAGCTCCTTTATATACGGGGGCAGGGGGCACCCCAGAGACACAACAATTGATAATTGATCTTTTAGCCGTGTGCGGTGCCCCCCTCCACCATAATCCACCTCAGTCATATCGTAGCGGTGCTTAGGCAAAGCCCTGCGTCGGTAGCTTCATCAACATCGTCACCACACCGTCATGCTGACGAAACTCTCCTTCGATCTCTACTGGATCGTGAGATCGCAGGACGTCACCGAGCTGAACGTGTGCTGAACGCGGAGGTGTCGTACGTTCGGTACTTAGGATCGGTCAATCGTGAAGATGTACGACTACATCAACCGCATTGTCATAACGCTTCCGCTTAACGGTCTACGAGGGTACGTGGACGACACTCTTCCCTCTCATTACTATGCATCACCATGAGCTTGCGTGTGCGTAGGAAAATTTTGAAATTACTACGTTCTCCAACACATTCAATGTACTAACCTACATGGCTGCAACGTCTCATGTTGCAGGAAATCTTACGACGAGTAAGTGATACGTTAGGGTTATGGTGTCTACACTCAACTTTGCCGTTGGTGTTGTTGGGACTCCACAACTTTGTTGTTACTTCCACTATATGGATTGAGGTAATAGTATTTACGTTACTTTATACATGTGATTTACCTTTGTTATAAACCCTTGAGTACTGTGTGTGTCACTGTGTCAGCATACCGATCCAGGAAGGTATGACACTAAGCACAGAGACATCGATCCATTTGGGTCGGGTCACTACAAGATGGTATCAGAGCACATGTTGACTGTAGGACGTGACCCGTAGAAACTGGCAAGCCCATAGGAAAGATTTTCTCTAAAACTTTATTTTCAAAAAAGATCTTTTACCTCTCTTCCTTTCTGAGCTTTATCAAATATTCCCTTTTAGTTAGACTATACCCCTTTCCCCTTTTTGGCCACACGAGATTCGACTGATGAGACCACTCCAAGAAGTACAAGATATCGGACAACTAAGACCACTTTGGAATGAACAGGATTTTTACCGTGCATTATAATAATGGAAACTACAACGGTTGAAGACTCCGAAGACTAGGAGAATTGGAAGGCTCTGAAGAATTTCCAGATTTGTATGACCTAGGAAGGGTACCCTTGTGGAACTCGTCAGACTATTGGAGCTGTCAATACCCGAGATCAAGGTGTGTAGAAGAAAGACCGGAACATGGAGCGATAAAACTCAAAGTTTTTGTCAAGAAAACCCTAAGGCAGGAGATATCAACTATGGAATGATAGCTCATGGCAATGACATGGGCATAAACACAGCTATCCATGATGTTATCGCCCACTTATGCTATTGTCACCGTGCTGAGTTAAGCATGCATTTCTTCGGAAGGATTGAATGACAAAAGGGCTAATGGAGCACCTATCAGCAAAAGATGAAGTTTTAACCTTAGTTGGTGTATCGCCAGGATCTGGAGTATTACATCAAGAATTTTTTTTGATGGACCTTCGGGAAGCTGTATCTGACAAGGAAGCATTTCGTGAAAAACTCAGGACCAAGAAGCTGAAAGTAGCCAATATGGAGGAGCAAAACCTCGAGATACCAGAGATTCATCAGGAACTGAAGGATAGTAGGACCATGGTTCATGCCAAGGATGTTGAAACCCAGAAGTTTGGAATGCAAATCCAGAAATATTAAAGGACGTCACGAGAGACTTCGCGTCAATAGAGATGATCTGGCAAAGGAACTTGAGAAGGTCAAGCACGATCGGAAGAAGCCATCAGAGACATGAACAAGACTTGAAGAATTTGGCGACTTTGAACATTTATTGACCTTTAGAAGACCAAACCCTTGTTTTATACTTACGTTAGATGCGCCAATTGTGAGTTGTCATTTGTTTGATGTTTTTCCGACGGCCACACAAAATAAAACCGTCTTCTCAAAAACTATTGTTCATATTGTGTGTATCCTTCTCTGTCTCTCTTATCTCACCCCAAAACCCTTGGAACCAATAGAGAATGAATGGAGATGAACTCATATTTTCTGGACCGATGACTCAATTGGAGACGGACCGATGGATTCAGAACATGGAGATAACATGAAGAATAACTCTATAGCCGGAAAGGATATGGCCCAGCATGCTCTTCAGTGCTTTGAAAGAGGTGCTGCTACTTGGTGGAGGATGTATAAAACCATCAATGGATGGCAAAGGGTAACCACTTGGGAAGAATTTAAGTTGACTCTGCAAAGGTCTTGTCTTGTGTCCCATAAGTTGAAGCCTTATGGAAATGATATGAAGAAACCTTGTGCATGCAAGCTTTGTGGAGAAATAGGACACAACCATAAAGAACACAAGGATGAATGCCCTCATTGTGAAGAAATTCACCCAGCTAAAGAATGCCCAACAAGGCAGATTACTTGTTTCTTATGTGAAGGGACTACCCACTACCCTGCTCGGTGTCATATTTACCCCATGGTACAAAGAACCATCCAGCAGAAGAAAGAAGCAATGAAAGGAGCCCTCATGGAAATTTTAGAAGAACTCGTGATGAAGGAAGAGGTGGAGGACACACCCGAAGAAGACCCAATTAAACCCCGCACTAAGTCATGTTATTCATGTGGAGAAGAGGGACACGTCTCCCAGAATTGTCCGAAGGAGGATCTAGTAGCATTCCCGACAGTGGAAGTAGAGTATGACCCATAGGAAATAGAAGCCCTGATTGGTATGGAAAAGTCCACAAAGAGAAATAGATTGGATTCCAGGAAGAACCCAATTTCTACAAAGAAGGATCTGAGTCATATCACATGTTTTAGGTGCAAAGGTTCAGGGCACTACTTAAGTGGTTGCCCAAAAAGGAAACCGAGGACCTAAGGAGGCTATGCAATCACAAGGAAACCACGAGACTGGTCAGAATTAATATGTTTTCGTTGTAACGAAGCAGGGCACTTTGCTAGAGATTGTCCCAAAGAGAAGGAGGCTTGTGCTAAATAGTAGTAGTAGTGGGAACATTTCTTTATTATTGAGGTGTTGAGTTGAGGCATGTAATGGATATGCAAGAGATTGTAACAAAGTTCATGAAATCAATAAAGTTCATGTGCCATGATTTCATACGTTGAATTTTACGAGTTGTTACTCTATGAAGAAAGATTTTGACCATTTTTGAGGATATGAGAACTATGGTCTATGGAAGAATTGTGCATTTCAAAGATGGTAGTACCCTGTGAGGATGTTTGACCCATGGAAAAGATAATGATGTTCCACAGAGTGGACTTCGGACAAAGTAAGTACGAGTTTTAACTCAATATGTGGGATACTCCAAGAATATGAAGGGATGAAGTACTATTGGATATAAAGGAGGTATAATGTTGGTACTATGGAGCAATTGTAACCCCAGGATGAGTTGAAGTTATAAATGTGATGAAGTGAGCCCATAACCCACAGGCTCCAGGACCTGCCAAGAAGCAAGCACACTCTTGCTGAAGGAAAAACCCTGGAAGAAGTTACGACTTTATCAACATATGATCTCATAGGAGTTACGCAAAACCTGAGAGATGTGAAGAAACGATAGATGTTCGTTTGGCTTGCAGAATCAATGGATTAACCGAACTTGGTTCATCGATAAGAGAAATTCTACAATGCTTGTGAGGATGACCGAGTGTTAGAATGCGAGATTCGCTAAACCATATACAAGGTAATGATTTGGGTGCGAGATGGATTGATCACCATACCGACTTACTCTTATTATTCGCCTTGATATATGGGATGGTAAATCTGAGTGACTTACCCATAGTAGAGTGACGACGATATGAAAACCTTGTTTAAACCTTAGAATGGTATGACAATTTTCCCTTGTACAAGGCAGTTGTTGCCAATCGTAGGTCATACGGTGAGAATGAAGCCCAGACCCATTTTCCTACAGGAGAAACCATAAATTGTTGACCACCATGAGATATTGATAGTTGTTTAGTATTGGCCCAGACCTGTCGGCTAAGAAGACCCAGTCTCGGAAGAACCTTACCAAGATAAAAGGGAACAAAAAAATTGGAAAAGGTTGTGCCACTACCAGAAAACCTACAGTAGGAATTTTCCCGAGAATCTCAGAAGACCGACCCTGTCAACAATAAGGACGGAGTATATGAGTTTTTGATGGAACCGTAACCATGTTTCTAAGGGTGGTAGCACCCCAGACCTTCGTGGCAATCGATGGATTTTGAGGAAACCCCGAACCTAACCTATTTCTTGCTAGCCTCTCCAAATCTTGAGGGCGAGATTCATTTTAAGGGTGGTAGGTTTGTAACATCCCAAAATTCTAAATTTTGGGATGTTATATTAAATAAATAGTTTTGATTGATTGTTTGATTGTGGTGTGGTTGCTTGTGTGAAATTGAGTGAAATTTGAAACTTTTTAAAAGTTGAATGAGAGGGAATGAAATGACCTTCCTAAACTTTCAACTTGCATTTATGATCTCCATGAATTCAAATTTCATTTCATAACAAAACCCTAGAGAGAAGATGATATGACTTCTTCCATTTAATTAAATGAAAAATGGTTTTTGAAAAGGTTTGATTTACATTTGAAAATATTTCAAATTCGGAAACTTTATGCAACTCAATGATTTTCATGAGAGAAGATAAAATGACTTCTTCAAATGTTATGAAATATGAGTTGGAAGTTTCAAATAATGAAATTGAAAGTCCCTTTGAAGTTATTTTGAAACCCACTTTCAATTTGGAGTTATTTGGTTTATTCAAATTATTTTTCTCCAAAAATAAAATATATGGAAAATAGGGTAAAATGATTCCCTACAGTCTAAAATTGGAGAAAAATGAGTTCGGAATTATTTTGGTATTTTAAAATACTTTTATTTGGTTTTTAATTGAGCCAGTAGTATTGTTTGCTTTATTTAATTTTTTGTGGAGTTTATTTGTAGCTGAAAAAATGTTCATATTGTAGAAAATCTTTTTCTGAAAATTATGATATATAATATGCCTATATAAAATTTTTATTTTATTTTTGTTATTCAGTTTTCCTTTATGTCTCTACTTAAAAGAAAACTCTACGTGCGACTCATAATTATTTGGCGCCCACATGCGCAACATAGCAGATGTAGGGGAAGTAGGAGGTACTGTCTACCCAGAGTAAAGAGTTAATGCTTTGGAAAGACTGTGTCTCGATCATTCGTTTCTCAAACATCATGTAGTGCGAGAAATTCAATGGAGGAGATCGAGTCTTGTGGGGAAAAGTGCGCAAACCTCTGCAGAGTGTATACGCTAATCATGATTAGCCGTGTATCTGGTTATGGACATCTTGAGTATCTGGTATTTCAATTATTGATTTGATCTCATCACTCTATTTAATGAAATTGTTGGGTTATTATTATTACTTGGTAATTTTGGGATTGAGTTGGGGTTACCTTCTCAATATGGGTATTTAAATTGGTAGTAAATAAAATATATTCCTTTGTTGTAGGAAAAAATTAGCTTTATGCAAAATTAAACTTAGAGCCTCCACCAGCCAAATATGCATTTAAAGATAGTTATTATTCATCATTATCCTATGGTGTGAATTTGCCAGCACATTCAATGTACTGACCTACATGGCTGCAACGTCTCGTGTTGCAGGAAATCTTACAACGAGTAAGTGATACATTAGGGTTACGATGTCTACACTCAACTTTGCCGTTGGTGTTGTTGGGACTCCACAACTTTGTTGTTACTTACACTATATGGATTGAGGTAATAGTATTTACGTTACTTTATACATGTAATTTACCTCTGTTATAAATCCTCGAATACTGTGTGTGTCGGCATACTGATCCAGAGATGAAACTTAAGCATAGAGACTTCGATCCATTCGGGTCGGGTCGCTATAGTTTGAGAAGAACCGCACCCTGGATAAGTGTTTAATTTATTATTTAAAATAAAAATAGGAGAGCAAATAAGCAACTTACACAAAGAAAAATAAGAATGCTAATTCTCATTCTCTTTAGAATTAATGCTAATTCTCATTCTTCCAAGAATTGGGTTCTGCTTCAGTGCAAACTCTTTAAATATCAATGGTGGAGATTAAAACAAACCTCTTCATCAAGAAGGGCACGATAGTCTTTTAAACCTGGCTGAAACTCTCAGCTCTCTCCTGTGCTGTACATCATTGTGTATTTGGACCCGGTTATGTATGAATACCTCTCCTGTGTTGTTTAATACAATATCTTATTCATCTCCTCCTTGTTGTCTAGTCGTCCATTGTTTTTCTCTATTTCCAAGAATGCTCTAAAGAAAAGAAATGAATTATGTTTATATTGCAAATTATAAAAATCCTTCAAACTAAAATTTCTCATGAATTTAAGAAACATTCGCAAATTCAAAAATATGTGCATCAATTCAAAAATTGTTCACAAATTCCAAAAATTGTCTTTAAACTAAAAAATATTCATAATTTTTTTAAATGGTCACAAATTCAAAAAAAATCATGATTTTAAAATATATTCCAAAATTTTGAATGTTCACTAAAATGTTAGTGAATTCAAAATCTTCAAGAATTTTAACAATGTCCGTGAACTTGAAATGAAAGCAAAAAAT
Organism: Triticum aestivum; assembly: GCF_018294505.1. Taxonomy (NCBI): domain Eukaryota; kingdom Viridiplantae; phylum Streptophyta; class Magnoliopsida; order Poales; family Poaceae; genus Triticum; species Triticum aestivum. Next base: position 623,632,608 of record NC_057804.1, read on the forward strand.
AATAATTAATAAATAACCCAAGAAAACTGATAAATATAAGATTTTTTTGAAAAAAAACATACATCGCAGCCTCCTCCCCACGAAAAGCTTAGGGTTTCTTTGCCCCCCGTCGGCGCCGCCGCCGGTCCATCTCGTCTCCGGTGGCCTTACGGCCATGGCGGTGTGGTGGATCCCGGCCCTTGCCGGTGGGAGGGCTCCGTTTTTAGATGTTTCTTCAAGTTTTGTTAAGGTTTGTGTCCTTCTCAGGAAGGCGAGATGGTGGCGGCTCCCTGAAGATGGAATAAGGTCTTCCCCGCCTAGCCCCCATTCCGGTGATGTGTCTAGCATTGTCGGTTGGCGTGTGGAGGTGTGTCTCCGGCAGATCTATCCTTGGTGGATTTGCTCAGATCTGGTCGTAGTTCATCTACCTTTGCATTTCTTCAGGTTGAATCCTTCCGATTTATGCTACTCTTCATCGACGGCGATTGTTGTTCTGCTGCACTGGTCCTATGGGGCCTTAGCACGACGACTTCCCGACTGTCTACTACAACAAGTTTTCCCGGCTCCAACGAGGGAGGGGCGATGACGGTGGCGCGCCTTCGGCTTGCTTCAGTGCTTGTAGTCGTCGCTAGGTGGTCTACGGACCTAGATGTAATTTTTATTATTTGTGGTGTACGTTGTATTGCCATGATTGAGGATGAATAAATTGGAAGTTTTCTCGCAAAAACAATAAGCTTTTTGAAGGTTGTTAGAACCAAGCGAAAGATCAAGAACATGAATTATCCTAGTGGTTGGCTTCTCTCATGATTTTTTCTCCTTTTTGCCCATTTCCTGTGGAAACACATCAAAGAGTGGATTTGTGGAATCATTTGCATTCATTAATAATTAGTAGCAATATCGGAGTGAATATCTCGGTTTAAGCAAAAAAGGATGAATGAGTGTAAGAATATCACTCATCATACACATTCATATTTTTTATGGGGTCATATATTGTTTTCGTTTCAAATTTTGCAATGTGGATCAAGCATGTACAATGCCATGTGGTTTCGACCATTAAAGAATGATTTAGGCTTATATTGAATTAATTGCTTATATTTGGTGGGCATTAAAAATTATATGCTCAGGTATTCATTTAATTATGTATCACCTGGTTGGCACTAGAAAATATTTTACTCGTTATTAGAACAAAAGTTGCATTGTAAAAATGGCATATTAAAAATAGATTTTATGTAGATATTTGTGAATTTATGCCCCACACACCAGCCTGAGTTGCGGCCGCGACGCAGGACCTGGCGGGCCCAAGCGAACTGGCCCGGCACAAGGCCAACAATGCTGGCAGCCGGCCCCACGCATGCCCCTAGCAGCCAGGCGCGAGCGAACCGGCCCAACACGAGGCCAACGATGCTAACTGTCAACCCCCGCGCATGCCCGGCCTTGGCCGGCTGCTGCGAGTGAACCAGCTCACATGGGGCACATGGATGCTGATACGTCTCCAACATATCTATAATTTATGAAGCATTCATGCTATTTTATTATCTTTTTTGAATGATTACGGGCTTTATTATACACATTTATATTACTTTTGGAACTAACCTACTAACCGGAGGCCCAGCCCATATTACTGTTTTATTGCATGTTTCAGTATTTCAAAGAAAAGGAATATCAAACGGAATCCAAACGGAATGAAACCTTCGGGAGCGTGATTTTTGGAAAGGATATGATCCAGGAGACTTGGAGTTCAAGCCAGGGGAGGTTCGAGGAAGTCAGAAGATAGGAGGGCGCGCCCACCCCCCTGAGCGCACCCACTGTCTCCAGGGCCCCTCGAGGCTCCCCCGACCGACTTCTTTCACCTATATAACTCCACATACCCTAAAAACATTGAAGACGAAGATAGATCGGGAGTTCTGCCGCCGCAAGCCTCTGTAGCCAGCAAAAACCTCTCAGGAGCCCATTCCGGCACCCTGCCAGAGGGGGGATCCATCACCGGTGGCCATCTTCATCATCCCGGCGCTCTCCATGACAAGGAGGGAGTAGTTCACCCTTGGGGCTGAGGGTATGTACCAGTAGCTATGTGTTTGATCTCTCTCTCTCTCATGTTCTCTCTATGGCACGATCTTGATGTATCGCGAGCTTTGCTATTATAGTTCGATCTTATGATGTTTCTCCCCCTCTACTCTCTTGTGATGAATTGAGTTTTCCTCTTAAAGTTATCTTATTGGATTGAGTCTTTAAGGATTTGAGAACACTTGGTGTATGTCTTGCCGTGCTTATCTGTGGTGACAATGGGATTTCACGTGCCGCTTGATGCATGTTTTGATGATCAACTTGCGGGTTCTGCCCATGAACCTATGCATAGGGGTTGGCACACGGTCTCGTCTTGACTCTCCGGTAGAAACTTTGGGGCACTCTTTGAAGTACTTTGTGTTGGTTGGATGAATCTGAGAATGTGTGATGCATATCGTATAATCATGCCCACGGATACTTGAAGTGACAATGGAGTATCTAGGTGACATTAGAGTTTTGGTTGATTTGTGTCTTAAGGTGTTATTCTAGTACGAACTCTTGAATAGATTGATCCGAAAGAATAACTTTGAGATAGTTTCGTACCCTACCATAATCTCTTCGTTTGTTCTCCGCTATTAGTGGCTTTGGAGTGACTCTTTGTTGCATGTTGAGGGATTGTTATATGATCTATCTATGTCATTATTGTTGAGAGACCTTGCACTAGTGAAAGTATGAACCCTAGGCCATGTTTCCTACCATTGCAATACCGTTTATGCTCACTTTTATCATTAGTTACCTTGCTGTTTTTATAATTTCAGATTACAAAAACCTTTATCTACCATCCATATTACACTTGTATCACCATCTCTTCGCCGAACTTGTGCACCTATGCAATTTGCCATTGTATTGGGTGTGTTGGGGACACAAGAGACTCTTTGTTATTTGGTTGCAGGGTTGCTTGAGAGAGACCATCTTCATCCTACGCCTCCTACGGATTGATAAACCTTAGGTCATCCACTTGAGGGAAATTTGCTACTGTCCTACAAACCTGTGCACTTGTAGGCCCAACAACGTCTACAAGAAGAAGGTTGTGTAGTAGACATCAAGCTCTTTTCTGGCGCCGTTGCTGGGGAGGCTAAGTAAGCGGCACTCACACCCCGTCAACTAAGCTCTTTTCTGGTGCCCTTGCCGGGGAGGTGAGTGCTTGAAGGTATATCTTTAGATCTTGCAATCGAATCTTTTTGTTTCTTGTTTTATCACTAGTTTAGTTTATAAAAGAAAACTACCCAAAAAATGGAATTGAGTTTGTCTCATACGCTTCGTCTTTTTAATATCTTTCGTGAGTATGATGAAAAGGAAAATTGTGCTCAAGTGCTAGAAGAAGAATGCATTAGAATGTTTGGTACTAGATCTTTGTATGATGAGCATGATTGCAATGTTGTTAGTATGAATTCCTTGAATATCCATTATGCTAATGATATGCAAAGCCACAAGCTTGGGGAAGCTATGTTTGATGAATATGATATTTTTTTGTCCCCAAGTTTTGATATGCAAAGTTGTTATGATGAAAGCATGCCTCCTATTTATGATGATTATATTGATGAAAGTGGGTTTGGAAGAGTGTCAACTTTAGGAAGTAGTGATCCCACTATTTTGGAGGATGTTGAATCTTATTGTGGTGAATACGAAAGTGGATTTGGAAGAGTGTCAACTTTATTTAGTGATTCCACTATCTTGGGAGTGGTTTCAATCGATTATGATGAGAACAAAGTTGCTACTTATGATGATTATTGTGATGAAACTTACGCTATAAAAAGTAGTGATGATTATATTTATAAAACTTGTCATGATTATGATTACCCTTTTTTTGAACATTACTCTTTTAATGTGGAAACAATTTTTAGCATTCGAGTCTCTTATGATACTCCCACTATTCCGAATGAGAAGAATTTTGCTTGCATGGAGAGTAGTAAATTTTTTATGCAAGTAGGTCATGAAAAGAATGCTTTATGTGCTGGTTATATTGTTGAATTCATTCATGATGCTACTAAAAATTATTATGAGGGAGGAACATATGCTTGTAGGAATTTTGCAATAATATCAAGTTTCCTCTCTATGTGCTTAATGTTTTGAAGTTATGCTTGTTTAGCCTTCCTATGCTAGTTGATTATTGTTCCCATAAGTTGTTTGCTCACAAAATCCCTATGCATAGGAAGTGGGTTAGACTTAAATGTGCTAGTCATATGCTTCATGATGCTCTGTTTATGTTTAAATTCTTATCTGTTGTGTGAGCATCATTGTCATCATCATGCCTAGCTAGAAAGGCACTAAAGAAAAGCGCTTGTTGGGAGACAACCCAATATTTACCCTTACTGTTTTTGTGTTTCCACATGATTATGCTACTGTAGTAATCATGTTTTATAGCTTTTCTTTCAATAAAGTGCCAAGAAAGACCTTTAGGATAGCTTACGGTGATAGTTGTGTTGATCCTGCTGAAAATCAGAAACTTTTGCACCCAGTAAATTATTATTTTTAATTCACAGAGACGTGCTTATGATCTGATTCTTTATGCTCTGGATTGGTAAAAAAAATTTCTTAGGACTTCCTAATTTGTTAGGAGTTTTGTAGTTCCAGAAGTACACGTTTGATACAGATTACTACAGACTATTCTGTTTTTGGCGGATTCTGTTTTCTATGTGTTGTTTGCTTATTTTGATGAATCTATGAGTAGTATCGGAGGGTATGAACCATATATAAGTTGGAGTACAGTAGATATTACACTAATATGAATTTAGAATGATTTCATTATAGTACCTAAGTGGTAGATTTCTTTTCTTATACTAACGGAGCTTACGAATTTTCTGTTGAGTTTTGTGTTGTGAAGTTTTCAAGTTTTGGGTAAAGATTCGATGGACTTTGGAATAAGGAGTGGCAAGAGCCTAAGCTTGGGGATGCCCAAGGCACCCCAAGGTAATATTCAAGGACAACCAAGAGCCTAAGCTCGGGGATGCCCCGGGAAGGCATCCCCTCTTTCGTCTTCGTTCATCGGTAACTTTACTTTGAGCTATATTTTTATTCACCACATGATATGTGTTTTGCTTGGAGCGTCATTTTATTTTGTTACTATTTGCTTTCTGTTATTTAGAATAATGTTTTGCATCTTTATTTTCAATAAAAATGTCAAGGATAGCCTTTGCCATGCTTATTTTGCTAGTATACATGTTGCTGTTTGAAAACAGAAAGTTTGCCGCTGTTGCAAAAATTCCCTAGAAAAGTCAGAGAATGATATAATGTTGAAAGTTTTTTCATAATGAGCTCTGATAAATCTTCTACAGCTTAGTATTTTCTCATAATTTTTGGACTTAGGGAAGTATGATGAATCTTGCATTCTTTACAGACTATACTGTTTTGGCAGATTAATGTTATGTTTGCATTGTTTGCATATGCTTGGTTGTTTAATGATTCTGTTCGAGGATAGGAGTACTAAATATGCAGAGCCATTTAGTATGCAATGTTGAATAATAATTTTGGTGATTTGTTACAGTAGAAAATGATAAGGTTTTGCATTGGTCTATACTAACCTATCTCACAAGTTCTTGTTGAGTTTGTTGTGGATGAAGCTTTTGATAAAAAGAAGAGAAACCATGATATGGGAGGAATTAAGGAGACATAAAAGCTCAAGCTTGGGGATGCCCAAGGCACCCCAAGATAATATTTCAAGAAGTCTCAAGCATCTAAGCTTGGGGATGCCCCGGTATGCATCCCACCTTTCTTCTTCAACAACTATCGGTTAGTATCGGTTGAGCCTAAGTTTTTGCTTCTTCACATGAATTGTGCTATCCTTGTAATGTTATTTTATTTTGTTTTGCTTGTTGTTTGAATACAATACCAAGATCTGAAATTCTTAAATGGGAGAGAGTCTTTGCATAGTTACACAATTATTTAGCTACTCATTGATCTTCACTTATATCTTTTTGGAGTAGTTTTTCATTTACTTGTGTGCTTCACTTATATCCTATGAGTAAATGGTTGAATGAGTTGATTGTAATAAATCTGAAATTATATATGTCTCATTTGCTTATCCCATGGGGAGTTATGACTTCACATCTAAGAAGTAGAGGTTGTAAATTTATTGAAGGTTAGCAAGCATTGTATTGGTCATTTGAACAATTCATGAAAGAATATTGAAGGAAGAGAGATTTCATATATAAATAAACTATCCTAGACATCTTTTATAATTGGAGCACTCATTAAGTATGACATGCTAAAGAGTTGATGTTGGACAAGGAAGACAACATAATGGGTTATGTTTTCGCACATCTCAGTTAAAGTATATTGTCATGGATCATTCAAACATGTTGAGCTTGCCTTTCCCCCTCATGCTAGCCAAAATTCCTTGCACCAAGTAGAGATACTACTTGTGCATCCAAATATCCTTAAACCCAGTTTTGCCATGAGAGTCCACCATACCTACCTATGGGTTGAGTAAGATCCTTCAAGTATGTTGTCATCGGTGCAAGCAATAAAAATTTCTCTCTAAATATGTATGATTTATTAGCGTGAAGAAAATAAGCTTTATACGATCTTGTTATGGAAGCAATATAAGCGACAGACTGCATAATAAAGGTCCATATACAAGTGGCAATATAAAGTGACGTTCTTTTGCATTAAGATTTTGTGCATCCAACCCTAAAAGCGCATGACAACCTCTGCTTCCCTCTGCGAAGAGCCTATCTTTTACTTTATGTCTTTTACTTTATGTGTGAGTCAAGGTGATCTTCACCTTTCCCTTTTTCATTTTATCCTTTGGCAAGCACCTCGTGTTGGGAAGATCCTGATATATATATCCAATTGGATGTAAGTTAGCATGAACTATTATTGTTGACATCACCCAAAGGTGAATACGTTGAGAGGCAACACTATAAGCCCATATCTTTCTCAGTGTCCGATTGAAACTCCACAACCATTAGTATTGCATGAGTGTTAGCAATTGTAGAAGACTATATGATAGTTGAGTATGTGGAGTTTGCTAAATCAAAGCTCTGACATAGACCCTTCCTGAAAATAAGATGAATTGTAATTGTTTGATGACTGAGAATGAAGTTTGCTAGCTTTCAATAAAGTTTATGGTCTAACATGTGAATAGCTTGTTACTTGATCTTGAGAAGTTTTATGAGATGAACTACTGTTATGACATATAATCATGCTAGAAAAGGTGATTGAAATTATCATTGATCAAACTTGTGCACCTTCTAGCATTCACACTTCATAAATTCTTTCTTTATCATTTACCTACTCGAGGACGAGCAGGAATTAAGCTTGGGGATGCTGATACGTCTCCAACATATCTATAATTTATGAAGCATTCATGCTATTTTATTATCTGTTTTCAATGATTATGGGCTTTATTATACACTTTTATATTACTTTTGGGACTAACCTACTAACCGGAGGCCCAACCCATATTACTGTTTTATTGCCTGTTTCAGTATTTCGAAGAAAAGGAATATCAAACAGAGTCCAAACAAAACGAAACCTTCGGGAGCGTGATTTTTGGAAAGGATATGATACGGGAGACTTGGAGTTGAAGCCAGGGGAGGTTCGAGGAAGATAGGAGATAGGAGGGCGCGCCCACCCCCCTGGGTGCGCCCTTTGTCTCCTGGGCCACTCGAGGCTCCCCCGACCAACTTTTTCGCCTATATAAGTCCACGTACCCTAAAAACATCGAAGACGAAGATAGATCAGGAGTTCCGCCGCCGCAAGCCTCCGTAGCCACCAAAAACCTCTCGGGAGCCCGTTCCGGCACTCTCCATGACAAGGAGGGAGTAGTTCACCCTCGGGGCTGAGGGTATGTACCAGTAGCTATGTGTTTGATCTCTCTCTCTCTCTCTCTCTCTCTCGTGTTCTCTCTATGGCACGATCTTGATGTATCGCAAGCTTTGCTATTATAGTTGGATCTTATGATGTTTCTCCCCCTCTACTCTCCTGTGATGAATTGAGTTTTCCTCTTGAAGTTATCTTATCGGATTGAGTCTTAAAGATTTGAGAACACTTGATGTATTTCTTGCCGGGCTTATCTGTGGTGACAATGGGATTTCACGTGCCACTTGATGTATGTTTTGGTGATCAACTTGCGGGTTCCGCCCATGAACCTATGCATAGGGGTTGGCACACATTTTCTTCTTAACTCTCCGGTAGAAACTTTGGGGCACTTTTTGATGTACTTTGTGTTGGTTGGATGAATCTGAGATTATGTGATGCATATCGTATAATCATGCCCACGGATACTTGAGGTGACAATGGAGTATCTAGGTGACATTAGGGTTTTGGTTGATTTGTGTCTTAAGGTGTTATTCTAGTACGAACTCTTGAATCGATCGATCCGGAAGAATAACTTTGAGGTGGTTTCGTACCCTACCATAATCTCTTCGTTTGTTCTCCGCTATTAGTGGCTTTGGAGTGACTCTTTGTTGCATGTTGAGGGATTGTTATATGATCTATCTATGTTATTATTGTTGAGAGAAGTTGCACTAGTGAAAGTATGAACCCTTGGCCTTGTTTCCTACCATTGCAATACCGCTTACGCTCACTTTTATCATTAGTTACCTTGCTGTTTTTATAATTTCAGATTACAAAAACCTTTATCTACCATCCATATTACACTTGTATCACCATCTCTTCACCGAACTAGTGCACCTATGCAATTTACCATTGTATTGGGTGTGTTGGGGACACAAGAGACTCTTTGTTATTTGGTTGCAGGGTTGCTTGAGAGAGACCATCTTCATCCTACGCCTCCTACTGATTGATAAACCTTAGGTCATCCACTTGAGGGAAATTTGCTACTGTCCTACAAATCTGTGCACTTGAAGGCCCAACAACGTCTACAAGAAGAAGGTTGTGTAGTAGACATGCGGGTGCCGCCACACCATCTCGCGTCGGGTTACACGCAGGATGACGAGCGCGGGCGCAACCGAAACTGACACATGAGGGTGGCCCCGGATGTGCCTGCGGTCCACCTGTCATGGACCCTCGAGGCAGGCCGCTTGGGTGCAGTCGTACGGACAGATCAGACGACGCGAAGAGGCCTTGAGAGGCCCCTGGTCACACGACTAGCAAACAAATAGGGTACTCCAGCATCCTTTGTAGGAGTAATTGCGTCGAGGATACACACAATCTTTCCGACATATCTTAAAATTAATATTGTGGATTGATATAGTTGTATACATTCATTTTTTTATTTTTATGCGGTCATATATTTGTTTTCTTTTAAAATTTTCCAATATGGATCGAGCATGTACAATGCCATGTGGTTTCGGACATTAAAGAATGATTTAGGCTTATATTGAATTAATTGCTTATATTTGGTGGGCATTAACAAATTATTCGCCCATGTATTCATTTAATTATGTATTGTTTGGTTGGCACTAGGGAATATTTTACACCTTATTTGAACAAATATTGCATTGTGTAACTGGCATTGAAAATAGATTTTATGCGGATATTCGTGAATTTATGCCCCACACACCAGCCTGTGCTGAGGTCGCGATGCAGCACCCAGCTAGCCCGAGCAAACCAGCACGGCACGAGGCCAACGGTGCTGACCCCCAACCATGCTGACTGCCGACCCCACGCACGCCCCTGGCCGGCTAGCACGAGCGAACCAGCCCGCACGTGGCACATGGAGGTTGACATGTGGGTGCAGCCACACCATCCTGTGTGGGGTAACACACAAGATGTCGAGCGTGGGTGCGACCGAAAGTGCCGCACGACGGTGTCCCCAGACGTGCCCGCGGTCCACCCATATGGATCACTGAGGCGTGTCACCTGGGTGCGCGCCATCTAGGAAGATCGGACGGCGGAGAGAGCCCCTGAGAGGCCCCCGCGGCATGCGACCGGCAAACAGATAACGTAGAGTGCACTCTCGCCCGCGAAGCCCCCTAGGAGGCGGGTACTCCAGCGTCCTTTGTAGAAATAATTATGCCTCGTGGCCGAGGAAGCACAAATCTTTCTCACATATCTTAAAATTAATACTTGGGTTGGTACATTTGTACACATTCATAATTTTGTATTTTTATGGGGTCATATATTTGTTTTCTCTTCAAATTTTGCAATGTGGATCGATCATGTACTATGCCATGTGGTTTTAGCCAGTAAAATATGATTTATGCTTATACTGAATTAATTGTGTGCATACATTTGTTGGCCATTAACAAATTATTTGCTCACGTATTCATTTAATTCTGTATGGTCTGGTTGGCACTACAGAATATTTCAGACCTTATCAGAACAAATATTGCTTGGTATAACTAGCATTAAAAATAGATTTTGTGCAGATATTCATGAATCTATGCCATAATTAAAAATATCTTCTATGCAAGATGTTACCCCCCCCCCCCCTTGTCATACCAAGTCTATATATACTTCTCAATGCATAGAGTGATCTTCATCAGTTTACATATCAAAATGTCTAAACTTACTCATCTTCGACAAGTGATTGCTCTATGTTTCTTTTTTAATGCACTTCAAACTAGAGGTGTTCGGCTACACCCCGCGGTTCTAGAGGTAATTGTATGATGCATTGCAACATTATATAATTTTATTTAAGTAAGATGTGTTGTGTATTGAAGTAGGAACTAGTATTTTCTCTAGTGCCATATATTATGTTATACCGTGTCATGCTAGAGTTGTAATAAATCGAAGAGGTTATGGTATGATGGGAGGAGTATTTTTTAAGTAATTCAGATCCTAAAGGGTTACTAAACATACAAAGATCGTGATTGCCATATGTAATAGTACCTATTGTATCAAATACTATGCAATGAAAATTATGTGGTGCAATAACCATATGTAATAGTACTGTAAACTATAAGAAGTGGCACTAACATATCACAAGTAGGCCGAGTAGGATAAGAATTTCAATTACAAGATGGCTTGGCTATTTTCAGATTCAAAAATTGTATTGTTGTGAAGTCTATGCTTGAGCAAAGGTTTTGATATTATGTCCCCGGGCATATACGTGCATATTCATATGCCAGTTTATCTTTTTTTTATGATTTCATCTGCATGATAAATACATGCATATCAGTTCAAACCGACATACTACCATGCTAACCTACTTGCCATGAAAGTGATATTAGTCAATGGCAGCCTTTAGGGTGTTGTTTATACACAAATGCATTAAGAATTACTATTATAATTGGAAGTGGTTTTATATCTCTATTTTTTCAACACATTATTAGCAAGATATGGGGCATTCCTTGTTCCATTTAGGTACTATTTGCTTTGCTAGAAGAAAACTTATTTTCCCGGGGAATTGGCGGAATGACTTGCACACTTTCACAACTAGATTTGTCATTTACTTTATTTTTGTTTTAGCTGTTTATCATAAAAAAATTAGATTGAAGTAGGCATCTATATGCGAGTAAATTATAGGAAAACTAGCAGAATGTACCTAGAAAAAAGTTATTTGGTGTTATTTTTGGCCATTCATATGAGTTGTAAGTTAATTCAATTCACCACTACAATTACAATAATGTAGCATTCAAAATATAAAAAAATGAGCATATCCAAATATCTACATCTTGATGAAGCATGAAGTTTCTTAGTGAAAATAGTTCTATTAACACTGTCCTAATTTATTGGTAAGGATATATATATATATATATATATATATATATATATATATATATATATATATATATATATATATATATGCCAACATAATACTGAGGATATTTGTGGTATGTGGCTCGCTGCATAGCCATGGGCTTATTGATATCTCTCTTTCCACCCACCCCATATCATTGTATTATAGCGGTGTTTCTTGTTTAGTTTCTAGCATAATTTCCATTAGAGAATGTTCCATCCAAAATCATACAGACTACGTGGGTGTTTACTTTTGTCTTAATTATTTGGTGCATCTAAAATCAATTTATAGTAGTCTGGTTGTGGATTTATACAAGAATTATGAGTTTTCACTATTTTAAAAGATGCCATGAAGATTTTTAGAGGAACACAAAGTGATTTCCACTAGAAAAACAAAAGATATATGAGAAAGATTGGGCACACAACATTTCTTCTTGACATGTTGTGACAAAAGTAGATTAGTTAGCACTAATTGTGTCTGGATCCATGTAGTAACTCGAACAAACTATTTGTAGCTTGCAAGCGGCTCTTCTAACGATTTCATGTATCCCCATAGAGAATAGCCCCCCTTGATTTTGAAAAAAAAAAACAAGTTTAAGCATTCTCCATTTGTACAATGTTTAATTGCATGTTTTCCTCATCCTTTTTCCTAGTTGTTGTGTATGTTGTTTATATGGGAGCTTTCATTGTGCAGTTTGCGGTACACCAAACACCTTATGGAGGTCCTAGTGACAACTACTATGGCTTACATGCCACGATGGATGTGTACGGCCACAAACTAAAACCAGGCCAGTGGAGTACGGCTGCAATTTGGGTTAGTCATCATGGAGACGGTGCTACGTCAAGCTTTAATTCGATTCAAGCTGGCTGGCATGTAAGGATCACCCCCCCCCCCCCCCCCTGCATCTAGACATTTCCTTTGAATTCGAACCTCAACATGCTGAGTAGTAGTCAATTACTACAGGCATTCTACTGCAATAATAAAGACGTGACCTTGGCTCCATTCCAGCTTAGAAAAACATCGGAAACATCACAAATAATACTTCTGTATTGACTAGATGCATGGGCTACACGCCCCAACCTCCAAAACAACTAAATTACAATTGTATTTTCTTCCAGTATGGTCTGTAATCCATCACTAAAAAATAGCAGCTAGTCCTAAAAAATTATCTAAGAAACATCAGTTGTTTTAACATCAATGGAACTATTTGGGAAGAAAACTCGCCAAATATTTATTTGTTCTTACATTCGTATGTGAGAGAATGTTTTTCACTTGTACACCTTATTTTACAGATTTATCCAGAGCGTTATGGCGACTCACGTCCTCACTTCTATACCCAATGGACGGTAATGTGTTAATGTTGCTATGAATAATCAGCTGACAAGTGATCTCACTCTAAATGGAAACATCATACCATATCATGTTTTTGACCAATGCATGCACATGCATGGTACAGAGAGACGGACATGAAGCAACTGGATGCTTCAACATGGATTGCCCTGGCTTCGTACGGGCGAATGGCGCTGCCATATCTCCAGGTGATGCTATACAACCAGTTTCTGATGTTCCCCATGGGTACATACAGAGTATCACACTACGAGTGCTTAAGGTGCGAGTGCCATCTTTTTTTATATTTTACATTACATTGTCATGCTATTTTTAATGCCAATAGTTTCCTCATTAAGTCATATCACATGGACGATAGTACTTTAGCCTGGATTGTACTCAAGTGTGTACAAAATTGTGTGACTTTCGCTATTGATTCACATAGTTTTACTTAACTCGAATACTAAACGATCGCAGGACAAAAAAAGCGGAGACTGGTGGGTGTACTACGGCTTCAATAGCGTTCCTACGGGGGTGGGATATTTCCCAAAGTCATTGTTCACCTACCTGGCAAATAAGGCAAACCAGTTGGCATTTGGTGGTGCTGTGGTTGCCCACAGGGCGGCTTCAACTCCTCCGATGGGTAGCGGTTCCTTCCCTAATGGTGGTCAAGGGCGCGCTGCTTCTTTCACTAACCTTGGTATCATTGACGAGGAGGGGAACAGCAAGCCCATCATGGCAGACTTTCCCACGTTAGTTACTAATAACAAATGCCACTTTATTACTCCTATCAATCATGCTGCATGCCTTTATGGCGGTCCTGGAGGTTGTGTGAGATAAGATGTAAGAACCTTTTATTGAGCTAGCTCGCTCCATATTGTTACTCGCCTAATGAAATAACATGGAGGAGATGACAAATTATGCAAAGACTGTCCGCTTCTTTACATTGTATTACACCAACATTAATTACTTGCTTACATCAATTTTGAAGAATAGTTCACAAAAATTCAAAACAATTATAAATTTTGCAAATATATCATGCATTTCAAAAATAAAAATAAAAGTAAAATGAAAGACAAAAAATAGAAAAGGAAAAAGGGAAATGAAAAAGCCACAAACAGGGGAAAGAAAAATAAGAAAAAATCAATTGTTTCACAAACGGGTGGGATAGCCTACTAGTTGCGTGTTCGAAGCCGGTCGCGTGGATATTTGTTGGGAGTTTTACAGAAAATAGAATGGGATATTGGCCGGCCCAGATAAGAGTGCCTTCAGCGCTAGTTAACGAAATGCACGTTAACGGGCGTTGAAGGTGCCGAATAGGAAATACCCAGCAAATCCACACGCCCGCTCCCAATGTGTCCTGGCATAGAGAACATTTTTTTTTTCATTTTCTCTTCATTTTTTTCTCTTTTGTTTCTTTTCCTTTTATTTTCTGTTTTTATATTTTGGTTCTTAAAATAAATTTCATCATTACAAAAGTGTTGTAATTTTTTTTTAATTTTTTTAACAAATTCAAGAAAATGTTCCAAGATTTCAAAAGCTGTTCATTTTTTTAAAAAAATGTGTGTGAATTTTTAAAAATGTTCATGAATTACAAAAAAATGTTCTTTATTTCAAGAAGGTTCTTGAATTCAAATAAATCATACAAATCTAAAAAAGTTCATGGATTTCCAAAACAAATGGCGAATATGTAAATTGTTGCCCAGAAGCGGGATCGAGGAAGCGGGAGTGCTGGCACTCCAGAAGCAAGAACCAGGAAATGACAATATGGTGCCCGTGGCATCACACTGGGTGGAAGCGATGATGGCGGTGCCCTAGGTGTAACCGGCAACGGCTTGTGAGCTGTCAGCCGTAAGAACGATGTCGGTACCCAGCATGGAACCGGCCGTGGTGGTGGTCGCCATGCTGAGGTCGTGGCCATGGGACAGGTGCACGAGGTTGAAGTGATGAGGACATGACTACCTTGGATAAGACCAAAAATATTTCATACATGCATATTTGTCAGGTGATTTCTAGTGCAAACTATTCAATAATATATTTATGTTATCCAGAACAAAAATACTTCACATACTTTTGTGTTTTGTCTAATTGCAGGTGTATGGGACATTTGTACAATCCACATATGAAGATAAGGAAAAAGGAGAAGTTTAGGTGCTGTTCAAAAAGTCTTCTCACGTCATTTTTGGGCCAAGAGAAGATAGAGTCCAAGTCTCTCACGTTCTGGATTCAGATTCGGACTGCACAGACATACCTGACTCAAAACGGCAACAACTTTTTCATACGGACTCCGAATTGGGTGATTCTTTTTTTGTTGGAAAGTAGATTTCATGCTCTTTCCAGAACAATTGGAATCACCTTAAAATTCATCCGGAGCGTTGAGTTATGGATGAAACAATCTGACACTGCACCAGAATCCGAGTCAAACTACAAGTCCAAAGGTGTTATGTCACCTCCACTTGGGCCCATTGGCCTTGTACGACCTAGGGTTAGTTTTAGGCTGCCTTGGGACGTCCTCCCACCTCCTTGACCGCCACCCCTTGCTCCTATATAAGTAGATCCATCTAGTAGCTTTTCGCTTGGGATTTGTTTAGTTAAAAGTTAGCTATTGTAACTTTGTGTACTTCGTTTGTGTCCAACGACAAGACCAAGACCGCTTACAGATCCCCACCATTATCAATACTTCATATATATTCGCAATATTCAGATTGCTTTATCATATTCTTGCTTGTTCTTCGATTGCTTGCAGGAATAGACCTTCGTGGTCAGGCTGATCGTGCTTCCGGCACCGTCAGTAACCTTAGGAGATTGGTTTAGCGATTGCTAAGGCGCAACGTCGTGCACGTTTGTAGTCGGATCATCAAAGTCGACTCCACCAAATCGATAGTTATCATCTCATCGAAAGATCGGGACACTCCGCCCCTATCAAGTGGTATCAGTTTTCAGGTTGCTCGGTGAGATTTTACAGTTTTTCATAGTTTAGATCGCATCTGTCATTCATACCTACAGTCCATGAAAAAGCCACAAAAAAAGTTAGATCTGTTCATACTTTATCCAAGCCAGTCTGAGCCTTTGCAATTTTCTATTCATTGCTTGCATAGTTGAATTATCGGTTGCATCGTCGTGTCGGTTGCTGGTCTTAGTGTCTAGTTCCTTTAGAGTTTCGAGTTCTGTTCACATTAGTCACACCGTCGCTGCATCATTATCCCATCCGCTGTCCACCATCACAATCATAGTTGAGATCACTCACATCTTCGCCTGATCCAATCTGCATCTTATCTAGTTTGTCTTGGAAAGAGGGAGAAAAAGAAGATAGAGAAAAAAAGAGAAAAAAGGAAAGAAAAAAAAGAAAAAGAGAGAGAAGAAAAAGAAAAAAAGCGTGAGGAAAAAAAGAGAGAAGAAAAAAAATCGGATCTATCTAGAATCAATCTCGTACCTGAATTCGGATTAGAATCTGTTTTGCGCACTGTTCAGTAAAACAGATGTATCTTCCTCATACGAAGTCCGTTTTGGCTCCGTGAATACTCAAATTGAAGCTAGCGACGAGCCGTATGTAAATAGTTGCAGAAACTAGTTCAATATTTGACACCTCAAAATCGGCTTCTAAATAGGTCTTTTTGCCTTCTGAAGTTCGTGAACACAGCTTGTTCCAATTTTTCAGGCCAGTTTTAGAATTCTTTGACTCCTCATATCAACTCGGAATTGAGTGATTCTTTTTGCATTGGAAAGCTTGAGTTAGTAGCATTCTTTGCAAGAATTTATCAGAAAATTGGCTCAAACTTTTCAAGAGAAAAGTTGGAGAGAGAGTTGTTGTATATCCTGCTTGGCAGTTGTTTTTCATCATTATCTTCACTTATATCTTGCTGTCAAGAGCTACTTAGTATCCTTCATTGATGCTAGTTGTGCTATGCCGTGACCTCATTAGTATTCTAGGCTCGCGTCTCTAGTCCGGTCTAGCCTAGGACCAGCACAGTACCATCGTTGAGCGTTTATTCAACATTGCATCTTTGAATTGATTATTGCTAATCTTTTGCTACCATATATAGCCAACCCAGCTCCACATATTTCTACACCGTGTATACGTACGCTCCCCTGGCAATCGCTTTACTCAATATTCGGAGTTACTTGACACCGTTGGTTGCCGATCACTGCCTGCTGCATGGTAAGAACTTGTAAGACATTGATATTTGCTTTACTGTGAGCGTTTTACCACCACATCCTAGTAGTTATAGGAACATTATTTTTGGATTTTGTTTCTTCTTCTCCTAATCATGACAGGATCCAGAGTCAATTCATGGGCTTTGTCGATCGCGGGAGACATGCCACCACCTATGCAAATACCACAACCGTCACGAGAGGTGCACAAACATCCAAATGCACATGATCAGGTTCATGTTTCTATACCACCATTTAATGGCCGTTTTAGACCTGCTTTATATATTGAATGGGAGTTAGACATAAATAATATATTTGCTTCCCATAATTTTGATGAACGTAAAAAAGTTACGGTTGCGGTTGGTTCTTTCACTGGTTATGCTCTAGTTTGGTGGAGTGAATATTGTCGGTTACACCCTGATTATGTACCTAATACTTGGGATGATTTAAAACATGTCATGAGAGATAGATTCGTCGATGTCTATTATACTCGTGGCATGATTAAAAACTGGAACATTTAAAACAAGGTAGTGACACCGTAACAAAATATTATGATGATTTACAAACTACCTTGTTGCACTCATTTTTAGAAGAAAGTGAAGAAGATTTTATGGATAGATTTTGGGGAGGATTAAACCATAATATTCAGGAGATACTAATTCATGAAGAGTGTTATGCTATGGACCATTTGTTTCGTCTTGCTTGCAAAGCTGAACAGGAAA
This sequence comes from Triticum aestivum, assembly GCF_018294505.1. Lineage (NCBI taxonomy): Eukaryota > Viridiplantae > Streptophyta > Magnoliopsida > Poales > Poaceae > Triticum > Triticum aestivum. Next base: position 623,650,440 of record NC_057804.1, read on the forward strand.
TAAAACGACGTGTTACCCACAAGGAGAACAAGCGCACGGTGCACATTCCAACTGTTGATACAGATGTTTATTCAACTACTAGGCGTACTATGACAACCACATCCGTTGTTGCGAGGACTACATCATCTCCACCATGTGACACATCACCATCGAGAGTGCTTGCATCATCTGAGGTGACTATAAGAGGTAATGACAAAGGTATAGATTTTCCACTTTTACATGAGAATGATGCATGCCTAGTTAACTTGAATACATCATGTGTTGAGATACCCACTACTTTGATCACACCACCTATTTTAGAGGATTATATTGATAATTTGACTTTGCCATGTGATCAAACAACTGAAATACCAACAATTTTGAGAGAACCCATTGAATTAACTGTTGATGCAAAAGAATCAATGTTTAATCATTTTGATATGACCTCTAATCTTGGTGATGATTCTGTGTCGAATGACTCATTGCATGTTTGCTTATCTAAGCATGTTGTAGAATGTAAATTTGATTCAAATAAGGTTTATTCACCAATGTTGGGATGGTTTAATGATGAACATTGTCAATCTTTTGAAATAAATAATAGCTTCACTTATATGTGCAAACTGAGTTGCAATATTTTCATGCCTTCTAGTTCTTGTGCTAATTTATTGGCTTTAGATTTTATGAACTATGCAAGTTACTCATCTATTCATGTGTCATATATGCAAAAATCAAGGGAAGTAAAAATGGATGACGTATACATATACAACATGTACACCTTGTCTCTTTTGTTAGACACATTTCAGATTAAGCAACGCCGAGGACGGCTTTGTTTTCAATAAGGGGAGGATGATGAGGACATGATTACCTTGGATAAGACCAAAAATATTGCATACAAGCATATTTGTCAGGTGGTTTCTAGTGCAAACTATTCAATAATATATTTATGTTATCCAGAACAAAAATACTTCACATACTTTTGTGTTTTGTCTAATTGCAGGTGTATGGGACATTTGTACAATCCACATATGAAGAAAAGGGAAAAGGAGAAGTTTAGGTGTTGTTCAAAAAGTCTTCTCACGTCACTTTTGGGCCAAGAGAAGATAGAGTCCAAGTCTCTCACGTTCTGGATTCAGATTCAGACTGCACAGACATACCTGACTCAAAACACCAACAACTTTTTTATACGGACTCCGAATTGGGTGATTCTTTTTTTGTTGGAAAGTAGATTTCATGCTCTTTCCAGCACAATTGGAATCACCTTAAAATCCATCCGGAGCATTGAGTTATGGATGAAACAATCTGACGCTGCACCAGAATCCGAGTCAAACTACAAGTCCAACGGTGTTACGTCAGCTCCACTTGGGCCCATTGGCCTTGTACGACCTAGGGTTAGTTTTAGGGCCTCTTTGATTCGCAGGATTTTGAGAACGTAGGAATAGGAAAAACATAGTATTGGTGTGTCATGTCCACTTGAATCCTGTAGGATTAGCAAGTAGTGTTTGATTACACATGAAAAGTAAAGGAATTGTAAAAAGAGGTTGGAATGGATGTTAGATTTTCTATGAAATGTAGTACAAAATATTCCAAAGGAAAAATTCCCATGGGATTTAATCCTATGAATCAAAGGACAAACATAGGAAAAATTCCAAAGGATTTTAATCCCTCAAAAATCCTATTGAATTCCTTGGAATCAAAGGAGCCCTTAGGCTGCCTTGGGACGTCCTCCCACCTCCTTGGCCGCCACCCCTTCCTCCTATATAAGTAGATCCATCTAGTAGCTTTTTGCTTGGGATTTGTTTAGTTAAAAGTTAGCCATTGCAACTTTGTGTACTTCGTTTGTGTCCAACGACCAGACCAAGACCGCTTACAGATCCCCACCATTATCAATACTTCATATATATTCGCAATATTCAGATTGCTTTATCATATTCTTGCTTGTTCTTCGATTGCTTGCAGGAATAGACCTTCGTGGTCAGGCTGATCGTGCTTCCGGCACCGTCAGTAACCTCAGAAGATTGGTTTAGCGATTGCTAAGGCGCAACGTCGTGCACGTTTGTAGTCGGATCATCAAAGTCGACTCCACCAAATCGATAGTTATCATCTCATCGAAAGATCGGGACACTCCGCCCCTATCATGAAGTCAGTTAGTGTCGACCGGTCGTGGGAAAGGCAATGCCGCCCGTGGCGCCGCAACACAGCAGTTATTGGCAATGCCTATAGAGGCGAAGCATAGGTCACAATGACCAAATGTGGGGACACGGCGATGCAGGACGCGGCCGGCTCATGGAAGATTTAGGGCTCACCATGTTAGCACCACTACCCCAACTGGACCTGAAGCCGATGAGAAGCCCGACCCAACTTATGATGGGGCCGAAGCAATGATACAGTGTGTATGGTATCTCAAAAAAAAGTAAAGTGTGTGTGCAGGAGCAATCCCAAGGTCACCGGTAATGAGTGGCATCTGCATCATCTTGATCGTTTTGAACTAAGGTTGAGTTGTATGACATTCATGAGTCATTTTGGGTTAAGATAGCCATGTTGAATTTATCACCAACTATGGCATATTATACTGTCCGTAAGAAAGTTTTGGGCTAAATTGGGATGGTTTGTGCAACGTTCTCTGTACTCGTTTTGGCAGAGATCATCGTCGGCTTATGATCTGTCAGTTTTATGCAGTTCGTCGGTCCACAATCGTGCAGAATAGTGCTTTCCATATGCAAAAATGATGACACGGAATAAATTCATGAAGAAGTCTACCTTGAACTAATCCAGCACTTGGTGACTTGGAGCATATTTTGGACAACCACCTCTCGTTATGTTTTTAATTAAGAATTATTTTTGGAAATCATGAAAACATTTCAAATTGGTGAGCGTTATGTTTTTCGGAATATTTTTCAAATTCACGAATATTTTATGAATACACGAGCATTTTTAACATTATTGATGAAACTGGAAATATTTTTTGATTATCTGAACAGTTTGTACAAATTCTTGAATATTTTTCGAATTGATGAACATTTTTTGAAACCTGTGAACAATTTTAAATTTTGAATCTTTTAAAAAAATCAGTAACAGTTTTTGAATCCATGAATTTTTATGATTTCTGGGTCATTGTCTCCAAATTTCATAACTCTTTGGAATTTTGGAACCTTTTGTAATCCCCAATTATTTTAGTGAAGAATAAAACAAAAAAACAGCAACATGGGGCGTCCAGCCCCATAAATCGGCTGACCCAAATATGTGCGGCGGGGAAGGATGGTGCATCCCGCTGAATTGAGGGGAGCCCCTATTAGGGGCCGTGCGCGCCGGGGGGCGCGAGGTGCCCCCTTGTTTTTTTCCTCAAGAATTCAAAAAAAATCTGACTTTCAAAAAACGTTCACACGTTCAAAATAGAATTTCACCGAATTGAATAATAGCTCTCGAATTCAAAAAATTATTCGACATTCAAAAGAAAGAATATTTTTTTAATTTTAATGAACATTTTTTTATTTTGGTGCACAGTTTTTATGAGCATATTTTAATATTGATGAACATTTTTGGCATTTGATAAATAAATTTTGAATTCGATAAAACTTTTTTGAACTTGATGAAAAAAACCAAGATTTTTAAAAACAAGGAATGGACATATTTAGAATTTGATGAACATTTTTTAAAATGATGAACGCATTTTGAATTTGATGAACATTTTTTTAATTCGCTGAACAAATGCTGAAGTTTGATGAGCATTTTTTAAATCCTGATAAACAAAAGTTTAAGACGACGAACCTTTTTTATTGTTGAACATTGTTTACATTGATGGACCTTTTTCAATTCGATGAACAAAAAAAATCGCTAATTTGAAAAGAAAGTTCGCCAAAAAAAACTGAGAAGTAAAAAAAATTGCAAAAAAAAGGAAATAAAAATCAAAAAAGGAAAAAGAAGAAACAACAACCGGGGTTGGCTCTCAGGCGCGCATTACGCGGGCCGCAGCCCATTAAGTGTTTTTTTGCTCACTCGCTCGCTAAGGAGTAATGCTGGACTCACGGACAAGTACGGGCGTTTTACGGGGCTCTCTTCTAAACTAATCTCTCTGCCCCCCTAATTTCAGGGGGTGTGGGACCTTCCTCCTCCAATCTTCAATTCTAATGGTCCATGTCAAACCGTCAGTGAACCTCCGTAATAACCCCCCCGTTGATGTAGCATTACTCCTCGCTAAGGGTCTTCGCTCGCTCACTCGGGTCTTCCAGGTTGACCACCTAACTTGACCGGGCTTCTTTATGAGGCATGTGACCAGTTGAGTTTTAGAGGGGAAAAAATAGGGAAAAAATAAAAAAATATCATAAAAAGAAGAAAAGGTCACTGAATTCGATGAATGTTGGCAAATTTAAAACAAGTTCCAAAATTTTGAAGAAAAGTTTGTGAATTTGAGAAAAAAAGTTCATTAATTTTGAAAACAAAATTTGAAAAAGTTCATCCATTTTGAAAAAAAAGATCATTGATCTGGAAAAAAGATCATCGAAATTGAAAAGGTTGATCAAATTTGAAATAAAAGTTCATCAATCTGAAAGAAGTTTACCGAATTCCAAAATAGTTCATCGATTTTTAAAAAGAAATCATCAAATTTGAATTTTTTTCTTAAATATTAAATTTTTTCATCAATTTTATTAAAAGTTCATTCATTCTGAAAAAAAATTCACAAATTTGAAAAGGAGCTCATTGATTTAAAAAAACAATTGCAAGAATTGATAAAAGTTTGCGCATTTGGGAAGAAAAAGAAAACAAAAAAGAAATATATAAAATACAAGCAATATAAAAATAAAAAAGAACCGTTCCAAAAAAGAGAAAAAAAACTAGTTTGGGAAACTTCCGTAGACTGCGTGCATCGCAATCTGGAGAAAGAATAAAAGGAGAAAAACGAAGTAATTTGTCACATGTGCTTCATTGTCCAAGTGGTTTCTGCATTGCCACCTGATTGGTCAGGTCACAATTTCGGATTCATCACTGTGCACCCTTTTTTTAGTCTTAAGAGAAAAACACATATGTGATGGCCCAAGCGCGGGAGGGGAGGGGGACTGTCTGCGCTTCAGGCGCCCGCTAGCAAAATGGCCTATAACGGGCGCCTGAAGCGCCAAACAGGGATTGCTTACGTGCACGGTTGTTGGGAGGCGCCCTACACGCCGAATAGGGACTCTCACGACAGGACAGCAGCAAATGCGCACGCCTGCACCCAACGAACACCCTTTTGGGCTGGTCCATGTGTCCTGGCATGGCGAACATATTTTTTTTTCATTTTTTTTATGTCCTTTTCCTTTTCTTTTCTGTTTTTATATTTTGGTTCTTAAAATAAATTTCAGTAGTACACAAGTGTCACAATTTTTTTAAAAAAATTACAAATTCAAAAAATGTTCCGTATCTTTTAAAAATGTACGCGAATTAGAGAAAAATGTTCTAAATTCAAGGAGTACTATACTGTCCATAAGAAAGTTTTCCGCTAAATTGGTATGGTTTGTGCAACGTTCTCTGTGCTCGTTTTGGCAGAGATCATCATCAGCTTATGATCAGTCAATTTTATGCGGTTCGTCGGTCCACAATAGTGCAGGATTATATTTATTGTTTTGAACATCTTATGAACTAATTTCTCTCTTATCCTAGTGATGTGCATCACTTATATTTTTTGATGCCGTCCATCGGCCGTCTGAAGGCGGATTTGCGAGTGACGGACATTGTGCAGCGGGCGCACCATGTTCAAAACGGTAACTGCTTGTAGCATTCCAAATATTTAAGCTAGGTACTCCCTCCGTAAACTAATATAAGAGCGTTTAGAATACTAAAGTAGTGATCTAAACGCTCTTATATTAGTTTACAGAGGGAGTACGATACAATGTGGGGAAATGGGCCAGACTGCACAGAGAAAATAGGGAGAAGGATGAGGCACCTGGCAAATGGCATGAAGCAATGTCAGTGAGAGAAGCACCACCATGGACCCTCTTGGCTGCCTTCTAAGATACTCCCTCCGTCCCATAATGTAAGACATTTTTTGACTCTAGAGACATGTAAAGCATGCACACAGAAAATGGATGAGTTGGGAGCTCCGGATCAAACAAGCATACCTGGTGAATAATTACAGTTGCAGTTCACCTGATTCATTCATTTGATTTGCTCTGAATTCTGAACCAGTGCCTTGTGAGCAAGGGCTGAAGATAAACATGCCTGCAAGACGGGATACTCCAAAATGGGAAGGCAACAAATGCTGCTGGTACAACATGTGACCCTTCATGATCTTTTCACGTTTTCAGGTTCCTTTTTTTTTGCGAGGAACGTTCTTCAGGTTCCTGCACGAGTGTCTTTTGTAAGTCACGGTGAATCTGACAGTTTATTGTATTGCAGGTATTCTTTATACGAGAAGGGGAAAACTATTTACAAATATGAAAGACAATGCTTTACTTATATATGCTGAAGAGCAGAGATCTCATTTGTTACGACATCCTCCTGGTTCAGTAAAATTACAGGAAGCCATTGCTTGAATTGAAACACCATATAAAAAGCCCTTGTAATGACCTCTGTGCTCTTTTTAAACGTTGTTTCAGTCGTCGACACATCATTCATTGATACACAACACTGATAATAACAGGGAATCACTGGTTCAGCTGTAGCAACATACTGTATCATTAAAGCCCTTTGCTGCAACCTAAATGTTGTTTTTTCTACTCGTAGAATACACATGTAGAACTACACCGACCTAAACAACTTTTCAAAGAAGGAAGACAAGTGTTTGTGTTCACTCTAGCTTTCTTCAGTGTTCAGTTTCTCATTTTTCTATCTTCGGTGTTATTCTCAGTACCTTCACCTTCTTCTTACTACCTCATGGCGCACACACACACACACACACACACAGAGAGAGAGAGAGAGAGAGAGAGAGAGAGAGAGAGAGAGAGAGAGAGAGAGAGAGAGAGAGAGAGAGAGAGAGAGAGAGAGAGAGAGAGAGCGCAGAGGCGGTTGCGCCGACCATAAATAGGCCGGTCGCCTCGCTAGTACTCGCCGTTTCTCAGCTCAGTTCAGCTCCACCGTTTCTCCAACGCGCCTCTCGAAGATGAAAGCCGCCAGGCAGCTCCTGCCCGCCGTGGCGCTTCTCGTCCTGCTAGCCTCGGCCGCCGCCGCCGACACGCCGCCGACGGTCGAGCCCGGCCTGCACACCCCACCGCCACCACCGCCGCCGCACCGCCTCAGCACCGGTCAGGTGTTGGGCATCGTCATCGGAGTCGCTGCCGTCTTCGTCCTAGTCGCCGTCGCCCTGTACTGCCTCTGTGGCGCCGCCACCTCCGTCTTCGAGCCGCCGCCGCCGCCGCCGGCTGTCAGGCGCGCCGACGTGGTCCGCGGCTGAGGCGGGTCCGTGGACACGGCGGCGAGCTGGCACGTCGATCGGCTGGCCGTCGTAGCCACGTCCACCTGCAGCCAGATACATGCCTGCCTTGATCTACAACGACCTTGTTTCAGAGGTAAATTTCAAACCACGCTGCATATGTTGGCGCAGAACCCACCTCGACGACGCTGCCGTGTACTTTCTCGGGCCATACACACGTATATACTCCCGCCGATAAGAGCATTTTCGACACTAGTAGTAGAAGCTAACAAGCTGGTGGGTCGATTCCGGCGGTTACGCCACGGCCACGCCCTTGCCTTGATCCATTCTTCTCAGCTAACTAATCGCGAAAGACGCGCACACGGCACCAGCGATCATTCCAATTTCGTAGTTCTTACAACGTACACGGCCATGTATATATGCAACCTAAAACTGATTCGTGCTACGACTCCCTAGTGCTTGACTCTCACACCAACCCATATTTTTTTTGATAAAAGAGAGCATTCTCTCCGATTTGGGAGGGGGAATCCATCCCTTTCCTCCCATCTATCCTCAAGGCAGTAACCTACAGGAGTGGTCCAAAGACTGGATTCAAAACAAGAACCCAGCCCTGGAATGAAAACATGTTTGTTTTTAACAGAGGCATACATCATGGTTAAAGTCTTCTCATCAAAAGATCAAAGGCTGACTGAAAACAGAAGGGAGCAAGCTTTTTCGCAGTAGAAGCAGTTGTTCTTCGCAGCAACAGAAGTCGTCCTGAAGTAGTTTTGGTACTGATCACCCCATGATTCTCCCAGTCTTCAGGCGCCATCCATGAGCTGCTTTGAACACTTCTTCCGCCACCTCGCTTACTTGTTTCACTCCAGCCTCCATCATCTTACTTCTTACGGGGTTTGTCTGCAAAACATTTCAATCATTTAGATTCTTCAGAAGCAGGTTAACAGGCACACAAGGGTCATTCACCCTGTTGTTATCAAAAATAATGTTGTTCCTTAGTTTCCAAATGGTCCAACAAATTGCTGAGATGCCTATCATGACCAAACCCTTTTCATCTTTTTCAAAGGTCTTTACCCAGGTTTTCATTATTGTATCCAGATTATCTGGAATGTTTCTCAAATTAAAAGCACATTTTAAGATGTTCCACAACAATCTAGCAACTGAACAAGATAGGAAAAGGTGATTGATATTTTCTTTACGTCCACAAAAAGGACACCTATCATCCCCCTTCCATCACCTGCGAAGCAAATTGCCCTTAGTAAGTATGCTGTTCCTAAGAGCCAACCACATGAACACCTTGATTCTGGGCGGCATTTTAATCTTCCACATGTAAAGGTGTGGGTATTTGATACCATTCTCAATCAAGTGTCTGTAGAAGGATTTTACACTGTATACTCCTTTTTTGGTCAGAGTCCACTTCACCTCATCTTTATCATCATTTAGAGTCACCGAACTGCAAGCTTCTTTAATATGTTCCCATAACTCTCTAGAGTCTCCTATCAGAGTTCTTCTAAAATGCACATTATCTAAGCTGTTTTCTAACACCTCCTTAACTGTTTTCTTTTTATTAAAACAAAGCTCATATAGCCTAGGGAAGTTTTTACTGAGTGGAGCAGAGCCAATCCACCAGTCTTCCCAAAAACGTGTTCTGTCTTCATTTCCAACTTTAAACTTACATAGAAAGGCAAAATGGTCTCTATGTTTTAATATCTCCCTCCAAAACTGGGAGTCTCCCTGTTTGGCGAGTACACTGCCCAGATTTTTATTTTTAACATATTTTCTCTAAATAATATCTTGCCACAACCCCTCAGTTGTGTATAATTTCCACCACCATTTGCATAGCAATGCTTTGTTCATATGCAAAAAAATTTGAATTCCCAAACCCCCATATCTTTTGGCCTGCACACCTCAGACCACTTTACTAGATGGTATTTTCTTTTTTGGTCATTCTTCTGCCATAGAAGTCTGGCTCTAAAGAAATCCATGCGTTTTTCCACCCCAATGGGGAGTCCATAAAAGGACATCATAAAATAGGGTATGCCCGTTAGAGACGACTGAATCAGTGTAACCCTCCCTGCACTAGCAAGCAGTCTGCCTTGCCAGGTTTCACACTTTCTCTCCATCTTACTCTCCGGAGGTTTTCAATGTTTATTGCAAATTCTATTTTTATCTATAGGCAGTCCTAAATATTTCATAGGCAAGGCGCCCACTGGAAATGTGAATTTTTTTGCATATTCATCTTTTTTATCAGTGGCTCCCCCAAACAGGAATAACTCACTTTTGTGAAAATTAATCTTCAACCCAGACATTTGTTCAAACAGTCACGGAATATATTTCAAACTATGTGCGCATTCTATATCATCTTGTAATAGAAAGATAGTATCATCTGCATATTGTAACATATTAACTCCATTTGGTATATATTTATTTAGAACCCCTTTCACCAGCCTACTTTTTCTGGCATTATCTAACATGATTGCCAGGGCATCAGCAGCCAAATCAAAATTAAGAGGGGACAGGGAATCTCCCTGCCTTAATCCTTTGTGAGTGGGGAAATACTTTCCCAGGTTCTCATTGATTTTGACACAAACTTTTCTCCTTCTAATAGTCTTCATTACCCAATCAATTCATTTGTCTGGAAATCCCTTCAATTTCAACATTTAATAGAGGAAAGACCATTTGATTTTGTCATATACTTTTTTAAAATCTATTTTCAAAAACAGAAACAAGCCGGGAACTACATTTCCAACTCTACACAAACACAAGTGGGCACCGATCTCACGCCAGATTGGTCCACTCCCCTACCGCCGCCTGAGTTAACTTTTTTTAGGCCGGGCAGTTGTCCTGAGTTAACTGAAAACTTGTGTTGTTTCAGTCACCCTGATCAAGGCCCAGCACAGAGGAAGGACTACTAGTATCTAAGCCCCAACTGATAAAAGCCGAGCAAATGACAGAATGGCTGCTCCAGCGAGATACTACACTGGATTCGTTTTTGTTTCTCCTTTGTGTATGTATGACCGCACACTGTACTGTACATGTAAATCACTGTGTAACCATCAGCATGTATATATGATTTTCTTTGCCATGTATATTACTCTATAGTTATAAAGATTAATAGATAGATATATGGGGGAATTAAAACCATAATTCTAATATATTATATTACTCTATAGTTATAGATTAATAAATGTAAGGCGCGCAGGCGACACCAGCGATTTATTGCAACAGGACCGTGTTGGGCCATCACTACTTCTCCGACTAACTCGCCCAGAACAAATCAGCATTGCGTCTCTTGTGCTCGTAATGTTGCAGACACCCTTAAATTCAATACGACTCTTGTAAACATAGGCTCTAGTGCGTCAAAAATGTTTTTTTATGAAAGTCGATTTTTTTCTAAAAAATAGACCTATTCATTGTCACACCCAAATGTTGCCTGCAAATTTTTAGAGGGAAAACCTAAGCATTTTGAGCTGTGCAAAAAGCACTAGTGGAACGCCAGATGTTACTCTCTCAGATGTTACATTTAATATTGATATTTAAACCGACGAAGCACTACTATCATGTTTCACAAGAGAATTCTCAAGCATACATGTTACACCAACATGAACATCTGCAGAAAAAAAAACAGAATTTTTTTAATAAAAATTACTTTTTTTTATTTGCTGTTCGTCTAGGAACAGCCGCGTGTGAAGCCACCATTAATGGCCCACGATGCTCTCTAGAGCCGAAACAGTCACCCCTGTAGACACCCCTCTTTATCCTAAATTAAGAATGACAATCAAATGATTAATACCGCACTAAAAACATTCTGAATACTTCATTTAACACTGCAAATTTTATTTATTAGTTTCACATAGCAAATTTTTATATCTTCAATCACTTTGATCATATTTTGCACATACTTCAATCAATTTTCATGTGTGATGTCACACAAACGGTGTGGATCATCTTTTCAATTAATCAATGGATTGCATTACCGATAAGAGAAAAGCCGCAAGTTCCTGTGACCTATTTGTTGGTTGTGTCCATTGCCTACACCATAAGTGTTGAATATTTGCATCAAAGTAAAGAAATCTAACTCAAGAATGGGGACAAGGAACATAAGAGGTGCACTGCAAGGGGGGAAGATTGGGAGAGGAGAAAACAATAACATTTCGGAGCACCATTTTTTGCCATGTTTTCCACGAATGTCACTTGGTGATGAAACTTTGTAACCAATCAAACATTTGTCAATGTTTGGCAGAATATTTTTTCCCCAGTTTTTTTTTCAAATTTGTTTCCCTTTTTTACTGTTGACCTAGCTCTCGAGATCATAACAACACTTTCGGGGAAAATTAGGGGAAGTTTCACGAAGAGTCACGTACTCACATTAAGAAGCGGGAAAGAGATTGAGTGACTCGGTCAATACTGGCTAGATGTACTTCATAACATACCCAAAGCACTTCTCAGTATTCCCTCCGTAGTGATCTAAATGCTCTTATATTAGTTTACGGAAGGAGTAAATAGCTTCCCAATGCCAGCCACGTAATTTTTCACACGACAATAAAGAAAAAAGTAAAAAAACAAGAAAAAGCAAAGCTAGTTTCTTTATATTTATTTGTATTCTGGCAATTATTTCACCATGATGCCATCTTCTAATTACCAAAATTAAATGCAGTATTCTCCGACAGTCATCTACGTACAAGTAGATAGATAGACTAGCCAAAATTAAATGCAGTATTCTCCGACGCAACGACGAGACGCCCCCTAACTAGCTAGCAATGGTCGGGCTCGGTCTCGCGCGACATCTCCTCCAAGGACTTGCCCAGTATCAAATACCCAAGGGCTACTATGAACATTAGTAAAGTACACATCAATAACATGTATATCATATATACTTTTGTTCACTTTGCCATCCTTCTTATTCGCAAGTATTTGGAGCAGTTCCGCTTGTAGTGACAATTTCCTTCGCAGTAGAAGCACTCAGTTTCTGGCTTGGGTCTAGTTTTGGGATTCTTCATGGGAGTGGCAACTTGCTTGCCATTCTTCTTGAAGTTCCTCTTTCTTTTCCTTTGCCCTTTCCTTAAAACTAGTGGTCTTGTTAACCATCAACACTTGATGCTATTTCTTGATTTCTACCTTCGCCGATTTCAGCATCGCAAAGAGCTTGGGAATTATTTTCGTCATCCCTTGCATATTATAGTTCATCACTAAGTTCTAGTAACTTGGTGATAGTGACTAGAGAACTTTGTCAATTACTATCTTATCTGGAAGATTAACTCCCACTTGATTCAAGTAATTGTAGTACCCAGACAATCTGAGCACATGCTCACTGGTTGAGCTATTCTCCTCCATCTTGTAGGCAAAGTACTGTCAGAGGTCTTATACCTCTCGACACCGGCATGAGTATGAAATACCAATTTTAACTCTTAGAACATCTTATATGCTCTGTGGCGTTCAAAACGTTTTTGAAGTCACGGTTCTAAGCCGTAAAGCATGATGCACTAAAATATTAAGTAGTCATCATGCCGAGCTTTGTCAAACGTTCATAACATGTGCATCTGCTCCTGCAATAGGTCTGTCACCTAGCGGTGCATCAAGGACATAATACTTCTGTGCAGCAATGAGGATAATCCTCAGATCACAGAGTTAGTCTACATCATTGCTACTAACATCTTTCAACTTATTTTTCTCTACGAACATATCAAGAATAAAACAGGGGAGCTATACGCGAGGTATTGATCTACAACATAGACATGCAAAATACTATGAGGTACTAAGTTCATGATAAATTAAAGTTCAATTAATTATATTACTAAAGAACTCCCACTTAGATAGACATCCCTCTAGTCATCTAAATGATCACGTGATCCATATCAACTAAACCATGTCCGATCATCACGTGCGATGGAGTAGTTTTCAATGGTGAACATCACTATGTTGATCATATCTACTATATGATTCACGCTCGACCTTTCAGTCTCAGTGTTCCGAGGCCATATATGCATATGCTAGGCTCATCAAGTTTAACCAGAGTATTCTGCATGTGCAAAACTGGCTTGCACCCGTTGTATGTGAACGTAGAGCTTATCACACCCGATCATCACGTGGTGTCTCAGCACGACGAACTTTCGCAACGGTGCATACTCATGGAGAATACTTATATCTTGAAATTTAGTGAGAGATAATCTTATAATGCTACCTTCGAACTAAGCAAAATAAGATGCATAAAAGATAAACATCACATGCAATCAATATAAGTGATATGATATGGCCATCATCATCTTGTGCCTTTGATCTTCATCTCCAAAGCACCGTCATGATCACCATCGTCACCGGCTTGACACCTTGATCTCCATCGAAGCATCGTTGTCGTCTCGACAACTATTGCTATCACGACCATCGCTACCGCTTAGTGATAAAGTAAAGCAATTACATGGCGATTGCATTTCATACAATAAAGCGACAACCATAAGGCTCTTGCCAGTTGGCGATAACTGTTACAAAACATGATCATCTCATACAACAATTTATATAACATCACGTCTTGACCATATCACATCACAACATGCCCTTCAAAAACAAGTTAGATGTTCTCTACTTGTTGTTGCAAATTTTACGTGGCTGCTATGGGCTTAGCAAGAACCGTTCTTACCTACGCATCAAAAACCACAACGATTTTTCGTCAAGTGTGTTGTTTTAACCTTCAACAAGGACCGAGCGTAGTCACACTCGATTCAACTAAAGTTGGAGAAACAAACACCCACTAGCCACCTGTGTGTGAAGCACATCGGTAGAACCAGTCTCGCGTAAGTGTACGCGTAATATCGGTCTGAGACGCTTCATCCAACAATACCGTCGAATCAAAGTATTACATGCTGGTAAGCAGTATGACTATTATCGCCCACAACTCTTTGTGTTCTACTCGTGCATATAACATCTACGCATAGACCTAACTCGGATGCCACTGTTGGGGAACGCAGTAATTTCAAAAAAATTCCTACGCACACGCAAGATCTATCTAGGAGATGCATAGCAACGAGAGGAGAGAGTGTGTCCACGTACCCTCGTAGACTGAAAGCAGAAGCGTTATATCAACGCGGTTGATGTAGTCGTACGTCTTCACGATTCGACCGATCCTAGCACCGAACGTACGACACCTCCGTGTTCAGCACACGTTCAGCACGATGAAGTCCCTCGTACTCTTGATCCAGTTGAGGCCGAGGGAGAGTTCCGTCAGCACAACGGCGTGGCGATGGTGATGATGATGTTACCGGCGCAGGGCTTCGCCTAAGCACTACGACGATATGACCGAGGTGTGTAACTATGGAGGGGGCACCGCACACGGCAAAGACAAATGTTGGAGTGCCTTTGGGGTGCCCCCTGCTCACGTATATAAAGAAGGGAGGAAGAGGAGGCCGACCCTAGAGGGGGCGCGCCAAGGGGGGAGTCCTACTTGGACTTTTGGTCCAAGTAGGATTCGCCCCCCTTTCTATTCCAACTAGGAGAAGGAAGGGAAGGAGGAAGATGGGAGAAGGAAGGAGGGGGGCACGGCCCCCTCCTAGTCCAATTCAGACCAGCCCATGGGGGCGCGCTGTTGGAAATATGCCCTAGAGGCAATAATAAAATGATTATTATTATATTTCCTTGTTCATGATAATTGTCTATTGTTCTTGCTATAATTGTATTAACCGGAAACCGTGATACATGTGTGAATACATACAACACAACATGTTCCTAGTGAGCCTCTAGTTGACTAGCTCGTTGATCAACAGATGGTCATGGTTTCCTGACTATGGACATTGGATGTCATTGATAACGAGATCACATCATTAGGAGAATGATGTGATGGACAAGACACAATCCTAAGCATAGCACAAGATCGTGTAGTTCGTTTGCTAAAGCTTTTCTAATGTCAAGTATCAGTTCCTTAGACCATGAGATTGTGTAACTCCCGGATACCGTAGGAGTGCTTTGGGTGCACCAAACGTCACAACGTAACTGGGTGACTATAAAGGTGCACTACAGGTATCTCCGAAAGTGTCTGTTGGGTTGGCACGAATCGAGACTGGAATTTGTCACTCCGTATGACGGAGAGGTATCTCTGGGCCCACTCGATAATGCATCA
This sequence comes from Triticum aestivum, assembly GCF_018294505.1. Taxonomy (NCBI): domain Eukaryota; kingdom Viridiplantae; phylum Streptophyta; class Magnoliopsida; order Poales; family Poaceae; genus Triticum; species Triticum aestivum. The sequence goes on from NC_057804.1 coordinate 623,665,862, forward strand.
TCATAATGAGCTCAATATGACTAAGTGGTTAGTCACGGGATCATGCATTATGGAACGAGTAAAGTGACTTGCTGTAGGACCTTGAGAAGAGGTGTCTAGAGGGGGGTGATTAGACACTAAATACCAAAGTTGCAGTTTTTAACTTCTTTAAGTTTAAGTGGAGTTTAGACACAAGTTTAGCATTCACAACACATAGCAAGTAAGCATGCAAAGAGTATATGAGCAGCGGAAAGTAAAGCATGCAACTTGCAAGAATGTAAAGGGAAGGGTTTTGGAGGATTCAAACGCAATTGGAGACACGGATGTTTTTGGCGTGGTTCCGATAGGTGGTGCTATCGTACATCCACGTTGATGGAGACTTCAACCCACAAAGGGTAACGGCTGCGCGAGTCCACGAAGGGCTCCACCCAAGAAGGGTCCACTAAGAAGCAACCTTGTCTATCCCACCATGGCCGTCGCCCACGAAGGACTTGCCTCACTAGCGGTAGATCTTCACGAAGTAGGCGATCTCCTTGCCCTTACAAACTCCTTGGTTCAACTCCACAATCTTGTCGGAGGCTCCCAAGTGACACCTAGCCAATCTAGGAGAAACCACTCTCCAAGAAGTAACAAATGGTGCGTTGATGATGAACTCCTTGCTCTTGTGCTTCAAATGATAGTCTCCCCAACACTCAACTCTCTCTCATAGGATTTGGATCTGGTGGAAAAAAGATTTGAGTGGAAAACAACTTGGGGAAGGCTAGAGATCAAGATTCATATGGTAGAAATGGAATATCATGGCCTCAACACATGAGTAGGTAGTTCTCTCTCAGAAATAGGATGCTGGAAGTGTAGGTTCGTTCTGGTGGATCTCTCCACGAATGAAGAGGGGGTGGAGGGGTATATATAGCCTCCACACAAAATCTAACCGTTACACACAATTTACCAATCTCGGTGGGACCGAATCAAGAAACTCGGTCGGACCGATTTAGTAAACCTAGTGAACGTTAGGATTTTCGGTGGGACCGACATGCAACTCGGTAGGACCAATATGGTTAGGATTAGGGCATAACGTAATCTCGGTGAGACCGATTTCACAAACTCGGTGAGACCGATTTCACAAACTCGGTGAGACCGATTTTGGTAATCAGCTAACCAGAGAGTTGGTCAGGCAAACTCGGTGGGACCGATTACTCAAACTCGGTGGGACCGATTTTGGTAATAAGTTGACCAGAGAGTTTGCATTGTAATCTCGGTAGTACCGATTGCTCAAACTCGGTGAGACCGATTTTGGTAATGGACATACACAGAGAGATTACAATCCCATCTCGGTGAGACCGAGATCCCTATCGGTGAGACCGATTTGCCTAGGGTTTGTGGCAGTGGCTATGACATCTGAACTCGGTGGCGCCGGATAGAAAGAATTGGCGGGGCCGAGTTTGACTTTAGGTTTAGGTCATATGTGTGGAAGTGGGAAAGTAGTTGAGGGTTTTGGAGCACTAAGCACTGTGGAGCAAGAAACTCATTAAGCAACACCTCATCCCTCCTTGATAGTATTGGCTTTTCCTATAAACTCAATGTGATCTTGGATCACTAAAATATAAAATGAAGAGTCTTGAGCTTGAAGCTTGAGCCAATCCTTTGTCCTTAGCATCTTGAAGGAGTTCCCACATCTTTTAGTCCATGCCACTCCATTGTTGAACTTATCTGAAACATACTAGATAAAAGTGTTAGTCCAACAAGAGATATGTTGACATAAATTACCAAAACCACCTAGGGAGCACTTGTTCTTTCAATCTCCCCCTTTTTGGTAATTGATGACAACATACATCAAAGCTTTAGATAAAGATATAAAGAGTAGCAAGTAAAGCTTTGGAAAGACATGTAACAAGCATAGGCTCCCCCTACATGTATGCAATCATGTGAATATGGAATATAGAAGCATGTGAGAGCATAACCATGACAGAGTAGGCAAAGTGTTACATGTATCTTGGCCATATGCATCAGAGCAAAGAATATTAAAGAAAATAACTTCATGCACATGAGTCCTTCTTGCAAACAGTATGTATATCAGCAAGAATTCCTCATACACATGATTGTGATGCATATACTTACCTTGTAGTCTTGAGTTGGCTTAGGATGGAATGAACCTACGTAAACAAGGTTGATAACACAGATACATCTACTAGCCAGAGCAAACAGAAGAAACCACAAGAATACCAAGACTGGGATGACATGTAGAGAGTGAGTACTAAGTACCACATTGGATTAGACATGTCCCCAAGAGTAAAGATATGCAATGAATTTAAATGATTTCTTTCCCTTAGATGTCTTGCTCCCCCTGAATCTAGCATGGGATACTGGGAGAATATAGGGAACAGAAAATCAGAGCTGAAAGATATGAATGAACAGAGCTAATGCAAATAAGCACATATGAACATGTATTTTCCCCTCAATAAGACATGTGGCATCTCTCCTCTTGAACACCAAGCATCTGGGATCCTTGAGAAATACTGTCTACTTGAGTATTCTCTCCCCCTGGAGATCTCTTTCTCCCCCTGAGGAGGTGATACACTCCTTCTCTGATGTGATCTCTCTAAGTGATAAGCTTTGATGTGATCTCTCTCTCCCCCTTTGACATCAATTTCCAAGAAGGGTTTGATCCTTGAGTCACAACACAAAGCATTGATAAAAATGTGATGCTTGTAGAGGACAAGATTCATTAGTGGACCTGGATCAGAAGAGACACAGAATAAGTGGCAAACTGTTTTTCCTATTGTGAAATCGGTGGCACCGAGTGGTATGCTTCGGTTGTACCGAAAGGTATCGGTTGGACCGAAAACAACAACTCAGTGAAACTGAGTTCATCACAGAGAAAACACTTGTCACCTCAGCTCACTAAACTAGACGGATCTCACAAAGATTTGCAAGGAATTTACTAGATGATGTGCAATGAAATGGATGCAGAAAATGCAGAGCAAACAGAAAGAAATCTAGATGAAGTTTTTTTTGAAAGGGGAAACAAATATGCATGAGACAAATGCAAATACACAGAAAAGAACACAAGAGAACTTCATCTAGAGATGGTCGGCAACAAAGTCACCTATGTTAGAGTATATTGACTTAGGAGTCAAGTGAGATCACTTGATCATAGGTCATACTCATCGTTTAAGCTCAAAATGGGGTTACCATTTTTCGTTTAAGCATCTTGATGTATTCACATCTTGTCGAGTTACTTTAGCTCATGACTTGGAGTAAAGCTTCTCTAAGATGGAATAACGTACCTTGGTTGGTGGTGTTGACCATGTAGTTGAACTTATGTGGGTTGCTCAAGGTTGATGTAGCTCATCAAGAGTTGGGAGCACCACTTGGAATTTGAGTCCATCTTCCTACATGGGTTAGTTCTTGCAAGGAAGAGCACTTGTGTATCCAAAAATGACAATCATGAAGCTCAACATAGAATTTGTCAAAGGATATGTTTGAATGGTTTTGTGCTTCCTTGTCTTCAACCACCATTGTGTAGAGACTTGGTGATGTAGAGATTTCTCAAGATATGAGTAGGTTACAATCTCATGGAATTTTATTCAACCAAGTACCTACATGGGTTAGATAACATGCAAGATACAAATATGTTCAAGACATAAGATTTTCATCATAAGAGAAATATCGAGGATTAGTCATAAGCTCATGTCTTGCATGTATCCAATGGAGTTTCTACTCCAAGTTTGAAGCATCGATGATGTTCAATTCCCCTCTCAACCTGCAAAACACTTTCTCATCAAGAGGTTTAGTGAATATATCCGCTAATTGCTTTTCGGTGCGAACATGCTTAAGATCAATGTCACCCTTAGCAACATGATCTCGAATGAAATGATGACAAACTTCAATATGCTTAGTTCGAGAATGTTGTACGGGATTATGACCAATTTTGTTAGCACTTTCATTGTCACAAAGCAATGGAACATGTTTCACATATATCCCATAATCTTTAAGAGTTTGGGTCATCCAAAGTAATTGAGCACAACATGAACCAGCGACAATGTATTCCGCTTCGGCGGTGGATAAGGATACCGAGTTTTGTTTCTTGGAGGATCAAGACACAAGAGATCTACCAAGAAATTGACAAGTACCCGAAGTGGACTTTCTGTCAACCTTGTCTCCGGCATATTCCGAGTCGGAGTAGCCAACAAGATCGAAAGAGGCCCTCTTAGGATACCAAATGCCAAAATTTGGTGTATGAATTAAGTATCTCACTATCCTTTTCACGGCCTTAAGATGACATTCTTTAGGAGCAACTTGATATCTTGCACACATGCACACACTTGGCATAATATCGGGACGTGAAGCACATAGATATAACAATGAACCAATCATAGAGCGATAAACCTTTTGATCAACCGGTTCACCATCTTTGGTCAAATCAAGATGTCCACTGGTAGGCATGGGTGTAAACATACCTTTGCATTCCTGCATATTGAACTTCTTGAATAGGTCCTTAGTGTACTTTGTTTGAGAGACAAAAGTACCTTCCTTATTTTGCTTGATTTGCAAACCAAGAAAGAATTTGAGTTCACTCATCATAGACATCTCAAACTTCTCCGACATTAGCTTCCCAAACTTTTCACTAAAATGAGGGTTAGTTGAACCAAATATGATATCATCAACATAGATTTGGCACACAAATAGTTCTCCATTAACCCTTTTAGTAAAAAGTGTGGAATCAATTTTCCCAATTTCAAAGCCTTTTTAATAAGGAACTTGGTCAAGCATTTATACCACGCTCTAGGAGCTTGTTTAAGACCATAAAGAGCTTTGCAAAGTTTGTAACCATGATTTGGTTTCTTAGGATTGATAAAGCCGGGAGGTTGTTTAACATAAACTTCCTCCTCTATTTCACCATTTAGAAAAGCACTTTTAATGTCCATTTGGTACAGGGTGATATCATGATGATTAGCATAGGCAAGTAAGATGCGAATGGACTCAACTCTAGCAACGGGAGCGTAAGTCTCACCATAGTCCATACCTTTGACTTGTGTGTAGCCTTGGGCGACGAGACGTGCTTTATTGCGAACTACTTGTCCATCTTCATCTTGCTTGTTGCGAAACACCCATTTGTTACCGATGATGTTGTGGTTGTTGTCGGGCTTCTGAACCAATGTCCAAACTTGGTTCCTCTCAAAGTTGTGTAGCTCTTCATGCATGGCATTTATCCAATCCGGATCTTCCAATGCTTCTTCGACCTTCGTAGGTTCAATGCTAGAGATGAAAGAATAGTTTTCACAAAAGTTAGCTAAACGAGTTTTAGAGCGAGTGATTCTCCCGATTTAAATATCACACTACAACAAAGACCCCCCTATACCAACACATATATACCAACGAAATGATAACATGTGTTGTTTGTTGAACCTCCCACACTTCCCGCATGGGTAACCTCCCGGTACCCACCTCCACCTATACCTCGTCCGTCCAAATATGACGCGCGAAGAACTCAACCAAAAAAAATCACGCGCCAAGTAAAAAGAAGGGAGCGAAACTTTCTATCCACCATCTCCCTCTCGCCCCAACTTCCATCACCACGACTCTGCCGCCGGCCCGCCGCCACCTCCAAATTGTTTTGACGACCACCTGCTAGCGCCACCACCAGCCGACCCCACCGCGACCCCCCAGCCTCCACGATGGCCGCAGGCCTGCAGCAGGCCGCCATGCCTGCGCCGAGCAGCCGCCGCCGCCGAACTGCAGCAGTCAGATCTGGATCCAAGCCCACACGAGAGCAGAAGCTCCCTGCACTACCGGACACCGTCTCCACCTCTCCGATGCAAGCAGGCACCACCGCCGGCGCCCCGGAGGATCCACCTCGATGCCACAAATGCTGCAGTAACCCCGCCGCATGGACTTCCACCGGTCGCCACAAGGTCCCCCAACTCATGAGCGCACCACTTGACTCTGGAAGAAATGGATCCCATAGCCGCCGGCGACGGAGAGAGGGAGGAGGTGGAGCCAGCAACATCGCACCGTCGGTAACAACACACATCTTGACTTCTTCAGGGACATGCTCGATTCCTCTGAATTCTTATATTTTTGCTGTAATCAATATGATAGATGTTCCAACATAGCTACTACTGGCATGTACCTTTAACTGTTTATTAAAGAGTATTTAAGACGAAGTCGTGGAAAAACTTATTTGCAACTTCAAACTACTGGTATCCCAGGTTTTGGCTGTAATATGTTCACCTTCAGTGCAAACCAGCAACAACTATAATGTACTGGTACCCTATTGGTTGATTCGGACCACACATGGATGAATCGTGCTGCACACCAAGGCTTGTAACCATACCTTCATGTAAAATATACAAGTCTTAACCATAGTCGCAACAACGGTGGCCGGTGCGCTTCCCTCGCCTATGGTCTGTAGGCCCACTAACTCATGTGTGTGCGCTTGATGCTCCTGCTCAGGCATGACGGTGCTGCGCCTCCCCAGCTACCTTCTGTTGATGGTTAATCTGGACTGTAGGTTGAATCTGAAACAAACTACCCTTTAGGCCCGTAAGTCAGGTATGATTCAGCTGCTAATGCTTTTACCCTTCTATTTTCAAGATTAAACATGCATTGAACATATGAAAAACTCTATTGACATCATCATCTATGTTCTGGAGGATATGGAGGAGCTCCAAGCTGCCTCGACATTGGCTTCAGGTTGTCATACCATGAAATCTCCGAGCTCTGCAAATCACTTACGTGCTGGATTTGCACTACTCCATGGCAGGGAGGTTAGTAGGCAAACTTACCAGGTCACCAATAAGATTTGTGTTGACTGTATCTAAATATATTTTCCACCTGTATATCATGTGATTTTTCCCTTGCATTTTCAGTGCCTGCGAAATGTCAGCGAACAGTCGTTAGTCTCTTAAATACTCCTACAGCTCACGTTTCAAACTAGATGCGCAAATAGATAAGATTGTGGTAAAATATTTAGCTTGCCTTGCCTGATTGTGCAAGAGATTTACTTGATTTGCGGCATGCATTTTCAGGGGCAGATGGATATGTACAGCTTACTACAATGTCGGTTGAAAGTGGGGCAACCCATTCATTTCTTGATACACCCTCCCCTGGTTCTGCTCATGATGCAGCATTCTTATTTATTCCATATCCTTAATTTTTACACTAACTAGCCCAGCGGGTCTTTGCTAGTTAAGTGTGCCAATATATACCTATTTGTACAGTCAAAGATTTTGTCGAGTCCCATATTTTGTACATTCATATAGGTATTGATGACCAGTTATTCAATGAAAGGACAAATGATACACGAAGAGGGCTACATGGTGACAAAGATCAAATTTCTTGATTATATGATATGCCACATTGGCAGCAAAGATGCACGGTTAGCGTTTCTTAAAACTGGGTACGCACTGACAAAAAAATTGTTTAGCCATTACTTAGTTCTGATATTATCTGGATTGTTCAGCCATTACATTGGTCACTGATGCATTTCTTAAATATGTAATCAGCTTTTATACTAGGTTTGTTTTGAAGAATAAAATAGCGGCATATTAATTTATTTTTATTTCTGTAAACATCTATGATCCCATCTTCTCTAGAACAGAACTCTCTTACTTTTTCCTAGAGAAGCCCGAATCTGATGATGCCTTTCTTTGTCATGTTGACATTTCTACAGGTTTTAAGAATCTTGATTCATGGATTGGGAAATTCTAAGGTGTAACATTGTAGTTCTCAGGTAAGTACAAAGTTTTGCGTGAGGTAGATAATTTAATGATTTTTTAGCTATTAGCATTGAGTTTGTTTCTCCTAAAAAATACACCATACCAAGCATGATTAGTATGCGGGCGCAAAACTAATTAGTGCAGACACCTTTCGAAAATAGAATTATTCAACTATGTGCAGTTGATATTTTTATCTAATAGTTTGTTGTTGAATTCGTCTCATTGTTTATATAATATAATCTTTCGATAATTGTTAGTAGTACATGCATGTTGATGGTTGTTCACAGTGAACATACACACCAGAATTGTCAGAGATGCTTGGTTTTTTATTATTATCTCCGTCCCAAATTACTTGTCTTAAATTTGTCTAGATACGGATGGATCTAACACCAAAATGTATCTAGATACATTCGTATGTAGAAAAATCTAAGATAAGTAATTCGTGACGGAGGTAGTATGTACTATGTTGTTTGTCGGACATACATAAGCTTGTATTTTTCTCCCAACGATCTTTTCATGCACGCCGGTATTTATATGGATCCTTTAGGTACAATACATGGCATGTATATTTCAAAACTTCAAATTTCAAATATATGCCTGAATTTTTATTTTTTTTCATTGTAGGTTGAGAAGTTCAATAATAATGTACATGGTTACATGATCCTTGTAGAATATGGGTCTATTTGTTTCAAGAGCCAAGAGCTGCCGTGCCGAATTATGGTGAAGTGTGTTGACCAGTGTTTGTATGCACGACAACATTTTGGTCCCTCGTTCAGTTTTCTGCTCCAACTCTTGGCGAGTCGGCGACGGCGACGGCGACGGCGAATTTGTCTGCCAAATATTTGGAGAGCCTACCTTTGGTAGGGCTAGCATGGGCGCAAGACAAACAACCACTATATGAACTCTTGGCGAGACGGCAACGGCGAATTTGTCTGGCAAATATTTGGCGAGCCTAGCTTTGGTAGGGTTGGCATGGGCGCAAGAAAACAACCCATATATGTTGATGCTTATTACTTGGAGGAGAGACAGAAGTCAATTCTATGAATGTTTAGAAATTTCATAGTAGTAAAATGTCTTTTTGAAGAAAGTGATGTACTCCTAACTGATGGTACTTGCATTGCAATGTAACAGATTGTGCAATTGAATCAATATATTAGTTTCATTTCTACTCTCTCAAATTTTACTGAAACTGTGCGTTGTATTGCTATTCAAACTGCCTGCGGTTATAAATGACAAATGATTATACATGGAGGTTACTCTATTATGCAAACAGCAATGCATATAACCGTTGCATGAATCTGTTGTTCCCTTGCAACACATTATTCTTCAGATTACCAACGGATCTATTTATGTTGTTGTAGACCCTTCCAACGCCACCTACGACAACACATATTAATCCGTTGGTGTAGACCTTAGCAACGCTTATATGGACAAACGACAACACATCAATGTGTTGCTAAAGGGGGGTTCCTGTTGTAGTGTCATTGTAGATTTGCTCGACGGGATGGTCTTTAGCAATTCTTGCTCGAACTCGTGAAAGCTTTTGCTTGGTTCTTGGTTGAACTTCTTCTTCATCTTGTTATTCTTCTTGGCCTTCTTCATTGTTGGCGTTGTCGTTCTCTTGTCGTGGTGGAGAAGGAGGTTGTTGACGTTCATCTTGATGCACTTCCTCATTTTCTTCATCTTGGTGTGTCCCACTTGTGGATGCTTCCATATCAACTCTTGGTTCACCTTGTCGTGAAGTAGAAGCTTCCACTTGGACGGACGAGGTACTCTCCTTCACCTCCGTTGGACGAACCTTGCCAATAGACAATTCTTGGATTGCTTCTGAAGGATCTTTGTCTCCTACATCAATTGGCAATTGCTCTACTTGCGAGCCGTTAGATTCATCAAACTTCACATCTACCGTCTCTTCAACCTTTCGAGTGAAATTGTTGTAGACACGGTAAGTGTGAGAGTTTGAGCCATAACCTAGTAGGAAACCTTCATGAGACTTAGGAGCAAATTTAGAACGACGATGCTTATCAAGAATGTAGCACTTTGAGCCGAATACTCGAAAGTATCCAACTTGGGGTTTGTTACCGGTGAGGAGCTCGTATGCCGTCTTGCCGAGTAGCTTGTGAAGATACAAGCGATTTGTTGCATGACAAGCTGTCTCAACCTCTTTTGCCCAAAAGTGCTTCGGTGTCTTGTACTCATCAAGCATCGTTCTCGCCATTTCGATGAGCGTCCGGTTCTTCCTCTCAACAACTCCATTTTGCTGAGGTGTGTATGTAGCGGAGAACTCGTGTGAAATCCCTTCTTCGTCAAGAAAGGTGTCCACATTTGCGTTCTTGAACTCCGTTCCGTTGTCGCTGCGAACCTTCTTGATCTTCACTTCAAATTGATTTTGGGCCTTCCTAGCGAAGTTTTTGAAGATCTTTTGGACCTGCGATTTATCATCGAGAAAGAACACCCACGTAAATCTTGAAAAACCATCAACTATAACTAGACCAAAAGAATTTCCACCGAGACTCTTGTAAGAGTTGGGACCAAGAGATCCATGTGAAGTAGCTCGAGTGGCCTCCTTGTGGTCATGATGTTCTTCACATGATGCCTTCCTCCAACCTGTTTACCTGCTTGACAAGCACTGCAAAGTCTATCCTTATAAAATATGACATCGTTAACACCAAGGATATGATTCCCTTTAATAAGCTTGTCAAGGTTTCTCATGCCAACGTGACCTAGTCGTCTATGCCATAACCAACCTTTTGAGGATTTAGCAATGAAGCAAGTTTTAGGTTGAGCCTTTTTAGTGAAATCAACAATGTATAGATCACCTCTACGTATACCGGTAAAGACCATTTTATGATTGTCTCGACGAAACACTTGGCAATCTAGTTCAGTAAATAGGACATTGAAACCGAAATCAGCAAGTCTAGATACTGAAAGTAAGTTGTAACCAAGAGATTCAACGAGCATAACATTCTGAATGGAGCTATCATGTGAGATGGCCACCTTACCGAGGCCAACCACCTTACTCTTTGAGTTGTCACCAAAAGTGACATACTTTCGAGGACTATCATTTTCAGCAAGCTCACGAAACATGTCTTTATCTCCGGTCATGTGATCGGTACATCCACTATTAAGAACCCATTCCTTTCCTCCTGACATATATCCCCGAAGATTTTCCATAAGACCAAAATGTCTCATTGCATCATCAAGCTCGAAGTCACTATCATCATCCTCATCATAATATCCATGTTCAACATCGTCATGTGGTGGATCAAATCCTAGAGAGGGTGATTCATCAGCATGAGTTTGACAATAATCTCCTCTATGAATTCTAGTAGCTTCGGAAATGATATCGCTAATAATTCCAACATTTCCTTTGGCACGCATAAGATTTGTAACTTCAAATAGACAATCACCAAACATAGGATCACTAGTATTCATCTTACTCAAAGCAATAGACTTATGAAGAATTTGATCTAGATTTTTCAAGGAATAATTTGGAAAGCGTTCCTCAAGAAATTTCCATATAGTGTAGGCACACTCAAGAGTAGGCAAGTTTATAATCAAGTTTCTAGGCAAGCCTCTAGTGATAAGATTAACAGTTCTAATATTCCTAATCATGTCAATTGACTCATCAAGAGTAGGATGCATAGGATCAATATGAGGTACACAAGGGCTAGCAATGTACTTGTTCAAATGATATTGATTGAAAATTACAAGCATCTCATTTTTCCACTCATGAAAATACTCCATCAAGAGTAGGCACTCTATGTCTAAGACTCCCCAAAGTAGACTCATCCATCTTCCTCCAATGGTGATTAAACCAAAGCAGTGGAGACCAATGCTCTGATACCACTTGTAGGACCTTGACAAGAGGTGTCTAGAGGGGGGGTGATTAGACACTAAGTACCAAAGTTGTAGTTTTTAACTTCTTTAAGTTTAAGTGGAGTTTAGGCACAAGTTTAGCATTCAGAACATAGCAAGTAAGCATGCAAAGAGTATATGAGCAGTGGAAAGTAAAGCATGCAACTTGCAAGAATGTAAAGGGAAGGGTTTTGGAGGATTCAAACGCAATTGGAGACACGGATGTTTTTGGCGTGGTTCCGATAGGTGGTGCTATCGTACATCCACGTTGATGTAAACTTCAACCCACGAAGGGTAACGGCTGCGCGAGTCCACGGAGGGCTCCACCCAAGAAGGGTCCACGAAGAAGCAACCTTGTCTATCCCACCATGGCCGTCGCCCACGAAGGACTTGCCTCACTAGCGGTAGATCTTCATGAAGTAGGCGATCTCCTTGCCCTTACAAACTCCTTGGTTCAACTCCACAATCTTGTCGGAGGCTCCCAAGTTACACCTAGCCAATCTAGGAGACACCACTCTCCAAGAAGTAACAAATGGTGCGTTGATGATGAACTCCTTGCTCTTGTGCTTCAAATGATAGTCTCCCCAACACTCAACTCTCTCTCATAGGATTTGGATCTGGTGGAAAGAAGATTTGAGTGGAAAGCAACTTGGGGAAGGCTAGAGATCAAGAATCATATGGTATGAATGGAATATCTTGGCCTCAACACATGAGTAGGTAGTTCTCTCTCAGAAAAAGGATGCTGGAAGTGTAGGTTCGTTATGGTGGCTCTCTCCATGAATGAAGAGGAGGTGGAGGGGTATATATAGCCTCCACACAAAATCTAACCGTTACACACAATTTACCAATATCGGTGGGACCGAATCAAGAAACTCGGTCGGACCAATTTAGTAAACCTAGTGACCGTTAGGATTTTCGGTGGGACCAACATGCAACTCGGTAGGACCGATATGGTTAGGGTTAGGGCATAACGTAATCTCGATGAGACCAATTTCACAAACTCGGTGAGACCGATTTTGGTAATCAGCTAACCAGAGAGTTGGTCAGGCAAACTCGGTGGGACCGATTACTCAAACTCGGTGGGACCGATTTTGGTAATAAGTTGACCAGAGAGTTTGCATTGTAATCTCGGTAGTACCGATTGCTCAAACTCGGTGAGACCGATTTTGGTAATGGACATACACAGAGAGATTACAATCCCATCTCGATGAGACCGAGATCCCTATCGGTGAGACCGATTTGCCTAGGGTTTGTGGCAGTGGCTATGACATCTGAACTCGGTGGCGCCGGATAGAAAGAATTGGTGGGGCCGAGTTTGACTTTAGGTTTAGGTCATATGTGTGGAAGTGGGAAAGTAGTTGAGGGTTTTGGAGCATATCACTAAGTACTGTGGAGCAAGAAACTCATTAAGCAACACCTCATCCCTCCTTGGTAGTATTGGCTTTTCCTATAAACTCAATGTGATCTTGGATCACTAAAATATAAAATGAAGAGTCTTGAGCTTGAAGCTTGAGCCAATCCTTTGTCCTTAGCATCTTGAAGGAGTTCCCACATCTTTTAGTCCATGCCACTCCATTGTTGAACTTATCTGAAACATACTAGATAAAAGTGTTAGTCCAACAAGAGATATGTTGACATAAATTACCAAAACCACCTAGGGAGCACTTGTGCTTTCACTTGCCGGTAACGAGATTGAATGAGGTATTGGGTTACCGACAATCGGATCTCGGGCAAGTAACGTACCGTTTGACAAAGGGAATTGTCGGAGTAATGGGCCACGTGTAGGCCCACCCGAGCCCCAAGATTTATCAAGACTTTGGGCCAGCTCCGCCTAGATGTGCCCCAAGCCGAAACTCCGCCCTTTGGGGCCGGCTGGCTCAGCGGCCGGCTGCCAGAGGGCGGGTGACCCAAGACTACGATGCTCCGAGTGGCCGGCTCCTGACGTCCGCCTTCCAGAGAAGGCGGCAACGGGCAGGCGGCCACCCCACGGCTACGTGGCGGCCGAGCCCCCATCGAGAGTACAAGGCATGGCGTGGCTATAGTAAAGCACGTCGCCTCCCACGCTCGAGACGGGCGTGGCTACAGTGCTCCGTACAGACGGAGATCTCAGCATGACGGAGAACTGTGCCGTATCTATCCTGACGTTGCTCCTAGCAGGCGGAGTCCTGTTCCCCACGACGGCCTGTCGGTACGGCCCGCCAGAGGCGGGCCCTATCGGATAGTGATCCCAAGGAAGACGGCGGAAGTTCGACCAGGCGGATCAGAGAGGGGCCGGCCTCCAGCAGGCGGCCGTCCCTTGCCCCGAGGCGAGCAAACCATTAAGCTGACAAGACTAGGTGTGTCTATAGTGTCCTCCCACCAGGCAGTGGGACTGTAGCCACGCTAAAGATGACTAAGCCCCCATCACTTGGGATACGGCTACAGTGAACAGCCACCAACCAGTCGGCAGGGCCCACCAGGCGGAGGGCCCCAGCGGTCGGCGGAGAAGCCGGAGGCCGGAGACACTGACGGCCAGGCCCGGCAGCCGGCCAGATTACCATTGTACCTCTGGGGGGTAGGCCTATATAAACCCCCCAGGCCACCCATGCAAAGGGTTCACACTCTGATAGAACTAGCCAGAAACCTAGGGCTCGGGAGAGCTAGCCTTGCCTTCTCCTTCCCCTAGACACAACTCAAGGAGTACTTTGTATCACTAGTGCCTTAGTGATCATGTGGATACCCCGCAGAGCAGGAGTAGGGTTATTATCTCCACGGAGAGCCCCCAACCTGGGTAAAGTCCGCCGACGTACGTGTCTACACCTCATCCCGCTTCCAGGCACCGGCGACGTTCTATTCGCTCCCACCATGATAAGCCATCCATTGGCATATGTCGCACCCAACCACCGACATTTGGCGCCCACCGTGGGGCGAGGTGCACCGTCTCCCGGAGATCTGCTCTGGACGGGAACCTTGTTCCTTCCTGGCGAGCAAAGCCAACCCAGAACGCCCGACGGCGTCAGCCCCGACGCGCTGCACGGCACGGAGATCGCCTGCGTGGCAAGCTGCCTCGCTGACCTCGTCGGCGAGATCGACCTCTCCGACGAGCCGGCCTCTGACGCGGGCACAAGCTGCCCTGAGAGCCGCCTCGTCAGCCTCCTTGACCAGCTCCATGTCGCCAGCGAGCCTGCTGCGGACCTGGAGTCCGTCGGCTCGACCGTTCCGATGATCGTCGACTCCAACACAGCATCGCTCGACGCGTTCCTCACCAACATGGTGGTCTACGACGAGCCGCCTTCTCGCGAGTACAGTGGCGGGAGCACCGTCACGGAGGTGCTCGTCATCAACAGCGAGGGGCGCTCGGACGGGCATACTCAAGATCCACTCGATGTTGCTCTGCGCGACCTCACGGCGCCCATTCCCGAGGGCGCGGACACTAAGGCTCTGGAGGCACGCCGCCTCCAGCTTCTCGAAAATGCTGGCCTCCTGGCCAGCATGCGCCGGCTTTTGGACGCCTATCGGCGCGAGATGGATCGGGCCATAGGCGGCACGCCAGCTCCCGAGGGGCCTAGCCGCCTCGGCCCAGTTTGGCAGCATGGCGCGACCATCGCCAGCATGTTCGGGGCAGAGCGCCCCGTCTACACCACGCATGCGGAAAACATACGGGCCACCCAGGCGGTAACAGATGAGCTGGATAAATGCGACGGCGACGAGCGCCGCCTCATGACGGAGCGAGTCCAGCAGCTCCTAGACGCGGCAGCCGCGCAGCACGAGGCCGCCTACCACGCCAAAGTCCCACCTGGACGAAACAACGAGCCGCCCCCACGCCGAGATCATGGGGCGACCTCCCGGACGCCGACTGGTGGCGCCCGCGGAGGAAAGGGCAACGATCCGGCTGCTAGCCGCAGTCGAACACGCCTCTCCATCGAGCGGGACGAAGACGGCCGCCCTCACGCAGTAGAGCAGCGAGGCGACCTGCCGCCTCCACCGCCTCGTGGAGCAAGATACCCCACCCCGCCTCCTGTCACGCATCCGACACTCGGCAACCGCCTTGGCCGTCGGGAGGGAGTCGGAGAGAATGATGCTTGCCATCGGCTCGATCGTCTCAACCGATCCCTGGCGCTCGAAGAAGAAGATGCGCTGGGCCCGCCCTGTTTCGGCCCCCGAATCCGAGATGAGCCCTTCCCTGAAGGGTTCACCCTCCCGCGTGACACACCCAAGTACACCGACTCTATGAAGCCGGAGGACTGGCTGGTGGACTACTCCACGGCCGTCAGTATAGCGAAGGACAACAAGCGCGTTGCCGTGAAGTACACCCCGCTCATGCTTCAGGGCACTGCCCGGACGTGGCTCAATAGCCTGAAGCCCCGCAGCATCAACAGCTGGGTTGATTTCACTGAGGACTTCATCCGCAACTTCACCAGCACCTACAAGCGGGCTCCCAAGCCCCACAGCTCTCCTTATGCATCCAAGGGCCCACGGAGTCGACTCGCGACTACCTCACGCGCTGGACCGAGTTGCGCAACTCCTGCGAAGGCGTGCACGAGGTGCAGGCGATTGAGTACTTCACCGCCGGGTGCCGAGAGGGCACCCTCCTCAAGCACCAACTCCTCTGCGACGAGCTTGAGACCCTCGATGAGCTGCTGGTCATCGCCGACAAGCATGCCACGGCCGACTCCTCCATGAAGGCGGAAATCCTGGTTGATGCGTCCGGCAAGGTGGCCCCTCAGGTGCCTCAGACTCCGGCTAGTGACACCAGTCGGCGACAGCAACCAAGAGATCACAAGCAAAAGGCCACCCAGCTGGCTTCCACCAGCCGGCAGGTGGCGACGGTCGAGGATCAGCAGCCAGAAGGGCAGCCGGCCCCCAAGCGGCAGAAGGGCGGCAAGACCAATTGGTTGCCTGCTTTCTCTTACGAGCAAACCTTGGATGCACCCTACAAGTTCCATAGTGGCATGAAGCCCTCCAACCACACCACTGGCAAGTGTCACTGGCTCACCAGAATTGCCAAGGGAGATGGACTCCTGCCTCCTCCGCCTGCCAACCCGCCGCCTCCTCAGCCCCAATAGCCGGCGGCCCGGCCAGTCGGCGCCATACAAGACGAGTACCCGGAGGAGCACGGAGCCTATATTGTGTTTACCAGCGTGGCCGATGACAGGCGCAACAGACGGCAACAACAACAAGAAGTGCAAGCAGTGGCCTCCAGTACTCCAGAGTTCATGCATTGGTCTGAGAAGCCTATCATTTGGAGCAGGGCCGACCACCCGGAAGTGATGCCTTCCCCTGGTTCGTATGCCCTGGTCTTGGAAGCAACCCTTGCAACGGAGAGGAGGGCCACCCGTTTCTCCAGAATCCTGATAGATGGCGGCAGCAGCATCAATATCCTGTACCGTGACACAATGGAGAAGTTGGGAATCAAGCAGAAGCAGCTCACCCCCAGTCGGACTGTTTTCCATGGCATAGTCCCTGGCCTTTCCTGCTCACCAATCGGCAAGACCCAGATTGATGTCCTCTTCGAAGACAAGAATCACTTCCGCCAAGAGTCAGTTTGGTTTGAAGTGGTGGACCTTGAGAGCCCCTACCATGCCCTGCTTGGCCGGCCTGCTCTTGCCAAGTTCATGGCGGTCCCCCACTATGCCTACCTCAAGATGAAGATGCCAAGTACCAAGGGAATCCTGACAGTAGTCGGAGACTACAAGAGATCGATTACCTGCGCTGCAGATAGCAGCAGGCTGGCCGAGTCCCTCGTGATCGCTGCCGAGAAGCGGCTCCTTGAACGGGTGGTGGCGTTGGCAGGCAAGAAGCCGTAAATGTCACCCATCCCCCAGGAGTCGGAGGCTGAGGGCTCGTTCAAGCCGGCCAAGGAAACAAAGAAAATACCCTTGGACCCGGAGCACCCGGAGAGGCACGCTGTTGTAGGCACAGGCCTTGACAGCAAATAGGAAAGCGAGCTCGTCGATTTCCTCCATGAGAATCGGGATATCTTTGCATGGTCTCTCAAATACATGCCGGGTGTCCCGACGGATTTCGTCGAGCACAAGCTACATGTCCGACCTGGCGTCAAGCCAGTCAGGCAGCCCTTGCGCCGCCTGTTGGAAGAGAAGAGAAGAGTTGTCGAAGAAGAGATAGCCCGTCTCCTAGCAGCCGGATTCATCATGGAAGTATTCTTTCCAGAGTGGCTGGCCAACCCGGTCCTAGTGTTGAAAAAGAACAAGTAGTGGAGCATGTGCATTGACTACACCAGCCTCAACAAAGCCTGCCCTAAAGATCCCTTCGCTCTGCCAAGGATTGATCAAGTAATAGACTCCACAGCCGGATGCGAGCTGTTGAGTTTCTTGGATGCATACTCTGGGTATCACCAGATAAAACTGAACCCGGCTGACAGATTGAAGACCGCCTTCATCACGCCATTTGGAGCCTTCTGCTACCTGGCCATGATGTTCGGCTTGAGAAACGCCGGCGCCACGTTCCAGCGTTGCATGCAGAAGTGCCTCCTCAAGCAACTCGGCAGAAATGCCCATGTATATGTGGATGATGTGGTGGTGAAGACGGAGAAGCGTGGCACGCTGCTAGAGGACCTCACGGAGACCTATGAGAACCTGCGCTGATTCTAGATCAAGATCAACCCGGAGAAGTGTGTCTTTGGAGTACCAGCCGGCCAGCTCCTCAGTTTCCTGGTCTCGAAGCGCGCCATAGAGTGCAATCCCGTGAAGATCAAAGCAATTGAGATGATGAAAGTGCCCACCCGACTGCTGGACATGCAAAAATTCACCGTCTGCTTGCCGTCAGTCAGCCGTTTCATCAGTCGGCTGGGCGAGAAGGCCCTTCCCCTGTACCAACTCGTGAAGAAGACCACTTTTTTCGAGTGGAACGACAAGGCGGACGAAGAATTTGTCCAACTCAAGAAGATGTTGGCAACCCCGCCTATCCTGGCAGCTCCGACTGAGAAGGAGCCCATGCTCCTCTACATTGCAGCCACCAGTCGGGTTGTCAGCATAGTCATGGTGGTAGAGCACAAGGAGAAGGACAAAGCATTGCCGGTCCAGAGACCGGTGTATTACTTGAGCGAAGTATTGTCCGCCTCCAAGCAAAACTACCCCCACTACCAGAAGATGTGTTACGGCGTGCACTTCGCCGCAAAGAAGCTGAAGCCCTACTTCCAAGAGCACCCAATAACTGTTGTTTGCATAGCTCCACTCGCTGAGATCATTGGGAGCCGAGACGCCTTTGGCCGGGTGGCCAAGTGGGCCATTGATCTGGCCCCTTACGCCATCTACTACCAGCCTCGCACCGCCATCAAATCACAAGTGTTGGCCGACTTCCTCGTTTATTGGGCCGAGACCCAATATTTGCTGCCTGCTCTAGACTCCACTCATTGGCGGATGCATTTCGATGGCTCGAAAATGCGCACCGGCCTGGGAGCTGGCATCGTCCTCACCTCTCCCAAAGGCGACAAGCTCAAATACGTGTTGCAAGTCCACTTCGCCGCCTCCAACAACGTAGCAGAATATGAGGCACTCATACATGGGCTCCGGCTTGCCAAGGAACTCGGCATCCGCTGGATCCTATGCTATGGTGACTCTGACTTGGTGGTCTAGCAGTCGTCAGGCGACTGGGACGCAAAGGATGCAAACATGGCAAGCTACCGCTTCCTCGTGCAGCAACTCAGCGGATACTTTGATGGGTGCGAGTTCCTTCACGTGCCAAGGAATGACAATGAGCAAGAAGATGCTCTGGCACGGATTGGCTCCACCCGACAAGCAATACCAGCCGGCGTCGCCCTACGCCGCCTTCTGAAGCCATCTGTCAAGCCGTTTCCTGATTCAGACTCCATCTTTGTGCCGTCCCTTCCCGAAGCAGTCGGATCCGACTCGAGGGACCCAGAGGCCGACACAGGGGCCTCGACAGGCAGCCCGGGGACTGCTACAACCACGCCCGGCCCGGGGACTTCAGAACCCGGCCGGGGGACTTCAGCAGTCGGCCCGAGGACTTCTCCAACACAGCAGGCGGAAGCAGCTGCCAACCCGCCGCCTCCCCTCCTAGCCGCACTCATTCAAGTTGCAGTAGTCGCAGTCGAAGAAATTGCGGCGCCCTCATGGGCCCAGACAATCCTCAAGTTCTTGGTGAATAAAGAGCTGCCAACCGATGAAGTCTCAGCCCGACAGGTGCAGAGGAGAGCTGCAGCTTACACCATAGTCAACAGAGAGCTGGTGCGACGAAGTGTAATAGGGGTTTATTAGCGGTGTGTGGAGTCGGACCAAGGCCAAGCAATAATCAAGGATATCCATCAGGGCGAATGTGGCCATCACGCGGCTTCAAGAGCCCTGGTGGCCAAAGCTTTCCGCCATAGGTTCTTCTGGCCCACGGCCCTGGAAGAGGCCAAGGAGCTAGTTCAGAAGTGTCAAGGGTGCCAGAGGTTTTGCTCCAAGACACACATGCCGGCTTCTGCACTCAAGACCATTCCCATAGCCTGGCCCTTTGCCGTGTGGGGATTGGATATGGTGGGACCATTCAAGACGGCCCGCGGTGGCTTGACTCACTTGCTGGTTGCGGTGGACAAGTTCACCAAGTGGATAGAGGCAAAACCAATCAAGAAGCTGAATGGGCCAACTGCCGTGACCTTCATCGCCGACATCACCACGCGGTATGGCATCCCGCACAGTATCATCACCGACAACGGCACCAACTTCGCCAAGGGAGCCTTGGCCCGTTTTTGTCCAACACAGGGCATCCCCGTGGACTTAGCGTCTGTTGCCCACCCCCAGTCAAACGGCCAGGTGGAACGCGCAAATGGCCTCATTTTGTCCGGCCTCAAGCCCCGACTGGTCGAGCCTCTAGAGCGTTCGGCCGGCTGCTGGCTCGACGAGCTGCCGGCCGTCCTCTGGAGCTTGCACACAACTCCAAACAAATCAACAGGCTTCACGCCCTTCTTCCTCGTCTACGGTGCCGAAGCCGTCATCCCGACGGATATCGAATTTGACTCCCCAAGGGTCACCATGTACACCGAGGCGGATGCCAAGGAGGCACGAGAAGACGGTGTCGACTTGCTGGAAGAAGGCCGGCTGTTGGCACTCAGCAGTTCGACCATCTACCAGCAGAGCCTGCACCGATACTACAACCGCAAGGTGAAGCCAAGGTCCTTCCTGGAGGGAGACCTTGTGCTCCGGCTGATCCAGCGAACAGCCGGACAACACAAGCTCTCGGCACCTTGGGAAGGCCCTTTTATCATCAGTAAGGTGTTGGGCAACGATGCCTACTACCTGATTGATGCCCAGAAGCCCAGGGCGCGCAAGAGAGATGATTCAGGCAAAGAAACAGAGAGGCCGTGGAACGCAAACCTCCTTCGAAGGTTTGACAGTTGAAAGCAGTATGTATCACGCTACCTTTTGTACTATGTATAAAGACTCCGGGTCCCCCGAGAAGAGCTCGGGGACTACCCTCTTTTATCTATATGATAAGTATCATGCCTATGAGAATGTATTATCTTTTTCTTCCGCCTGGCACCGGGTTCGACCAGTCGGCCCGGAGCCTCGCCGCCTTCTACAATATGCCGCCCCTGCAGCCGGACAAGTAGTGTGCCGGCACCAAAAGCTTCCTTTGTCAGAAGCCACAGCTTGCAGAGCGACTGCATGGCGGGCAAAGGTCGCAAAGAGGTGCCCCACACGAAAAAACGAGTAAGGAGGAAAGCGCATATGGTAACATGCGGCATCGCGCCTAGCCGTCTAGCTGCTTGGCGGCCAGACGGCCGGCCTCCACCTTACTACCCGAAGCTCCGAATGGCTAAAGCCTAGCCCCCCTAACAAGAGGCTAGAACGCTCAAACCGGCCACGGTCCACGGAGCGGCTGACTGGCCGGTGAAAGCAAAGCCAAAGGGTCGGCGGCAAAGGAAAAAACCAAGGAGAAAAAGGAAAGAAGAGTGGAGGTCGGCACAGCAAGCATAAGCAATGATAAAACATTTTTACATGGATAAAGGCCTCTGGCCAGCATTCAAATAGAGTTTGATATACACCCCGCGGGTGGAATTGTGCGAATTTAACCAAAGTGTTCAAAGTAGCAAGCAGAAAACATATAAAATCCTAAGGCGCAGAAGAGGACTCCGGTTGGGCGGTGCCGGTTGGCGCGGCAGAAGGCTCCGACTAGCCAGTGCCGTATGGCGTGGCCAAGGGCTCCGACTGAATGTTGGAGTCGACCACGCCACCTGGCGCAACAGGCGGCTCCGTCTAAGCAGAGGGATCGCCGGCAGCAGGCGGAGCGTTGGAGTGCTGGAGGACGGAGGCGGTAGCATCCGTCGGAGGAACGGGCGGCAGGTCCGCCCCACTTGAATGCCTCCAGTAGTGGGAGGCACCTTGGTGCGTGGCTCGTTGCTTGAGGCCCGGTCAGGTTGGGGCTGACCGTCCGCGCCGACCTCCGGCATGTCGACGTCGCTCTCGTCTTCCTCCTCCTCCTCCTCTTCCTCCTCCCCGTCCTCCCCCTTGTCACTGGAGGCGATGACTTCAGCGGAGTCTTCGCTGTCTTCTGGGTTTAGCCCAAGCCATTCATGCGGAGCTTCACCGCCTTCCTCGACCACCTCTAGGACGAAGACACTGGTGTCGGTGAAGTCGGCGATCACCGCTGCCCTGCTGACAAGCTCAGCTTCCACCGCCACCAGCACCTCCTGCGCCTCCAGTCGGAACGTGGCTAACTGGGCTAGATCTAGCCCAGGGTACCACGCCTTGACGAATTCCAAGGCCCGGCATGCTCCTGCCCGGGCTGTTGAGCCCTTCCAGGCCTCCAGGTGGCCCGCCGCCACCTCTAGCCAGTCGGCAGTCCGACTTGGGGTGCATGGGGCCGGCAAGCCTGGCCAGAGGGCGGAGACCGCTTGGGCTCCGATGCGCTGCAGGCGACGCAGCAAGCGGTGAGCGGGCTGAAGCCGGGCCTGAATGCTGAGTACCTGTTCAGCAAGGGTCCGAGGGGCATCAGCGGCGATCTGCACACCCTCTGCCCTTTGCTCCTCGCGCTGGGCCTTGATCATCTGGGTGACGGCTACAGAATGGCCTAGGAAGAAGTCTGTCCGGGCAGAGGAAGAAAAAGGCCAAGGTTATAAGCAAGGACTGATAACTCAAGACAAGAAACTAAGAGAATAGGGCTTACCATCGACCAAGTCCTCAATACTGTTGATCTCCGCCGTCTCCACCTTCAGCTGGGCCGCCTTGAGGTTTTCCGCCTGTTCGGCAAGTTGGGCGGCCAGGCGGTCCCGCTCCTCCGCCAGCTTGCTGCACTCCGCCTCCTTGCCACGAAGGGTGGTCTTGGCTTTGCGCAGCTGCTGCTGCAGGTCGGCATTAGCCTCTGAAGAAAGAAAGAAAAGAAGAAGGCATCAGCCAAGCGGACAAGATAAAAGAAAGAAATAACCGAGGAGATTTGGCCCGACTACTCAGCAGTCGGCCCAAACCTCAGGGACTACAGCCCGCGGGCGCGCCAACGCGCACCCGCGGAAAAGAAGTAGCCAACAAAGAAAAAAGAACAACTAAGGAGATTCGGCCCGACAGCTCAGCAGTCGGCCTGAACCTCGGGGACTACAGCCCGCGGGTGCGCCAGCGCGCCCCAGCGAAGAAAGAAGAGAAGAGACTTACACCAAGTTTCAGCGAGATGGGCCGTCTGCGCCTCCAGCTCCCGAACCTTGGAGTTGTAGGCGGTCGCGTGGAGGTTATGATAATCCTGCAGAAGAAACAACAAAACAAAAATCAGCAATCGGCAACTACAAGTTAAAGTTCCGACCCGCCTGCTCAGCAGCCGGCCCAAAACTTGGGGACTACACCCAGTGGGTGCGCTTGCGCGCCCCCACGAAAGAAGCAAAGAAGAACATTCGGAGAGAAAACCAAAAGACGGCTTACTCGAATGGCGGTGCGCGACTCCAAGTAGGCCTCGTTTCAGCGCTTGAGTGCCACTGCCTCCGCCCGGAGCTTGGCCTGGATGTCAAGGGACGCCTCGTTCAGGGCGCTAGTTCCGCCCCTGCGTACCCAGCTAGCGGGCGCGGCACTGGCCGCCTCGGTGTCAAGGGCTGACGAACTCGAGGCGCCGATCTCCTACGGCCGCGGCATCGAGGCCGCCTTCTCTAGATAGCGGCGCGTGGGAATGCGGACCACGGGAACCAGGACCGTTGCCACCGCGGTCTCGGCCGGTGGCACTGGCGGCGCCACTGGCTGTTCGTCCCGCGGCTCGCCGGCTGGCGGAGGCGGCGGCGGGGGCGGCGGCACGAAGACGTCCAGCATGGCTACGTCCCCGCCCCCCCGCTCTTGGATCGGGTAGTCGCCGCCGGCTCCTCCGGCAGTCACCTCGAAATTAGGCGGAGGCGGCGCGGTGTTTAGAGGGGCCACAAATAGTGGCTCTTGGCGACGAGCGGCCTCCGCGAGCCGTTCCCTCTCCGCGGCCTGAGCTTCCGCCTGCGCCAGCGCCCTCGCGGCGGACGCGGCAGACAGGTCCGCCTGCTCCTTGGCCAGGCGGTCGGCCTCCGCCTCTTCGCGTGCCTCCCGCGCATTCCGCTTTGTCGCCTCCCGGAGGTCGGCGGCCGGGTCGATGCGCCGGCTGGTCAAGGAGGCCGCTCCCGACCTGAGGACCGAGCCGACACACAACTTCTCAAGGGTCAGCATGGCCCTGGAATAGAAGGATAAGTCAGAAGATTTTCACGACAGATTGATGAAAAAACAAGGAGTAAGGAAATGATGCTTACGCCGACACCATAACTGGCATCTTCGGTTGCCTTTGATATTGGGTCGCCCTGGCCGCGGTCTCTTTCCGCCTGGTCGCCGCGGCCGGATTCTTGGGCTTCTTTGGGGCGCTACCGAACAGGGTCGAGCCCTGTTTCCGCTTGCGCTTGCCGCCTGGGGCAGGCGGCCCGGAAGAGGGGCCGGTGCCGGTGGTGGCAGAGCTCCGGGTGGGGCGCGGCTCGTCTTCATCTTCGTCATCGTCAGGCCAGGTCTCCACGCCGCCGCCTCCCTCGGAGCCGTCTGCTCCGCCACCGTCGTCCGCTTTGCCGCCGCCGACTATCGCGTCATCGACCAGGGCGGCCGCCCGCAAGTCGGGGTCGTCCAGGTCACTTGTCAGGACCCCGATCCTAAGTCACACCGATCTAGCATGTAACACACCATATCACTTTGCGGCCTCACGCACGGTATTCCCACGGGTGCCACCTTACCTGGCCCGGGACCGTTTGCGCCTTTTGGCTCACTTATATGATAGTGCCGCTAGCATCCATATGACAAAGAACCCGACTGACATGGCTAGTCGTGAACCCAAAGTGGCACTAACTTACAGGGACAGGCATACATGACCCAGCCACGAATGTGTCGGTCATCAGCGAGTGAATCTGGGCTATAGCAACTGGGCTAGCAGGACTCCGGTAAACCGGGCTGTAGCACGCTAACAGGACTCTGGTAGACACCGCGTGACATTTCCCCGAAGGGACAGACACAGGAACGAAGAAGGACGCATGCCGACCAGCCTAAGTGTTCCGGAGTAGTAGCAAGCTACCATGGCTCAGTGGAAGCACTAGGAGACATTTCCCGGTAAGAGAGGCTACCAAGGATAAACAACTAGGTTGTCAGATCCCACACATACCAAGCATTTCAATAACATACACACAATATGCTCGATATGTGCAAATACAACATGGCATCACAACATGACTCTACGACTCAAGTATTTATTCATTAGGCTCCGAGGAGCGAAATATTACAAACATGGGTCTCATGACCCAACATTCAGAGCATACAAGTCAAAGCACAAGCGGAAGCTTAACATGTCTGAGTGCAGACATCTACAAATGAAAAAGGCTGAGAAGCCTGACTATCTACCAGATCCTGCCGAGGGGACAAGATCGTAGCTGAGGTAACAAGCTAAACGTCGAAGTCCACGTGGAACTACTAGTGAGACGGAAGTC
Organism: Triticum aestivum; assembly: GCF_018294505.1. Lineage (NCBI taxonomy): Eukaryota > Viridiplantae > Streptophyta > Magnoliopsida > Poales > Poaceae > Triticum > Triticum aestivum. The sequence continues at coordinate 623,691,308 of NC_057804.1, forward strand.
TCTGCAAAAACGTAAAATAGGCAAACGTGAGTACAAATGTACCCAGCAAGACTTACATCAGAACTAACTACATATGCATCATTATCAACAAAGGGGATGGTGGGGTTTAACTGCAGCAAGCCAGCTTTGACTCGGTGGCTATCCTAAACTACGACTGCAAGTAACTCTTTTGAGGTGGCGCACATGAGTCCACATATTCACCATATCAATACACCACTATGGATCCGCTCCCGTCTCCCTACGAGAACGCCATCCATAGCACTCACGCTTATCTTGCGTATTTTAGAGTATCCACTTCAAGTTATCTATGAACTGTACAAGCAACCCAGAAGTCCTTTACCGCGGACACGGCTATTCGAATAGATCATATTAACCCTGCAGGGGTGTACTTCTTCACACACGCTCTCACCACTTACCGCCGTTTACACAACATGTACTCGGCAACCTTCAAGCGGAAGCCCAGCGAGGGTGTCGGCCACGACCTGACTAACCACACAAGTCTCTCGTCCAGGTTTATCGCCTATTCGGGTTCCATCCGCAAGGAGATCCGGCCGGGGTGTCGCTCACGTCCCCAAACGATGTGTGCAGGGTTCCCAAGCCCACCATCCGGGTGCCACTTGGTACACTATGCCACTATGCCTAGTCTGTCCCAAGCCCACCTGTACCGGGTGCCACTTGGTAGACTACTAACGCTACCTACAAACATCAGAAACTAGTTGCAACTCCTGGACAGAGATCATGTCGATTAATAAGTCGAGAGGGGTCGAGTTACCGGAACCCAATGTGTGGTAGTAACTGTTCATGGATCACAAACACAGAACTCAGTTCCTGAGGATGGATGCAATGAGACAACCCACCATGTACTCCTACATGGCCTCACCGCTACCTTTACCAAATCGTGTTCACACGCTTAGCTCACACACAGTAGGACATGTTCACACACCTCTGATTCATCCCCAATGAATCAGACCTGACTCAACTTTAAGCAGTAGCAGGCATGACAAACAAGCATGAATGAGTAGGCACAACAAGGCTCAAACAGCTCCTACTCATGCTAGTGGGTTTCATCTATTTACTGTGGCAATGACAGGTCATGCAGAGGAAAGGGGTTCAACTACCGCAGCATGTAACAGTTGAATCGTTGTTGTCCTAATGCAGTAAAAGAGAGCAGGAGTGAGAGAGTGGGATTGTATCGGAATGAACAAGGGGGTTTTTCTTGCCTGGCACTTCTGAAGATAATATAGATCTTCATCTGTGTCATTGATCTCATCGTCGAAACCACGTCTACTGAGAGGGAACAATTACCGGCAACAGAGAGGAAACACAATCAATGCAATGCAGCATTATGATGCATGATCATGACATGGCAACATGCTGGTGTTTTGAGCTAATGCAACTAGCAACAAAGTTAAATGAAGTTGGTTTGAACCCTAAGTTCAAATCCAAACTCCATATGTGAAATTCAAATGCCATTTATATGATTTGTACTAAACAGCAGACATAAGTTGTTCTAACATGCATGAAAATGGTACAGATGGATAGATTGGATTTTTCTGATCATTTTTCATATATAATTTATCTTATTCTGAGTTACGGTTATTTTTCTATGATTTTTAGAAGTTTGGGGTATTTTCTATAATTTATAAATCATTTCCTGATTTATTTTAATCCCAGAAATACTTTACTGCGTCAGCATGATGCCTGTGTGACGTCAACAAGTTAACAGGGCTGCCCCGGGTCAACCCTGACTAGTGGGACCCATACGTCAGTGTCTCAGGCTGGTTTGGGTGGATGACTGGTGGGTCGGTCAACGATGAATTGACCAAAGTCAAAGCTGACACGTGAGGTCCACACAGATTAGCACTAATCTAAACTGGAAGTTAACTAAACTAATTGGGCTCGGGGACCCACATGTCATCGGTGCAGGCACTAACTAAACGAGTTTAGCGCCTGAGCTAATGGCGCCACGTCAGCTGCCGGCGTCTAACCGCCGGCGACCTTAGATCGCGGCGGCATCCGCGTCAGGATTGCGCTACAGGCCATGCTTTGGGGCGCGGGGAGCATCTACGGGGAGGTGGCGGAGTGGCTCATCCAGTGGTGGAGGCGGCTGGAGCGGGGTTGGCCAGAGTTCGCCGGAGTGGAGCTCGCGGCAGCTGCCGGAGTTCGGTCAAGTTCGGGGTCGGCGTTGCGGTGCACGAGAGGAGGATCTGGTGGGTGTGTTCGACTCCTGGGAGTGTGATGAGTGCGCTTATGGGATCAGACGCGAGTGGCAACAGCTGTGGCTGCGGCGGCGCCATGGCCGGCGGTGATGTGCTCGCGGGCTCGACGGTGAATCTAGTTAGGGCGCAAAACAGGAGGTAGAAGAGAGGGAAGGATTCTGGTGCTCACGGTGAACTCGCAGAGCAGGCCAGTGTGCTCGGGGACGTCCTGCATGCGGCTAATCGACGGCGGCGGTGGTCGGAGCCTGAGGTGGAAGACGACGGCGATGGCGACGTTCCAGGCCCTCCCGGCTTGTGTGGCTCATCGAGGACGAAGAAGACAACGTGGCGGAGCTTCTAGGCGCGTCGGTGAGGCGTGGGGTGGCCGGTGGCCGCAGAAACGGCGAGCGGCGCAACGGGCGGGTTCGGGCGGCTGTGCGTGAGAGAGACAGAGGAGGGGAGAAGCACGGGGAGAGTGAGAGAGAGGTCGGGGGCTGCGTGGCTTCATCCAGATGCGTCGGAAGGGGGGGCAGGCAGGCAGGAAGGAGCTGGCCTCCTCGGCCGCACGCGTGCGGGCACGCAGCTGCTCCTACTGGCAGGAGGAAGACGACAGGAGGCGCCAGGTGGGCTGGGCCAGCGAACTGGGCCGGCTATAGGTAGGTGGCCAGGTAGTGCTTCTCTCTCTCTCTCTTATTTGTTCAGTTTTCTATTTTTCGGTAATCTTTAGGGTTTTTCTAAAAATACCTAGACCCTTTCAAAAATCACTAAACTGCACATGCCCACTTTATAGAATATATCCAACATGGAACATTTCAGTTTAGGAGTATTTGGACAATTAAAATATTTTATCGAATTTAAATGTACAAATTCAAATACTTATGATTTAATTCAGTGACCTTAGGATGACCTAGAAAATTGTGCACCATTTTTGTCAGAGGTTTAAGACCAAGGCAAAGATGATGAACAATTTAGAAGGGCATTTCAGGTTCATTGAAATGATTTTATGTTGAACCTATTTGATTTGATCTGGTGCTAGGGTTTGATCAGTTCCCATTTCAAGTTCATTTGAAAAGTTAAACATGATGCACACATGAAGGGATAGCCTACTGCATACAAGGACCAGGGATGTGACATCACTCTCCGCCCTGTCTGCCTGGAGGTTATCACCCAGCCCCAGGAGGGCGGCCGCTGCCTTGGACATGTAAATCTGCAACCAAGAAGGAATCAAGTCTTGAAGAAGCAGCATCATAAAGAAAAACAAAGAAGAAGAAACTTACAGCAGGAGGCGGGTTGTGGCGAGAGTACGGCCGCTTCCCGAACCACCACTCATTCTCCGACATCTTGAGGTTGGAGATCTCATTCACCATCCGCGAGACTTCGGCAGGAGGCATTCCTTTCTTGCATAGCCGGCATGGGTCGCGGTGTCCGCCCATCTAGAAGATCGGATGAGGGCGGCTCTGGAGCGGGAGAACCCGGCGCTCCACGAAGGCAACAAGAAGGTCGGAGGCCATAAGGCCCTCCGACTCTTGGAGGACTCGGACTCGGCCGATGGCGGCCGCTGCGTCCCCCGACACCGGCTTCGGCTTGTACTTCCAGGAGACGCGAGCTCCGGTGGGGGGCCGGCCTCGTAGGCCGGCAGGTTGAGGAAGTCGGCAGCAAGGTCCACGTTCTCTACGTAAAAATAGGACTGCTGCCACATCTTCACCGACTGCGCCAGCTTGATGACGGGGAAGGCGTTCCGTTTCGTCGGTCGGCGCACGACGACGAAGCCCCCGCACTCGGCCGCCGTCTCCTTGGCGGAGGTGCCGAGCTTTCCATAGAAGAATGCTCCCCACATCTTGATGTTGGGGAGGATGCCGAGGTAGCCCTTGCACGCCGTGACGAAGGCGGAGAGCAAGGTCATGGCGTTGGGCATGAGGTGATGGGGCTGAAGGTTGTAGAAGTTGAGGAAGGCGCGGAAGAAATTGCTCACAGGGAGGCCAAAGCCCCGCAGGAAATGCGAGTGGAAGACGACCCGCTCGCCTTCCTGCGGCGCCGGTGAGATCTCCATCTCCGGTGGCACCCGCGACTTGACGAAGGCCGCGCTGGGCATCCGGCGCGTGTCGCGAAGGAAAGCGATGTGATCCTCGATCACGGTCGATCCATCCCAGTCGCTCATGGCTCCGGCTGGCGGCGCGGGAAGGAAAGACATGTCGGCGGCGGGCAACGGCGGCGGCGCTACGGCAGCAGCGGCAGCGGAGGCCAAGAGAGAAGAAGAAGAGTGGGAGGGGGCGCAGGAGCTTTGCCGCACCTCTCCCCCCTCCCTACTTCTAGCGCCCGGGCTATGTAGCCGAGGGGGCGGGACGTGGGGTCGTGGGATTTACTGTGCCCACGTCCCTACGACCCCCCGTCTCCCGCGCGCATTTAACCCGTCGTGAGTAGTCGTGGGGATGGCAACCGCCCCCTCCGGCGCAGTAAATCCGCCCGGTTGCCGAGGCGTAGTAGTGGCGGGCCCGGCCCGGGTCACGTCCCGTCAAGAGCGTGGGATGGCAGGCTTGTTAGGCTGGCGTGCGTCGCGTGGCGCGTCCGCGGCGGGCGGCAGCTTGGGGAAGCTTAGCAGGAACGCCACCTGTTTCCCGCCCTAAAGTTCAAAATCGATCACTTAGCCCTGCCTGGGAGAGGCTGGCTCGAGCGACCGACTGGCCACCAGACGGTCGATGTTTTCCCCGAGCCCGGGGAGGGGGGAAGCCGCTGAGACCTCGCGGCTCCTCGACCACGACGCGTCACCGGCTTCGGGGACTACTGTCGGAGTAATGGGCCACGGGTAGGCCCACCCGAGCCCCAAGATTTATCAAGACTTTGGGCCAGCTCCGCCTAGCTGCGCCCCAAGCCGAAACTGCGCCCTCTGGGGCCGGCTGGCTCAGCGGCCGGCTGCCAGAGTGCGGGTGACCCAAGACTACGACGCTCCGAGTGGCCGGCTCCTGACGGCCGCCTTCCAGAGAAGGCGGCAACGGGTAGGCGGCCACCCCACGGCTACGGGGCGGCCGAGCCCCCATCGAGAGTACAAGGCATGGCATGGCTACAGTAAAGCATGTCGCCTCCCACGCTCGAGACGGGCGTGGCTACAGTGCTCCGTACAGACGGAGATCTCCGCACGACGGAGCACTGTGCCGTATCTATCCTGACGTTGCTCCTAGCAGGCAGAGTCCTATTCCCCACGACGGCCTGTCGGTACGGCCTGCCAGAGGCGGGCCCTATCGGACAGTGACCCCAAGGAAGACGGCGGAAGTTCGACCAGGCGGATCAGAGAGGGGCCGGCCTCCAGCAGGCGGCCGTCCCTTGCCCCGAGGCGAGAAAACCATTAAGCTGACAAGACTAGGTGTGGCTACAGTGTCCTTCCACCAGGCGGTGGGACTATAGCCATGCTAAAGATGACCAAGCCCCCGTCACTGGGATATGGCTACAGTGAACAGCCACCAACCAGTCGGCAGGGCCCACCAGGCGGAGGGCCCCAGCGGTCGGCGGAGAAGCCGGAGGCCGGAGACACTGACGGCCGGGCCCGGCAGCCGGCCAGATTACCATTGTACCCCTGAGGGGTAGGCCTATATAAACCCCCCAGGCCACCCATGCAAAGAGTTCACACTCTGATAGAACTAGCCAAAAACCTAGGGCTGGGGAGAGCTAGCCTTGCCTTCTCCTTCCCCTAGACACAGCTCAAGGAGCACTTTGTATCACTAGTGCCTTAGTGATCATGCGGAGACCCCGCAGAGCAGGAGTAGGGGTATTATCTCCACGCAGAGCCCCCAACCTCGGTAAAGTCCGCCGGCGTACGTCTCTACGCCTCATCTCGCTTCCAGTCACCGGCGACGTTCTACTCGCTCCCACCATGATAAGCCATCCATTGGCATATGTCGCACCCAACCCCCGACAGGAATAGCATACGGGATTACTTGAATCCTGGACATCGTGGTTCATCCAATGAGATCATCGTGGAACATGTGGGAGCCAACATGGGTATCCAGATCCCGCTGTTGGTTATTGGCCGGAGAGCTGTCTCGGTCATGTTTGCGTGATTCCCGAACCCGTAGGGTCTACACACTTAAGGTTCGATGACGCTAGGGTTATTAGGAAGACTTGTATGCGATTACTGAATGTTGTTTGGAGTACCGGATGAGATCCCGGATGTCACGAAGAGTTCCGGAATGGTCCGGAGGTGAAGATTTATATATGGGAAGTTGTCATACGGTCACTTGAAAAGTTTGGGGGCATACCGGTATTGTACCGGGGCCACCGGAGGGGTTTCGGGGGTCCACCGGGAGGGGACACCTCTCCCGGAGGGCCTCATGGGCTGTAGAGGGAAGGGAACCAACCCTTGGAGGGCTGGGCTCCAACCCCCCTTGGGCCCATGCGCCTAGGGTGGGGGGGGGACCCTAAAGGGGGCACCCCCCTTGCTTGGGGGGCAAGCCCCCTCCCCTTGGATGCCCCCCCTCTAGATCTCATCTAGAGGGGGCCGGCCCCTTCCCCCTTCTCCTATAAATAGAGGGGCGAGGGGAGGGCTGCAGCACCACATCCAAGGTGCAGCCCCTCCCCTCCCCTCCCCAACACCTCTCCTCCTCCGCAAGAGCTTGGCGAAGCCCTGCCGGAGTACTGCCACTCCATCACCACCATGCTGTCGTCCTGCTGTTGGAGCCCCTCTTCCTCAACCTCTCCCTCCTCCTTGCTGGATCAAGGCGCGGGAGATGTCATCGGGCTGCACGTGTGTTGAACGCAGAGGTGCCGTTGTTCGGTGCTAAGATCGGAATCCACCGCGATCTGAATCGCTTCGAGTACAACTCCCTCATCCGCGTTCTTGTAACGCTTCCGTCTCTCGGTCTTCAAGGGTATGAATATGCACTCCCCTCTCTCTCGTTGCTAGTTACTCCATAGATTGATCTTGGTGCGTAGAATTTTTTTATTTTCTGCAACGATCCCCAACAGTGGCATCATGAGCTAGGTCTATGCGTAGTTTCTATGCACGAGTAGAACACAAGTTTGTTGTGGGTGTAGATTTTGTAAATTTACTTGCCACTACTAATCTTATCTTGTTTCGGCAGCGTCATGGGATGAAGCGGCCCGGACCGACCTTACACGTACGCTTACGTGAGACAGGTTCCACCGACTGACATGCACTAGTTGCATAAGGTGGCTAGCGGGTGTCTGTCTCTCCCACCTTAGTCGGATCGGATTCGATGAAAAGGGTCCTTATGATGGGTAAATAGAAATTGGCATATCACGTTGTGGTTTTGGCGTAGGTAAGAAACGTTCTTGCTAGAACCCTATAGCAGCCACGTAAAAACATGCAACAACAATTAGAGGACGTCTAACTTGTTTTTGCAGCATATGCCTTGTGATGTGATATGGCCAAAAAGGATGTGATGAATAAAATATATGTGATGTATGAGATTGATCATGTTCTTGTAATAGGAATCATGACTTGCATGTCGATGAGTATGACAACCGGCAGGAGCAATAGGAGTTGTCTTTATTTATTGTATGACCTGCGTGTCACTGAATAACGCCATGTAATTACTTTACTTCTTTGCTAAACCTTAGCCATAGTAGTAGAAGTAATAGTTGGCGAGACAACTTCATGGAGACACGATGATGGATATCATGGTGTCATGCCGGTGACGATAATGATCATGGCGCCCCGAAGATGGAGATCAAAGGAGCAAAATGATATTGGCCATATCATGTCACTATTTGATTGCATGTGATGTTTATCATGTTTTTGCATCTTATTTTCTTAGAACGACGGTAGTAAATAAGATGATCCCTTATAATAATTTCAAGAAAGTGTTCCCCCTAACTGTGCGCCGTTGCGAAAGCTCGTTGTTTCGAAGCACCACGTGATGATCGGGTGTGATAGATTCTAACATTCACATACAACGGGTGTAAGCCAGATTTACACATGCAGAACACTTAGGTTGACTTGACAAGCCTAGCATGTACAGACATGGCCTCGGAACACAAGAGACCGAAAGGTCAAACATGAGTCGTATAGAAGATACGATCAACATGAAGATGTTCACCGATGATGACTAGTCCATCTCTCGTGATGATCGGACACGGCCTAGTTGACTCGGATCATGTATCACTTAGATGACTAAAGGGATGTCTATCTGAGTGGGAGTTCATTAAATAATTTGATTAGATGAACTTAATTATCATGAACTTAGTCTAAAACTTTTGCAAAATGTCTTGTAGATCAAACGGCCCACGCTCATGTCAACCTCAACTTCAACGCGTTCCTAGAGAAAACCAAGCTGAAAGACGATGGTAGCAACTATACGGACTGGGTCCGGAACGTGAGGATCATCCTCATAGCTGCCAAGAAAGCATATGTCCTAGAAGCATTGCTGGGTGAAGCACTCGTCCCAGCGAACCAAGACATTATGAACGCGTGGCAGTCGCGTGATGATGATTACTCCCTCGTTCAGTGCGGCATGCTTTACAGCTTAGAACCGGGGATCCAAAAGTGTTTTGAGCAACACATAGCATATGAGATGTTCCAGGAGCTGAAAATGGTTTTCTAAGCTCATGCCCGAGTCGAGAGATATGAAGTCTCTGACAAGTTCTATAGTTGTAAGATGGAGGAAAATAGTTCTGTCAGCGAGCACATACTCAAAATGTCTGGGTTGCACAACCGCTTGTCCCAGTTGGACATTAACCTCCCGGATGAGGCGGTCATTGACAGAATCCTTCAGTCGCTCCCACTTAGCTACAAGAGCTTTGTGATGAACTACAATATGCAGGGGGTGGTGAAAACTATTCCTGAGGTATTTTCAATGCTAAAATCAGCCGAGGTAGAAATCAAAAAGGAACATCAAGTGTTGATGGTCAATAAGACCACTAGTTTCAAGAAAGGCAAGGGTAAGAAGAACTTCAAGAAGGACGGCAAGGGAGTTGCCGCTCCCGGTAAGCCAGTTGCCGGGAAGAAGACAAAGCACGGACCCAAACCTGAGACTGAGTGCTTTTATTGCAAGGGGAACGGTCACTGTAAGCGAAACTGCCCCAAGTACTTAGCGGATAAGAAGGCCAGCAACACCAAAGGTATATGTGATATACATGTTATTGATGTGTACCTTACCAGTACTCGTAGTAGCTCTTGGTTATTTGATACCGGTGCAGTTGCTCATATTTGTAACTCAAAACTGGAGCTGCGGAATAAGCGGAGACTGGCGAAGGACGAGGTGATGATGCGCGTCGGGAATGGTTCCAAGGTCGATGTGATCGCCGTCAGCACGCTACCTCTACATTTACCTACGGGATTAGTTTTAAACCTCAATAATTGTTATTTAGTGCCAGCTTTGAGCATGAACATTGTATCTGGATCTCGTTTAATACGAGATGGCTACTCATTTAAATCCGAGAATAATGGTTGTTCTATTTATATGAGAGATATGTTTTATGGTCATGCCCCGCTGGTCAATGGTTTATTCTTAATGAATCTCAAACGTGATGTTACACATATTCATAGTGTGAATACCAAAAGATGTAAGATTGATAATGATAGCCCCACGTATCTGTGGCACTGCCGCTTTGGTCACATTGGTGTCAAATGCATGAAGAAGCTCCATGCAGATGGACTTTTGGAGTCCCTTGATTTCGAATCATTTGACACGTGCGAACCATGCCTCATGGGCAAAATGACCAAGACTCTGTTCTCCGGAACAATGGAGCAAGCAACCAACTTATTGGAAATTATACATACTGATGTGTGCGGTCCAATGAGCGTTGAGGCTCGCGGTGGCTATCGTTATGTTCTCACCCTCACTGATGACTTAAGTAGACATGGGTATGTCTACTTAATGAAACACAAGTCTGAGACCTTTGAAAAGTTCAAGGAATTTCAGAATGAGGTAGAAAATCAACGTGACAGAAAAATAAAGTTCTTCTGATCAGATCATGGGGGAGAATATTTAAGTCACAAGTTTGGTACGCACTTAAGGAAATGTGGAATCGTTTCACAACTCACGCCTCCTAGAACACCTCAGCTAACGGTGTGTCCGAACGTCGTAATCGCACTCTATTGGATATGGTGCGGTCTACGATGTCTCTTACTGATTTACCGCTATCATTTTGTTGATACGCTTTAGAGACAACTACATTCACTTTAAATAGGGCATCATCTAAATCTGTTGAGATGACACCGTATGAATTATGGTTTGCAAAGAAACCTAAGTTGTCGTTTCGAAAAGTTTGGGGATGTGATGCTTATGTCAAGAAACTTCAACCTGAAAAGCTCGAACCCAAGTCGGAAAAATGCGTCTTCATAGGACACCCTAAGGAAACCATTGGGTATACCTTCTACCTCAGATCCGAAGGCAAGATCTTTGTTGCCAAGAATGGGTCCTTTCTGGAGAAAGAGTTTCTCTCAAAAGAAGTAAGTGGGAGGAAAGTGGAACTTGATGAAGTACTACTTCTTGAACCGGTAAGTAGCGCAACTCAGGAAGATGTTCCTGTGGTGCCTGCACCGACTAGAGAGGAACTTAATGATGATGATCAAGGTACTTCGGATCAAGTTACTACTGAACTTCGTAGGTCCACTAGGACACGTTCCACACCAGAATGGTATGGCAACCCTGTCCTAGAAATCATGTTGTTAGACAACGGTGAACCTTCGAATCTATGAAGAAGCCATGGCGGGTCCAGATTCCAACAAATGGCTTGAAGCCATGCAATCCGAGATAGGATCCATGTATGAAAACAAAGTATGGACTTTGACAGACTTGCCCGATGATCGGCGAGCGATAGAAAATAAATGGATCTTTAAGAAGAAGACGAACGCGGATGGTAATGTTACCATCTATAAAGCTCGACTTGTCGCTAAGGGTTATCGGCAAGTTCAAGGGGTTGACTACCATGAGACTTTCTCTCCCGTAGTGAAGCTGAAGTCCGTCCGAATCATGTTAGCAATTGCCGCATACTATGATTATGAGATATGGCAAATGGACGTCAAAACGGCATTCCTTAACGGCTATCTTAAGGAAGAATTGTATATGATGCAGCCGGAAGGTTTTGTCGATCCTAAGAATGCTAAAAGGTATGCAAGCTCCAGCGATCCATTTATGGGCTGGTGCAAGCATCTCGGAGTTGGAACATTCGCTTTGATGAGATGATCAAAGCGTTTGGGTTTATGCAGACTTATAGAGAAGCCTGCGTTTACAAGAACGTGAGTGGGTGCTCTGTAGCATTTATCATATTATATGTGGATGACATACTTTTGATGGGAAATGATATAGAACTTTTGGACAGCATAAAGGCCTACTTGAATAAGTGTTTTTCAATGAAGGACCTTGGAGAAGCTGCTTATATATTAGGCATCAAGATCTATAGAGATAGATCAAGACGCCTCATAGGTCTTTCACAAAGTACATACCTTGACAAGATATTGAAGAAGTTCAATATGTATCAGTCCAAGAAGGGGTTCTTGCCTATGTTGCAAGGTGTGAAATTGAGCTCGGCTCAATCCCCGACCACGACAAAAGATAAAGAAAAGATGAGTGTCATCCCCTATGCCTCGGCCATAGGGTCTATTATGTATGCCATGTTGTGTACCAGACCTGATGTAAACCTTGTCGTAAATTTGGTAGCAAGATACCAAAGTAATCCTGACATGGAACACTGGACAGTGGTCAAGAATATCCTGAAGTACTTGAAAGGACTAAGGATATGTTTCTCGTTTATGGAGGTGATGAAGAGCTCATCGTAAAGGGTTACGTCGATGCTAGCTTCGACACAGATCTGGATGACTCCAAGTCACAAGCCGGATACATGTATATTTTGAATGGTGGGGCGGTAAGCTGGTGCAGCAGCAAGCAAAGCATCATGGCGGGATCTACATGTGAAGCAGACTACATGGAAGCCTCGGAGGCAGCACATGATGCAATCTGGATGAAGGAGTTCATCACCGACCTAGGAGTTATTCCCAATGCGTCGGGGCCGATCACTCTCTCCTGTGACAACACTGGAGCTATTGCCCTTGCCTAGGAGCCCAGGTTTCACAAGAAGACCAGGCACATCAAGCGTTGCTTCAAATCCATTCGTGAAAATGTTCAAGATGGAGACATAGATAATTGCAAAGTGCATATAGATCTGAATGTCGTAGATCCATTGACTAAACCTCTTCCACGAGCAAAACATGATCAACACCAGAACTCTACGGGTGTTCGATTCATCACAGTGTAACTAGATTATTGACTCTAGTACAAGTGGGAGACTGTTGGAAATATGCCCTAGAGGCAATAATAAAATGATTATTATTATATTTCCTTGTTCATGATAATTGTCTATTGTTCATGCTATAATTGTATTAACCGGAAACCATGATACATGTGTGAATACATAGACCACAACATGTCCCTAGTGAGCCTTTAGTTGACTAGCTTGTTGATCAAAAGATGGTCATGGTTTCCTGACTATGGACATTGGATGTCATTGATAACAAGATCACATCATTAGGAGAATGATGTGATGGACAAGACCCAATCCTAAGCATAACACAAGATCGTGTAGTTCGTTTGCTAAAGCTTTTCTAATGTCAAGTATCAGTTCCTTAGACCATGAGATTGTGTAACTCCTGGATACCGTAGGAGTGCTTTGGGTGCACCAAACATCACAACATAAATGGGTGACTATAAAGGTGCACTACAGGTATCTCCGAAAGTGTATGTTGGGTTGGCACGAATCGAGACTGGAATTTGTCACTCCGTATGATGGAGAGGTATCTCTGGGCCCACTCGGTAATGCATCATCATAATGAGCTCAATGTGACTAAGTGGTTAGTCACGGGATCATGCATTATGGAATGAGTAAAGTGACTTGCCGGTAACGAGATTGAACGAGGTATTGGGATACCGACAATCAGATCTCGGGCAAGTAACGTACCGTTTGACAAAGGGAATTGCATACGGGATTACTTGAATCCTCGACATCGTGGTTCATCCGATGAGATCATCGTGGAATATGTGGGAGCCAACATGGGTATCCAGATCCCGCTGTTGGTTATTGGCCGGAGAGCTGTCTCGGTCATGCCTGCGTGATTGCCGAACCCGTAGGGTCTACACACTTAAGGTTCGATGACACTAGGGTTATTAGGAAGACTTGTATGTGATTACCGAATGTTGTTCGGAGTCCCGGATGAGATCCCGGACGTCATGAGGAGTTCTGAAATGGTCCGTAGGTGAAGATTTATATATGGGAAGTTGTCATACGGTCACCGGAAAAGTTCGGGGGCATACCGGTATTGTACCGGGGCCACCGGAGGGGTTCCGGGGGTCAACCGGGATGGGCCACCTCTCCCGGAGGGTCTCATGGGCTGTAGAGTGATACATCTCCAGCGTATCTATAATTTATGAAGTATTCATGCTATTATATTATCCATCTATGATGTTTTATATGCATTTATATGTCATATTATATGATTTTTGGGACTAACCTATTAACCTAGAGCCCAGTGTCAGTTTCTGTTTTCTCCTTGTTTTTCTGTTTTATAGAAAAGAGATACCAAACGAAGTCCAATTGACGTGCCAATTTTTGAGGATTTTTTATGGACCAAAAGAATACCACGGAGCATCGGAGTTGGTCCAGAAGAGTCCCGGGCTGCCCACGAGAGTGGGGGCCCCCCCTAGGGCGCACCCCCTATCTCGTGGACAACCCGGAGACCACCTAACGTGAAACCAACGCCAAAAATTCCTATAAATACATAAACCTTCAGGAAATAACCTAGATCGGAAGTTCCGCCGCTGCAAGCCTCTGTAGCCACGAGAAATCAATCTAGGCCCTCTCCGGCACCCCTCCGGAGGGGGCCATCATCATCGGAGGCCATGGAGGAGGATCTCGGAGGGGCCATCATTGCCATGAAGGCCAAGGACCAGAGGGGGAAAGCCATGGAGGAGGAAGCACAAGGGGGAGAGCCTCTCCTCCTCTCTCTTGGTGGCACCGGAGTGCCATCGGGAGGGGAATCATCGCCGCGGTGATCGTCTTCATCAACATCACCATAATCATCACCATCCTCATCTCTTTTATGCGGTCCACTCTCCCACACCCCGCTGTAATCCCTATGGGAGTGCCATCGGGAGTAAGGGGGTTGTTGCATATGGGATAAAGGGGACTTGATGCTTTAACGCTATGGTTGGGTTTTACCTTAATGATCTTTACATAGTCACGGATGCTTGCTAGAGTTCCAATCATAAGTGCATATGATCCAAGTAGAGAAAGTATGTTAGCTTATGTCTCTCCCTCATATGAAATTGCAATGACGACTATCGATCTTGTTAACAATTGCCTAGGACAATTCGGCACACAGATCCATCATTATTCCACACTCGCTATTTATATTATTTAGTAATATATTCTAACTTTATGATAACAGCACCTACTTTTATTTTAGCTCTCCGATATCATACAAAGTTATCCTCTTCATACCCACAATGTAGTTTTATTTCTCGTTTCTAGTTGGAAGCAAACGTTCGGTGTATGTAGAGTCGTATCAGTGGCAGATAGGGCTTGAGAGAATATTGATCTTACCTTTAGCTCCTTGTGGGTTTGACACTCCATACTTATCACTTCCACCTTTGGAAATTGCTACGATGATTCCCTGCACTTGGGGATTATCAAGCTCTTCTCTGGCGCCGTTGCCGGGGAGCAATAGCGTGGGGTCTATATTTTCGTGTGTGCTTGTTTGCTTTCTTCACTAAGTAGATTTTTTTCTTTTTGTTTCTGTTTAGTTGTGGGTGAAACATACAAAAAAATTCAAAATAATGAAAATACCAAAAATAATATCTACTTGCCTCCCATGCCTAAAAAAGTTTTTTCAAAAAGAGAAGTGATTGGAAAGTTATGCATTGAAGAAGTGAGGGTCGACCTTGAGCACTTGTCTTCATGCTCACGGAAAGAATGTAGAATTTTTCATGGAAGTTTCTCTGTAAATAATTATCCCCTTGTATATATCCATTGTATTATAAAAATAATATGCCTAGCTTTGGTTCTAGTATGATAAGATTGCTTGCTTACTATGTGCAGAACAAAAACAGAAACTTTGACTGTAGTGCATGAATTTAATTTTTTTACTGGATCGTCAAATGGCTCTGAAACTTTTTGCACATTACTTATGTACAAAATTTTTAAATTTTACAATTTATTTCATAATTTTTGGAGTTACAGAAGTTTACTGAACTTCCATATTACTACAGACTGTCCTATTTTTGGCAGATTCTGTTTCTCGTGTGTTGTTTGCTTATTTTGATGCATCTATGGCTAGTATGTAAGGGTATGAACCATAGAGAAGTTGGAATACATTAGGTTTAACACCAATACAAATAAAGAATGAGTTAATTACAGTACCTTAAAGTGGTAGTTTGCTTTATTACACTAACGGATCTCACAAGTTTTTGTTTAAGATTTTGTGAATGAAGTGTTTGGAGAATGAGGAGTTACCAATGTGAGAAGAATAAAGAGAGACAAGAGTTCAAGCTTGGGGATGCCCAAGTCACCCCAAGTAAATATTTTAAAGGATTCTCAAGCATCTAAGCTTGGAGATGCCCCGGTTGGCATCCCATCTTTCTTCTTCAACAAATATCGGCATACCTCGATTTTTTTTTTGCTTTGTTCACATGATTCGTGTCCTTTGTGTTCTTATTTTTCTTTGAGAATCATGATATTATGAGATAGATCTTCATTGATTTATACTTCATGAGCTTCACTTATAGCTTTTAAGTATGATCTTATAGAAATGCTCTTTGTGCTTCACTTAAATCGTTTGAGTATGGTTTTATAGAATGCTTCGTGCGCTTCACTTATATATTTTGAGCTTGGATATTGGCTAGTCTATATTAATTGTAGAATGCTCCAGGAACTTCACTTATATCTTTTGGAGTATGAATAATACTATAATTTAAAGTGGGTTTGGAAGAGTGTCAACTTTAGGAATTAGTGATCCCACTATCTTGGAGGGTGTTGAATCTTCGTACGATATATATGAAAGTGGATTTGGAAGCGTGTCAACTTTAGTTAGTATTCCACTATTTCGGAAGAGGTTCCAACTGAGTATGAGAAAAATTTGTTATCCATGATGTTACTGAAAACTATTATGAGGGAGGAATATATGCTTGTAGGAGTTGCAATAATATCAAGTTTCCTCTCTATATGCTTTAAGTTTTAAAGTTAAACTTGTTTTGCCTTCCTATGCTAGTTGATTCTTGTTCCCACAAGTTGTGTTCTCACAAAATCCCTAGGCATAGTAAGTAGGTTATATTTAAATGTGCTAGTCATATTCTTCAAGATGCTCTCTTTGTGCTTCAATTCCTATCTTTTATGTGAGCATCATTGAAATCATCATGCCTAGCTAAAAGGCATTAAAGAAAAGCGCTTGTTGGGACACAACCCAATATTTACCCTTACTGTTTTTATGTGTTTACATGAATAATCTACTGTAGTAATCGTGTTTTATAGCTTCTGTCTCAATAAAGTGCCAAGTAAGACCTTTGGGAAGACTTGGGTGAAAGTTAATGTGATCTTGCTGTAAAAAACAGAAGCTTTGCACTCACGAGAATAGATGTCATTTTTTACATAAGAGTGCTTTTGAGTTGATTCTTGTTTCAGAAGATTAATAGACAAATTCCTCAAGTCCACCAATTTATTTCATAATTTTTGGTGTAGCAGAAGTATGGTTATTGTTCGATCATTACAGACTGTTCTGTTTCTGACAGATTCTGTTTTCATTGCATAGTTTGTTTGTTTTCTAGTTTCTATGGCTTATATTACTCAATATAATTTGTAGAAATGATATGGTACAGTAGGCATTGTGTGAGAACAATTATGAACCTCGTCTTTGACAGTACCAAAGTGAATGGTTTGCTCTTTATCATACTAACCTATCTCACGAAGTTTGGTTAAGTTTTGTGTGATTGAAGTTTTCAAGTTTTGGGTGAGATATCGATATGAGGAGAATAAGGAGTGGAAAGACCCTAAGCTTGGGGATGCCCAAGGCATCCCAAGGTAATATTCAAGGAATACTCAAGCGCCTAAGCTTGGGGATGCCCCGAAAGGCATCCCCTCTTTCGTCTTCAAAACTATCGGTATACCTTACTGGAGCTATATTTTTATTCGTCACATGATATGTGTTTTGCTTGGAGCGTATTTTCAATTTTACTTGCTGTTTGAATAAAATCATTGGATCTGAAGTATTGAATAAAAAAGGAACCCTCCCATGGCTAGTTAATTATTTGACTACTCAATGTCCTTCACTCATATCTTTTGGAGTGGTTTGTCATTTACTCATGTGCTTCATGTATATCCTATGAGTAAATCGGGGAATGAATTGAATGTCATACATCTGAATTTATATATGTTTCATATTCTTATAACATGCATAGTAATGACTTCACATATAAAGAGTATGAGGCATAAAATTTGTTGAGAGTTCGCAAACGTAGTTTTGATCATCGTTGCAATTAATAGGAAGTAATAAGGAAAGAGAGGCTCACATACAAATATATTATCTTGGACATCTTTTATGATCGGGAGCACTTGTTAAAGTATGACATGCTAAAAGAGTTGATGTTGGACAAGGAAGACAACGTAATGATTTGTGTTTTCTCACATCTCAGTTAAAGCATATTGTCATTGACCTTCCAAACATGTTGAGCTTGCCTTTCCCCTCATGCTAGCCAAATTCCTTGCACTAAGTAGAGATACTACTTGTGTTTCCAAATATCCTTAAACCTAGTTTTGCCATGAGAGTCCACCATACCTACCTATGGATTGAGTAAGATCCTTCAAGTAAGTTGTCCTGTTGCAGGCAATAAAAATTGCTATCTAAATATGTATGACTTATTAGTGCAGAGAAAATAAGCTTTGTACGATCTTGTTGTGGAAGCAATAAAAGCAACGGACTGCATAATAAAGGTCCACATACAAGGGGCAATATAAAGTGACGTTCTTTTTCATTAAGATTTTATGCATCCTAACCTAAACGCATATGACAACCTCTGCTTCCCTCTGCGAAGGGCCTATCTTTTACTTTATATTTTTTACTTTATGCTTGAGTCAAGGTGATCCTCACCTTTCCCTTTTTCATTTTATCCTTTGGCAAGGTCCTCGTATTTGAAAGATCATGATATATATATCCAATTGGATGTAAGTTAGCATGGGCTATTATTGTTGACATCACCTAAAAGGTGAAAACGTTGGGAGGCAACACAATAAGCCCCTATCTTTCTCAGTGTCCGGCTGAAACTCCATAACCACAAGTATTGCGTGAGTGTTAGCAATTGTAGAAGACTATATGATAGTTGAGTATGTGGACTTGCTGAAAAGCTCTCTATTCTTTACTCTTTCTGATGTTATGATAAATTGCAATTGCTTCAATGACTGAGATTATAGTTTGTTAGTTCTCAATAAAGTTTCTGAACCATACTTGACATTGTGAATAGATTGTTACTTGATCATGAAAAGTTTTATGAGATAAGCTACTATTATGACACATAATGATGCTAGAGAAGGTGATTGAAATTATCATTGATCAAATTTGTGCACCTTCTAGCATTCACACTTCATAAATTATTTCTTTTATCATTTACCTACTCGAGGATGAGCAGGAATTAAGCTTGGGGATGTTGATACGTCTCCAACGTATCTATAATTTATGAAGTATTCATGCTATTATATTATCCATCTATGATGTTTTATATGCATTTATATGTCATATTATATGATTTTTGGGACAAACCTATTAACCTAGACCCCAGTGCCAGTTTCGGTTTTCTCCTTCTTTTTGTGTTTTACAGAAAAGGGATACCAAACGGAGTCCAATTGACGTGCGAAGTTTTGAGGATTTTTTATGGACCAAAAGAAGACCACGGAGCATCGGAGTTGGGCCAGAAGAGTCCCCGGCTGCCGATGAGAGTGGGGGGCACCCCCCTAGGGCGCACCCCATATCTCGTGGATAGCCCGGAGACCCCCCTGATGTGAAACCAACGCCAAAAATTCCTATAAATACAGAAACCTTCGGGAAATAACCTAGATCGGAAGTTCCGCCGCCGCAAGCCTCTGTAGCCACGAGAAATCAATCTAGGCCCTCTCCGGCTCCCCGCCGGAGGGGGCCATCATCATCGGAGGCCATGGAGGAGGATCTCGGAGGGGCTATCATTGCCATGAAGGCCAAGGACCAGAGGGGGAAAACCATGGAGGAGGAAGCACAAGGTGGAGAGCCTCTCCTCCTCTCTCTTGGTGGCACCGGAGTGCCATCGGGAGGGGAATCATCACCGCAGTGATCGTCTTCATCAACATCACCATAATCATCACCATCCTCATCTCTTTTACACGGTCCACTCTCCCGCACCCCGCTGTAATCCCTACTTGAACATGGTGATTTATGCTACATATTATGATCCAATGATGTGTTTCCATCCTATGATGTTTTGAGTAGATATCTTTTGTCCTTGGGTTGATTGATGGTCTAGATTGGTATGAGTTGTATGTCTTATTTTGGTGCTGTCCTATGGTGCCCTCCGTGTCGCGCAAGCGTGAGGGATTCCCACTGTAGGGTGTTGAAATACGTTCATGATTCGCTTATAGTGGGTTGGTGAGTGACTGAAACACAAACCCGAGTAAGGGGGTTGTTGTGTATGGGATAAAGGGGACTTGATGCTTCAACGCTATGGTTGGGTTTTAGCTTAATGATCTTTAGTAGTTGTTGATGCTTGCTACAGTTCCAATCATAAGTGCATATGATCCAAGTAGAGAAAGTATGTTAGCTTATGCCTCTCCCTCATATGAAATTGCAATGACGACTACCGATCTTTTTAACAATTGCCTAGGACAATTCCGCACACCGATCCATCATTATTCCACACTCGCTATTTATATTATTTAGTAATATATTCTAACTTTATGATAACAGCACCTACTTTTATTTTAGCTCTCTGATATCATACAAAGTTATCCTCTTCATACCCACAACGTAGTTTTATTTCTCATTTCTAGTTGGAAGCAAACGTTCGGTGTACGTAGAGTCGTATCAGTGGCAGATAGGGCTTGCGAGAATATTGATCTTAACTTTAGCTCCTTGTGGGTTTGACACTCCATACTTATCACTTCCACCTTAGGAAATTGCTATGATGATTCCCTGCACTTGGGGATTATCATAGAGGGAAGGGAACCAGCCCTTGGAGGGCTGGGCGCCAACCCCCCTTGGGCCCATGCGCCTAGGGTTGGGGGGGGGGGGGAAACCCTAAAGGGGGCGCCCCCCTTGCTTGGGGGGAAAGCCCCCTCCCCTTGCCCCCCTCTAGATCTCATCTAGAGGGGGCCGACCCCCTTCTCCTATAAATAGAGGGGCAAGGGGAGGGCTGCAGCACGACATCCAAGGCGCATCCCCTCCCCTCTGATACGTCTCCGTTGTATCTACTTTTCCAAACACTTTTGCCCTTGTTTTGGACTCTAACTTGTATGATTTGAATGGAACTAACCTGGACTGACGCTGTTTTCAGCAGAATTGCCATGGTGTTGTTTTATGTGCAGAAAATAAAAGTTCTCGGAATGACCTGAAACTCCACGGAATATCTTAGGATAAATAATAAAAAATCCTCGCCAAAGATGAAGACCAGGGGGCCCACACCCTGTCCACGAGGGTGGGGGCCCCCTGGGCGCGCCCCCTACCTCGTGGGCCCCCTGGTGGCCCTCCGACGCCAACTCCAACTCCATATATTGGCTTTCGGGGAGAAAAAAATCAGAGAGAAGAAATCATCGCGTTTTACGATACGGAGCCGCCGCCAAGCCCTAATCTCTCTCGGGAGGGCTGATCTGGAGTCCGTTCGGGGCTCCGGAGAGGGGGATTCGTCGCCGTCGTCATCATCAACCATCCTCCATCACCAATTTCATGATGCTCACCGCCGTGCGTGAGTAATTCCATCGTAGGCTTGCTGGACGGTGATGGGTTGGATGAGATTTATCATGTAATCGAGTTAGTTTTGTTAGGGTTTGATCCCTAGTATCCACTATGTTCTGAGATTGATGTTGCTATGACTTTGCTATGCTTAATGCTTGTCACTAGGGCCCGAGTGCCATGATTTCAGATCTGAACCTATTATGTTTTCATGAATATATGTGAGTTCTTGATCCTATCTTGCAAGTCTATAGTCACCTACTATGTGTTATGATCCGGCAACCCCGAAGTGACAATAATCGGAACCACTCCCGGTGATGACCATAGTTTGAGGAGTTCATGTATTCACTATGTGCTAATGCTTTGTTCCGGTTCTCTATTAAAAGGAGGCCTTAATATCCCTTAGTTTCCAATAGGACCCCGCTGCCACGGGAGGGTAGGACAAAAGATGTCATGCAAGTTCTTTTCCATAAGCACGTATGACTATATTCGGAATACATGCCTACATTACATTGATGAACTGGAGCTAGTTCTGTGTCACCCTATGTTATGACTGTTACATGATGAACCACATCCGGCATAATTATCCATCGCTAATCCGTTGCCTACGAGTTTTCCATATACTGGTTCTCGCTTATTTACTTTTCCGTTGCTACTGTTACAATCACTACAAAATACCAAAAACATTACTTTTGCTGTCTTTACTTTTGTTACCGTTACCACCACTATCATATTACTTTGCTACTAAACACTTTGCTGCAGATACTAAGTTTCCAGGTGTGGTTGAATTGACAACTCAGCTGCTAATACTTGAGAATATTCTTTGGCTCCCCTTGTGTCGAATCAATAAATTTGGGTTGAATACTCTACCCTCGAAAACTGTTGCGATCCCCTATACTTGTGGGTTATCAAGACCTTTTTCTGGCGCCGTTGCCGGGGAGCATAGCTCTATTTGTCCTTGGATTTATTGCTGGACACTATGAAGAACTTGAAAGACGATCGAACTACTATTTTGCCCTCAACTACGAGGGGAGGTAAGGAACTGCCATCTAGCCTTGCACTAGATTCTCCTTCTGTTATAAGTAAGCTTGCGACACCTAAACCTGCTACTGCTATGAATTCTGATATGTCGCATGTTATTGATGATGCCACTTCTGCTATGCATGATACTTATGATGAAACCACTTCTATGCTTGATACTACTGTGCCCCTTGGTGAATTTCTTGATGAGCAAATTGCTAGGTCTAGAGAAAGAGAAATTATTGCACCTGAATACGATGATGAGAGTGATGATGAAAATATGCCTGCTATTCCTGAAGGTTATCTTTTTGATGCAGAATCTTCTACAGCTATTTTTGCTTGCCAGGATAGATATGAACTTAAGAGGTTGCTAGTTAAATGGAGTAAAGAATCTTTTAGAGATAGAATGAGACCCGACCCTTCTTTTTCTACTTCACCTATTTGCGTTCCCGATAAGGATTATTATGACTTTTCTGTTGATCCAGATATAATTACTTTGGTTGAATCTGATCCTTTTTATGGCTATGAATCTGAAACTGTTGTGGCACATCTTACTAAGTTAAATGATATAGCTTCCCTGTTTACTAATAATGAGAGATCGCGCTACCTTTATTTACTCAAAATATTTCCGTTCTCATTAAAGGGTGATGCTAAGATATGGTTTAATTCTCTTGATCCTGGTTGTGTGCAAAGTCCCCAGGATATGATTATTACTTCTCTGCTAAATATTTCCCTGCTCATAAGAAACAAGCTGCCTTGAGGGAAATATATAACTTTGTGCAAATTGAAGAAGAGAGTCTCCCACAAGCTTGGGGGAGGCTTCTCAAGTTACTTAATGCTTTGCCTGATCATCCTCTTAAGAAACCTGAAATACTTGATATCTTTTATAATGGACTAACCGATGCTTCCAGAGATTACCTGGATAGTTGTGCTGGTTCTCTTTTCAGGGAAAGAACACCGGATGAAGCTGAAATTCTATTGAACAATATGTTGACAAATGAAAATAATTGGGCACCTCCCGAGCCAGCTCCTGAGCCAATTTCTGAGCCAATTATTGAGCCTATTCCTAAACCAACTCCGAAGAAGAGAGGTGTTCTATTTCTCAGTCCCGAAGATATGCAAGAGGCAAAGAAATCTATGAAAGAAAAAGGTATTAAAGCTGAAGATGTTAAGAATTTACCTCCTATTGAAGAAATACACGGTCTTAATTTACCGCCTGTTGAAGAAGTATATGATCTAAATTACTTATTTACTGAAGAACCTCCCGATATCCCGACACAGGTAGTAAAGGTAAATTCTCTCTATAGATATGATAAAGCTGAAGTCCCTCCTACTAAAATTGCTAGTCAGTGCTTGGATGAGTTTGATAACTTTATGTTTAAGCAAGATGACTTTAATGCTTATTTTGGTAGACAATTAAAACAAGATGCTTATATGATTAAACGCTTGGGTGATTATATGGCTGATATTAGAGGTGAACTTAAACTTGTTAGCAAACATGCTTCTATGGTTACCACTCAAGTAGAACAAGTACTTAAAGCTCAAAAAGAAGTGCTTGATGAAATGAATAGTAAGAAAAATGATTATGCTGTTAGAGTGGCTACTAGAACTGGTAGAATGACTCAGGAACCTTTGTATCCTGAAGGCCACCCTAAGAGGATCGAGCAAGATTCTCAGAGAAATGATATTGATGTACCTAGTTCTTCTAAAAGGAAGAAAAAGAAAAATGAGAGGACTTTGCAAACTTCTAGTGAACCTATTGCTGAGCCACCTGAGAATCCAAATGATATCTCTATGTCTGATGCTGAAACACAATCTGGTGATGAACATGAACCTAGTGATAATGTTAATGATAATGTTCATGTTGATGCTCAACCTAGTAATGATAATGATGTAGAAGTTGAACCTGCTATTGATCTTGATAACCCACAATCCAGGAATCAACGCTATGATAAAAGAGACTTCGTTGCTAGGAAACATGGTAAAGAAAGGGAACCATGGGTTCAGAAACCCATGCCTTTTCCTCCGAAACCATCCAAGAAAAAGGATGATGAGGATTTTGAGCGCTTTGCTGAAATGATTAGACCCATAATTTTGCGTATGCGATTAACTGATGTGCTCAAAACAAATCCTTATGCTAAGTATATGAAGGATATTATTACTAATAAAAGAAAGATACCTGAAGCCAAAATTTCCACCATGCTTGCTAATTATACTTTTAAGGGTGGAATACCAAAGAAACTTGGAGACCCCGGAGTACCTACTATACCATGCTCCATTAAGAGAAATTATGTTAAAACTGCTTTATGTGATCTTGGAGCCGGTGTTAGTGTTATGCCTCTCTCTTTATATCGTAGACTTGACTTGAATAAGTTGACACCTACTGAAATATCTTTGCAAATGGCTGATAAATCAACTGCTATACCTGTCGGTATTTGTGAGGATGTGCCTCTTGTGGTTGCAAACGTTACTATTTTAACGGACTTTGTTATTCTCGATATTCCTGAGGATGATAGTATGTCTATTATTCTTGGAAGACCTTTCCTTAATACTGCAGGGGCTGCTATTGATTGCAACAAAGGCAATGTCACTTTTCATGTTAATGGCAATGAGCACATGGTACACTTTCCGAGAAAACAACCTCAGGTTTATAGTATCAACTCTATTGGAAAAATTCCATCGATTATATTTGGAGGTTTTGAATTTCCTCTCCCTACTGCCAAGAAAAAGTATGATATACTTATTGTTGGGGATTTTCATATCCCCGTTGAGGTAACTTAGTGCTATTCAAAATTTCTCCGGTTCCATGATTATCGGAATGAGTTTGTTAACAAGACTTGATCAACCTTGTTAGTGGACTCTTTTTGATGAGCATGAGATGGATGAAACTAGAAGCACAACCTTCTGTACCCTCTTTATATTTTCTGTTATTTGGTAGAAATAAAGTAAAATAGTATTTTTTCTGTCTGTTTCCTGACTTATCCATGCAATATAAAAATATCCCGAAAATAAAAGTCCTCAGAATGCCATGCCAATTTAATATGATTTTTCGGGAATATTTGAGAATTTAATGTGCAAAAATCACCGCGGGGGAGCTGCCACCTGGCCACGAGGGTGGAGGGCGCGCCCTACCCCCTGGGCGCGCCCCCTGCCTCGTGGGCCCACGGTGGCCCTCCTCCACTTATCCCTGCACCCATCTTCTTCCTCTGCCTCACACAAACACGAAAAACCAACTCAAGCACGAGTTCCAGCCCCCGTTGCTATGATTTTCGATCTCCTTGCTCAAAGCACCTCTCACAAAACTGCTTGGGGATTGTTCCTTGGTATGTGACTCCTCCATTGGTCCAATTAGTTTTTGTTCTAGTGCTTTATTCATTGCAAATTTGTGCTGCATAGGTGACCATGTTCTTGAGCTTGCATGTCAAATATATATGGTTCCAAGTAGTTCCAATGCTTTATATAGGCTCTAGGCACTTGTAGGAGTTGTTGCTATCAATTTTATTGAAGTTGGTTCACTTTTATTTGAAGTTACTAAAATTTTCAAAAATTTCTCAGAGGAAACAATATGTTTAGGAGGATGTTCCAAGGTGGCCCTTCAAGGAAGCAAGGTCCCAGGCTTGCAATACGTGATACTAACGAGGAACCACCAAGAGATGCTCATGTGAGGCCCTGTGAATGGCCTTCGGAAAATTTTATGAATCAAGTGGGAATCAAAGAAGAATTTAGCGCAAATTTCCACAATGCCGGTCTTGAGGACTTTGAAGCTGACAAATGCCCCCAGTATCATGATCTCACAAGTTCATTTGTGAGGAGGTTTGATTTTTCATCTTCGCGTAATTCTCCTTCAGTCATGTTTGACCTTTATGACAAATCTTATACCATGGACTTAGAGGATTTCATTTCTGCTTGCAAACTTCCATCATGGGGTAGTGTCAGGGATCCCCCTAAATCTGAATATAGAGACTTTCTTGCTAGAATAACTGTGGGGGAATCTAGAGATGTAACACAAGCCACTTTAGGGAGTATTCACTTTCCTGCTATACATTATTTTGCTCTCTTCATAGGTAGATGCATAAATGCTAAGGATGAAGCATGTCACATGTGTGTCCCCGATCTCAGAATTCTCAGGAGTGCTGTGTTAGGAGACCAATCTTATCATATGGGAGCCATTGTAGCTCGTAGGTTGAATCAGAATAGACATAACGGAGATTTCTTTGCAGGAATTTATGCAACCGCTTAGCTAATTTTCTTGAGATAGACATTCGTGAGGGAGATATGGAGTTACCCCCTTCTTAGTTAGATTTTGATTCTATGGTTTCCCACCAGTTTGTTGAGAGGACAGAACCACCTCTCAAGTATCGACTAATCTTTAACAAATGTCATGTAGTCCATACTGCTCTTCCTGCTCCTGCCTTCTTTGATTTTCAGACAAAAGGAAGATATATTATTACCAGAGAGGAGGCAGATGAGTACGAGAGGAGAGCGGAGGCTGCTCGACGCCACGCTACAGCTCAGGCGGCGATAGACGCTTCGTCACAGTATGACCCTAGCTTCACCTATGGGTATCCGCCAGGCCATCCCTGGCAATAGACCAACTTAGGCCAAAAGCCTAAGCCTGGGGGAGTACGTATTTCCCACCGACATTACATTCATGTTCACACATGCTCATTGCTAGATGTCGGTGTTCATACATTTTCACTGTAATATCCATGCTAGTTTATTTTCTTTTTCCTGCTTTCTTCTTGTGTGTTTAATAAACCTTAAGGAAAACAAAAAAATTATTAGTAGTAGTTTATTTCTTTGCTGTAGTAATTAAAAAGGAAAACCCAAAAATATTTCCCGTTCTTCTTTTGCTTGTTGGGAGCTTTCCCGTGTAAATAGTTTTTATTTCTTTTCTTTTCTTTTCTTTGGGGGTCAGTAGGAGAAGACCATGATTAAATTGTTGAAGTGGCTCTTATATGCATGATTGTTTATTTAACTTAGAGCCCATATTACTTGTCTTCTCCTGTTTATTGAATGCTTGCAGATTCCAGCTTAGTCCAATGCACGTGCACTCTTATTATTATTCACATCGTTCGGTCGTGCAAGTGAAAGGCAATAATGATGATATATGATGGACTTATTGGGATGAGAAAAGCTGGTATGAACTCGACCTCTCTTGTTTTTGTAAATATGATGATTCATCGTTCCTGAGTTAGCTATTATGAAGTAAGCATATTTGCAATGACATTTAGAGATTATAGTTGCTTGTGCCATGCTTGATTAGCTATGAGTTATAATGGTTTACCTTGCGTGCCAACATGCTATTAGAATGATTATGATGTGGTATGATGGGATGGTATCCTCCTTTAAATGAATTGAGTGACTAGACTTGGCACATGTTCACGCATGTAGTTGAATCAAATCAACATAGCCTTCATGATATTTATGTTCATGGTAGATTATATCCTACTCATGCTTGTATTCGGTGTAAATTAATTTTAATGCATGTTTACGACTGTTGTCGCTCTCCCAGTTGGTCGCTTCCCAGTCTTTTGCTAGCCTTCACCTGTACTAAGCGGGAATACTGCTTGTGCATCCAAACTCCTTAAACCCCAAAGTTGTTCCATATGAGTCCACTATACCTTCCTATATGCGGTATTTACCTGCCGTTCCAAGTAAATTTGTATGTGCCAAACTCCAAACCTTCAAATGAAATTCTGTTTTGTATGCTCGAGCAGCTCATGTTTCAACTAGGGCTGCCCTTATCTTCCATGTTAGGCGGTTATTCTCAAGAGGAGTGGACTCCGCTCCTCATTCACGAGAAAATGGCTGGTCACCGGGATGCCCAGTCCCATGCTTTATGCAAACTAAATCAAAATAATTGCAAACAAAACTCCCCCTGGGACCCGTTGAATGTTGGAGGCACTCGTTGTTTCGAGCAAGCCATGGATTGATGCCTGTGGAGGAGGGGGAGTATAAACTTTACCATTCTGTTTGGGAACCGCCTATAATTTGTTTAGCATGGAAGATATCGTCATCTCATAGTTGTTGCGTTGACAGCAAAAGTATGCCGCTCAAAATGTTATTCAATCTCTATTTTAAAACCGAGCTCTGGCACCTCTACAAATCCCTGCTTCCCTCTGCGAAGGGCCTATCTATTTACTTTTATGTTGAGTCATCATCCTTCTTATTAAAAAGCACCCGCTGGAGAGCACACTGTCGTTTGCATTCATTATAATTGGTTTACATTGGGTATGACTTGACTGGATCTCTTTTACCATGAATTACAATGTTTAGTCAGTCCTTGATCTTTAAAGGTGCTCTGCATTTATGTTTTGCGGTCTCAGAAAGGGCTAGCGAGATACCATTTTGTTATATCATGTTATGATTATTTTGAGAAAGTGTTGTCATCCGAGTTTTGTTATTATAGCTCGCTAGCTGATTATGCTATTGATATGAGTAATTGTGAGACCTTGTGTTATTGTGAGTATGGTTAGTTCATAATATTTGCTGAAACTTGAATGCTGGCTTTTCATGTTTACAACAACAAGAGCAAACAGAGTTTGTAAAAGTTTTTCTTTTTCTCTTTCAGTTTGTCAACTGAATTGCTTGAGGACAAGCAAGGGTTTAAGCTTGGGGGAGTTGATACGTCTCCGTCGTATCTACTTTTCCAAACACTTTTGCCCTTGTTTTGGACTCTAACTTGTATGATTTGAATGGAACTAACCCGGACTGATGCTGTTTTCAGCAGAATTGCCATGGTGTTGTTTTATGTGCAGAAAATAAAAGTTCTCGGAACGACCTGAAACTCCACGGAATATCTTAGAATAAATAATAAAAAATCCTCGCCAAAGATGAAGACCAGGGGGCCCACACCCTGTCCACGAGGGTGGGGGGCGCCCCCCTGGGCGCGCCCCCTACCTCGTGGGCCCCCTGGTGGCCCTCCGACGCCAACTCCAACTCCATATATTGGCTTTCGGGGAGAAAAAATCAGAGAGAAGAAATCATCACGTTTTACGATACGGAGCCGCCGCCAAGCCCTAATCTCTCTCGGGAGGGCTGATCTGGAGTCCGTTCGGGGCTCCGGAGAGGGGGATTCGTCACCGTCGTCATCATCAACCATCCTCCATCACCAATTTCATGATGCTCACCGCCGTGCGTGAGTAATTCCATCGTAGGCTTGCTGGACGGTGATGGGTTGGATGAGATTTATCATGTAATCGAGTTAGTTTTGTTAGGGTTTGATCCCTAGTATCCACTATGTTCTGAGATTGATGTTGCTATGACTTTGCTATGCTTAATGCTTGTCACTAGGGCCCGAGTGCCATGATTTCAGATCTGAACCTATTATGTTTTCATGAATATATGTGAGTTCTTGATCCTATCTTGCAAGTCTATAGTCACCTACTATGTGTAATGATCCGGCAACCCTGAAGTGACAATAATCGGAACCACTCCCGGTGATGACCATAGTTTGAGGAGTTCATGTATTCACTGTGTGCTAATGCTTTGTTCCGGTTCTCTATTAAAAGGAGGCCTTAATATCCCTTAGTTTCCAATAGGACCCCGCTGCCACGGGAGGGTAGGACAAAAGATGTCATGCAAGTTCTTTTCCATAAGCACGTATGACTATATTCGGAATACATGCCTACATTACATTGATTGTCGGTGTACTAGAGTAGGGGTACCCTAGTATCCCGAACTTGTGCACGGGCAGTTGCAGCCACCCGCGGCAAGGCTTGCCGGGTGACCGCCAAGGTCCTCCGCGGTTCCTGTGGAGCCATTCAAGAACAAAGTATCTAAGCCAAGGAGACAAGGCCCCGGCAAGAGGAGCTTGCCAGGAAGGCCAACCAAGGCATAAGAGCAAAGTATCCAAGCCAAGGAGACAAGGCCCCAGCATGAGGAGCTTGCCGGGAAGGCCCACCAAGGCATCTCAAGGAGTTTGCTGCGACGCGCCACACGTCCCGGCAAGGCCCGGGGAGCGACAAGCCTCCGGACGCGACAAGACAACGACCGCGGCAAGGCACTTGCCATGGCACGCTACCACCCTGTACCTATGCTCCAGCGCATCCACCAACGTTTCGCCCTGGGGCCTTTCCAGGCGCGCGTGGCGAGAGGCTGTGCAGCCAGCGGTACGCGGTGGCAAGCGGCGCTGACAAGATTGCCATCGTGGCGAGCGGTGGCATCCCTGACGGTCCCTGTTTGCACTTTTTGGGCGACGTAGACGGGCATTTAATGTCTTTGTCCCCAGCCGTCAGGGTTAGGTATGATACACTGTACAGGTTGCTGTACCAACCGCAAGTCCTTTTCCATTTTTACCCTTGTCTACGTTGCCACCTGTCGGTGACCCCTTGAGCATATAAAAGGAGGCCCATGCACAACGTAGAGGGGGTTCGGAAGGTTCGAAGCCAGAAAACACTCACGCTCGGTCTCGTTAGCAGCTAGAGTGTACTGTAGCACTCAGCGCTCCCGAGCAAGAACTCAATACAATCAAACAAGCAGCAGTAGGAGTATTATCTCTCCGGAGAGCTCCGAAGCTGGGTAAACTGCTCGTGTGCTTCACCTCGATCCGCTCTTCGTGCGATCTCCGCCCCCCGCCGAACCGAAAGGGGCTCGGTCCGCCGGTCCCCATAAGTGTTCATGGATCAGTTTCCCCGACATCTTTGGCGCACCAGGTAGGGGGCGTCGAGGTTGTCTGAACCTGATCCGGCGTTCACACGAGCTAGATCTTCATCTTCTTCATCGACATGCCACCGAAGAAGAAGACTTCGGCGGCAGCTGTTCCGTCCACGTCGATCCCACCACCACTGGAGCAAACGGGTGGTGGGGTAGACGTCGGAGGAAGAACGTACATCGACGAGGAAACCCACGGTGCTGCCAGGTCCAAGGAGAAGGCTGCACAGACCTCGGCGTCCGTACATGTACCGCGCCCATCTCAGGAGGCACAAGACCGACAACATCATGGTATTCGCAGTGCCATACGTTTGTTGGACCAAGATCGAGCTGGTGGATCTCGGGACGCTCGAGACCAGCATGCACGCCAACATGCTGGCGCGAGCGAGGCACGGTCGCCTGGACGGGATACTGCTCCTTCTAACATAGTTAGAAGTCCGAGCATATCCTGCTCCTCGCACCGTTCGCCACTGCCGCCCACCACTCCAGCAGAAGCTTTGGCGCGAGCTCAACTGCTCCTGGATTACCCTCCAATGGCAGACAAGATCGACGGATGGAGGGCCACCATTCAGAGTCTCATCGGCTTTGCCAACGGCGACACTCCACGGCAGCCGAGTACATCGCTGCCACGGCAGGACCGCCAGGCACGAGCCGATGGTGACGAAACAGGTAGGGGTGCAACCACCATGCACTCTCCACCCCGAAGGCCAAGATCGCCGACTCACCGGATCCACCTCGACACTACTCTACTGCATCATCAGATCCACGAGCTCGTCGCGATCAGCGCCAAGTTCTTCACGAACGACAGCAAGAAGACGCTCGCACTCGCATCGAACGCCGAAGAGAAGCGCGACGTCAATCAACCAGCGCGCTGGGCCCTCTGTCGACATGCATGCGCCAGGGGAACCAGGCGACCTGCCGTACGCGGTAGGTTGCCCTGCGTTCACTCGTGAGCTGCGGCAAGTCCAGTGGCCCAGCACGAAGAATTTCAAGCCAGACGTGCCAGAGAAGTATGACGGCAAGTCGCATCCGTCGGAGTTCCTCAGCATCTACACCATCGCGGTGCAAGCTGCTGGGGGCGGGACGACAAGATCCTGCCAACTACTTCCCGCTGGTACTCAAGCCCAATGTCAGATCCTGGCTCATGCACTTGCCGAACAACTCCATATCCTCCTGGGCAGACCTATGCCATCAGTTTGTCGGTGCTTTTACAGGCGGCCACAAGCCTCCTGGCCAAGAAAGCGACCTTCATCTGCTCGCTCAGAAGGAAGGAGAGCCCCTGCGCAAGTACATTCAGAGATTCAGCCGCGTACAGCACAACATCCCAGATGTCCACCCTGCCGCGGTAATCAGCGCGTTCCATCAGAACGTGCGAAACCGCAGGATGCGGGAGGAGATGGTGATGTGCAAGATCAAAGACGTCAGTGAGCTATATCCCTGGCCGACAAGTGTGCGCGTGCTGAGGAAGGGAGGAAACTCCCCGGAGAAGAGACAGGAGCAGGAGGATCTGATAGTGAGGAGACTGCCCCGGCAAAGTGAAACCGGCGGCGGAACAACAGGAAAAAGAAAGACAAAGATGTGCTAGTCGTTGAGCAGTCCGGCAACGGAGGCGGCGCCAAGAAATCGAAAGCTGGTAGCTCCGGCAAGGAGATTGTCACGGGCACCAACTACCAGGCTGTGGCGGTCGCCGACAAGCAGGACGGCAACAACAAGCAGTACTGCAAGATCCACCGCACCAAGGGCCCATGACCTCCAGAGCTGCAAGAAGGTCGAGCAGCTTGTCGAGCAGCAAAAAGCTGAATACAAGCAACGCGACAAGGAGAAGGCCCAGGAAGGTGCTGGAGGAGCCGGCAAGAAACGCCCCGGCGGAGGGGACGCCGCGGCAATGTTGGAAATATGCCCTAGAGGCAATAATAAAAGGATTATTATTATATTTCTTTGTTCATGATAGTTGTCTTTTATTCATGCTATAACTGTATTATCCGGAAATCGAGATACACGTGTGAATACATAGACCACAATATGTCCCTAGTGAGTCTCTAGTTGACTAGCTCGTTGTGATCAACAGATAGTCATGGTTTCCTGGCTATGGACATTGGATGTCGTTGATAACGGGATCACATCATTAGGAGAATGATGTGATGGACAAGACCCAATCCTAAGCATAGCACAAAGGTCGGTTAGTTCGTTTGCTAGAGCTTTTCCAATGTCAAGTATCTCTTCCTTCGACCATGAGATCGTGTAACTCCCGGATACCGTAGGAGTGCTTTGGGTGTATCAAACGTCACAACGTAACTGGGTGACTATAAAGGTGCACTACAGGTATCTCCGAAAGTGTCTGTTGGGTTGACACGGATCGAGACTGGGATTTGTCACTCCGTATGACGGAGAGGTATCTCTGGGCCCACTCGGTAATGCATCATCATAATGAGCTCAAAGTGACCAAGTGGTTGATCACGGGATCATGCATTACGGTACGAGTAAAGTGACTTGCCGGTAACGAGACTGAACAAGGTATTGGGATACCGACGATCGAGTCTCGGGCAAGTAACATACCGTCTGATAAAGGGAATAGTATACGGGGTTGCTTGAACCCTTGACGTCGTGGTTCATCCGATGACAACATCGAGGAGCATGTGGGAGCCAACATGGGTATCCAGATCCCGCTGTTGGTTATTGACCTGAGAGCATCTCGGTCATGTCTGCATGTCTCCCGAACCCGTAGGGTCTACACACATAAGGTTCAGTGACGCTAGGGTTATTAGGAAGACTTGTATGTGATTACCGAATGTTGTTCGGAGTCCCGGATGAGATTGCGGACGTCACGAGGAGTTCCGGAATGGTCCGGAGGTAAAGATTTATATAAGGAAAGTGGTTAAACAGACACCGGAAAGTTTCGGTGGCATACCGGTATTGTACCGGGGCCACCGGAAGGGTTCCGGGGGTCCACCGGGTGGGGCCACCCCTCCCGGGGGGCCACATGGGCTGTGTGGGAGAGGGAGCCAGCCCCTAGTGGGCTGGGCGCGCCCCCCCACCTAGGCCCATGCGCCTAGGGTTGGGGGGGGAAACCCTAAAGGGGGCGCACCCCCTTGCTTGGGGGGCAAGCCCCCCCACCCTTTGGCCGCCGCCCCCCTCTAGGGTTTCCCCTAGAGGGCCGGCCCCTTGCCCCTCTCCTCCTATATATAGAGGGGTGAGGGGAGGGCTGCTATACACAACTCAAGGCACAGCCCCTCCCCTCCCCAACACCTCTCCTCCTCCGTACGTGCTTGGCGAAGCCCTGTCGGAGTACTGCTGCACCAACTACACCACGCCGTCGTGCTGCCGTTGGAGCTGCCTTCCTCAACCTCTCCTTCCTCCTTGCTGGATCAAGACGGAGGAGACGTCGTCCGTCTCGTACGTGTGTTGAACGCGGAGGTGATGTCCGTTCAGCACTTGGTCATCGGTGATCCGAATCACGACGAGTACGACTCCATCATCACCATCCCCTTGAACACTTCCGCACTCGATCTACAAGTGGTATGTAGATGCAAACTCACTCCCTTGACTCATTTCTTAGATGAACTCATAGATGGATCTTGGTGAAACCATAGGAAATTTTTTAATTTTCTGCAACGTTCCCCAACAGTGGCATCATGAGCTAGGTCTATGCGTAGTTCTCTTTGCACGAGTAGAACACAATTTTGTTGTGGGCGTGGATCTTGTCAACTTACTTGCCACTACTAGTCTTTTCTTGCTTCAACGGCATTGTGGGATGAAGCGGCCCGGACCAACCTTACACGTACGCTTACGTGAGACCGGTTCCACCGATTGACATGCACTAGTTGCATAAGGTGGCTGGCGGGTGTCTGTCTCTCCCACTTTAGTTGGAGCGGATTCGATGAAAAGGGTCCTTATGAAGGGTAAATAGAAGTTGACAAAATCACGTTGTGGTTATTCGTAGGTAAGAAAACGTTCTTGCTAGAACCCAATTGCAGCCACGTAAAAGATGCAACAACAATTAGAGGACGTCTAACTTGTTTTTGCAGCGATTGATCATGTGATGTGATATGGCCAGAAGTTGTGATGAATGATGAATTGTGATGTATGAGATCATGTTCTTTGTAATAGGATTCACGACTTGCATGTCGATGAGTATGACAACCGGCAGGAGCCATAGGAGTTGTCTTTATTTTTTTTATGACCTGCGTGTCATTGAAGAACGCCATGTAACTTACTTTACTTTATTACTAAACGCGTTAGTCATAGAAGTAGAAGTAGTCGTTGGCGTGACAACTTCATGAAGACACGATGATGGAGATCATGATGATGGAGATCATGGTGTCATGCCGGTGACAAGATGATCATGGAGCCCCGAAGATGAAGATCGAAGGAGCTATATGATATTGGCCATATCATGTCACTACTTTATATAATTGCATGTGATGTTTATTATGTTTTATGCATCCTGTTTACTTAGGACGACGGTAGTAAATAAGATGATCCCTTACAACAATTTCAAGAAGTGTTCTCCCCTAACTGTGCACCGTTGCTAAAGTTCGTCGCTTCTAAGCACCACGTGATGATCGGGTGTGATGGATTCTTACGTTCACTTACAACGGGTGTAAGACAGTTTTACACAGCAAAAACACTTAGGGTTAACTTGACGAGCCTAGCATGTACAGACATGGCCTCGGAACACGGAGACCGAAAGGTCGAACACGAGTCGTATGGAAGATACGATCAACATGACAATGTTCACCGATGATGACTAGTCCGTCTCACGTGATGATCGGACACGGGCCTAGTCGACTCGGATCGTGTAACACTTAGATGACTAGAGGGATGTCTAATCTGAGTGGGAGTTCATAAATTTGATTAGAACTTAATTATCATGAACTTAGTATAAAATCTTTGCAAATATGTCTTGTAGATCAAATGGCCAACGCTCATGTCAACATGTACTTCAACGCGTTCCTAGAGAAAACCAAGCTGAAAGATAATGGCAGCAACTATACGGACTGGGTCCGGAACCTGAGGATCATCCTCATAGCTGCCAAGAAACAATATGTCCTAGAAGGACCGCTAGGTGACGCTCCCGTCCCAGAGAACCAAGACATTATGAATGCTTGGCAGTCTCGTGCTGATGATTACTCCCTCGTTCAGTGCGGCATGCTTTACAGCTTAGAACCGGGGCTCCAAAAGCGTTTTGAGCATCACGGAGCATATGAGATGTTCGAGGAGCTGAAACTAGTTTTCCAAGCTCACGCCCGGGTCGAGAGTTATGACATCTCCGACAAGTTCTATAGTTGTAAGATGGAGGAAAATAGTTCTGTCAGTGAGCACATACTCAAGATGTCTGGGTTGCAGAACCGTATGACCCAGCTGAATATTAACCTCCCTGATGAGGCAGTCATTGACAGAATCCTTCAGTCGCTCCCACCAAGCTACAAGAGCTTTGTGATGAACTACAATATGCAGGGGATGGTAAAGACCATTCCTGAAGTATTTTCTATGCTGAAGTCAGCAGAGGTTGAAATCAAGAAAGAACATCAAGTGTTGATGGTCAATAAGACCACTAAGTTCAAGAAGGGCAAGGGTAAGAAGAACTTCAAGAAGGACGGCAAAGAGGTTGCCGCGCCCAGTAAGCCAGTTGCCGGGAAGAAGTCAAAGAATGGACCCAAGCCTGAGACTGAGTGCTTTTATTGCAAGGGGAAGGGTCACTGGAAGCGGAACTGCCCCAAATACTTAGCGGATAAGAAGGCCGGCAACACTAAAGGTATATTCGATATACATGTAATTGATGTGTACCTTACCAGTACTCGTAGTAACTCCTGGGTATTTGATACCGGTGCCGTTGCTCATATTTGTACCTCACAGCAGGAGCTGCGGAATAAACGGAGACTGGCGAAGGACGAGGTGACGATGCGCGTGGGAATGGTTCCAGAGTCGATGTGATCGCCGTCGGCACGCTACCTCTACATTTACCTACGGGATTAGTTTTGAACCTTAATAATTGTTATTTGGTGCCAAGTTTGAGCATGAACATTGTATCTGGATCTCGTTTAATACGAGATGGCTACTCATTTAAGTCCGAGAATAATGGTTGTTCTATTTATATGAGAGATATGTTCTATGGTCATGCTCCGATGGTCAATGGTTTATTCTTAATGAATCTCGAACGTAGTGTTACACATATTCATAGCGTGAATACCAAAAGATGTAAAGTTGATAACGATAGTCCCACATACTTGTGGCACTGCCGCCTTGGTCACATTGGTGTCAAGCGCATGAAGAAGCTCCATGCTGAGGGACTTTTAGAGTCTCTTGATTATGAATCATTTGACACATGCGAACCATGCCACATGGGCAAGATGACCAAGACTCCGTTCTCCGGAACAATGGAGCGAGCAACCAACTTGTTGGAAATCATACATACCGATGTGTGCGGTCCAATGAGTGTTGAGGCTCGTGGAGGATATCGTTATGTTCTCACACTCACAGATGACTTGAGTAGATATGGGTATGTCTACTTGATGAAACACAAGTCTGAGACCTTTGAAAAGTTCAAGGAATTTCAGAATGAAGTAGAGAATCAACATGACTGAAAGATAAAATTCCTACGATCAGATCGTGGAGGAGAATACTTAAGTCACGAATTTGGTACACACTTAAGGAAATGTGGAATCGTTTCACAACTCACGCCGCCTGGAACACCTCAGCGTAACGGTGTGTCCGAACGTCGTAATCGCACTCTATTGGATATGGTGCGGTCTATGATGTCTCTTACCGATTTACCGCTATCATTTTGGGGATACGCTCTAGAGACAGCTACATTCACTTTAAATAGGGCACCGTCTAAATCCGTTGAGACGACACCGTATGAATTATGGTTTGGGAGGAAACCTAAGCTGTTGTTTCTAAAAGTTTGGGGATGCGATGCTTATGTCAAGAAACTTCAACCTGAAAAGCTCGAACCCAAGTCGGAAAAATGCGTCTTCATAG
The DNA here is from genome assembly GCF_018294505.1 of Triticum aestivum. Taxonomy (NCBI): domain Eukaryota; kingdom Viridiplantae; phylum Streptophyta; class Magnoliopsida; order Poales; family Poaceae; genus Triticum; species Triticum aestivum. The sequence continues at coordinate 623,729,066 of NC_057804.1, forward strand.
GATACCCTAAGGAAACTGTAGGGTATACCTTCTACTTAAGATCCGAGGGCAAGATCTTTGTTGCCAAGAACGGATGCTTTCTGGAAAAAGAGTTTCTCTCGAAAGAAGTAAGTGGGAGGAAAGTAGAACTCGATGAAGTACTACCTCTCAAACAGGAAAGTGTTGCAGCTCAGGAAAATGTTCCTGTGATGCCCACACCAACTGAAGAGGAAACCGACGATGATGATCAAGGTACTTCGGATCAAGTTGCTACTGAACTTCGTAGGTCCACAAGGACACGTTCCGCACCAGAGTGGTACGGCAACCCTGTCCTAGAAATCATGTTGTTAGACAACGGTGAACCTTCGAACTATGAAGAAGCGATGGCGGGCCCAGATTCCAACAAATGGCTAGTAGCCATGAAATCCGAGATAGAATCCATGTATGAAAACAAAGTATGGACTTTGACTGACTTGCCCGATTATCGGCGAGCGATAGAAAACAAATGGATCTTTAAGAAGAAGACGGACGCGGATGGTAATGTCACCATCTATAAAGCACGACTTGTCACTAAGGGTTATCGGCAAGTTCAAGGGATTGACTACGATGAGACTTTCTCTCCCGTAGCGAAGCTTAAGTCCGTCCGAATCATGTTAGCAATTGCCGCATACTATGATTATGAGATATGGCAGATGGACGTCAAAACGGCATTCCTTAACGGGCATCTTAAGGAAGAGCTGTATATGATGCAACCGGAAGGTTTTGTCGATCCTAAGAACGCTAACAAAGTATGCAAGCTCCAGCGATCCATTTATGGGCTGGTGCAAGCATCTCGGAGTTGGAACATTCGCTTTGATGAGATGATCAAAGCGTTTGGGTTTATGCAGACTTATGGAGAAGCCTGCGTTTACAAGAAAGTGAGTGGGAGCTCTGTAGCATTTCTCATATTATATGTAGATGACATACTCTTGATGGGAAATAATACAGAATTTCTCGACAGCATTAAGGCCTACTTGAACAAATGTTTTTCAATGAAGGACCTTGGAGAAGCTGCTTATATATTAGGCATCAAGATCTATAGAGATAGATCAAGACGCCTCATAGGTCTTTCACAAAGCACATACCTTGATAAGATTTTGAAAAGGTTCAAAATGGACCAGTCCAAGAAAGGGTTCTTGCCTATGTTACAAGGTGTGAGATTGAGCTCGGCTCAGTCACCGACCACGGCAAAAGATAAAGAAGAGATGAGTCTCATCCCCTATGCTTCAGCCATAGGATCTATTATGTATGCCATGCTGTGTACCAGACCTGATGTAAACCTTGCCGTGAGTTTGGTAGAAAGATACCAAGGTAATCCCGGCAAGAAACACTGGACAGCGGTCAAGAATATCCTGAAGTACCTGAAAAGGACAAAGGACATGTTTCTCGTTTATGGAGGGGACGAAGAGCTCGTCGTAAAGGGTTACGTCGACGCTAGCTTCGACTCAGATCCGGATGACTCTAAGTCACAAACCGGATACGTGTATATGTTGAATGGTGGAGCAGTAAGCTGGTGCAGCTGCAAGCAGAGCGTCGTGGCGGGATCTACGTGTGAAGCGGAGTACATGGCAGCCTCGGAGGCAGCGCATGAAGCGATTTGGGTGAAGGAGTTCATCACCGACCTAGGAGTCATACCCAATGCGTCGGGGCCAATCAAACTCTTCTGTGACAACACTGGAGCTATTTCCCTTGCAAAGGAGCCCAGATTTCACAAGAAGACCAGGCACATCAAGCGTCGTTTCAACTCCATCCGTGAAAATGTTCAAGATGGAGACATAGAAATTTGCAAAGTACATACGGATCTGAATGTCGCAAATCCGTTGACTAAACCTCTCTCACGAGCAAAACATGATCAACACCAGAACTCTATGGGTGTTCGATTCATCACAATGTAACTAGATTGGTGACTCTAGTGCAAGTGGGAGACTGTTGGAAATATGCCCTAGAGGCAATAATAAAAGTATTATTATATTTCATTGTTCATGATAATTGTCTTTTATTCATGCTATAACTGTATTATCCGGAAATCATAATACACGTGCGAATACATAGACCTCAATATGTCCCTAGTGAGCCTCTAGTTGACTAGCTCGTTGTGATCAACAGATAGTCATGGTTTCCTGGCTATGGACATTGGATGTCGTTGATAACGGGATCACATCATTAGGAGAATGATGTGATGGACAAGACCCAATCCTAAGCATAGCACAAAGGTCGGTTAGTTCGTTTGCTAGAGCTTTTCCAATGTCAAGTATCTCTTCCTTCGACCATGAGATCGTGTAACTCCCGGATACCGTAGGAGTGCTTTGGGTGTATCAAACGTCACAACGTAACTGGGTGATTATAAAGGTGCACTACAGGTATATCCGAAAGTGTCTGTTGGGTTGACACGGATCGAGACTGGGATTTGTCACTCCGTATGACGGAGAGGTATCTCTGGGCCCACTCGGTAATGCATCATCATAATGAGCTCAAAGTGACCAAGTGGTTGATCACGGGATCATGCATTACGGTACGAGTAAAGTGACTTACCGGTAACGAGACTGAACAAGGTATTGGGATACCGACGATCGGGTCTCGGGCAAGTAACGTACCGATTGACAAAGGGAATTGTATACGGGGTTTGATCGAATCCTCGACATCGTGGTTCATCCGATGACATCATCGAGGAGCATGTGGGAGCCAACATGGGTATCCAGATCCCGCTGTTGGTTATTGACCGGAGAGTCTCGGTCATGTCTGCATGTCTCCCGAACCCGTAGGGTCTACACACTTAAGGTTCGGTGATGCTAGGGTTATCAGGAAGACAAGTATGTGATTACCGAATGTTGTTCGGAGTCCCGGATGAGATCCCGGACGTCACGAGGAGTTCCGGAATGGTCCGGAGGTAAAGTTTTATATATGGGAAGTTGTTAAACGGACACCGGAAAGTTTCGGGGTCATACCGGTATTGTACCGGGACCACCGGAGAGGTTCCGGGGGTCCACCGTGAGGGACCACCCCTCCCGGGGGGCCACTTGGGCTGCATAGGGATAGCAGCCAGCCCCTAGTGGGCTTGGCGCCCCCCCCCTTGGGCCCATGCGCCTAGGGTTGGGGGGAAACCCTAAAGGGGGCGCACCCCCTTGCTTGGGGGGCAAGCCCCCCACCCTTTGGCCGCCACCCCCCTCTAGGGTTTCCCCTAGAGGGCCGGCCCCCTTGCCCCTCTCCTCCTATATATAGAGGGGTGAGGGGAGGGCTGCTATACACAACTCAAGGCACAGCCCCTCCCCTCCCCAACACCTCTCCTCCTCCGTACGTGCTTGGCGAAGCCCTGTCGGAGTACTGCTGCACCAACTACACCACGCCGTCGTGCTGCCGTTGGAGCTGCCTTCCTCAACCTCTCCTTCCTCCTTGCTGGATCAAGACGGAGGAGACGTCGTCCGTCCCGTACGTGTGTTGAACGCGGAGGTGCTGTCCGTTCAGCACTTGGTCATCGGTGATCCGAATCACGACGAGTACGACTCCATCATCACCATCCCCTTGAACGCTTCCGCACTCGATCTACAAGTGGTATGTAGATGCAAACTCACTCCCTTGACTCGTTGCATAGATGAACTCATAGATGGATCTTGGTGAAACCGTAGGAAAAATTTTAATTTTCGGCAATGTTCCCCAACAGGAGGAGCCGGCAAGAAACGCCCCGGCTGAGGAGGACGCCGCGGCAAGGCCAAGCAGCGGCAAGGAGACCGACCTCCCCGCGGCCGCGACAAGGATGAAGATGACGACGAGGAAGAAGATATGGATGATGGCGAGACCGATGAGCAGGAGTTCCAGAAAGCCACAAAGGTCCTCCGCATTGACGGCGGTGCATCTCTGCATACTTCCCACCGCCAGCTCAAGCAGTGGATGTGGGAAGTCAATGCAGCAGAACCACCCGTCGAGTCACGCAGGCCTCTGAAATGGTCTAGCACGCCTATCATCTTTGATATTGAGGACCACCCTGATCGCATAACTGCGGTCGAGTTCTTGCCGATGTTGGTTTCACCAACGATCCGCAACCTCAAGGTCACTAAGATGCTAGTTGACAGCGGGGCCGGCTTGAACCTGATCTCCTCCGCGGTACTCCAGAAACTCCAGATCCCTGATAGTGAGCTCGAAGAGACCGGCACGTTCCAAGGAATTAATCCGGGAAGGAGCAAGCCGAAGCGAAAGATCACGTTGCCGGTGACATTTGGTAGCGAGTTGAACTTCAGAACTGAGAGGGTCACGTTTGACGTCACTGACTTTCCATTGCCTTACAATGGGATACTCGGCCGTCCAGCACTCGCCAAATTTATGGCAGCCTCTTACTATGCATACAACGTGCTGAAGATGCCAGGCCCGATAAGTGTCATCTCTGTCCCTGGCGACAAGAAGGATGCCCTTATCTGCGCCGACAAGATCTACCGGGAAGCAGCAGCCGCAGCGGATCGCAAACCACTTGCCGTTGAAGCTCCCGGGGCGAAGAAGAAGACCAAGTCTGGTAAGAGTTCTGATGCCCACTCCGGCAAGCGCACCTCTTCGGAGTGCTGCACTACCGTCGAGGACGCACCATCGAGCTCCACCCGCAAGTGTAAGAAGGCAATGGCAGCTCCACCAGAGACCAAGAAGGTGTCCGCCAAGGAGGAAGGCACTGGTGGTACTTTCACTATCAGTGCCACTCTCGACCCTAAATAGGAAAGCGCGCTCGTTGCTTTCCTGCGGGCGAACGTCGACGTGTTTGCGTGGCAACCGTCTGACATCCCCGGTATTCCCAGGAAAGTAATCGAGCACCATCTTGCCGTCTGTCCTCATGCATGACCCGTCAAGCAAAAAGTCAGGAAACAGGCAGTGGAGCGCCAAGAATTCATCGCAGAAGAAATCAAGAAATTGGAAGCAGCAGGCCTTGTCAGAGGAGTGCTCCAACCACCTGGTTGGCCAACCCTGTAGTCGTGCGCAAGACGGGAAATGGAGGCTTTGTATCGACTTCACTGATGTTAATAAAGCTTGTCCCAAAGACCCATTTCCCTTACCGTGCATCGACCAGATTGTTGACTCCACGGCCGGATGTGATTTGCTTTCATTTCTTGATGCATACTCATGATACCATCAGATCTTCATGGCAGAAGAGGATGAAGAGAAGACCGCATTCATTACCCCATGTGGCACATACTGTTTTGTACGGATGCCTTTCGGTTTAAAGAATGCTGGTTCAACATTTGCAAGGGTAGTCCATTACGCTTTTGAGCCACAAATGCACAAAAATGTGGAAGCCTACATGGATGACATAGTGGTCAAGAGCAGGGACAAGGCGACTCTGATTCAAGATTTAGATGAAACCTTTGCAAATCTGCGCAAGGTCAACCTCAAGCTTAACCCCGAGAAGTGTGTGTTTGGAGTCCCCTCCGGCAAGCTTCTCGGGTTCTTCGTGTCTCAGCGGGGAATTGAAGCCAATCCCGACAAGATCAAGGCCATCGAGCAGATTGAAGCACCAAAGCGCGTCAAGGATGTACGAAGACTTGCCAGTTGCATAGCTGCTCTCAGCAGGTTTATCTCTAGCTCTGCTGAGCGTGCCCTGCCATTTTTCAAAATATTGAAAAAGGCAGGTCCAATGAAATGGACTCTGGAAGCGGAGGCTGCGCTGCAGGACTTGAAGAGATACCTGTCCTCCACTCCAACACTTGTCGCACCTAAACCACAAGGGAAGTTGCTGCTATATATAGTGGCAACCAATCAAGTGGTTAGTCTTGCGTTAGTAGCGGAGAGGGAGGCGGATGATGAGCCAGCAACCATGGCAGATGCATCCAGCGACAAGCAGGGGGCTTCACCGGCAGGCTCTGGTCCCGACAAAGATGGATCTGCGCAGGCGCATGGGAAGATGCAGAAAAGGATGGTGCAGCGCCCAGTTTACTTTTTCAGTTCCCTTCTACAGGGGGCTAGGTCAAGGTACTCTGGTGTGCAGAAATTGTTTTCGGCCTTCTCATGGCCTCGAGAAAGCTGCGCCATTACTTCCAAGCACATGAGATCACAGTCGTCACTCGTTTTCCGCTGAAGAGGATACTGCAAAATCCAGAAGCAACAGGCAGGATTGTCGAGTGGGCACTGGAACTGTCAAGCTTTGGCCTCAAGTTTGAGAGCACTTCAACTATCCAAAGCAGGGAATTGGCGGAGTTCATAGCAGAATGGACGCCAACACAAGATGAAGAAATTCCAGAAATGAGCATCCCCGTCAAGGAAGCAAACAAAGAGTGGCTGATGTACTTTGATGGTGCCTTCTCGCTGCAAGGCACCGGTGCGGGTGTGCTGCTTGTCGCACCCACCGAAGAGAACCTCAAGTATGTAGTCCAGATGCACTTTCCCAAGGAACAAGCAACGAACAATACCGCAGAGTATGAAGGTTTGCTTGCCGGTCTCAGGATCGCAGCAGACCTTGGGATCAAGAAGCTCATTGTCAGGGGAGACTCACAGCTTGTCGTCCGCCAAGTTAACAAGAATTATCAAAGTCCGTTGATGGAAGCTTACGTTGATGAAGTGAGAAAGCTAGAAGAGCACTTTCATGGCCTACAGATGGAACATGTTCCAAGAGCTCAGAACGACATTGCCGATGGCCTGTCAAAGTGCGCCGCACTTAAATTACCTGTGGAACCAGGGATCTTTGTGCTCAAGATGACTCAACCTTCTGTAACACCGTCAACTGGACAGAGCAAGAAGAGGAAGTTGATTTCTGGTGACTATTTTCCGGCAGAGCTCCCTGAAGCCGCAGCCAAGAAGGTCCTCAAGGTCAACATCAAGGGTGCTGAGGAGCAGTCTGCTCCGGCAAGCCTTAGGGCTTGTTCCGTTGTAGCAGACGCCCCCGACAAGTTTAGCTCCGGCAAGCTTGTCGGGGAACATCAAGCTCCGGCTGAGCCGCAGGTCCTCGCCGTAGAAGCGGATGTTCCCGCAGCAGCAGATGTGCCTTTAGTCCTTGTTGTCGAGCCGCAAGCTCCAGCATGGGCACAGCAGATTGTCCGTTTCCTTCAGACAGGAGAACTTCCCGAAGAGCAAGAAGAAGCGGAAAAAGTAGCCTGGCAGTCAAGTATATACCAGTTTGTCGACAGCACACTGTACAGAAAAAGACTCAATGGTGTGAAATTGAAGTGTATTCACCGGGAAGATGGACAAAAGCTGTTGGCAGAGATACATGGAGGCATATGTGGTCAACACATTGGCGCAAGAGCACTTGCCGGCAAAGCGTTCCGGCAAGGTTTCTTTTGGCCGACAGCCCTGCAGGATGCAACTGCATAAGTAACCAAGTGTGAAGCGTGCCAGTTCCATTCCAAGCAGATACACCAGCCAGCTCAAGCTCTCCAGACGATCCCTTTATCCTGGACATTTTCGGTCTGGGGGCTCGATATCCTCGGCCCCTTTCCCCGAGCTGTCGGGGGCTTTGAGTACTTGTATGTTGCAATCGACAAGTTCACAAAGTGGCCGGAAGTGGAACCAGTGAGGAAGGTGACAGCACACTCAGCAGTCAAGTTCTTCAGGTCGATTGTTTGCCGTTTCGGGATCCCTAATAGGATCATTACCGACAACGGCACACAATTCACGAGCCGCACCTTCATGCAATACGTCCAAGATCTTGGCGCCAAGGTCTGCTTCGCTTCTGTTGCTCATCCGAGAAGCAACGGTCAAGCAGAGAGGGCAAATGTTGAAGTGCTGCGTGGACTCAAGACCAGGACTTTCGACAGGTTGCGCAAGTGCGGAAAGAACTGAATTGAGGAGCTGCCGGTGGTTCTTTGGTCGGTCAGAACGACGCCAAATCGAGCCACTGGCCAGACACCTTTCACTCTAGTCTATGGAGCAGAGGCAGTTCTCCCCATGGAACTCGTATACGGGTCACCTCGAGTGCTCACTTATGATGAGCTTGAGCAAGAGCAGTTGCGACAAGACGACGCGCTGCTCCTTGAGGAGGACCGTCTTCAGGCTGCTGTACGAGCTGCTCGATACCAGCAAGCTTTGCGCCGCTACCATAGCCGCAAAGTTAATGCCAGAAGTCTCAAGGAAGGCGACCTTGTTCTTCGGCGCGTTCAGTCCGCCAAGAATTCCAACAAGTTGACGCCGAAGTGGGAAGGCCCTTACCGGGTGAAACGAGTCACTAGGCCTGGTGCTGTCCGCCTTGAGACCGAAGATGGCATTCCGGTGAGCAACTCCTGGAACATTGAGCATCTTCGTAAGTTTTACCCGTAAGGCGCGGTTGCCGGAACCTGTTCCGGCAACCACCTTTTGTACAAGTCTTGCCGATGTTGCATGTAATCCTTTGTACAAAGCCGGGTGCAGATCCCGTGCATAAGTAAAGCTCATGTGCTCTGCACATCTTGTCAATTTCATGCTTTCTATATTTCTTTGCATGCATGTATCTAACACTTTGTGCAGCACATACCCCCGATAAGCAATAACGAGCTGTAAGGCTTCATATCATTATTTTCTCCGTTTTCTCTTTCCCAAAGGAAGGAAGTTCCCTCGCGCACAAGTTTGCCGGGGGGAAAGGAGATAATGGTTTGGACCAGGCGTCGTTCAAGGAAGTGTTCGCCTTACCGGAAAGAAAACGACAGAAAAGCTAAGTTGCCAAAGTTTGAGCAATCAATTAAAATTTTTTTAAGTTATCTTCCTCGAACGACCTTTCTTTGTGTGGAAAACCTGTGCGCGGAGGAACCAACTCGTAGCTAGTTGCGCCCTTACTTTTTTTCGAGTCCGCTCAACAACTTAAGTGAGCTGCGACTAGTTGCGACAAGGTTTCTTGTCGGCAGCGGCACCGCCAGCAGGCTGCTGACGTTCCGCACTTAGCGCTCGCGGCTAAGGTGCCTGCGCCGACAAGTTCCCTAAAAGCGTAGGGCAAAAACATAAAAATGAAGGAATCAAATAAAGGAGATAACATAGAAAATTGATATTCAAAATAGAGTTGTATTACAAGATAGCTTGTCGCAGCTCTAACAGTTTGTCTCATAACATGACTAGCAGCGACGAGGAAAAGAGAAAATGGGCGGCCTAATCTACGCGATCGCCCTCAACCCTCTTGATCCCGCTCACCTTGTCCACAATGGGTGCGACAAGGGCCTTGAGCGCTTCCAGATCAGCATCCGGCGGCAAGGACCTGAGGACGTTGGTGAGGTTGAGGCCTGGATTGTGAAAGGCCACCTTCACCAGCACCTTCCGGAGAGCCCCTACGCAGATCTTGCGCGACTCGTCGGCCAGCTGCTTTGGGATCTTCTCCCGGAGTCGATGAAGGGCCGTCGCCACGCCTTCGAAGAACAAGCTGAGCTTGGCACTGGGTTGGAGGTGCTCATCGGAGGAGTACCTGAAATCCTCCATCCCCAGCTGCGCCAGCTCCTTGTCGATGGCCGCGGCAGCATCCACAAGACCCTCGGTCCAATGCTCCACGGTCTCCCTGAAAGTGTCCTGGGCGGCAGCAGCATTCGCCAGCAGCGCCTCGTCGGCCTTGATCTTCTCCGACAAAGCCGCTTCCCGCTCCCTGGCGCCATCCAGCGTCTGAGTCAAAGTGGCCAGCTTCAACTCGAGATCTGCGTTGGAGTCCTTGGCGGCGCTGAGCTCCTTGCTCCTCTCAGCGAGACGACCTTGCAGCTCGCCATGAGCAGCAGCGTCCTTCTCGCGCTCACGCTTGAGCATAGCAAGCTCCTCTCCGCTCGCCTTGAGATCGGCCTCCAGTTGCGCCGCCTTTATCTCCAGCTCCTTCTTGGCGGCCTCGGCAGCTGTGGCAACGTCTTTTGCCTCCTTGAGGGCCCCGCCGAGTGTCTGCTCGCGCGCGGCAAGCTCCTCCTCGTGGCTGTCAAGGTTGACCTTGCGCTGCGCCAGCTCACCTTCCTGCGCAGACAGCTTCTCGGCAACAAGCCGATGTCGCTCTTCAATTTCAGCCTTCTCGAGGAGGAAGGCCTTCCGCTCCTCGTCAACTTATTCCCGCTCCTCCGCCAGAGCCCGGAGAGCTTCTTGCCTGAAAACCCAGAGCTCCTCTGCGCGCTTCTCGATGTCCACTCCCGCCTTCGCAACAAGTGCTTCTCAGGACACCAGCTTGGCTTGTCGGGCGCGGTAGAGTGACAGCAGCTTCCGCAGCAGCCGCTCCTCTTCAGGCTCGTCGCTGATGCTGCTTGGCGCGTCGACCAGCGTTAGTCCAGCGGAGGCAAGCACTTCTCCGTCTAGCATCTCTCCTTCGACCGGCGCCCTGGAGCTGGAAGCCCAGGGGAGCTTGATGAAGATGTCGTCGCCGGCCTTCAGATAGGCGCCGGACTGGGGCTCTTCGGAGCCTGGCGCTGCAGCAGCGGCGGAGGGATCGGCGATCGGCGTAGCGCCTTGCGCTCCTGCGGCCTCGGGGCCGTCAGTGCGATCGTCGGATCCCTCACCGGCTTCTGCGGCGGCAGCCTTGGCGGCCTCTTCGCCGGCAGGATCATCAGCACTGGCCTCTCCTTCGGTGGTGACGGCGTCATCAATGCTGCTGCGTGCGTTCTCCTCGCCGGCGGCATCGGTTTCCATCGGCTTCGTGGCAGATGGATCTAGCGAACGGGAAAAGGGAGAGAAATGAAGCAATTATCCAAAAAGAAAATCAAAAGAAGAAGAACCCAAGGGAAGTTCTCAGGCAAAAGGATTACCTGTGCTAGGATCTGCGGTCGTGGTCTCAATCACCAGAGGATCGCTGGTGTTGTCCCTTGCCGGAGAACTACCCCTTGCCAGAGAATTTTCCCTTGCCGGAGAACGCTCCCTTGCCGGGGAATCCTCCCTTGGCGGTGTAGTGGAAGCAGATGGCATTTCGGGAGCGGCCTCCGGGCCCTCCTGGTGAGGCTGCTCTGCTCCTGCACAAACCAACAACCAGATATCAGCAAAGAAGGAGCACCCATGCGCGCCCGAAAACAGGAAATAAACAATACACTTACACTGGGGGCTGCGCTGGGGGCTGCTTTGGGGAATGGTTGCCGGGTCCGACAAGGTGGTCTCGGACATGTCCTCTGCCATCGCGGTGGGATCATCCTCGATGACAATCACCGGGGCCTTGGCTCTCTTCACCGCTCTCTGGGCCAGCGTCCTGAAAAGGAATAGGTTCAGAGTAAAAGCAAGTCAGATACAAGACAAAGCAACAAAATTGAAGAGTTGCAAGAACAGCAAAGAATCTTACTCTTCTTCTTCCTCGTCGGAGCTGAGCGCGGAGAGATCGAAGTCTGGCTCGCCTCCGGTGTGACAAGGCGGAGGAGTAGGATCCCTTGCCCGCTTGGCAGGGGCAGTAGCGGTGGACCGGGAAGACCCCGCCCCAGTTGCCGCAGCGGCGTGAGGCACTCCCGCGGCAACTGTGCTTGCCGCGGTAGAACGTGTGGCGCGGCACGGTGGCTGTTGACTCGTTTGCCGCCCCGCTACGTCCCCGGCCCTACGGAGACGCCTTCTTGGTGGGGCTGGGGGCTCCGCTTGTGGCAAGATGTCTAAAGGTTCGGGCCCGACAAGCTCTCCCTCGGCGGGCTCACTCGGCTCATCTTCGGGCCCGGCAAGCTCTTCCTCGCCGACAAACTCCTCGCGCTCGGCAAGGCTTGCCGCCTCTGCTGCCTCTGCCTCCTCCATGGTGAATCCGAACTCACCCGCGGCAACGGCTGCTGCCACCTCTTCCAGCCTGGTGGCGATGCGCTGCATCTCATTATCGGTGGTGTCGCGGGTGAGGCTCTTCTGTTCATCGGGGCGGATCGGCACTTCTACCAGGTCGTCGAAGAAATCCCGCACGACGTCGTCTGCAGGCTCTTGCCAAGTCGGGACGATTCCGTGCGAGTCGCACAGCGGCATCATTGCGCGGATGCGGTCGAGTGAAGAGTTGTTGCACAACGGAACCACACCCCTCGGCAAAACGAATGGATGTTGAGGATCGCGCTTGAACAGCTCTAGGAGCATCGCATCCAGCTCCAGGACGGTGAAGTTGAAGTTGAGGCCCGGACGCAGCCTCATGATGTCCGCCGAGTTCTGGAACTCCCAGGCGGGTCTCCTCCTCTCCTGCAAGGGGGCGATGCAGCGGCGGAGAAAGTCTGCGCCAACGGCGCCTACGGTGAGCCCGACAAGCCTGAGGCGAAGGATCCGGGTGACGGCAATCTTCAGCCTGTCGTCTTCCGGGGCCACGTTGCTCCAATCATTGCCGCGCACTATTGGGGCTTGGCGCAGGGCAGTAAATGGCTGCGGGTTCTCCTCGACGATCCAGCACCACTCCGCTCTCCATTCCTCCCACTTGCTGCGGAGCTCTCCCTCCAGATAAGCTTCCTTCTTGCCGACTCTTGAGATCCAAGCGATCCCGCCGGCAAGAGGCTCTCCTCTCTCAACCCGGGGCATAAAGAAGTGGCGGAAGAGGGCTACATTTGGATGGACTCGGACAAAGTTTTCGCAGAGATGTGTGAAAACTGCCATGGTCAGAACGGCGTTGGGGTGAAATCAAGGAGGCGGAACCCGTAGGTGTTCATGATGTCACAGAAGAATTCAGAGAAGGGCGGGCAGAGCCCGCAGTAGAAGAATAACGCGAAGAAGGGGTACCCGTTTGGAGTCAGTTCCGATGCGGCAGCTGGGAGTACCCTCGTGCGCAGATGCACTCGCGTCTCCGTCGACCAGAAGAGGTAGTAGTACTCCCTCAGCTCCTTCGCGGCAAGCTGAGGGGGAAAGAGGGCCCGCTCCTTTCGCAGCGCCGCGAGCCGCTGCGCCTCGACCGACTTCACGCCCTTCCCCTTGTCGGCTTTCGGAGCCATGGCGGAGGTGGTGGGGGAGATCGACGGTGTTGGTGGTGCTGGTGGCAACGGGGGGCGGAGCGCTGCTCTCTCTCTCAGCTTCGGGAAGAAGGGGGGAGCGGCGGAGATTTAGGAAATGGAGTAACAACCGGCAGGATGGGCGAACTGTCCCTGTTTCCCCTGCTTATAAAGAGAGAGGGGGCGGACGTTTCACCCTTCCGAATAAAGAAACCACCCACGATCTCTCCCACGACGCCGCATTCGACGCGTGCCATTGGGGGAGGGCGCGGTGGATACGGAGAAAGATACGGCGTAACCCAGGCCGCGCGTGCCCGTGCCCTATTTTGGGCCTGGCCCAACAGCACTCGGCACCGTGTGTGGCCCAGGCCCGGGGGCTCGTGTCGGTGTACTAGAGTAGGGGTACCCTAGTATCCCGAACTTGTGCACGGGCAATTGCAGCCACCTGCGGTAAGGCTTGCCGGGTGACCGCCAAGGTCCTCCGCAGTTCCTGTGGAGCCATTCAAGAACAAAGTATCTAAGCCAAGGAGACAAGGCCCCGACAAGAGGAGCTTGCCGGGAAGGCCTACCAAGGCATAAGAGCAAAGTATCCAAGCCAAGGAGACAAGGCCCCGGCAAGAGGAGCTTGCCGGGAAGGCCCACCAAGGCATCTCAAGGAGTTTGCCGCGACGTGCCACGCGTCCCGGCAAGGCCCGGGGAGCGACAAGCCTCCGGACGCGACAAGACAACGACCGCGGCAAGGCACTTGCCGCGGCACGCTACCACCCTGTACCTACGCTCCAGCGCATCCACCAACGTGTCGCCCTGGGGCCTTTCCAGGCGTGCGTGGTGAGAGGCTGTGCAGCCAGCGGTACGCGGTGGCAAGCGGCGCTAACAAGATTGCCATCATGGTGAGCGGTGGCGTCCCTGACGGTCCTTATTTGCACTGTTTGGGCGACGTAAACGGGCATTTAATGTCTTTGTCCCCTGCCGTCAGGGTTAGGTATGATACACTGTACAGGTTGCTGTACCAACCGCAAGCCCTTTTCCATTTTTACCCTTGTCTACGTTGCCACCTGTCGGTGACCCCTTGAGCATATAAAAGGAGGCCCATGCACAACGTAGAGGGGGGTTCGGAAGGTTCGAAGCCAGAAAACACTCACGCTCGGTCTCGTTAGCAGCTAGAGTGTACTGTAGCACTCAGCGCTCCCGAGCAAGAACTCAATACAATCAGACAAGCAGCAGTAGGAGTATTATCTCTCCGGAGAGCTCCAAAGCTGGGTAAACTGCTCGTGTGCTTCGCCTCGATCCGCTCTTCGTGCGATCTCCACCCCCCGCCGAACCGAAAGGGGCTCGGTCCGCCAGTCCCCATAGGTGTTCGTGGATCAGTTTCCCCGACATTGATGAACTGGAGCTAGTTCTGTGTCACCCTATGTTATGACTGTTACATGATGAACCGCATCCGGCATAATTATCCATCGCTAATCCGGTGCCTACGAGTTTTCCATATACTGGTTCTCGCTTATTTACTTTTCCGTTGCTACTGTTACAATCACTACAAAATACCAAAAACATTACTTTTGTTGTCTTTACTTTTGTTACCGTTACCACCACTATCATATTACTTTGCTACTAAACACTTTGCTGCAGATACTAAGTTTCTAGGTGTGGTTGAATTGACAACTCAACTGCTAATACTTGAGAATATTCTTTGGCTCCCCTTGTGTCGAATCAATAAATTTGGGTTGAATACTCTACCCTCGAAAACTGTTGCGATCCCCTATACTTGTGGGTTATCACCCTCACCAACACCTCTCCTCCTCCGCAAGAGCTTGGTGAAGCCCTGCCGGAGTACTGCCACTCCATCACCACCATGCCGTCGTGCTGCTGTTGGAGCCCCTCTTCCTCAACCTCTCCCTCCTCCTTGCTAGATCAAGGCACGGGAGACGTCACCGGGCTGCACGTGTGTTGAATGCGGAGGTGCCGTTGTTCGGCGCTAAGATCGGAATCCACCGTGATCTGAATCGCTTCGAGTACGACTCCCTCATCCGCGTTCTTGTAACGCTTCCGTCTCGCGGTCTTCAAGGATATGAAGATGCACTCCCCTCTCTCTCGTTGCTAGTTACTCCATAGATTGATCTTGGTGATGCGTAGAAATATTTTATTTTCTGCAACGATCCCAAACACGCACGGCCACCCCTTGAGGCCCTTCTCTCCTTTCCCGTATGGCCCATTAAGGCCCACTAGTTCCCCCAGCGAATTCCCGTAACTCTCCGGTACTCCGAAAAATACCCGAATCACTGGGAACCTTTCTGATGTCTGAATATAGCCTTCCAATATATCGATCTTTATCTCTCGACCATTTAGAGACTCCTCGTCATGTCCGTGATCTCATCTGGGACTCCGAACAAGTTTCGGTCATCAAATAAAATAACTCATAATACAAATCATCATCGAACATTAAGCGTGCGGACCCTACGGGTTTGAGAACTATGTAGACATGACCGAGACACATCTCCGGTCAATAACCAATAGCGGAACCTGGACGCTCATATTGGCTCCTACATATTCTACGAAGATCTTTATCGGTCAAACCGCATAACAACATACGTTGTTCCCTTTGTCATCGGTATGTTAGTTGCCTGAGATTCGATCGTCGGTATCATCATACCTTG
The DNA here is from genome assembly GCF_018294505.1 of Triticum aestivum. Classification (NCBI taxonomy): domain Eukaryota; kingdom Viridiplantae; phylum Streptophyta; class Magnoliopsida; order Poales; family Poaceae; genus Triticum; species Triticum aestivum. The sequence continues at coordinate 623,744,481 of NC_057804.1, forward strand.
TTCAATCTCATTACTGGCAAGTCTCTTTACTCGTTCCGTAATACTTCATCCTGAAACTAACTCATTAGTCACATTGCTTGCAAGGTTTATAGTGATGAGCATTGTCGAGAGGGCCCAGAGATACCTCTCTGATACACGGAGTGGCAAATCCTAATCTTGATCTATGCCAACCCAACAAACACCTTCGGAGACACCTGTAGAGCATCTTTATAATCACCTAGTTACGTTGTGATGTTTGATAGCACACAAGGTGTTCCTCCTGTATTCGGGAGTTGCATAATCTAATAGTCTGAGTAACATGTATAAGTCATGAAGAAAGCAGTAGCAATGAAACTGAAACGACCATAATGCTAAGCTAACAAATGGGTCTTGTCCATCACATCATTCTCTAATGATGTGATCCCGTTCATCAAATGACAACACATGCCTATGGCTAGGAAACTTAACCATCTTTGATTAACGAGCTAGTCAAGTAGAGGCATACTAGGGACATTCTATTTTTGTCTATGTATTCACACATGTACTAAGTTTCCGGTTAATCAATTCTAGAATGAATAATAAACATTTATCATGGTATAAGAAAATAAAAAAATAACTTTATTATTGCCTCTAGGGCATATTTCCTTCAGACGGCGCCACCGGCGCTGCTAGAGAGAAAGAGATGGGAGATTGGGGGGTGGGAGGGAGGGGATTAGGGGAAGATTCACCAAGAGTCACATACTCACATAAGGGCATGTACACTAGTTTAGACACTTGCAGTCTATAATGATCGTCCACGTCATCTATAGATAGCAGTAAAAACATCATCTATAATAGTCTGCTTTTTTTTGCTATCTGTAGCACGTCGATCGAGGGCAGGCCGCTGCATGCGAACCCCTCCATCCTCGTGTGCTTCTTGGCTAGAAAATGGGTAGACTACTGCATGCAAACCGCAAATTAACGATGCCTGAACGTACAATGGGGACAAGGCTATCGGTAAGTAGCGAGATTGTTGGGATATCGACTATCTGCAAATTAACGACACCCTCCTTCTCTCTCATAGCTCTCTCTCCTCCATGTAATAAAAAAATCTGAGGTGGCATATGTTATAGACGGCTGATTAGATGTCGTTGTACATGCCCTAAAGAGGTAGTAAAAATATAGAGTGATGATACGTCTCCAACGTATCTACTTTTCCAAACACTTTTGCCCTTGTTTTGGACTCTAATTTGCATGATTTGAATGAAACTAACCCGGACTGACGATGTTTTCAGCAGAACTGCCACGGTGTTGTTCATTGTGCAGAAAACAAAAGTTCTCAGAATGACCTGAAAATCCACGGAGATAAGTTTTGGAAAATATAAAAAATACTGGCAAAAGAATCAAGGCCAGGGGCCCACACCCTGTCCACGAGGGTGGGGGTGCGCCCTCCCACCCTGGGTGCACGCCCCTGTCTCATGGGCCCCCTGACGCTCCACCGACCTCAACTCCAACTCCATATATTCCGTTTCGCGGACAAAAAAAATCAGAGAGAAAGTTTCATCGCGTTTTACGATACGGAGCTGCCGCCAAGCCCTAATCTCTCTCGGGAGGCCAGATCTGGAGTTCGTTCGGGGCTCGGAGAGGGGGATTTGTCACCATCGTCATCATCAACCATCCTCCATCACCAATTTCATGACGCTCACTGCCGTGCGTGAGTAATTCCATCGTAGGCTTGCTGGACGGTGATGGGTTGGATGAGATTTAACATGTAATCAAGTTAGTTTTGTTAGGGTTTGATCCCTAGTATCCACTATGTTCTAAGATCGATGTTGCTATGACTTTGCTATGCTTAATGCTTGTCACTAGGGCCCGAGTGCCGTGATTTCAGATCTGAACCTATTGTGTTTTCATGAATATATGCGTGTTCTTGATCTTATCTTGCAAGTCTATAGTCACCTAATATGTGTTATGATCCGACAACGCCGAAGTGACAATAATCGGGATAATTCTCGGTGATGACCGTAGTTTGAGGAGTTCATGTATTCACTATGTGTTAATGCTTTGGTCCGGTACTCCATTAAAAGGAGGCCTTAATATCCCTTAGTTTCCACTCGGACCCCGCTGCCACGGGAGGGTAGGACAAAAGATGTCATGCAAGTTCTTTTCCATAAGCACGTATGACTATATTCGGAATACATGCCTACATTACATTGATGAACTGGAGCTAGTTCTGTGTCACCCTATGGTATAGCTATTACATGAGGAATTGCATCCGACATAATTATTCATCACTGATCCAATGCCTACGAGCTTTTCACATCTTGTGTTTCGCTTATTTACTTTTCCGTTGCTACTGTTACATCTACTACAAAACTGTTATCTTTACTTTTGACACTGTAACTATTATTATCATACCACTTTGCTACTAAATACTTTGTTGCAGATACTAAGTTATCCAGGTGTGGTTTAATTGACAACTCAACTGCTAATACTTAAGAATATTCTTTGCTCCCCTTGTGTCGAATTAATAAATTTGGGTTGAATGCTCTACCCTCGAAAGCTGTTGCGACCCCCTACACTTGTGGGTTATCAAGACTAATTGTTGGCGCCGTTGCCGGGGAGCATAGCTCTATTCTTTGAGTCACTTGGGATTTATATCTGTTGATCACTATGAGGAACTTGAAAGACCAAAGAACCAAGATTTTGCCCTCAACTACGAGGGGAGGTAAGGAACTGCCATCTAGCTCTGCACTAGATTCTGCTTCCATTATTAGTAAGCTTGCGACACCTAAACTTGCTACTGCTATGAATTCTGATATGTCGCATGTTCTTGATGATGTCACTTCTGCTATGCATGATACTTATGATGAAACTACTTCTGTGTGTGATACTACTTTGCCATTAGGTGAATTTCTTGATGAACAACTTGCTAGGGTTAGAGAGAATGAAATTATTGAAGATGCTATTATTGATGATAGTGATGATGAAAGTTCTCCCCCTGATTATGGATTACCTGTTGTTCCTGAGGGTTATGTTATGAATGAGGAAGCTGCTAGAGCTATCTTTGCTTGCAAAGATAGATATGATCTTAAGAAGTTATTAGCAAAATGGAAGCAGCAATCTCTTAATGCTAGAATAAAACATGGCCCCGCTTTTGCTACTTCACCTATCTGTGTTACTGATAAGGATTATGAATTCTCTGTTGATCCTGAAATAATTACTTTAGTTTAATCTGATCCTTTTTATGGCCTTGAATCTGAAACTGTTGTGGCACATCTTACCAAGTTGAATGATATAGCCACCCTGTTTACTAATGATGAGAAGTCTCACTATTATTATATCCTTAAGATATTTCCGTTCTCATTAAAGGATGATGCTAAGACTTGGTTTAATTCTCATGATCCTGGTTGTGTGCGTAGTCCCCAGGATATGATTTATTACTTCTCTGCTAAATATTTCCCTGTTCATAAGAAACAAGATGCCTTGTGGGAAATATATAATTTTGTGCAAATCAAAGAAGAGAGTCTCCCACAAGCTTGGGGGGAGGGGGCTTCTCTGATTACTTAATGCTTTGCCTGATCATCCTCTTAAGAAAAATGAAATACTTGATATCTTTTATAATGGACTAACCGATGCTTCCAAGGACTACTTGGATAGTTGTGCTGGTTGTGTTTTCAGGGAAAGAACAGTCGACCAAGCTGAATTACTATTGAATAATATGTTGACTAATGAAAATAATTGTACTCTTCTTGAGCCAATTTCTGAGGCAATTCCTGAACCAATTGAGCCAACTCCTGAGCCTATTTCTAAACCCACTCCGAAGAAGAGAGGTGTTCTATTTCTTAGTCCTGAAGATATGCAAGAGGCAAAGAAATCAATGAAAGAAAAATGTATTAAAGCTGAAGATGTTAAGAATTTACCACCTATTGAAGAAATACATGGTCTTAATATACCGCTTGTTGAAGAAACACATTGTCTTGATAACCCGACACAGGTAGTAAAGATAAATTCTCTCTATAGATATGATAAAGTTGAAATTCCTTCTACTAAATTTCATAGCCCATGCTTAGATGAATTTGATGATTTTATGGCTAGGCAAGAAAGTTTTAATGCTTATGTTGGTAGAGAATTATAGAATAATGCTTTCAAAATAGGACGCTTGAGTGACTATATGGCTAGAGTTAAAGGTGAACTTAAACTCATTAGCAAATATGCTTCTATGGTTGCCACTCAAGCTGAGCAAGTACTTAAAGCTCAAAATGATTTGCTTGATGAATTAAATAATAAATATGACTTTGCTGTTAGAGTGCCTACTAGAACCGGTAGAATGACTCAGTAACCTTTTTATCCTGAAGGCCACCCTAAGAGAATCGAGCGGGATTCTCAAAGAAATAATTTAGAGGCATCTAGTTCTTCTAAAAAGAAGAAAAAGAAAAATGATAGGACTTTGCATGCTTCTAGTGAACATGTTGTAGACACACCTGAGAATCCCAATGATATTTCTATTTCCGATGTTGAAACACAATCAGGTGACGAACATGAACCTAGTGATAATGTTAATGATAATGTTCATGTTGATGCTCAACCTAGCAAAAACAATGATGTAGAGATTGAACCTGCTGTTGATCTTAATAACCCACAATCAAAGAATCAACGTTATGATAAGAGAGACTTTGTTGCTAGGAAGCACGGTAGAGAAAGAGAACCATGGGTTCAGAAACCCATGCCCTTTCCTCCTAAACCATCCAAGACAAAAGATGATGAGGATTTTGAGCGCTTTGCTGAAATGATTAGACCTATCTTCTTACATATGCACTTAACTGATATGCTTAAAGTAAATCCATATGCTAGGTATATGAAGGGTATCATTACAAATAAAAGAAAGATGCCGGAAGCTGAAATTTCCACCATGCTTGCTAATTATACTTTTAAGGATGGAATACCAAAGAAACTTGGAGACCCAGGGGTACCAACCATACCATGTTGCATTAAAAGAAATTATGTTAAAACTGCTTTATGTGATCTTGGAGCCGGTGTTAGTGTTATGCCTCTCTCTTTATATCATAGACTTGAATTAAATAAGTTGACACCTACTGAAATATTTTTGCAAATGGCTGATAAATCAACTGCTATACCTGTCGGTATTTGTGAGGATGTGCCTGTTGTGGTTGCAAATGTCACTATCTTAACGGACTTTGTCATTCTTGATATTCCCGAGGACGATAGTATGTCGATTATCCTTGGTAGACCCTTTTTGAATAGTGCAGGGGCTGTTATTGATTGCAACAAAGGCAATGTCACTTTTCATGTTAATGGTAATGAGCATACGGTACACTTTCCGAGGAAACAATCTCAAGTTCATAGCATCAATTCTATTGGAAAAGTTCCAACTATCATTATTGGAGGTTTTGAATTTCCTCTTCCTACTGTCAAGAAAAAGTATGATATTCTTATTGTTGGGGATGTTCATATCCCCGTTGAGGTAACCTAGTGTTATTCGAAATTTCACCGGTTCCATGTTATTTGGAATGAGTTTGTTAACAAGACTTGATCAACCTTGTTAGTGGATTCATTTTGATGATCATGATGGATGAAAATAGAAGGCACAACCTTCTATACCCTCTTTTTACTTTATGTTATTTAGAATAAATAAAGCGAAAATAGTATTATTTGTCTGTTTTCTGAATTATCCGTGCAATAAAAAATATCCCGAAAATAAAAGTGCTCCAAATGCCCTGCAAATTTAGTATGATTTTTTATGGAATATTTGAGGATTTTAGGCACTAAAAACATTGCAGGAGGGGCAAGCACCTGGCCACGAGGGTGGAGGGCATGCCCACACCCCGTAGGCACGCCCCCTTGTCTCGTGGGCCCAGGGTGGCCCCCTCCACTTATTCCTGCACCCACACACTCCATATTCTTCCCAAAAAAATCCCCATCCAGCTCAAGCACGAGTTCTACCTCATTTTGCTACGATTTTCGATCTCCTTGCTAAAAGCTCCATTCACAAAACTGCTTTGGGAGATTGTTGCTTGGTATGTGACTCCTCCATTGGTCCAATTAGTTTTTGTTCTAGTGCTTTATTCATTGCAAATTTTTGCTGCATAGGTGACCCTGTTCTTGAGCTTGCATGTCAAATTTATGAGGTCCCAAGCAATTCTAATGCATGATATAGGCTCTAGGCACTTGTAGGATTAGTTGCTACCAATCTTGTTTAGTTTTATTCACTTTTATTTTGAAGTTACTAAAATTTCAGAAATTTTCAGAAAATGTTGAGGAGATTTTTGAGGGGCTCTTCTAGCCAAGGCTCCCAGGAAAAACAAGCTAAAGAGAAGGAAAGGCCAAGTATAATCTTCCTCGCATAGCGGAAGTATGGCCGTGTGAATGGTCATGCGACAATTTCTTGAGAGAAGCCGGAATTTACGAAGACTTTTATTCTTTGATCAAGAATGCATGCCTCACCGATTTCCTCCACGACCGGATAGATCAGTATCTCTTACTCACCAATACTTTCATGCAAAACTTTTATTATTATCCTAAGAAGTCACCACCTTCAGTATCATTTCGTTTATATGATGAATTCAAGGAAATGTCTTTACGTCATTTTTGCGCGGTATGTAAAATACCCTTTGAGGGTAAACTAGATGAACCACATCGTAAAGATGTGGACGGCTTTGTTAACACCATTACTGTAGGGGATCCAAAGAAGGGTTCCGATGCGAGAATCTCTAGCATACACTTTCCCGTTTTACGCTACTTTGCCTTATTTGCTAGTTGATGCTTAATTGGTCGTGGAAATAGTGGAAACTTCAATGTTCCTGATATTATTATTCTTCTCCATGCCTTGTTTGGTGATAATAGTTTTAGTATGGGTGTCGTTATTGCTAAATGGCTAAGCCTGAACCGTACAAAAGGCCCCATCTTTGGAGGTATCTATGCTGCACGTCTTGCTAAACATTTTGAGATACCTATTAGGCACCATGAAAAAGAGGAGACAATATTGCCTCCTTACATTTTAGATTACAGGAGCATGGTAGCGCATGAGTTTATTGTTGACAACGAAGATAAGATGCTTCTGTATAACCTGATATTTAATAAGAAACACAATGAGACTATTATTCTGCCAGCACCTTTGTTGTTTGATTTGACTGCAGTTAATTATCTTGTCACGCCGGAGGCGGTGTACACTCATCGAGGCCAAGCATCCACTCCAGAGCCTGAGCCTGAGCCGGAACCTTCACTGGACCCTTATCGTTCATCATCTTACCAGTGGGATCTAGAGGAGATGGCCGGCCAGTGGTATCCTGATTACACTCCTCAGTACACCGGGGAGAGTAGCCGCGGTCCTTGGCAGTAGACCTACTTAGGCCAAAAGCCTAAGCTTGGGGGAGTACGTATTTCTCACCGACTTTACATTCATGTTCACACACTATTCTAGTCGTCAGTGCTCATACTCTTTCATTGTATTATCCATGCTAGTTTAATTTTCTTTTTCTATCTTTCTTCTTGTGTGTTTGATAAACCTTAAGAAAAACCCAAAAAATTAGTTAGTTTAATTTCCATGCTTGTAGTAGACTTAAAATGAAAACCCAAGAAGATTTCTCGTTCTTCTTCTTACTTGTTTGGAGCTTTCCCGTGTAAATAGTTTTATTTTGTTTTCTTTCCTTTGGGGGTCGAGAGTAGAAGACCATATTGAAAATGTTTAGTGGCTCTCATATGCATGATTGTTTATTTAATTTGGAGCCCATATTACTTTTCTTCTCTCTTGAGTTGAATGCTTGCATATTCCAGCCTAGTCCAATGCACGTGCACTATTATTATTATACACATCGTTCGGTCGTGCAAGTGAAAGGCAATAATGACGATATATGATGGACTTATTGAGATGAGAAAAGCTGGTATGAACTTGACCTCTCTTGTTTTTATAAATATGATGAGTTCATCGTTCCTGATTCAGCTTATTATGAAGTAAACATATTTGCAATGACATTTAGAGATTATAGTTGCTTGTGCCATGCTTGATTAGCTATGAGTTATAATGGTTTACCTTGCGTGCCAACATGCTATTAAAATGATTGTGATGTGGTATGATGGGATGGTATCCTCCTTTGAATGAATTGGATGACTCGACTTGGCACATGTTCACGCATGTAGTTGAAACAAATCAACATAGCCTTCATGATATTTATGTTCATGGTAGATTATATCCTACTCATGCTTGTACTCGGTGTGAATTAATTTTAATGCATGTTCATGACTGTTGTCGCTCTCTCAGTTGGTCGCTTCCCAGTCTTTTGCTAGCCTTCACCTGTACTAAGCGGGAATACTGCTTGTGCATCCAAACTCCTTAAACCCCAAAGTTATTCCATATGAGTCCACCATACCTTCCTATATGCAGCATTTACCTGCCGTTCCAAGTAATTTTGTATGTGCCAAACTCCAAACCTTCAAATGAAATTTTATTTTGTATGCTCGAGCAGCTCATGTTTCAACTAGGACTGTCCGTATCTTCCATGCTAGGTGGGTTATTCTCAAGAGCAGTGGACTCCGCTCCTCATTCACGAGAAAAAGCCGGTAACCGGGATGCCCAGTCCCATGATCCAAAAAGATCAAAGCAAATCAATATAATTAAACAAAACTCCCCCAGGGTTGTTGTTAGTTGGAGGCACTCGTTGTTTCGAGCAAGCCATGGATTGATGCTTGTTGGTGGTGGGGGAGTATAAACTTTTACCATTCTATCTGGGAACCGCCTATAATGCATGTAGTATGGAAGATATCGCCATCTCATAGTTGTTGCGTTGACAATGAAAGTATGCCGCTCAAAAAGTTATTCATCTCTATTTTAAAATCGAGCACTGGCACCTCTACAAATCCCTGCTTCCCTCTGCGAAGGGCCTATCCATTTACTTTTATGTTGAGTCATCACCTTCTTATTAAAAAGCACCCGCTGGAGAGCACACTGTCATTTGCATTCATTACTATTGGTTTATATTGGGTATGACTTGACTAGTTCTCTTTTACCATGAATTACAATGTTTAGTCAGTCATTGATCTTTAAAGGTGCTCTGCATTTATGTTTTGCGGTCTTAGAAAGGGCTAGCAAGATACCATCTTGTTATATCATATTATGATTGTTTTGAGAAAGTGTTGTCATCTGAGTTTTTTTATGTTGGGGTGTTGTAGCATAGTTTCTTGCTGCATGCTAAGTAGCATCGTATTGTTAACCGCAGCTTTGTGTCATTCTTGTCTTGCTTGTCATTTGCAAACCGTGCATCCGAATCCGGTGATCTTTATATCGATTTCAACCGAAATCATCTCATCTTTCCAGTGGCATACTTGGTTTGCCAAGTTGATGCTTTGTTCATCATCTTTCCTTCTGAAGCACGCATATGCATTGCATACCACATCTCGCATATCATGACATGTATTGCATCATGTTGCTTGTGCATTGCACCGTGATTTATTTTGTTCCTTGCTTTTGTTCTTGCTTTGGGTAGAGACGGGAGACGAGTACATGCACGAGGAACCTGTTGAGTACGCTTACGAGGAACCAGCCTTCGACAACTCTGAGAACCTTGCAGGCAAGATGATCATACCTTCGATATCACTTCTATCTTTGCTTGCTAGTACTCGCTCTATCGCTATGTTAGCGCTACCTGCCTTTGTTTACCATGGCTCCCTGTTGCCATGTCAACCCTCTAACCAACCTGTCCTAGCAACCGTTGTTTGGCTATGTCACCGCTTTTGCTCAGCCCCTCTTATAGCATTGTTAGTTGCAGGTTAAGATGAAGTTTGTTCCTGGTCGGAACACGGATATTTTGGGATATCACAATATCTCCTGTTTAAATTAATGCATCTTATATACTTGGTAAAGGGTGGAAGGCTCGGCCTTATGCCTGGTGACTTGTTCCACTCTTGCCGCCCTAGTTTCCGTCATACCGGTGTTATGTTCCTTGATTTTGCGTTCCTTACACGGTTGGGTGATTTATGGGACCCCCCTTAACAGTTCGCTTTGAATAAAACTCCTCCAGCAAGGCCCAACCTTGGTTTTACCATTTGCCACCTAAGCCGTTTTCCCTTGGGTTTTCCGCGAGCCCAAGGGTCATCTTTATTTACCCCCCCCCCCCCCCCGGGCCAGTGCTCGTCGTGAGTGTTGGTCCAACCTGTCAACCGCCGGTGGCCACCAGGGGCAACTCTGGGCTGGCCTACCGGAAGTTTGGATGATCCGGTGTGCCCTGAGAACGAGATATGCGCAGCTCCTATCGGGATTTGTCGGCGCATCGGGCGGCTTTGCTGGTCTTGTTTTACCATTGTCGAAATATTTTGCGAACCGGGATTCCGAGACTGATTGGGTCTTCCCGGGAGAAGGTTTATCCTTCGTTGACCGTGAGAGCTTGTGATGGCCTGAGTTGGGACACCCCTGCAGGGTATATAATCTTTCGAAAGCCGTGCCCGCGGTTATGAGGCAGATGGGAATTTGTTAATGTCCGGTTGTAGATAACTTGACACTTGACTTCATTAAAATGCATCAACCGCGTGTGTAGCCGTGATGGTCTCTTCTCGGCGGAGTCCGGGAAGTGAACACGGTTTGTGTTATGCTTGACGTAAGTAGTTTCAGGATCACTTCTTGATCACTTCTAGCTTCTCGACCGACGCGTTGCTTCTCTTCTCGCTCTCACTTGCGTATGTTAGCCACCATATATGCTTAGTGCTTGCCGCAGTTTCACCATATTAACCCTGTCCCACCTATGAGCTTAAATAGTCTTGATCTCGCGGGTGTGAGATTGTTGAGTCCCCGTGGCTCACAGAATCTACCAAAACAGATGCAGGTGCCGAGGATACTGGCGCAGATGGCGCAACTGAGCTGAAGTGGGAATTTGATGAGGCCCTTGGTCGTTACTATGTTTCGTTTCCAGATGATCAGTAGAGGAGCCCAGTCGGGACGATCGGGGATCTAGCATTTGGGGTTGTCTTCTTTTCATTTGAACTTGACCGTAGCCGGTCTATGAGTGTATTTGAATGATGTATGATCTTAATTATGTATTGTGTGAAGTGGCGATTGTAAGCCAACTCTCTTTATCCCATTCTTGTTCATTACATGGGATTGTGTGAAGATGACCCTTCTTGCGACAAAACCACCATGCGGTTATGCCTCTAAGTCGTGCTCCGACACGTGGGAGATATAGCCGCATCGTGGGTGTTACAAGTTGGTAATCAGAGCCATCCCCGACTTAGGAGCCCCTGCTTGATTGTTTGCTGGCGATGTTGAGTCTAGAACAAAAATGTTTTGAGTCTTAGGATTATATATATCGGAGAGTAGGATTCTTTTTACTCCTCAGTCCCTTCGTCGCTCTGGTGAGGTCTCCTGACGTAGATGTTTTGACTTTCCTCTTCTCAAATTTCACTCAAAAAAATTTAGGATCACGCGGGTATCTTGGAATCGTTCCGATGGTTTTGTGACGAGAACATTGTTCTTGGTGCCTCCTGGCATTTAGGGGTTGTGGCAATGTCCCGGGGAGTTGAGCTCCGAGGTGTTGTCGTCACAATTTTATCGTTGCAGTTCTGGAATACCTGAGATTTGCCGACATCGAAAATCTCTTTTGTACAGTTGTTGGTGAGATAACCCTGATAACCTAGTACTGGGGCGAGCTCGGGAGTATTGCCATAACTCGTATAACGGATGCTTTTCGAAGGTTGAGGTACACGATTTCCGAAGGTTTCTTGGTTATGTGTTGACGGATTGATACAGCTGGATGTTGGGATTGTTAGTTTGGGTGAGATATTTTGCTTCCCCTGTATCCCCAACACCAGATTGCATAACCAGAAAGTTTCGGGAGTTTATAGGTGGGATTCAAGTAGCTCTAGCATTTCTTCCCGCAGATATTTGCTTTGTGATTGAGTAATCCTTACCACTTATTTTTCCAGTTGTACCTTGTTTATTTCATTCATCAATCTCTATCAAGTGGCTTCTCACCTTTATGGACGTGTGATGTTTACTTTGGAATTCATTCGTTCATCCTTGTTCGAATGTTTATTGTGAAGACTATATGTTGCAATTTCTATCCATTGATTCAACTTGTCTATCTGTCTATCAAGATGCTAACGGATGTCACCCTCTTCAGGATGGCTCCGCCAACGCGTCAGAATCCGGAACGCAATGATGGGAGTCAGGCGAACCCTCCACCTCCACCTCCGCCTCCGGAGGCATGGCAAGCTTTGATGGCAGCCTCTAACGCCCATGCTCAGATGATGATCCAGCTCATGCAAGAGCGCAACCAAGGCCAAGGCAACCAAGGGAATCAAGGTCAAGGGCAGTTCAATCATCAGCCTCAGTTTCCTACCCTCAACCAATTCCTTGCAAATCAGCCGAAGTCTTTCAGCTACTGTGTCGAGGCCACAGACGCCGATGATTGGCTCATGGATATCAACAAGCATTTTGAATGCAGCAATGTCAGGCCTGAGGACTATGTCAAGTTCGCTTCTTTTCAGCTCAAGGATCAGGCAGCTGATTGGTTCCAGCAATACAAGGATTCCAGAGGTGGTCGAGTGATTACTTGGACTGATTTCTGTCGGGACTTTAAAGCTCACCATATTCCTACCAGTGTTGTTGAGAGCAAGCGTGAGGAGTTCCGCAATCTCAAGCAAGGCAACATGTCAGTGTATGAATACAACAAGCAGTTTCAGAAACTTGCTCGCTTTGCTAAGCAAGATGTTCCAGATGAGAAGAGTATGATCTATCAGTTCAGAGGTGGCCTTAGAGAGGATCTGCAGTTAGCTCTCGTTCTTGTTGAGCCTACTCAGTTTGATCAATTCTACAATATGGCACTCAAGCAAGAAGGTGCTCAGCTCAAGTGTGAGGCTTCTAAGAAGAGAATCAGAGATGCAGTGCAATCTTCTTCTTCCTCACAAGTGGCAGCTAAGCAGCAGAAGTTCTATCTTCCTTCTCCTCCGTTTCGTCAGCCTTACCAACAGAAGAACTCAGGTGGTCGTGGATCTTCCCACCCACCCAACCCAAGCTATCAGAACAAGTCTCAGTCTCAAGCTCCAAGGTCAAGTGCTCCTTATCATCGTCCGCTCTCATAAGTGACTTGCAACAAGTGCCAGCAGAAAGGTCACTACGTGAACAAATGCATCAATCAAAGGCGCCTTCCTCCTCCTCCTCCTGTGAGATCTTCAAGCAATGCAGTGGTCAAGCATAATTCCAAGTTTGCAAAGGTCAACATGTTGAATGCAGCTCAGGCAGAGGATTCTTCAGATGTGATCATCCGTATTCTTCCTGTTAATGATATTCCTGCAAAAGTCTTATTTGATACTGGTGCATCGCATAGTTTCATCTCAAGACCTTTTTCATCTAAGCATGAGATGTTTTTTCAAGATTTGCCTAGACCGTTATCAGTTGTCTCTCCGGGTAAATTCATGAACTCAAGCTCCATGGTTCCGGATGTTTCCATCCAGATGGGCGACTATAAATTTCTGTCTTCTCTAGTGGTTCTTGGTGATTCTGATATTGATCTAATTCTTGGGATGGACTGGCTTTCTAAGCACAAGGCTCAGCTTGATTGTGCTGCCAGGCAAATTCAATTGACACACCCTTCTGAGGATGTTATCATCTATGCCGCTCGTGATGAAACCATTCGGTTGTTTTCTCTCAATGAGAAGGGCGAGTTGGATGCTATTTCTCAAATTCCAGTCGTTTGTGAGTACCAAGATGTCTTTCCAGAAGAGCTTCCGGGTATGCCTCCTCATCGGCCAGTTGAGTTTGTTATTGATCTTGAGCCTGGAACAGAACCCGTTTGCAAGCGTCCTTACAAGCTTGGACCCAAGGAGCTGAAGGAATTGAAGAAGCAGCTTGATGAACAAGAGCGTCTGGGTTTGATCAGACCGAGTTCTTCCCCATGGGGTTGTGGAGTTCTTTTTGTCCAGAAGAAGGATGGCACGGACCGACTTTGCGTCGATTACCGTCCATTGAACAAGAAGACAATCAAGAACAAGTATCCACTTCCCAACATAAATGAGCTTTTCGAGCAACTCAAAGGGTCTAAAGTTTTCTCCAAGCTTGACCTTCGTATGGGTTATCCTCAGATTCGCATTCGTGAACAAGATATTCCCAAGACAGCATTCAGAACAAGCTATGGTTCTTATGAATATACTGTCATGTCTTTCGGCCTTGTCAATGCTCCTCCAACGTTCTCTCGCATGATGAACTTTATCTTCAACCCCTACACCAATGAATTCGTTCTAGTGTATCTCGATGATATCTTGGTCTTCTCCAAGAATAAGCAGGATCATGCCAAACATTTGCGATTGGTGCTCGACAAGCTCAGAGAGCATCAATTCTATGCGAAGTTTTCCAAATGTGAGTTCTGGCTTGATGAAGTTCTTTATCTTGGTCACATCATCTCTGCCAAGGGCATTGCTGTTAATCCCGCGAAGGTTTCTGCAGTTCTGAATTGGGAACCTCCTCAGAATGTCAAGCAGCTCCGCAGTTTTCTTGGTCTTGCAAGCTATTGCCGAAGATTCGTTGAGAACTTCTCAAAGATTGCAAAGCCTCTTTCCAACCTCCTCCAGAAGCATGTCAAGTATGTCTGGACGCCTGAGTGTGACGTCGCTTTCAACACCCTCAAAGAGAAGCTAGTCACAGCTCCTGTTTTGACTCCTCCTGATGAATCCAAGCCATTCGAAGTATTCTGTGATGCTTCCCTTCAAGGTCTCGGTGCTGTGTTGATGCAAGAGAAAAAAGTTGTGGCCTATACCTCTCGTCAGTTGAAGCCCAACGAAAAGAACTACCCCACTCACGATCTTGAGTTGGCGGCAGTTGTCCATGCATTGATAACATGGAGACATCTCTTATTGGGAAGGCAAGTGGACATTTTCACCGATCACAAGAGCCTCAAGTATATCTTCACTCAACCCAACCTTAACCTCAGGCAAACTCGATGGGTCGAAATGATTCAAGAGTACAATCCGAGTATCGAATATACTCCTGGCAAGGCGAATGTGATTGCAGATGCTCTGAGCAGAAAGGCTTATTGCAACAGTCTAATTCTCAAGCCGTTTCAACCGGATCTTTGTGAAGCCTTCCGCAAGCTGAATCTTCAAGTTGTTCCTCAAGGCTTTCTTGCCAACCTCATAGTCTCTCCTACTTTGGAAGATCAAATTCGTGAGGCACAACTCCTGGATACCATGGTGAAGAAGGTGAAACGTGGTATTGACAAGGGCATTCCTAAATACAAGTGCTATCGCTTGGATGACAAAGATACTCTTTTCTTCGAGGATCGAATTGTGGTTCCAAAAGGTGATCTGAGAAAAGTCATCATGAATGAGGCACACAATTCCCTCCTATCCATTCATCCTGGAAGTACAAAGATGTACCATGACCTCAAGCAGTCATATTGGTGGACTCGAATGAAGCGAGAGATTGCTCAATTCGTGAATGAATGTGATGTCTGCAGAAGAGTGAAAGCAGAACACCAACGACCAGCTGGTCTCCTCCAACCTCTTGCTATTCCGGAATGGAAGTTTGACCATATCGAGATGGACTTCGTGACTGGTTTTCCTAAGTCCAAGCGTGGAAATGATGCTATCTTCGTTGTCATTGACAAGCTTACCAAAGTGGCTCATTTTCTTCCTATCAAAGAATCTATCACAGCAGCTCAGCTGGCAGAGCTATACACCTCCAGAATTGTCTCCTTGCACGGCATTCCACAATTGATATCTTCAGATCGTGGAAGCATCTTCACTTCTAAGTTCTGGGACTCCTTTCAGACGGCCATGGGCACCAACATTCGTTTCAGCACAGCTTTCCATCCTCAAACAAGTGGCCAAGTCGAGCGAGTCAATCAAATCCTTGAAGATATGCTCAGGGCTTGTGTCATCTCTTTCGGTATGAAGTGGGAAGATTGTCTTCCATATGCCGAGTTCTCCTACAACAACAGCTTCCAAGCGAGTTCGGGCAAGGCCCCATTCGAAATTCTCTATGGCAGAAAGTGCCGTACTCCTCTCAACTGGTCTGAGACAGGTGAACGCCAACTTCTTGGCAACGACTTGATCACAGAAGCCGAAGAAATGTGCAAAGTCATTCGTGAGAATCTCAAAGCCGCGCAATCGCGACAGAAGAGTTACTATGATAGCAAGCACCGTGACTTGGCTTTTGAAATCGGAGACCATGTCTACCTCCGCGTCTCTCCAATGAAAGGCACTCGTCGCTTCGGTATCAAAGGGAAGCTTGCCCCTAGATACGTGGGTCCTTTCAAGATCATTGGCAAAAGAGGCGACCTCGCCTATCAACTTGAGCTTCCATCCAACTTTGCAAACGTGCACGATGTGTTTCACGTGTCACAGCTTCGCAAGTGCTTCAAGACTCCTGAGCGCACTATCAACTTCGAAGAGATCGACCTCCAAGAAGATCTCTCTTATCATGAGCACCCCGTTGCTATTCTTGAAGAAACCGAGCGCAAGACTCGCAACAAGTCAATCAAATTCCTGAAAGTGAAGTGGTCACACCATTCCGACCGAGAAGCCACCTGGGAGCGCGAGGATCACCTCCGTTCCGAATATCCGGAGTTCTTTCAGTCCTAGATCTCGGGACGAGATCCTCTTGTAGTGGTGGAGTGTTGTAACACCCCGGATGTAACTTTCCATCTTTGTAACTCCAACTCTTGCCATTTTCGGCTATGTGATATGATATTCCCTCCGTGGTTGGGTTTGTTTTTTGTTTTGCATTTTATTCATGTCATGCATATCATATCATGTCATCATGTGCATCTCATTTGCATACGTGTTCGTCTCATGCATCCGAGCATTTTCCCCGTTGTCCGTTTCGCAATCCGACACTCCCACATGCACCGACGCACCCCTCTTGTCTCTTTTCGTGTGCGGGTATTGAACGTTCTCGGAATGGACCGAGCCTTGTCATGTGGCCCTGGTATAGCACCGGTAGACCACCTGTCAAGTTTCGGGTCACTTGGAGCTCGTTTGGTACTCCAACGGTTATCCGCATATCCGCAAAGGCCTCTTTTAAGTTGCAGCCCAACACCCCTCCAAAACAGCCCAATAACCCATCTAAGTCACTTCCATGCTCTTCGTCGTTCGATCACGATCGTGTGGGCGAAAACCGCACCTCATTTGGACACTCCTAACTCCCTCTACCTATATATATGCCTCCCCCTCCGAAATTCACGGGCAAACCCTAGCGAAATCCCTCTCCGCGCTGCCGGACACGTCCGGTCCGACCGGACACGTCCGCCCCGCTGTGCCCGAGCCAGTCAGGCGCTGCCACGTGGCCCTCCGCGCACTCCCGCGCCGCCGGCCCGCCGGGCCCAGGCGGGGCCCGCCCAGCCCGCGCGCCGCCGCCGCTCCCCCGCTCGGCCCACGCGTAGCCGCGCCCGACGCAGGCGCCGTCTTCCGCCGCCGCATCGCCGCCGCCTCTGCCTTGCCGCCGGTCTCTCCTCCGCCCCGTCGCCGACCCCTTCGCCTCCGGCCGGAGCCAGCCGCGCCGTCCGGAGCCGACCTCGCTGCCCGCGGCTCCAACTCCGGCGTCCTCCGCTGCCGCGGCGCCGTCCTCCGCGCCTCCGGCGGCCCGGCCTCTCCTTCGTCCTTCCCCGACTCCGGCAGTCAAGCTCCGGCCTCCTCCCCGACTCCGATTGACTTCTTCTCCCCCCCCCCCCCCCCCGTTTTTTTCGCTAAGTCCTTAACTGCCATAAAAATTGTTGCATTTTCATTGCATCACATCTTCACGTCCGTGGCTCTGTTTCATGCATGTAGTATGTCAAATTGTTCGTCTCGAAGAGTACGTCATTTCATTCCATTGAATCATTTACATTTGAGCTTATCTTGATGCCCGAAATGCTGTTGGAAGAGGGCTTCATACTGTTAGTTTTAGATTCTTATCAGAACGAGCTGTTTTGTCATTTTTACCATGATTGATGTGTGCATCCTATGGACTTGGTCCCTAAATGTGTTTTGAACTAGGCTATGTCTTCTTTAAATAGGTTCTTACCATGTATTTTTGTGATCAATGTGGTGACTAGCACAAGCATGCAAACTAGGCTTCGTGTTAACGCCGATTTTAGTCTCTGTTCTGCTGTAATTTTGATGCCATGTAAACATGTCGCTACAGAGAGATCCATGCATAATTTGAGATACTTCAGTAAGGGTGTTTTAAAAACATGGTTTTGCTATATCCATCCATGGTCCTGGTTGCAATTATGGAGTAGTCTAGCATGTCATTTTCGTGCTCTACTTTTGCTTCAAATTGTTTCCTGACAGATTGTTTACATGTTATTCAATTTTGCCGGGGTTGTTGTAGTTGGTCCGGATATGCTATGATCTTGTTTCTTGCCATGTATAGCTTCTATGACATGTCTTCTTGATGGATGTATGCTTAGTTTATCATGGGATGCTCTGTAGTGAGTGCATCGAGCTCACGAAGGTGCCTTCATAATTATGTCAATGCCATGCTTTGTTTGCTGAATCTGTTAACGGAACTTGCTATGTTTACGTGGGTGCCATCCTATTCTATGGTCCTTTTTGGCTTATGGTCAGTAAGGGACTTTTGATCTATGCTTTGAGTAGATTCATGCCATGTCTCATTTTGCTATTATAAGTTTCTGTAGCATGTTGATAGCTTGCTCTGAACATTGCTTCGTGCTGCTGTTTATGCCATGCCCAACCTGATAATATTTTTGCACTTCTCCATGCTTGTTTGAACCTGTTATGATGTGATTTAGCCGTAGCCCAGTATTCCTCTTTTGTAAAGCATCTCCTGTAGATCATTGCCATATGCTTTTTTTTATGTTGGGGTGCTGTAGCATAGTTTCTTGTTGCATGCTAAGTAACATCGTGCTGTTAACCGCAGCTTTGTGTCATTCTTGTCTTGCTTGTCATTTGCAAACCGTGCATCCAAATCCGGTGATCTTTATATCGATTTCAACCGAAATCATCTCATCTTTCCAGCGGCATACTTGGTTTGCCAAGTTGATGCTTTGTTCACCATCTTTCCTTCCGAAGCACGCATATGCATTGCATACCACATCTCGCATATCATGACATGTATTGCATCATGTTGCTTGTGCATTGCACAGTGATTTATTGTGGTTCCTTTGCTTGTGTTCTTGCTTTGGGTAGAGCCGGGAGACGAGTACGTGCACGAGGAACCTGTTGAGAACGCTTACGAGGATCCAGCCTTCGACAACTCTGAGAACCTTGCAGGCAAGATGATCATACCTTCGATATCACTTCTATCTCTGCTTGCTAGTACTCGCTCTATCGCTATGTTAGCTCTACCTGCCTTTGTTTACCATGCCTCCCTGTTGCCATGTCAACCCTCTAACCAACCTGACCTAGCAACCGTTGTTTGGCTATGTCACCGCTTTTGCTCAGCCCCTCTTATAGCGTTGTTAGTTGCAGGTGAAGATGAAGTTTGTTCCTGGTCGGAACATGGATATTTTGGGATATCACAATATCTCCTGTTTAATTAATGCATCTTATATACTTGGTAAAGGGTGGAAGGCTCGGCCTTATGCCTGGTGACTTGTTCCACTCTTGCCGCCCTAGTTTCCATCATACCGGTGTTATGTTCCTTGATTTTGCGTTCCTTACACGGTTGGGTGATTTATGGGACCCCCTTAACAGTTCGCTTTGAATAAAACTCCTCCAGCAAGGCCCAACCTTGGTTTTACCATTTGCCACCTAAGCCCTTTTCCCTTGGGTTTTTCGCGAGCCCAAGGGTCATCTTTATTTACCCCCCCCCCCCCCGGGCCAGTGCTCGTCGTGAGTGTTGGTCCAACCTGTCAACCGCCGGTGGCCACCAAGGGCAACTCTGGGCTGGCCTACCGGAAGTTTGGACGATCCGGTGTGCCCTGAGAACGAGATATGCGCAGCTCCTATCGGGATTTGTCGGCGCATCGGGCGGCTTTGCTGGTCTTGTTTTACCATTGTCGAAATGTTTTGCGAACCGGGATTCCGAGACTGATCGGGTCTTCCCGGGAGAAGGTTTATCCTTCGTTGACCGTGAGAGCTTGTGATGGGCTGAGTTGGGACACCCCTGCAGGGTATATAATCTTTCGAAAGCCGTGCCCGCGGTTATGAGGCAGATGGGAATTTGTTAATGTCCGGTTGTAGATAACTTGACACTTGACTTCATTAAAATGCATCAACCGCGTGTGTAGCCGTGATGGTCTCTTCTCGGCGGAGTCCGGGAAGTGAACACGTTTTGTGTTATGCTTGACGTAAGTAGTTTCAGGATCACTTCTTGATCACTTCTAGCTTCTCGACCGACGCGTTGCTTCTCTTCTCGCTCTCACTTGCGTATGTTAGCCACCATATATGCTTAGTGCTTGCCGCAGCTCCACCATATTACCCTTTCCTACCTATGAGCTTAAATAGTCTTGATCTCGCGGGTGTGAGATTGCTGAGTCCCTGTGGCTCACAGATTCTACCAAAACAGATGCAGGTGCCGAGGATACTGGCGCAAATGGCGCAACTGAGCTGAAGTGGGAATTTGATGAGGCCCTTGGTCGTTACTATGTTTCGTTTCCAGATGATCAGTAGAGGAGCCCAGTCGGGACGATCGGGGATCTAGCATTTGGGGTTGTCTTCTTTTCATTTGAACTTGACCGTAGCCGGTCTATGAGTGTATTTGAATGATGTATGATCTTAATTATGTATTGTGTGAAGTGGCGATTGTAAGCCAACTCTCTGTATCCCATTCTTGTTCATTACATGGGATTGCATGAAGATGACCCTTCTTGCGACAAAACCACCATGCGGTTATGCCTCTAAGTCGTGCTTCGACACGTGGGAGATATAGCTGCATCGTGGGTGTTACACTCGTGGCCCCCTGACGCTCCACCGACCTCAACTCCAACTCCATATATTCCATTTCACGGAGAAAAAATTAGAGATAAAGTTTCATCACGTTTTATGATACAGAGCCGCCGCCAAGCCCTAATCTCTCTCGGGAGGCCTGATCTCGAGTCCGTTCGGGGCTCCGGAGAGGGGGATTCGTCGCCATCGTCATCATCAACCATCCTCCATCACCAATTTCATGATGTTCACTGCCGTGCGTGAGTAATTCCATCGTAGGCTTGCTGGACGGTGATGGGTTGGATGAGATTTAACCTTTAATCAAGTTAGTTTTGTTAGGGTTTGATCCCTAGTATCCACTATGTTCTGAGATCGATGTTGCTATGACTTTGCTATGCTTAATGCTTGTCACTAGGGCCCGAGTGCCATGATTTCAGATCTGAACCTATTGTGTTTTCATGAATATATGCGTGTTCTTGATCCTATCTTGCAAGTCTATAGTCACCTAATATGTGTTATGATCCGACAACCCCGAAGTGACAATAATCGGGATACTTCTCGGTGATGACCGTAGTTTGAGGAGTTCATGTATTCACTATGTGTTAATGCTTTGGTCCGGTACTCTATAAAAGGAGGCCTTAATATCCCTTAGTTTCCACTAGGACCCCACTGCCATGGGAGGGTAGGACAAAAGATGTCATGCAAGTTCTTTTCCATAAGCACGTATGACTATATTCGGAATACATGCCTATATTATATTGATGAACTGGAGCTAGTTCTGTGTCACCCTATGTTATAGCTATTACATGAGGAATCGCATCCGACTATCCATCACTGATCCAATGCCTACGAGCTTTTCACATCTTGTGTTTTGCTTATTTACTTTTCCGTTGCTACTGTTACATCTACTACAAAACTATTATCTTTACTTTTGCCACTGTTACCATTACTATCATACCACTTTGCTATTAAATACTTTGCTGCAGATACTAAGTTATCCAGGTGTGGTTGAATTGACAACTCAACTGCTAATACTTAAGAATATTATTTGGCTCCCCTTGTGTCGAATCAATAAATTTGGGTTGAATACTCTACCCTCGAAAGCTGTTGCGATCCCTACACTTGTGGGTTATCAAGTGACTTGGTCAAAACTTGCTAGCTGTACGCCAGAACATACCCAAAGCCCTCCTCATGTAAATAAGTAGCTTCCCAAGGCAAGCTACATACTTTTTCACAGGACACTAAAGAAAAAGTAATAAAAACAAGAAAAACCAAAGCTTAGGCACTTTAGTTTGTTTTTAGTATTCTGAACTATTATTTCACCATGTCTCCATCCCCTAATTGCCAGAGCTAAATGCAGTATTCACTGACCGTCATCTAGGAGTAGATAGACTAGCTAATGCAGCGGATCTTGATGCAACGACGAGATGACCCTAGCAACGGTCGGGCTCGGTCTCGCGTGACATCTCCCCCAAGGACTTGCCCTTGGGCTCCGGAACAACAGCGGCGACGTGTGGGACTTGATGGACATCGCGGTCTCCAGATCACGACTACGTTGACTGGGTTGCAGTGATGAATCTTCGGGTCCGAGCTCCAGGCTTGGTCCGAGCATATGTGACCTTTATCCCATGGCGGGTGCGAAACCAGCTCTTGGGCGGTGATTGCTTGAGAATCTTCGGCCATATCCGAAGTCGCGGCGGAAGATCCTATCACTAGATTTGTTTCGTTAGGAGTCATGTCTAGACACAGGGTGGGAGTTGAGCTTTTGTGACCACACAACAGGACATGTACGGGCCACCAATGTTGGAGCTAAATCCGACAGATCTCAGGTAGGGGGTCCCGAGCTAGTGATCTCGGTTAGATGGTCACAGAAAGAGTAGGGACACGGTGTTTACCCAGGTCCTACTCGATAAACATGCAGAATATTTGAATATGCCTTGAAGTGGGCACCAAGTCTTCGGAGGATCCTACCTTGAGTATGCCAGGGGTCATGGGAAACATGGCCCAGACCGGCCCATGAGTGATAGACCGGCGAGGTGAGTACCCCCTAATTCATGACACCGTCACTTGCTCTCCACTCTGATCTTGCCAACATAAGTTGTTCATTGTATTGGTCATCGTGAACCTTCAACCTCCCCGTGACTTCCTCCATAGTCATCATTTTGAAATCGCCAAACTGCTCTATGGTAGATGCAATTTGGAGAAACTTTGATGAAACCGTTCGAAGAATTTTCTCGACGATAGTTGTCTCATTGAACTTTTCTCCAAGCCCTCGTATCTCATAGGTGATGGTTGTCATCCTAAGAGTGAAGGCATCGACTGTTTCTATGTCTTTCATCTTGAGCCTATCATACTAGGACTTGAGTTTTCCTAGCTGGTTCTATGATAAAATCTATGCTTGCTTTCAGATCTTCCATAACTGAAGATGATCTTTAAGCCAAAGGAAAACTTGCACTCTAGCTCGTGATGGGTTAGAGGGGAGGGGGAGCTCCCATAACCTCACAGTGTCAAGTACAATAGAAACTTTTGCCTGGTCAACTCTAGTTCGACAGGTAAAGAGAAGAGCTTCTACTTCTAAGAACAACTTCTGTGATTATTTCACAATGTTGTCATCCCTAGATGTGGCGGAGCCACTCCAAAACCGCTCTTAGCGTATATGGTTTCGAGGGCAGCTCACCTGGTTTGCATGTTTATTTTATCCTTTTTTTGCGGGGATGTCTATTTTATCCTTGATGTGCTTAAATCATATCTCCATAATTGTAGTATTGTAACACACAACGAGGGTTCTGTGTTAACGTATGTAGATCTTGTATAGATGAAAACGTATTGTACATACCGTATCTTCCCGATCTGTTGTTGATACATTTAGATTGTTTCTTGGCTTCCAAGCCTTTGTAACCGAGTCATATATATATATGAGCCGATCGCCCATGTTGTGAGGCGTCTTCCCTCAAACCACTTCTCTGGTTACACGTTTATACTCTGAGAAATAAACTTGCTAAGAAACACATTGGAATAGTCGTCCTAAATTTTAGTGTTGCTGGTGATGGGTGGGGGTGTGGGCAAAAATCCCCCAAACCTCAATGATAGGTCAAATAAAATGTTATTTATCCTATTCAACCGTACTACGATACAGAGAAAGAAGAACATCTACTTCTTAAAATAATTCTGACGATTATTTCACCATGTCGCCATCCCCTAATTGCCAAAACTGAATGCAGTGTTCACCGACAGTCATCTAGGAGTAGATAGACTACCTAGCAGTGGTCGGGCTCGGTCTCACGTGACATCTCCTCCAAGGACTTGCCCTTGGGCTCGGGAACGAGGAAGGTGAACAGGAAGCCCATCAAGCTGCACCCAGCGAGCACGAGGAGCGAGTAGCGCACGCCGATGCCGGGGTGGTATCCATGGGCGGTCTTGGCCGGGTCGGGGCTCTGGGCGAGGTACAAGAACCCGAAGGAGCCGATGATGGCGCCCACCTTCCCCGAGGCGGCCGATATCCCGTGGCACGTCGCGCGGAGCCTCGCGGGGTAGATCTCGGCGGGGACGATGAAGGTGGTGGCGTTGGGGCCGAAGTTGGCGAAGAAGAAGGTGAGCGCGTACATGACGACGAAGCCGGCCTGGTGGCCCTGGCCCGTCCAGTAGTCGTAGGGCACGGCGAGGCCGACCATGAAGGCAGTCATCATGAAGAAGCCCATGAGCTGGATCTTGAAGCGGCCGATGGAGTCGATGAAGGCGACGGTGAACCAGTAGCCCGGCACGGTGCCGCAGAGGGCGATCAGGATCTGGGCCCTCGCGATGTGGAACAGCTCGTCCAGCGCGCTCATCGTCGGCGCCGGCGGGATCCATCCGATCGCGCTGAAGATGTCCTTCTGGAACAGGTTCTGCGAGTAGTAGGCGATGTCCAGGAGGAGCCACGTCGACGCGGTGCCGACGAGGTGGAGCCCGTGCCGGCGCACGAACTCCCCGGAGAAGAGGCCGAACGACGGCAGCGGCGTGTGGGACTTGATGGTAATCACGGTCTCCAGATCACCGGCCTGCTCCTTGGTGATCTCCACCTGGAGCACCTTGGACATGTCGGCCGCGGCGCGCTCGGCGTTCTTGGCGATGAGCGCCGTGTACCGCGCCGTCTCGGGCATCTTCATCCGCCAGTAGAAGGTGAGCGCGGCGGGGAGCGCGCCGAGCATGAGGACGATGCGCCACACGTAGTCCGCCTGCGCCGGGGTGGACGCCGCGGGGTCCGCCGCGTACGGCGGCGCCGGGAACAGGTCCCTGAACAGCGCCGTGATCCCGATCGCCACGCCGCCGCCAGCGAGGATGCCAAACCCCTGCATCGCGAAGACGGCGGCGATGAACGCCCCGCGCGTCCGCTTGTTGGCGTACTCGGACATGATGGTGGCGGAGAGCGGGTAGTCGCCGCCGATCCCAAAGCCGAGCCAGAACCTGAAGAAGCAGAGCGTGGCCATGACGCTGGTGGGCGTGTTGCCGAACGAGAGCCCCGACGCGACAGAGCAGAGGATCATGAGCATCAGCGTCATGCCGTACACGCTCTTCCGGCCAACCTTGTCACCCAGCCAGCCGAAGAAGAGCTGGCCGGAGAGCGTGCCGACGAACGCCACGCCGTTGACGACCGCGGAGACGGTCGGCGGGAGGCTGCCCGGGCGGGGCGAGCCCGGGACGGTGTAGTAGATGCGGCCGATGAGCTTGGTGACGAGGGAGATGCAGAAGAGGTCGTAGGCGTCGGTGAAGAAGCCCATGCCGGCGACGATGATGGCCGTGAAGTGGTACCACTGCGTCTTGGCGCCGTCCAGCGCCGAGAGCACGTGCACCTGGTCGCCCGCCATTGCCACCGCGCGCGCGCCAACCTCTCTCTATGCGTGCGTTCCGGCAGGCGGCGAAAAAAAGTGGTGGTGCGATCCGGCGCGGTGGAAGGTTTGTTGAGGTTTAGGATGGGAGTGAACTGAGGGAGAAGGCACAGGTGTCTGTCAGCCATGTATATACGGAGAGGTGGGCATATTCGGGGCTCCTGGTCCTTCGTTCCTTCGAGACCAACTACTTCTCCCTGTTTAACGGTTCTCTTCTCTCCCGCAAAAATAAATTCTCTTCTTTGTAGAGAAAAAACATGGATGGGCTCAGAGTTTCCCGTGCGTAGCGAAGCTCTTTTGCGCGCATGCGGGGGACACATTCTTGTTTTGTCTGCCACAATAGGTACATTCAATCACCTGAATTTCGAATTTGGGGTGAATCAATTTTGGTTGATGAAATAGTCGGAGGGGAGGAAGAAACTCGTCGGAGGGGAGGAAGAAGCTTGTTGGGCAGGCTACCCCGGTATCTATACTTAGGGTTTAGGGTGGGGGCAATGGTGCAGATTCGCCGGACAGAAAACCGGCGAGGCCGGGGCTAGAGGGATTGCCATGGGCGGCAAAAGACTGGTGGTGAGGGGAGGTTGAGGGGAGGGCAGTGTGGCGAGGCGGGCGCGCGAGCGCGGCCGGCCGCGGGTGGTCAGTGGCGGAGCTATGTAGGATCCTTTGGGGGGGGGGGGGGGGGGGGGGGGGGCAAACATAAATATGGGTGTTTAGCTGGCCAAAATATTCTATTTTTCCTAATCTTCCTCTCCTCTCAAAAAAATTCTTTCACAAATTTGACCAAGGCTGGGGGGCCATGGCCCCTGCAGCCTTCAACGTAGCTCCGCCACTGCGGGTGGTGGTGGCCGGCGGTTCGGCCGGTGGAACATTGGGAGGTCGTAGGTGAGAGGAAGAAGAAGGGTCGCATGTCGTTAGATCTGCATCTGGCATACAAAATGAATCGACTGGCCGACTTTGAAAATTCAGTCGACTTACCTATAGCCAATCCCTTTGTCTGCAGTATCCAACGTCCTTACTTTTTTGTGTTTATATATCCACACATGATCAAACTATGTCACATGAACCAAAACATGCCAGCCTTCGCTGTTGAGAGGGGCTCGCGTGTAACCTACTACTGTACCAAGAATTCCAGATAAGATTGTATACACCGTCGTGTTAAGGTTGCTTTTTTAATTGATTAAAGTTGCTTTGATTTGTAAAGTTTCATGGTGATATATGTTGTGCCATTTGGGGAGGGGGGGGGAGGCATGCATTTCTATGAATTTGTATTTATAGGCTACCAATCCTTCATCTTGTGTGTACCAAGTACAATTGCGTGTTCCTGATGTTTTGTGTTTAACATTTTATAGTGTTGTACTATAGCCATGGTTTTGTAGAATTTTTGTTATGTTATATTATAGTATCGCAAGATCCCCATGCAAAATATATATTACAAAATCATGTCTAAAGTTAATACATCCTTGCCCATTCACAACTTTTCCAATACTTTATTACCATGAGTTTAACATCAAGGATTGTTACCACCTAATAACTCATTACCAATATTGTAGGGAAATGTTGGCTATTGTTAGCTAAAAATAATCAAATGAAATCAAAATTAAATGGTTATCCTTAGAAAAATAAGATGTACATGAGTCTATTGGTTCTTGCAGGTCTCGGGTTTGAATCCCCTCTCCTCATAGTCCCTAAGAAGGTTGTTTCATGTTAGCAAAACATGGGACGACTTCAAGTCTAGGACATAGCATAAATATTGCACTTGAAAATAAAACATGGCACTTCTTGTTACGTCTCAAAATATGCATGTTTGACAACGTGTTCTACCAACATGAATCCATACTAATGGGACTGATGTCGGCTTATCCATGACCTGTGAAACATGGTCACCATCTAACATGTATGATAGTCTTCCAATATGTGCCCATATATCGTCAACAAGCATATACCATTAGAACAACACCATAGAGCATATGAATTTCACAAACAAATCATGTATTTATCGAGAAGATATTTAAGAAAAAAGAATTAGTATCTCGTGAAGAAAAAAGTTGTCCTTCCCAATTATAGTGCCACAGTTGTCACTCCATTTAGTTTTTGCGAAAGAATATACTCACCACCAATGCTTCCCACTATTGAGCACTCTCCAATTTGTTTCTTGCAAAGTTGATTTGTTGCACACAACTAGAGTTCTTACCACCAACCTCAGTTTAACTCAAAATGCTCAGATATATCCCTTGCAAAGGGTTGTTGACATGGAAATGCATAGTGACGTTATTGAGAATACCGCTCAAAGCACGCAAAGTGACCACAATAGTGCTAAAGTTTTATACTATATGCATGGAAACGTAATCTATAAAAAATGACTTTTGCGACATGACAATAGTAGTGCTACAGTTTCTACATTATATGCA
Organism: Triticum aestivum; assembly: GCF_018294505.1. Lineage (NCBI taxonomy): Eukaryota > Viridiplantae > Streptophyta > Magnoliopsida > Poales > Poaceae > Triticum > Triticum aestivum. The sequence goes on from NC_057804.1 coordinate 623,772,520, forward strand.
CGGAAAGATAATCTCTAAAAAAAGACTTACACAGTTTCTATGTCTTTCTTCTCTCTCTCCTACGTTCTATATATTAAGTTCATGCCATTCAAATACACTTGTTGAAGGATTCATGTGTTTAAAATCATGTAGGATTCCAGGTCTGTGCTCAATTCTTCGTTTTTCTTATTCCTACTCCCTCGGTTCCTAAATAGTTGAGGTTTTAGGTTTGTCCTAAGTAAAACTTCCTCAAGTCTGACCAAGTTTATAGAAAAAATATATCCACAACTTCAAGTATAAATAGTATAAAGTACATTACAATGAATCCAATGAAACTAATTTGGCGTTGTAGATGTTGATATATTTTCTGTAGAGTTGGTCAAACTTGGCTCATGTTGGGTTTTTAGGTTGTGGCTCAGCTACTTTGGCTCGGCCTGAGCGCTCTGAATAGTGTTGGTTACCTTTTGTTGTATTGTTTTTACATAATTAGTTTCATGTATAGGGCCTTTTTAGATTGCAGAAACATAAAAATGTACTCTCCCTGTTCCAAAATACTTGGAGGTTTTAGGTTTGTTCCAACTTTTCAGTCAAACTTTAAGTTTTAGGTCTGTTCCCTTTATGTAGGCATTTTAAGGCTTTCTTCACTGCTGCGATTGGAAGCACTATTCAAGGGAGACTTTACTGGGAGTTAATTCCAGCATTTAGGGAAAGTAGCAGGTCAAAGGAATCTTGCCTTGCAGTGATTGAGATGTTCACATGAGTTACACTTGCACGACATGATATCTTTGTTCCTACCAGCAACCTTCTCTTCTGGTTTAGCTCTCTCTTTGATACCTAGATGTTCTACATGATCTGTTTTAGATTCGTATCTCAAGTGGCTTTCTTCATCTCTTGCTCTTAGGCTCTGCTCTTTCTCTCATCTCTTGTATCTTTAAACAAGGCCTTGTACTTCGCGTTCTATTATTTGAGATGAATGTTGGGGAACGTTGCAGAAAATAAAAAAATTATATGCTTCACCAAGATCAATCTATGGAGTCATCTAGCAACGAGAGAAAGGAGTGCATCTACATACCCTTGTAGATCGCGAGCGGAAGCGTTCAAGAGAACGGGGTTGAGGGAGTCATACTCGTCGTGATCCAAATCACCGAAGATCCTAGTGCCGAACGGACATCACCTCCGCGTTCAACACACGTACGGTTGGGGAAGACGTATCCTCCTTCTTGATCCAGCAAGGGGGAGGGAGAGGTTGATGGAGATCCAGTAGCACGACGGCGTGGTGGTGGAAGCAGCGGCGATCTCGGGAGGGCTTCGCCAAGCTCAGCGAGAGGGAGAGGTGTTACGAGGCGAGAGGGAGGCGCCAAGGGACTAGGGTGCGGCTGCCTCCCTCCCCCCTCATTATATAGGGGGCCTAGGGGTGCGCCGGCCCCCTAGAGATCCCATCTCAAGGGGGGGCTAGGGGAGGGGACTTGCCCCCCAAGTCAAGTGGGGCGCCCCCCACCCCTAGGGTTTCCAACCCTAGGCGCAGGGGAGGCCCAAGGAGGGGCGCACCAGCCCACCAGGGTCTGGTTCCCCTCCCACTTCAGCCCATGGGGCCCTCCGGGATAGGTGGCCCCACCCGATGGACCCCCGGGACCCTTCCGGTGGTCCCGGTACAATACCGGTGACCCCCGAAACTTTCCCGGTGGCCGAAACTGGACTTCGTATATACAATTCTTCACCTCCGGACCATTCCGGAACTCCTCGTGACGTCCGAGATCTCATCCGGGACTCCGAACAACTTTCGGGTTACCGCATACCAATATCCCTACAACCATAGCGTCACCGAACCTTAAGTGTGTAGACCCTACGGGTTCGGGAGACACGCAGACATGACCGAGACGACTCTCCGGTCAATAACCAACAGCGGGATCTGGATATCCATGTTGGCTCCCACATGCTCCTCAATGATCTCGTCGGATGAACCACGATCTCGAGGATTCAAGTAATCCCGTATAAAATTCCCTTTGTCAATCGGTACGTTACATGCCCGAGATTCGATCGTCGGTATCCCAATACCTCGTTCAATCTCGTTACTGGCAAGTCACTTTACTCGTACCGTAATGCATGATCGCGCGACCAAACACTTGGTCACATTGAGCTCATTATGATGATGCATTACCGAGTGGGCCCAGAGATACCTCTCCGTCATACGGAGTGACAAATCCCAGTCTCGATCCATGTCAACCCAACAGATACTTTCGGGGATACCCGTAGTATACCTTTATAGTCACCCAGTTATGTTGTGACGTTTGGTACACCCAAAGCATTCTTACGGCATCCGGGAGTTACACGATCTCATGGTCTAAGGAAATGATACTTGACATTGAAAAGCCCTAGCAAACGAACTACACGATCTTGCGCTATGCTTAGGATTGGGTCTTGTCCATCACATCATTCTCCTAATGATGTGATCCCGTTATCAATGACATCCAATGTCCATAGTCAGGAAACCATGACTATCTGTTGATCAACGAGCTAGTCAACTAGAGGCTTACTAGGGACATGTTGTGGTCTATGTATTCACACATGTATTACGATTTCCGGATAACACAATTATAGCATGAATAATAGACAATTATCATGAACAAGGAAATATAATAATAATTATTTTATTATTGCCTCTAGTCCATATTTCCAACAATGAATGCATTTGGGTTCCTCGTGCGCCGCCTTCTTTTGTTCAATTTTTTATGTAAAAAAATCATAAGAATGCAGTTAAGATAGTCCTCACCTCCTCGGCATAACATGTACTCCCTCCGTCCCTTAATATAAGAACGTTTTTGACACTAGTGTAGTGTTAAAAACGTTCTTATATTTTGGGACAGAGGTAGTAGTATTTTTCTTGAAACAGAGGCAAAAGTTTTGCCTTGTCCATTAATTAAGAAGAGAGTTGCCCGGTTTATTAGCGGAGAACTGGGCAAAAACCATCACAACGAAGACCCCGAATGCAAACTATTCCCAAACAATGAAGCTACGTGACCAGAAAGGTTGACCTCCCAACACACCCAACACAAAACTTCTACAACCTCCCAACACTTGGGTCTCAACATCACAAAACAGAACACATTGACTGACTGCAAGTTGAGAAGAACACTTGGATGAAGACAACAAACACAACCAAGCCCACACTTGTAGTCCATAAAATTGCATCATGGAACTACCTGCATCATCCCCTTTATCACCACCATTCTTGTTCTTTCAGTTGCTTGATTTCCCTCCGCGAATGCAGGATCTAGGGAGAGTTTTTTCCTCATGAGACGTCTGATTGCCTTGCTCATGCTAGGGTTTAGGTTGCCGAGGAAATCATTAAGCTTGATGGTGAGAATGTCCTGGAGGTCAAGAACAGAGAGTCCAGCCACAAGAACATTGTCTCCCATAGGAAAGACCTCCCATTGAGCTCAGATGAGTGGTTAGGCTCGGGGTGGTGGAGAGGGCGCCAAAGCCATGAGTGGAGGCGCAAGTGAGCCTATTTGCAGAGGTGTTTCCGACAGAGTCAAAACTGCTTCCTCATTTAATTTATGAAGCTTGGGCATGCTCCGTACACGTGTGCTGGACTCATGCCAGAGCCCACATAGGGCAAGGCAGGCAACGGCTATGAGGCGACCGAAGCACGAGGGGAGAAGCATCCATAGAGATCCACCTCTCCGACATCCACAAAGGTAACATCAAGCTCAGACAGAGGAGATGATGTATTAAGGGGTGACGCCTCAGCCGACGCAGGAGAGGGCTTTCCCAAAGTAGTCTCCGCACGAGCTAGAAGGCTCCCAGCACACAGAATCGAGCAAAGAAGAGAGTTGCCTAGTTTATTAGTGGAGAACCAAGCGAAAACAATCGCAATGAATACCCCACACACGGACTATTCCCAAACAATGAAGCCACAGGACCAGAAAGTGCGACCTCCCAACACACCCAACACAACACTGCTACAACCTCCCAATACTTGGGTCTCACAATCACAAACAAAACAGCATCGACTAGCTACAAGTTGAGAAGAACACTTGGGCGAAGACAACAAACACATCTGAGCCCACACTTGTAGTCCAGAAAATTGCATCACGGAACTACCTGCATCATCCCCTTTATCACCACCCTTCTTGCTCTTGCACTTGCTCGATTTATCTCTGCGAATGCCGGATCTAGGGAGAGCTTTTTTCCTCATGAGACGTCCGATTACCTTGCTCATGCTAGGGTCCAGCTCACCGAGGAAATCATTAAGCTTGATGGCGACCAGGTCCTCGAGGTTAAGCACCGAAACTCCGGCCACAACAACATCACCCCATAGGAAAGACCTACTCGTCTAGCTCGGATGAGTGGTTAGGATCCAAGGGTGGTGGAGAGGGCACTAAATCCATGAACGGAGGCGCAGGTGAGCCTATCTGCGAAGGTGTTTCCGACAAAGTCGAAATAGCTTCCTAGCACAATTTATGAAGCTCGGGCATGATCCGTCACACTGGTGCTGGACTCATGCTAGAGTCCTCGCCCACATAGGGCAAGGCAGGCAGTGGCAATGAGGCGACCGAAGCACGACGGGAGAAGCATCCATAGAGCTCCACCTGTCCGACATCCACAAAGCAACATCAAGCTCAGACAGAGGAGACGGTGTATTAGGGTGTGAGCCTCAGCCGGCGCAGGAGAAAGCTTGTCGTGCAAGGAATCAACCATATCAACTATAGGCTAGGTCGCCTGCACCAACCGTGATGAAGCCATGTCTTGCAGCTCAGAGCGTAACAGCTCAGCCTAGATCAAGGCGGACAGATTGTGTATGGTTTTATGACTCCGTGCATAACATGTACTTCCTCCGTTTTTAAATATAAGTTATTTAAATATTTAATACGAACTACATACGGATGTATGTAGACATATTTAGAGTCTAAACTAGACCCACTTCTTTTTTTAACACAGTACATACGCAAAGCGATCATATACACGCGCATACACTCACCCTATGAACATGCGCACACACACTCTACCCCTATGAGCACCTTCAAAAGACTCAGCCGTCATCGTAGGCACCTCGTCGTCGACGAAAACATCTCTTCCCACTGAATGTGCATCGCCGAAAATCCTGAAATAAATCCAGTAATTAATGCGAGCACCAGGATTTGAACCCTGACGGGCTGCGAATATCACAGTCTCTCTAAATATCCAACCACAGGTTGGTTCCATATTGAAATCTTCTGAAAAGTATTATACTCACTCGGTAAAGAAATATACGAATGTTTAGATCACTAGAAAAATTATCTGATGCTGACCAGCTAAACACGATCAAATTGTCTGTGGTTTTATGAGTCCGTGCGGGATGTGACGTCTGAATCTGCGTTTGCGCGTCCACGTTGACTTCAACCAGACGCCGGACAGAAGCTTCTCAAACGCCCGGTCCAATGCGGCGGCCGCACCAGCAAAGCTGCCGTGCCGTGCCGTCCTTCACCCACCCCCAAGGAGCGAACCGATCAGGTCCTCCAACCCAAATCCCCCACGCCAAACCATCCAAATCACACGGCCACGACCGACCGATGGCCCAGCCACCGGCGACTCCGGCGATGGCGGCGGCGTACGGGTGTGCGGCATGCGGCGCGGACCTGAACCTGTCCGCCTCCCACCTCTACCCGGCGGGGACCTACTTCGAGGCGGGGAACAAGGGCACGCTGTCCTTCAGCTGGGTGGACGAGTCGCGGCTGCGGTTCGCGGCGGAGGACCGGATCCGCCCCTTCTTCGAGACGCTCGACTACTGGGGCATCCAGCGGAAGCGCACCCGCGTCAACTGCGACGCCTGCGGCAAGCTCCTCGGCCACGTCTACGACGACGGCCCTCCGCTCATGGAGGGCACAGGCCAGCTCGGGATGGGCCCCAGCCAGGTCGTCCCCCGCCGGCCCAGGTACCGGATCAAGATCAAGGCCGTCACGGCCGCCGGTTCCTCCGCCTCCGCCGCCGCCGCCGCGCGCTGACCGCTGAGTTGAGAAGCTTGATTCATCCCGTGACGATGCTCACTCCTTCCTGCTGTAAATCAGTGCTACTTCATGTAAATCTTTGGCTGCAAAATAAACTTGGACGGGTGGAATTTGCTGTGAATTGTGTGAAAATCGAAGACGTTGTCGTCCATCATGCCTCGTTTAACACTTCTGATTTGCTGCGAAAATCGAAGCAGTTCTGAATCATCGTGCTTCTGATAACAGTTCAGAGAGAAAGAGTCCACAACCGGACGCATATCGGCCTCAAACAAGCGCACGGGCTGCCCGATCACCGATCCGACGCATAATTGCGACCCAACCGCACGGCGAAAGTCCGGCTCAAACATCCCGACTGCTTGGACGCCCGATAACCCCCAATCCAGCCCGTGCACTTGAGCAAATCCTTTGCAGTTCAGATGAGCAAATGGTCATCCGCTCTGCACTCCGACTATCCCGGGAGGAGTGCGCCTTCTCGTGGTCTTCATCGATCTCACAGTATTCCATTGCCCAAATGGCGCTAGGATCCGCCGGGGCTAGTGGATCACGCGGGTGACCCCGGCATCACCGAAAGCGGAGATCACCACATGGCGCGCAACCCTGCTGTGTGGGTGTAACCGTTTAGGTGGCACCTTGTCCTGGTGGCCTCGCCGGCCGAAACGGAGGCCATATCAGCCTCCATGGTGCCCGACCAAAATGAGCAGGAGGCGTGCCAAACGCGAGGCTGCGGGCGCGGCTTCAAGCGGATGCTGCTTCAGCACCCCGCATAGCCAAGAAGCGGTGAAGGAGGGCAGTTAAGGCGATGGCAACAGAGCAAAGCAGGACGGTTAGTGCCATGCCCGACCATCCCCCAAGGACGAGAAGGGCGTGGACGGTCACAGATCGAACAGCTCCGTCAATGAGCAGATCCGCCTCGATCCATTTTGCGTCTTCGACTGCTATTCCCTCAAGGAAGACGGGAAGAGCAAGGGCCGCCGCAGATGAACCTTTTCCGTTGTCGTTCAATTCGTAGTTAGTAGAGCATGTCAATTTTTGATAGTCCGATGACATGTGTTGAACTATGTATGTTTAACGTGGCATGAGACTAGTATGGATTTGATGATTTGGTTTGATGGATCCGATTGAGTTGCAATTTTGTGTGTTGACCAGTCACTGTCAGCGGATACGCCCGGGCACGTCCACAGACGTATAGGGGCCTGGATTACGCAAGTTCGGTTTGTAGATGCTCTCACTTCTCTTTGGTGTTTTAGCCGCAAGTTTGTAGAAACAAGGTCAAGTTGCTACTCAGCTTGACCCGAACCATAGAAGGAACCCAAGTGACGACCCAACCCGACCCTAATGACACACCACCATGGCCATGGCCACACGTGCACGCATCTTGCCACTCCTCCGTGCCCTCGTCGCCAAGTGGGGGACGGCCCCCGCCGCCGCGGTCCCGATCCATCCATGAGGGGCAACACCATCGACTATCTCGCCAAGAAGGAGCCCTCCTTCCCCTTCATAACTTATCATGTACCACTCTCCATCACAGAAACAGAATCACATGTCATCACTCTCCATCAAAGAAACAGAATCACATATCAGATTAAGCTGTGTTATTATATATTACCACGCTAGTAGAACGCAAAAAAGTCATGTCTCAAAAAAGAATAAAATATCCTACTCTTCCCTTTTCTTTATTTTTCTAGAAATAGCAGCAACGTCAGTTGTGGATGTTGTGGTGTAGGGAACTGATGCTGGTGTCGGGGACGCACTTGGTGCTCATGACCTGCCTTACGTAGGCCCTCCTTGCGGCTACCTCCATCACTTTCATGCCTTCAATGAAGACTTCCACCAGGTCACCACCTTCTAGTGCGTGCTCCCTCCCTGCTCCCTTATCTCGCTCATTTCCTGGGCCCTTAGGGTTTTCGCTCACGTCCTCAGTATGAAAACATTTGGCAATCACATGAAACAAAGTATGCATGTTGTCTTTGAGGAAAACATTTTATTATTATACTTTTAAGTCAAAATATACCTAATCTTAACTACTATACTTTTTATTATTATTTCATCACCATTAGTTAACCATATAAGAATGTTGTTATCCTAAATCTTAACAAAGAAAACGAACGTTCATAAATTGGTGTTACAACACAACCATGTACCGGATCGACGACTAGGTTTTGTGCTTGTGATCATGATTGGTGGACAATAGACTTGATGGAGGGAGCTAGCTTCACAAACTGAAAATCTAACCAGAAACCAAGAATTGATGCTGAGCTCACATGGAGGAGTGACATGAGCTCAAACTTGGAAGAGAGCTATGATTTGATCATATGGAGGTTGTGACAAAATTTCAACTCATTTGAATATGCCTAGCTAGTACCTCCTTCACAAAGTTCCTCTCTGGTCAGAGACTTTGGAAATTAGCTGAAAAATATTCACTAGGCAACTGAAGTTGAAATTTTGCATGAGGAAATGATATGGATAGGAGAGAGCATCCAAAAAGTTTGGGAGCAATCAAGTAAAGATAAATGACACTTGCTTCACAAAGTGCCATCTAGGGCCAAATATGAAAAGGAATATTTGGAAAATATTTTTGAACATGGAAAGTTATTTTTTGCCATATTTGATGAAAATAGGACCCAAAAAGTTTATGAGAATTATTTAGAAATTTTTGGAATGACAGAACTATAGGTTGCTTCACAACCTAGGGCAAATAGGGTTATCTTTTAATAGAAAAAGAATATTCCTAATAAAGAATATTGAGATTGGTCCAAGATGGGGAATGACATAATTTTGGGATGGATTAGATGATGGCAATCCACTTGTGAGACTTGAGAAGAGATGATCTTCCCAAGTTTCAAGACCACAGAGCCACAAAAAAAGAAATCCAAGCAAAATCCAAAGAAAATCAAAAGAAAAAGAAAGGGCCAAAAAATTAGGGTGTGACAGTTCCGCCGCTGCAAGCCTGTGTAGCCTCGAAAAATCAATCGGGAGCCCGTTCCGGCACCCTGCCGGAGGGGGAAACCATCACCGGAGGCCATCTTCATCATCCCGGCGGTCTCCATAACGAGGAGGGAGTAGTTCACCCTCGGGGCTGAGGGTATGTACTAGTAGCTATGTGTTTGATCTCTCTTTCTCGTGTTCTTGATTTGGCATGATCTTGATGTACTGCGAGCTTTGTTACTATAGTTGGATCATATGGTGTTTCTCCCCCCTCTACCTTCTTGTGATGAATTGAGTCTTGCTCTCTGAGGTTTCGTTATGTTGGATTGAGTATTGGATTCGAGAACACTTGATGTATGTCTTGCGATGGGATATATGTGGTGACAATGGGATGTTCTATTGATTCACTTGATGTATGTTTTGGCACTGAACTCGCGGATTCCCAATGTGACATTGGGGTAATCTATGCATAGGGGTTGATGCACATTTTCGTCTTACATTCTCCGGTAGAAACTTTGGAGTGATACTTTGTCGCACATTGAGGGATTGTTACATGATTCAATTATGTTATAATTTTTGAGAGAATTTTCACTAGTGAAAGTATGAACCCTAGGCCTTGTTTTCAAGCATTGCAATACCATTTTTGCTCACTTTTGTTACTAGTTACCTTGCTGTTTTTATATTTTCAGATTACAAAAGCCTATATCTACTATCCATATTACACTTGTATCACCATCTCTTCGTCAAACTAGTGCACCTATACAATTTACCATTGTATTGGGTGTGTTGGGAACACAAGAGACTCTTTGTTATTTGGTTGCAGGGTTGTTTGAGAGAGACCATCTTCATCCTACTCCTCCCATGGACTGATAAACCCTAGGTCATCCAGTTGAGGGAAAACTGCTATTGTCCTACAAAACTATGCTTTTAGAGGCCCAACATGAGTCTACAAGAAGAAGGTTGCATAGTAGACATCAAGCTCTTTTCTAGCACCATTGTCAGTGAGGTGAGCGCTTGAAGGTATATGACGGTGTCCTGGATTAGGGGGTACTCAACACGTCGTCTCCCGATCAGTTGGATTGGGCCGAGGACCCCCATGGCCGTATACTCATGGGCCAGTCCGGACAACTGCCGCATACAAGGAAGAATCCACAAGACTTGGTGATCAAGACAAGGACTCCTCCCCCACCGGCGTATTCAGCTAGGACTCTTGTTATCCTAGGCCTCTGGTGCATTATATAAACCGGGGCCAGGCTAGTCGATAGATATACAACAACAATCATACCATAGGCTAGCTTCTAGGGTTTAGCCTCTCTGATCTCGTGGTAGATCAACTCTTGTACTATCCATATCATCAATATTAATCAAGCAGGAGTAGGGTTTTACCTCCATCGAGAGGGTCTGAACCTGGGTAAACATTGTGTCCATTGCCTCCTGTTACCATTGATCCTAAGACGCACTGCTTGGGACCCCCTACCCGAGATCCGCCGGTTTTGACACCGACATTGGTGCTTTCATTGAGAGTTCCGTTGTGTGATCGGCGAACGGATCAATGGCTCGACTGCAGGTTAATTGCGATGTCGGCTTCTTCGTCACCAGCTCGACTGGTCACCTTGGCTTGACCGAGGACTGCGCCCTACCTCCGATCGTCATGTTCGGATGAAGGTCTTCATCAACACCAACTCCGATATCTATCAAGATCATGGAGGAGTCATCCACGGAGCTCGGGGGCTCAACGTCAACATTGCCCTCAGGCGACCATGCTGTTTTTCTGGACAGCAAACTTGTATCCGCCGCCACCGCCTCCTCGAGTGTCGCTTAAACGATTACTTTGGTGGAATTATGCGGAATTAAGTCTACAACAACCCTGCAAAAATTTCGTCGAGCTCCGATGAAGGAATCGCCGGCAATCTCCGATATACCGGAGCCCTGTTGAATCTGGACGAGAATCGAGACGAGTTTAGGGCGTGGTATCCAGCATCTAGCTCGGATGTCCTTTGGAGGATCCAACCGTTGATTTGCTGCAGAATTCTCATATCTACCACCTGCCAAAAATTCAGCTCGATCCGACCGTCCAAACTCCGGGAAACTTCCGATTAGTGCATCACTTTTTGGATCTGTTTTCTGCGCGAGAACGAATCCGACCCGAATTCATCTTCTTTATGAACGGGATCTCGGACATCCTTTTTGAAGGAAGTTTTCGTATGGGGTGTTGTGTTTTATTCTCAAACACATCCCAGTAATATTAAAAGTATTCTTGCAATACGAACTTCACCGTCGCGCCGGTGTCAAACCAGCCCGACAACATCACTCCACGGCGGCCGACCTGCGTTAGACACGTCGTCACTTTGTTGAGCCGAGCTCAATTTCTTCGGATCATCATCTCGGCCAGCCGAATAATAGTTCGGCATCGCGAAGGATAAATCGTCACCAACATCGCCGCCCCACGGATTACACGGAGCGGGCACACCTGCATCGCCACACGGTCACTTCATCAAGCCGGCATCGACCACGTCACGACCTGCATCGCTGGACCGGGGGCTTTATCATCTCTTCATCAACCTACTCCGGAGACTTCGGCGTCGCTAGCCGACCAGCTCCGTCACGTTAGCTGGACCGAGGGCTTTGCCTTGGCGAACCAACCTTTGCCAGCATCGCCATGCCGTTGCTTTATCGCCCATCAGGCGATAGGTGTGCGGATCGAGTCCCAATTTTGGGAATCATCTTTTCTTCGGATTGCTACAACAAATAAGCCAGGTGCTATTAATCCTAGTATTTTTTGCTTGTTAGGGTTCATTTTTCCCAATAAATTATTACTCTGGTTTGTCCGTCATATGTACCCAGGTTTATCAAATGGTGGCCGCATTAACGACGGTTGCATGGTGGTTCGGTCAGTTTCCGTACATAGTCCGGCGAACGCCGCATCTGGAACTCGAACCGACCTGTGAATTCAGGCCTTGCCATGCCTTTACCGCATCACGCCGCCGCCCTGCATCGACATTGAATTCGGCGCCAGGCCATATTTCTTTTATTACTCACTTTGCATAGATTATTTGTTATGCAACGAATTTTTTTATTTTTATTATTATTACTATTATCTCCGGTTTGCACTATTTTTTGTGCACAGGAAAATGATCCAGCCGGACTATATCCTTTGGCGTCGCCTCGGCTGGACGGGGGGCTTCGTCAACACTTCATTACCCCATGCTGGGGACTTCAGCATCACCCTGCCGTCCTGCATTGACCGTGCTATGTCACCACTTCGGAGTGTCGAGCTCTTTGCTCCGCCACCTCGGGACCGGCTCGGGGATGGAACCTTGTCCCGCATCAAGCTCGGACCGCGTCATCAATATCGAACACATTAACCAGCTAAGTTGTCTTCATGCTCAAAATTTTAAATTTTTAACTTGTGTTCAGCTCGGCCAAGCATTATACTTTTTTGGAAAAAAGTTGCTTGTAAAAATTTCCTTGTCCAAACTTTGTTTGTGACGCGCAAATTCAAATACCCCGTTTACTTGGGGGCTTCCTTCATGAAGCTTTTTCCTCTTGCATATGGTTATACTTGTACGACTTTGTTCCTTGTTCGTGTATTACGCCACAATATGCACCATATTGACTTAAGCGATTTGCAAGCTGGGTTGCCTTGCTCCTGTGCTTACCCCTACGTTCCCGATTATTCGGCTAGGGAGTAAAGGGAGCACCTCTGCGATTGTCACGATCGGGTCACCCGAGCCGGACCTCAGACTGGGTGAAGCCGAATCTAGCGCTCTTATTGTTTTCAATCATGGTCGGCACACAACAGAACTCATGAGTACAAAAAATCTATTGCACAAGTCTCATAATAACAATGAGCACCGAAGAAAGGTATCGGTGGGGGTACTATTTTCTTCGAAGATGCTTCTTACTCTTCGCAGTAATATAGCATAAGTTCTCTGAGCGCGCTTTGTCTGTTACAGCCTTATGGCCTGATTGCCTGGTTATTGGAAGCACCGTCGATATTCTCGACAGATGGAGTACATAACACTTTTCGGTCCTTGACCGAAGAGGGAGAAGCCGACGGTCGGTTAAGACGCGTTTAAAGTTCGGTTGAACATAGATATGATATAAGTACTTCGGTACATGCAATCATTCTTTCACCCAAGTCACTTGGGGGCTCTTAAATTTATATGAGCCGTTTTATGATAAGTGTTTTTCTTCTTAGTCGTTGCAAACTTATTATTATTATTTATCACTCCTTTTTTCGACACAAGTGTGCGGTCACTAGCCGGGGAGCCTAATTTCTCTCTCAAAGCCGCTAGAGTTTAGTTTGCTAAACTGGCCTAGTAAGAAGTACTCCGCCTTCGGGATAGGAGGTTGAAGCCGTAGGCTAACCCGCTTGAAGTTTTGAGATAGGATGTGTCATGTTAAAGCACGGCAGAAGCACCTTTTTTTTTCTAAAGTCCATTTTTCGGATTGGCACCGAACACTTGATCTAGTTCGGACATTAACCTTTTGAATAAGTTTTTTGGCTTTTCGAGCCCATGGCACTTTTAAACTATTTGTGTGTTTTCAACACAAGTCTCGCAGTGCAACGCCGGACACCTTTAGAGATTCGGCAAAAACATTCTCGGATATTGCTATATATGCATCGGTTTCGAATTGTGTCTTCGGTCAATAGTTGGGTTGCCCGGCTCCTGCGCTTGCCTCCTATGTTCCAATTTGTTCGGCTAGGTGTGCAAAGGGAGAACCACTGCGATTGTGCTTCCAGCTCACATGGTTAAGCACCTCAGTGGAGAAAGCCGAAAACTAACTGTCACGATAAGCGTAAAATGGTCGGTGATCCGATGACAGTGTTAAACGACAGGACATTCATAACAATGGCCGAAGTGTTTACGGCTTGACCTCGACTGTCACCGAACACTACCGGGGGCTATTAACTGGCCTCCCAAACTAAATCCTCGATATTTTTCTCTTACATTGGAGCTGAGGTTTCATGATCATGCTTAGCATGACAACCCAAAGAAAGGAACCGATAGCGGGACTATTTTCTTTGGAAGACATTTCTTCTGTTAAACAGTAATATAACATGTCTCTCCGCGTACCTTTGTTTATAAAACCGTATGGCCAGATTGCCTTGTTTGTTGTAAATCTTTGCCCTCATAAAGGCTTTATAAAGTAGGACAAACACTCCTCGGCTATTGGCCGAGGAGGTGGAAGCCGATGGTCGGTCAACAAAGTTTTGTACAATGCGGATCCGAGCATTAATGATGTAAAGTACTTGGATACATAGAGTCATTACACATAATTTGTGATTTTACTATGGATATCGATCCTTAATTAGGCCTCCCGTGCCCGCATTAAGGCTCAGGGGCTACTGGGCTTCGGGCTTATTATTTACAAATATTAAAGGGGCACATCGATCCTCTGATCTGGTGTTGCCACCCGACCAGTGTCTCGGGGGCTACTGCATTGCCTGTTCTATGCAGAAAATTTTAAGTGCAATACAGTTTCCGAGGAGATTTTGATCCTCAGGTTGGTCGGTCGCACCCAACCTGAGTCTCGAGGACTGAGCACGCTGCTTTTTGTGTCCCGAAGTGTTCTGCCGAGCTAGGACTTGATCCTCAGGACGATTTTGCAAATCAACCTGAGTCTCAGCGGTTACTGGGATCATCGGTCTTATGTCATCCTTCAGGTGCATCTCGGGTTTTAGACTGATACACACCTTGAGGGCTACTGACTATATATCTCGTCAGAGAATAAATTGCATCAATAAAAAACATTGACCAAAAATCAGCCCATAACCGAGGTGCTTAACCACCTCGGAAGCAGTTCAACATATAGCTCGGAAGCAAGTGGCTGGCTCCTTCAAGGGCATTCCCGGCATTAAGCTCGGCTAAACTCCTTCAACTTTTTTGAACCCAGATGATCTATGATATCTTGGATATAGTCCGGTGTTGGAGCTCGGATACTGTCTGGCGTTGGAGCCTGGACACAGTCCGGCGTTAGAGCTTGGACACAGTCTGGTGTTGGAGCTCAGATACAATCCGGCGTTGGATCTCAGATACAGTCCGGCGTTGGAGCTCGGATACATAGTCCGGCGTTAGAGCTGGGAAGCAGTCCGGCATTGGTGCTCGGCTGCAAAAGATACCTTGAATGCAGTCCGACGTTGGAGCTCGGACGCAAGAGGACGCTGCCGCCCATGAAAAACTTCAAACCCGAGGTGTGGCATAAAAATAACAAGGCATTGATAAAGGCCGGAAACTTAAAGGGGCTCCTCGGATACCCGACGTGTAAACTCGTCGAATGCATTTCGGCGATCCTCAAGATCGAAGATGAGAAGATTTGTTGAACCAGTTTTCAAGACCGGCAACCGAAGATGAAGAACAGTTCGGAAGAATCAAGGAGCGTCCCCAACTTGAAGAACGGTTCAGGGGGCTACTGACGGTGTCCTGGATTAGGGGATACTCAACACGTCGTCTCCCGATCAGTTGGATTGGGCCGAGGACCCCCATGGCCGTATACTCATGGGTCAGTCCGGACAGCTGCCGCATACAAGGAAGAATCCACAAGACTTGGCGATCAAGACAAGGACTCCTCCCCCACCGGCATATTCGGCTAGGACTCTTGTTATCCTAGGCCTCTGGTGCATTATATAAACCGGGGCTACGCTAGTCGATAGATATACAACAACAATCATACCATAGGCTAGCTTCTAGGGTTTAGCCTCTCTGCTCTCGTGGTAGATCAACTCGTGTACTACCCATATCATCAATATTAATCAAGCAGGAGTAGGGTTTTACCTCCATCGAGAGGGTCTGAACCTGGGTAAACATTGTGTCCCTTGCCTCCTGTTACCATTGATCCTAAGACGCACTGCTTGGGACCCCCTACCCGAGATCCGCCGGTTTTGACACCGACAGTATACCTTTAGATCTTGCAATTGAATTTTTTAGTTTCTTGTTTTATCACTTGTTCAGTCTATAAAGTAAAACTACAAACAATGAAATTGAGGTTGCCTCATATGCTTCGTCTTTTTCATGTCTTTTGTGAAAATGATGGAAAGGAAAATTGTGCTCAAGTGTTAGAAGAAGAAGTCAATAAAATGTTTGGCACTAAATCTTTGAATGATAAACATGATTGCAATGTTGTTAGTGTGCTTTCTATGAATATTTATGATACCAATTATGATTGCACTAGTCATGATAAAAATGTTTCTTATAAGCATGTCAATTTGTGCATAGAGTTTGTGAAGACATGCCTTATAGGGATGATAGATTTTTGTAACATCCCAAATTTTCAATTTGGAATGTTATACATAAGATCATCATGCATGTCATATTTTCTTGCATTTTGTTGATCCTAGAAATTTCACGCAACTCAAGGACCTCCGGAGAGAGTTGAAGATTTCGTTATTTTCATATTTGAGAGTTTCTCAAATTTTGAAAAGAGGATCGTTTGATTTATTTGTTTTATCTTCAATAAATATTCCGGTGTCAAAATATGAGAGAGGGAATAATATGACTTTCCCAAAATTTAGGAAAATGAAGATTTAATAAATAGATCAATTTTTGTTTGCCGGAGTTTTATTTGCATTTTATTTGGATAGGGAAAAATGCGCGTTTTCAAAAATAGCATTTTAGGTCCGGAGAAAAGTTCATTTTGCTCGGCTCATTTTTAGGAGTCGGGGAAAATTTACTTTAGATTTTTCGGAGTTCGTTTAGATCTCTTTTTGTTTTTTTTCTGCGCGCGGAAACTATTTATAAAAAAAAACTGGACCAAGGCCGGCCAGGCCAAGGCCCAGCCGGGCCGAAGGCCACCGCGTCCCAGGCCGCGCGCGCGCGCTTAGCCAGGGAGCCGCCGCCGCTTCTTTTTCCCAAGTCCTAGTAGGACTCTTTTCCTACTTCGTTTATTCCGTATCTATTCCTAGATCTATTCCTTTTGTTTCCTAATCCTAATCTATTCCTTGCCCCCTACCCCAAGCAAAACCCCACCTCCCCAATATAAATACCCAAGCACCCCCCTCTAAACATCAAACCAAACCCCTCCTCTCCTCTCCTCACCACCGCCACCGCCCCTCACCAGCGCCACCGCCGCCCCTCACCAGCACCGCCGCCGCCCCTCACCGCCGCCGCCACCCAACGCCGCCGCTGTCGGAGCCCCTCGCCTCTTCGAGGTACTAGCCGCGCCGCGTCACCTTTTCTTTTCCTCGGTTCGGTTTTTCGTAATCGTTCCGGTTTTCCGTTCCGGTTTTCTAGATCGGTTTTTCGTTTCGGTTTTCTTTCCGAAACCCTAGATCGGTTTTTCTCGCCGGTTTTTCTTTCCGGTTTTGTTTAGTGAGCGTTCGCCGGACCGTTCGTTTTAACGAACGTGATCACCGGATCGCCTCGGTTAATAAACGTCTGTTCGTTTAACCGTTCGTCGTTCTCTTTTCTCGTCGGATTTATTCCGCGATTCTTCCGATCGTGATTTCAGATCCGATCTTCTTTCTAGTCTATCTTTCCACTCGTTTATCGGAATCAGGTGATTCAAGCGCCTGGAGTTTCGTTTCGAAACCGCCGTTCCGACTAATCAACTTAAACAAAGTTTTGCTACTGTAAAATTTGACTTAGTTTCAACTTGCTAGAACCGAGTTGTTATCTTTCGTCGTTTGACTTTTGTTGCTAATTTTGATTCGATTCTTTTTGCAACCAGGGTTCTTAAGTTGAACTTTCTGGTTAGATCTTCTATTCGAGATTTACCTGTGCATTAGATGAGTACTTATTGTATGCTTGTTGTTTGTCTGCGATAGATCACCCGGAGTGCGCCGCTTGTTACTTCGAGTCTCTAGGTTTCGCGGATCGTCAGCAAGGCAAGTAACACTTTGATCATACCTTTCTATACCCAGTTTTTATGCATTAGATCAATCCTCAACCACTTGCATGATTAGGATCTAAATAAATTGTGGGATGGGAAGTAGATGAGGTAGTACCTATTACCTGTTTTATTATCAAACCTTTGGGAGTTACTCTACGTTTGCTTATATTGCCATGCTATGCTAGTAGACGTGGATTGGGTGAGTGATATCCATGACAGATGTGAGATTGATAATTTTAATGGTTTATCTAAGGTGGCAACTTAAACACACATCTGGGTGGATTGAGGCACCTGATGTCTATCAGGACTTGCCTGTTTTTTTCGGACCGCCACCCAGGCTCAAAGGGATCATAAGATAATTCATACTAGTAACTTACGTGTGCAGCCACAAGCCATTATGGGCTCTGGCATAGTGGAGTAAGTTGTGCGAACTCTTACGGGTAGGCTAGCAGATGTAGGGATGTAGGTGTACAGGTCTACCCACATGTAAGGTGCTAGCGCTTCTGAAAGACTGTGTCTCGGTCATCCGTTTCTCAAACACCATGTAGTGCGAGAAACCAAACGGAGGCGATCGAGTCTTGTGGGGAAAAGTGCGCAAACCTCTGCAGAGTGTACAAACTAATCATGATTAGCCGTGTCCCCGGTTATGGACATCTTGAGTATCTAGTACTTGAATATCATGTGAATCTCAACATGTTACTCTAATTAATATTGTTGGGTTTTTAATGAGTACTTTTAATTGGGATTGAGGATGCTGTCAACCATTCTCAATGTTTAACAACCACCATGATAGTTAAACAAATTTATTCCTTTGCAGTAGGGAAAAACTGGCTTTATGCAAAACTGTAACCATAGAGCTTTTTCCACCAGCCAAATATGCATGTAGTATAGTCAATACTCATTACCTCTCTCTATGTGTTACATTGCCAGCATATTCCATGTGCTGACCCGTTTTCGGGCTGCAACTTTTCATGTTGCAGACTTTTCAGACGACGATTAAGGTGCCGTTTTAGGTCGTGGTTCTATACTCAGTGATGCCGTTGGAGTTGATGGACTCACTTATCTTCCAAGTCTTCCGCTGTTATCGTTATTAGATGGCCTTAAGCCATGATTATTGTAATAAGTTCTTTTTGAGCCATCGATGTAATAAGAGTGTGATTGCAACTCTGCTATAAATCCTCGATGTACTGTGTGGTGTCAGCATTACTGATCCAGGGATGACATCGTAGCACAGTAGACGTGATCCATTCGGGTCAGGTCGCTACAGAGATGGTATCAGAGCACACGCTGACTGTAGGACACGACCACTAAGTTAAAGCCATAGATCACTACTCTCTTCCCATTTTCTAACTCCTCATCTTTTCTACTCTTTTAGGATGAAGGACGCCAAGATCAAGTACGCCCAACCAGATGAAGGCACACCTTTTGGATTTCACTTGAAGGAAGTTACCAAGTACCTAAACATTGGACTACCAAGTTTCACCGGGACTTTCAACGCCACTCTGCCTGAAGAGGAGCGCTGGAAGATTCAAGCTCACGTTCCGGGAAGGACATTCGCCCCAATCACCAAGCCTATAGATAGTGTTTTCAGTGCACCAACCTGGAGTCTGGGAAAGAGCATGGCAGCTCATATCACCATGGGACGCATTGGAGAAGTTTATCAAGAAGATCTCAAGGACACTATCTACCAGATTTGCGGACGCCGGAATGAACAATGGGAGATAGTCAGCACCAAGAAGGACAGATCCATTGCAGCTTTCATCCAGGAGTTAAACCAGCACATTCGACGCCAGGAGAATCAGATGTGCAATGATATGATAGAGTTGAAGAATGCAAAGGGAAGGATCATCGAACTTGAAGGAGAGATGAAGACTCTACGCAAGGACTACGTGGACGAGATCGTAGCTGTCGTAAGGCACAATAACGATCTTAAGTATGAGATTGAAGAACTCAAGAAGAAATTGGAGCTCAAGAATGAAGACAAGTACGTCGACTGTCCGAGCAACTACATCATCATCGACGACACTGATTCGGATCCAAGCGAGCCCGACTTTGAAGACGAAGCTGGAGCAGACATCATGGAATCTTCCACTGGTTCAAATTAATAGATGACCCCCACATATTAGTAGTATTCCCTCCATGTAAACATTATAGTACACGCACCTTTGCGATAGCTAGACCGTTGTAAGCCCTTTGATTGAATGAATGAAGTGATTTTGTGTGCATTTGTCTCATAAGCATTCGGGTAGTGTTTTCTCCCTAGACCCCACTCTTTTCTTAATTTCTCGTCTTTTCTAAAACCCTTCAGATGCCTCCGAGACGCGACCCCGAGTTTGTTTTTCCGCCAGAGATCACCCAGTTGATTCAGCAGCAGAATACCTTGATTCAGACATTGGTACAGAACCAAGCCAACAACAACAACAACCCACCACCACCACCACCTGGGGATCACTTGACTCGTTTCCTTAGGCTGCATCCACCGGTGTATTCTAGTAGCACCGAGCCGATTGTAGCAGATGATTGGCTCCGCAAGATAGGAAGGGAGTTGACCACTGCAGGATGCACAGATGGTGAGAAGGTGAAGTTTGCTGCACATCAGCTTGACGGACCCGCAGCAGCATGGTGGGAGAATTTCACAGCCACTTACCCTGTAGACACTGTCACATGGGATCAGTTTCAGCAAGCTTTCCGCACTGCCCATGTTTCAGCAGGAGCTATGGCCATGAAGAAGCGTGAGTTCCGCAACTTACGCCAAGGAGGAAGGACTGTTGGCCAGTATGTGGATGATTTTAGTAAGTTAGCACGTTATGCCCCAGATGACGTTGCTACAGACGCAGCTAAGCAGGAGAAGTTTCTGGAAGGACTGAATGATGAGTTAAGCCTGCAGTTGATGGTAGCAAGATTCAATAACTACCAGGAGTTGGTAGACCGCGCCCTCATGATTGAAGGAAAGCAGCAGCAAATAGAGAATCGCAAGAGGAAGTATGGGCAGGGGAAGTTTAACTCTGGAGCCCAGCAGAAGCCCCGTTATACCCCTAAGCAAGGAGTGCAGTTTCAGCATACCCATGGAGGAGGTAGTTCGCACAACCATAATGGCCACAAGAATGGTAATGGGAATGGAGGAAGCAACGGCCAGAACCGGACCCCACCAACAACCCCAGCCAAGAGAGACCCGAGCAATGTCACCTGTTTCAAGTGTTCCAAGACTGGACATTACGCAAATGAATGTCCTGAAGGCCAAATGGAATGGAAATGGAAGCGCTGGAAAGAAGCCAAACCCTTTCAACAGAGGACAGGTGAACCACATTGATGTGGAGGAGATTGAAGATCAGCCCGATGCAGTAATCGGTAAGTTTTTGGTTAAGTCATTTACTGCACTTGTTCTTTTCGATACTGGTGCATCGCATTCATACATATCAAGGGGATTTGTAGAGAAGTATAGTCTGCCCACTAAGATTCTTAATACCCCTATGCTAGTAAGCTCGCCAGGAGCGGAGTATATGGCCAGACAAGGATGTTTTCAAGTGCCATTGAGAATAGGAAGGCATGTGTTTCCGACGGATTTGATCGTTCTGGAATCCCAAGGATTGGATGTGATTCTAGGTATGGATTGGCTGTCGATGTATGGAGGAAACATCGATTGCGCAAGTAAGACGATTTTGCTTACCACCCCAGAAGGGAGGAGAATCAAGTATGTATCACGGCATGAGCCGAGGAGGGCTTATGTAAATTTCCTATCAGGAGTTGTGCAGGAAGAGGTGCCAGTAGTGAAGGATTATCCTGATGTATTTCCTGAGGAATTGCCAGGAATGCCACCAGATAGAGATATTGAGTTTTTGATTGAGCTGTTGCCAGGAACAGGCCCGATATCGAAGCGACCATACAGGATGCCCGCACAGGATTTGGCGGAAATCAAGAAGCAGATTAATGAGCTATTGGATAAAGGTTATATACGCCCAAGTTCTTCGCCTTGGGGATCACCCGTACTGTTAGTGGAGAAGAAGGATGGATCGTTAAGGATGGTTGTTGATTATCGTGGATTGAATGCAGTAACAATCAAGAACAAGTACCCACTACCAATGATAAATGATCTGTTTGACCGTTTGCAAGGAGCTAAAGTGTTTTCCAAGATCGATTTGCGATCAGGGTACCATCAGTTGAAGATTCGAGAGCAGGACATACCTAAGACAGCGTTCACCACAAGATATGGACTGTATGAGTACACCGTTATGTCATTTGGACTGACTAACGCACCGGCCTATTTCATGAACCTGATGAACAAAGTGTTTATGGAGTTTTTGGATAAGTTCGTCGTGGTGTTCATTGATGATATTTTGGTTTTCTCGAAGAATGAAGAAGAGCATAAGGAACATTTGCGATTGGTTTTGGAGAAACTAAGGGAACATCAGTTATATGCCAAGTTCAGCAAATGTGAGTTTTGGCTAAAGGAAGTTGGATTTCTCGGACACGTTATATCCGGAGAAGGTATAGCAGTTGACCCCACAAAGGTTGAGACCGTAACCAATTGGGCAGCACCAACGACAGTTGGAGAGATCCGGAGTTTTCTTGGACTCGCAGGATACTACCGGAGATTCATTGAGAATTTCTCAAGGATTGCAAAGCCTATGACGGAGTTGCTGAAAAAGGATACCAAGTTCATATGGACTGAGGACTGTGAGGCAAGTTTTCAGGAGTTGAAGAAAAGATTGGTTACCTCACCAGTGCTAATTTTGCCAGATCAGACCAAGGATTATGAGATGTATTGCGACGCTTCACGTCGAGGACTTGGAGCAGTGCTTATGCAGGAAGGAAGAGTTGTTTCGTATGCTTCACGACAACTGAAACCTCATGAATTAAATTATGCCACACATGATTTGGAGTTAGCAGCCGTAGTGCATGCATTGAAGACATGGAGACATTTCCTCATTGGAAATCATTGTGAGGTGTACACGGATCACAAGAGTTTGAAGTACATTTTCACGCAGAAGGAGTTAAACCTTAGACAAAGGAGATGGTTGGAACTCATCAAGGATTATGATATGAGATTGCATTATCATCCCGGAAAGGCTAATGTAGTAGCTGACGCATTGAGCCGCAAGAGTCATGTCAATACGCTATTGACGGAAGAAATACCAAAGGAGCTAGCAGAAGATCTTCGTGAGCTATGTTTGGAAATAGTTCCGAGAGGCTACGTAGCAGCATTGGAGATTCAGTCTACCTTGATGGATAAAATCAGGGAAGCTCAAAAAGGGACAAAGAGATTGCGGATATAAAGAAGAAAATGAGCGAAGGAAAAGCTAAGGGATTTCGTGAGGATGAGCACGATACCCTATGGTTTGAGGACCGTATTTACGTGCCAAATGACCCGGAGATCAGGAAGTTGATTTTGCAAGAGGCACATGATTCACCCTACTCGATTCACCCAGGAAATACCAAGATGTATTTGGATTTGAAGGAAACGTTCTGGTGGACCGGAATGAAGAGGGATATCGTGGAGTATGTAGCAGTTTGTGATGTATGTCAGAGAGTGAAGGCAGAACATCAGAAGCCAGCAGGATTGTTGCAGCCATTGCCGATACCCGAATGGAAGTGGGATAAACTAGGCATGGATTTCATCACAGGTTTGCCAAAGACTCGTTCAGGCTATGATTCGATTTGGGTTATAGTCGACCGCTTGACGAAGGTAGCGCATTTCATTCCAGTTAAGACTACCTATAGCAGCGCTAAGTTGGCGAAGATATACATGACCAGAATTGTGTGTTTGCGCGGAGTTCCGAGGAGTATCGTATCAGATAGAGGAACTCAATTTACCTCAAAGTTTTGGAATCAGTTGCATGAAACATTGGGAACCAGGCTAGAATTCAGTACAGCTTTTCACCCACAGACAGATGGACAGACTGAGAGAGTCAATCAGATTTTGGAAGATATGCTGAGAGCTTGTGCACTAGACTATGGATCTAGTTGGGATGATAACTTGCCGTATGCAGAGTTTTCTTATAGCAACAATTACCAAACCAGCTTGAAGATGGCACCTTTCGAGGCTTTGTACGGAAGGAGGTGTAGGACACCGCTATCATGGGATGAAACCGGAGACCGTCAGTTGTTTGGACCAGATTTGATTAAGGAGTCTGAACAGAAGGTTAAGTTGATTCGCGATAGGCTCAAGGTAGCCCAGTCAAGACAGAAAAGCTATGCGGATTTAAAACGCAAGGCGATAGAATAGAAGTTGGAGACAGAGTTTATCTCAGAGTATCCCCACTTCGAGGAGTTAAGCGATTTGGAGTTAAAGGAAAGTTAGCACCACGTTTCGTTGGACCATATAGAATTTTGCAACGCATGGGAGAAGTTGCTTATAAGCTGGAATTGCCAGAGGGACTGTCAGGAGTTCATGATGTATTCCATGTTTCCCAGCTGAAGAAATGTCACGCCGAGATGACGGAAGTACCGCTAAGAGATACAGTGCCACTTGAAGCAATTCAGTTGAAGGATGACTTAACATATGACGAGAAACCAGTCAGGATTCTCGATTTTGCCAGCAGAGTTACTCGCAGCAAGGTTATCAAGTTCTGCAAGGTTCAGTGGATCCACCACACTGAGGATGAAGCCACCTGGGAGAGAGAAGAAGATTTGCTCAAGGACCACCCTCACCTATTTTCTAGCCAACCCGAATCTCGAGGGCGAGATTCATCTTAAGGGGGGTAGGTTTGTAACATCCCAAATTTTCAATTTGGAATGTTATACATAAGATCATCATGCATGTCATATTTTCTTGCATTTTGTTGATCCTAGAAATTTCACGCAACTCAAGGACCTCCGGAGAGAGTTGGAGATTTCGTTATTTTCATATTTGAGAGTTTCTCAAATTTTGAAAAGAGGATTGTTTGATTTATTTGTTTTATCTTCAATAAATTTTCCGGTGTCAAAATATGAGAGAGGGAATAATACGACTTTCCCAAAATTTAGGAAAATGAAGATCTAATAAATAGAAATTTTTGTTTGCCGGAGTTTTATTTGCATTTTATTTGGATATGGAAAAATGTGCGTTTTCAAAAATTGCATTTTAGGTCCGGAGAAAAGTTCATTTTGCTCGGCTCATTTTTAGGAGTCGGGGAAAATTTACTTTAGATTTTTCGGAGTTCGTTTAGATCTCTTTTTGTTTTTTTTCTGCGCGCGGAAACTATTTATAAAAAAAACTGGACCAAGGCCGGCCAGGCCAAGGCCCAGCCGGGCCGAAGGCCACCGCGTCCCAGGCCGCGCGCGCGGGCCTAGCCAGGGAGCCGCCGCTGCTTCTTTTTCCCAAGTCCTAGTAGGACTCTTTTCCTACTTCGTTTATTCCGTATCTATTCCTAGATCTATTCCTTTTGTTTCCTAATCCTAATCTATTCCTTGCCCCCTACCCCAAGCAAACCCCCCCTCCCCAATATAAATACCCAAGCACCCCCACTCTAAACAACAAACCAAACCCCTCCTCTCCTCTCCTCACCACCGCCGCCGCCCCTCACCAGCGCCGCCGCCGCCCCTCACCAGCGCCGCCGCCGCCCCTCACCGCCGCCGCCACCCAACACCGCCGCCGCCGGAGCCCCTCGCCTCTTCGAGGTACTAGCCGCGCCGCGTCACCTTTTCTTTTCCTCGGTTCCGTTTTTCGTAATCGTTCCGGTTTTCCGTTCCAGTTTTCTAGATCGGTTTTTCGTTTCGGTTTTCTTTCCGAAACCCTAGATCGGTTTTTCTCGCCGGTTTTTCTTTCCGGTTTTGTTTAGCGAGCGTTCGCCGGACCGTTCGTCTTAACGAACGTGATCACCGGATCGCCTCGGTTAATGAACGTCTGTTCGTTTAACCGTTCGTCGTTCTCTTTTCTCGTCGGATTTATTCCGCGATTCTTCCGATCGTGATTTCAGATCCGATCTTCTTTCTAGTCTATCTTTCCACTCGTTTATCGGAATCAGGTGATTCAAGCGCCTGGAGTTTCGTTTCGAAACCGCCGTTCCGACTAATCAACTTAAACAAAGTTTTGCTACGGTAAAATTTGACTTAGTTTCAACTTGCTAGAACCGAGTTGTTATCTTTCGTCGTTTGACTTTTGTTGCTAATTTTGATTCGATTCTTTTTGCAACCAGGGTTCTTAAGTTGAACTTTCTGGTTAGATCTTCTATTCGAGATTTACCTGTGCATTAGATGAGTACTTATTGTATGCTTGTTGTTTGTCTGCGATAGATCACCCGGAGTGCGCCGCTTGTTACTTCGAGTCTCTAGGTTTCGCGGATCGTCAGCAAGGCAAGTAACACTTTGATCATACCTTTTCTACAACCCAGTTTTATTGCATTAGATCAATCCTCACACATTGCATGATTAGGATCTAAATAAATTGTGGGATGGGAAGTAGATTGAGGTAGTACCTATTACCTGTTTTATTATGAAACCTTTGGGAGTTACTCTACGTTTGCTTATATTGCCATGCTATGCTAGTAGACGTGGATTGGGTGAGTGATATCCATGACAGATGTGAGATTGATAATTTTAATGGTTTATCTAAGGTGGCAACTTAAACACACATCTGGGTGGATTGAGGCACCTGATGTCTATCAGGACTTGCCTGTTTTTTTTGGACCGCCACCCAGGCTCAAAGGGATCATAAGATAATTCATACTAGTAACTTACGTGTGCAGCCACAAGCCATTATGGGCTCTGGCATAGTGGAGTAAGTTGTGCAAACTCTTACGGGTAGGCTAGCAGATGTAGGGGATGTAGGTGTACAGGTCTACCCACATGTAAGGTGCTAGCGCTTCTGAAAGACTGTGTCTCGGTCATCCGTTTCTCAAACACCATGTAGTGCGAGAAACCAAACGGAGGCGATCGAGTCTTGTGGGGAAAAGTGCGCAAACCTCTGCAGAGTGTACAAACTAATCATGATTAGCCGTGTCCCCGGTTATGGACATCTTGAGTATCTAGTACTTGAATATCATGTGAATCTCAACATGTTACTCTAATTAATATTGTTGGGTTTTTAATGAGTACTTTTAATTGGGATTGAGGATGCTGTCAACCATTCTCAATGTTTAACAACCACCATGATAGTTAAACAAATTTATTCCTTTGCAGTAGGGAAAAACTGGCTTTATGCAAAACTGTAACCATAGAGCTTTTTCCACCAGCCAAATATGCATGTAGTATAGTCAATACTCATTACCTCTCTCTATGTGTTACATTGCCAGCATATTCCATGTGCTGACCCGTTTTCGGGCTGCAACTTTTCATGTTGCAGACTTTTCAGACGACGATTAAGGTGTCGTTTTAGGTCGTGGTTCTATACTCAGTGATGCCGTTGGAGTTGATGGACTCACTTATCTTCCAAGTCTTCCGCTGTTATCGTTATTAGATGGCCTTAAGCCATGATTATTGTAATAAGTTCTTTTTGAGCCATCGATGTAATAAGAGTGTGATTGCAACTCTGCTATAAATCCTCGATGTACTGTGTGGTGTCAGCATTACTGATCCAGGGATGACATCGTAGCACAGTAGACGTGATCCATTCGGGTCAGGTCGCTACAATTTTGTAACAAGCATAAACATGATGAAACCAATCGGTGGCTTAAGGTGATAGATAAATTTGCTACAAAATTATGCTCTCTTCATCCCATTACTTGTGAACTTTGCAATAGAGCTGGTCATCTTAATTTCCATTGCACATTTTTTCATGATCGAATCGTGGCTAAAAATAGCAATAACTTGATCACCTTTGAACTTTATAATGAACTTTGTATATTTTTGGGATGTGAAGAATTGTCGCACAAAAATAGTTGGTTTGAAGCATTCATATTCACCGACCATGTTGAAGCTACTCTTAAAGAAATATATATGTTTTGCATGGTAATTGCAATGAAAATGCTTATATTGCCAACTATAGAAGGATGGGAAAACCAATAGAATATAAAAGAAATACTAATGAAAGGGTAAAGCTCTCCACTTTCCCTCCTATTGTCTCTCGTGATGAAACAGGTTACGAGAATGAGCTTCCTATGCAACCAATCTCATCAATAATGAGCTCCAAAAAGTTGATTAAACCCACACGTGATGCGGAGAAGAAAAGGAAAAGACGGAGAAGCAAAGGTAAGAAAGGTATCCCTCCCATATGATGTTGCTCCTATTATTGTTATGCCTCATGAGAATGAATCAAAAATAAATGTGGAAGATGCTGATATTGATTCTTTGTCTTATGGTACAATGTCCGAAGAAACTATTGAGGATGATTTTTTATGCCTATTACTCGTTGTGATGATTATGATTGGGAAAATAATGATACTTCTTATAATCTTGAAAATCTTTTTGGCATAAACTTAAAAAATTGTGATGATAATAAAGTTATACTATTGGTGTTATTCATACTATTAATGATGAGAGTGATTATGCTTATGATATGCAAAGGCACAAGCTTAGGGATGCTATGTTTGATGCGAATGACATGTTTGAGAATTAATTTGCCACAATTAATGTTTGTCCCAAGCTTGGGGATGCTATGCTTGATGAATATGATAATTTTAGTCCCCCAAGTTTTGATGTGCAAATTTATTATAATGATAGCATGCTTCCTATTTATGATGGTTGCAATATTTATGAAAGTTGGTTTGGAAGAGTCTCAACTTTAGATAATAATTATCCCACTATTTTTGGAGGGTGTTGAATCTTATTATAATGATAAAAGTGGATTTGGAGAGGTCATGAATTTATTTAGTAATGATTCCACTATCTTGGAAGAGGTTTCAATTGATTATGATGAGAACAAAGTTGCTACTTATGATGATTATTGTAATGACACTTATGTTATAAAAAGTAGTGATGATTACATTTATAAAACTTGTCATGATTATGATTACCCTTTTTCTGAACATTACTCTTTTAATGTGAAAACAATTTATAATATTCGAGTTTCTTATGATACTCCCACTATTTCAGATGAGAAAAATTTGCTTATGTGGAGAGTAGTAAAATTTCTATGCTTTGCATCATGAACATAATGCTTTATGTGATGGTTATATTGTTGAATTCATTCATGATGCTACAGAAAATTACTATAAGAGGGGAACATATGCTTTTACATATTGCAATAATATCAAGTTTCCTCTCTATGTGTTGATAAGCTTGAAGTCATGCTTGTTTTGCTTTCCTATGCTAGTTTATTCTTGCTCCCATAAACTGTTTGCTCACAAAATCCATATGCATAGGAAGTGGGTTAGACTTAAATGTGCTAGTCATATGCTTCATGGTGCTCCCGTTATGTTTCAGTTCTTATCGTTTATGTGAGCATCATTGAAATCATCATGCCTAGCTAAAAATGCATTAAAGAAAATCGCTTGTTGGGAGACAACCCAATATTTATACCTACTGTTTTTGGTGTCTTCACCAAGGAAAAAATAGCGCGCTACAGCAAAATAGCGGCAGCCTCGAAATATGCTATTAGTGTGCTATAACGTGCTAATAGCGAGACGTTGTACATTGATTCATTTAGCGAGTCAACTCTCAATACACTATAGCATGCTATTAGCGACCCTATAGCGCGCTATTTTTTTCAGTGGTGTTCACATGATTATGCTACTATAGTAATCTTGTTTTATAGCTTTTGTTTCAATAAAGTGCCAAGACATTTGGGATGGTCTATGGTGATAGTTGATTTGATCTTGCTGGAAAACAGAAACTTTTGCGCTCATTGCCAGAATTTTATAAATTCACAGAAGAGTGATTTTGATCTAAACTTTTTACAAAAGATTGAAATACAAATTACATAGATTGTCCTAATTTTTCCGAATTTGTGGAGTTACATACGTATACGAAGTTTCCAAATTACTACAGACTCTTCTATTTTTGACAGATTTTGTATTCATTGTGTTGTTTGCTTATTTTGATGAATCTATGGGTAGTATCGGAGGGTATGAACCATGGGGAAGTTGGAATACAGTAGATATAACACCAATACAAATATAGAATACGTTCACAACAGTACCTAAGTGGTGATTTTCTTTTCTTATACTAACGGAGCTTGCGAGTTTTCTGTTGAGTTTTGTGTTGTGCAGTTTTCAAGTTTTGGGTAAAGATTTGATGGACTACGGAATAAGGAGTGGCAAGATCCTAAGCTTGGGGATTCCCAAGGCACCCCAAGTGATATTCAAGTACAACCAAGCATCTAAGCTTGGGGATGCTCCGGATGGCATCCCCTCTTTTGTCTTCAATCCATCGGCAAATTTACTTGAGGCTATATTTTTATTCACCACATGATATGTGTTTTGCTTGGAGCGTCTTATATGATATGAGTTTTTGCTTAGTTTGCCAAATCATCCTTGCTGTACACACCTTTTGAGAGGGACACATATTAATCATGAATTTATTAGAATACTCTATGTGCTTCACTTATATCTTTTGAGCTAGGCAGTTTGCTCTAGTGCTTCACTTATATCTTTTTAGAGCACGACGGTGGTTTTATTTTATAGAGATTGATGAACTCTCATGCTTCACTTATATTATTTTGAGAGTATTTAAACAGCTTGGTAATTTTCTTAGGTTATGAATTTAGTCCTAATATGATGGGCATCCAGGAGGGGTATAATAAAAACTTTCATATAAAGAGCATTGAATAATATGAGAAGTTTGATTCCTTGCATTTGTTTTGAGATATAAAGATGGTGATATTTGAGTCATGCTAGTGAGTAATTTTCGATTGGTAGAAATAATTGTGTTAAGGTTTGTGATTCCCGGAGCATGCACGTATGGTGAACTGTTATGTGATGAAGTCGGAGCATGATTTTTTTATTGTCTTCCTTATGAGTGATGGTCGGGGACGAGCGATGGTCTTTTCCTACCAATCTACCACCCTAGGAGCATGTGTATTAGTACTTTTCTTTGATGACTAATAAATTTTTTTAATAAGTATGTGAATTCTTTATGACTAATGTTGAGTCCATGGATTATACGCACTCTCACCCTTCCACCATTGCTAGCCTCTCTAGTACCGCGCAACTTCTGCCAGTGCATTAAACCCACCATATACCCTCCCTCAAAACAACCATCATACTTACCTATTATGGCATTTCCATAGTCATTCTGAGATGTATTGCCATGCAACTTCCACCGTTCCATTTATTATGACACATACCATCATTGTCATATTGCTTTGCATGATCATGTAGTTGGCATAGTATTTGTGGCTTGGCCACCATTCATAATTTTTATAATTGTCACTCTTGATCATTGCACATCCCGGTACACCGTTGGAGGCATTCATATAGAGTCATATCTTTGTTCTAGTATCGAGTTGTAATTTTTGAGTTGTGGGTAAATAAAAGTGTGATGATCATCATTATTAGAGCATTGTCCCACGTGAGGAAAGGATGATGGAAGCTATGATTCCCTCACAGGTTGGGATGAGTCTCTGGACTTTACTAAAAAATAGGAGAGGCCAAAGAAGCCCAAATAAAATTAAAGAGGCCAACTAAGCCCAAACAAAAAATGAGAGAAAAAGAGAGAAGGGACAATGTTACTATCCTTTTCCACACTTGTGCTTCAAAGTAGCACCATGTTCTTCATGATAGAGAGTTTCCTAATTTTGTCATATACTAGTGAGAATTTTCATTTTAGAACTTGGCTTGTATATTCCAATGATGGGCTTCCTCAAATTTCCCTAGGTCTTCATGAGCAAGCAAGTTGGATGCACACCCAATTAGTTTCTTGTTGAGCTTTCATACACTTATAGCTCTAGTGCATCCATTGCATGGCAATCCCTACTCACTTGCATCGATATCAATCGATGGGCATATTCATAGCCCATTAATTTGCCTAGTTGATGTGAGCCTTTTTCCTTTTTGTCTTCTCCTCACAACCTCCACCATATTCTATTCCAACTATAGTGCTATATCCATGGCTCACACTCATGTATTGCGTGAAAGTTGAAAAAGCTTGAGAACATTAAAAGTATGAACGAATTACTTGGCGTGTCATCAGGGTTGTGCATGATTAAATACTTTGTGTGATGAAGAAGAGCATAGCCAGACTATATGATTTTGTAGGGAAAAACTTTCTTTTGCCATGATATTTTGAGAAGACATGATTGCTTTATTAGTATACTTGAAGTATTATTATTTTTATGTCAATATTAAAATTTTGTTTTGAATCTTATGGATCTGAATATTCTTGCCACAATAAAGAAGATTACATTGATAAATATGTTAGGTTGCATTCACACTTCATCTTTCTTTTCTTATTTACCTACTCAAGGACGAGCAGGAATTAAACTTGGGGATGCTGATACGTCTCCAACGTATCTATAATTGAAGTATTCATGCCATGTTTACAACAATTTTATATGGTTTTGGTATGATTTGATTAGAACTAACCTGGATTGACGTTGTTTTCAATAGAAATACTGTGATGTCATTTTTGTGCAGAAATAGAAGTTCTCGGAATGGGCTAAAAATTTACGGTGATTTTTTATCGACCAAAAGAGAACCCCGAAGCACCGGAGCTGGACCAGAAGAGTCCCGAGGAGTCCATAAGCCAGGGGTGCACCCTACCCCTAGGACACGCCTTGAGGGCTTGTGGGCCCCTCGAGCACCTCCTTGATTTGTTTCCGACGCCAAACATTCTTATAAATATAGAAACCTCCGAAAAGAACCCTAGATCGGAAGTTTCACTACCGCAAGCCTCTGTAGCCACAAAAAACCAATCGGGAGCCCGTTTCAGCAACCTGCTGGAGGGGGAAACCATCACCGGAGGCCATCTTCATCATCCCGGCGGTCTCCATGACGGGGAGGGAGTAGTTCCCCCCGGGGCTGAGGGTATGTGTTTGATCTCTCTTTCTCGTGTTCTTGATTTGGCATGACCTTGATGTGCCGCGAGCTTTGTTACTATAGTTGGATCATATGGTTTCACTGGTATGCGTCGGTGCTATACAATTGGTTTTTAACCCCTTTTCACGACGATGTTCGGAACCGTTGCCAAGTGAGCGACTGCGATAGGGGGTCCTTCCCACATGACTCAGAAACCGTTGGGGATATGCCCTCCTGGCATAGACACTCGACAAAATGAGGTCATGTGTGACCGGCGAGCACTCGCATACGGTTAAACGTATAGTAGTGTTAAAAATGCAATTATACAAGCGAAATCGTTTCCGGTCGTAAATATATCCCACACAGTCAGTCCCCGCTAAACGTTTCCGTTCGTATGTACATTCCACATATTCCATCCAAGGAATATGTTTCCGTTAGTATGTACATCCCACACAGTTAATCCAAGAAGTACCTATTACACGCGTTCTTCTATGACCAAATGTTTGCGATGCACACAACATCACAAACAGTCTATAATTTCGAAGCATGTGTGATAAGGTGACTATCACAAACATTTCATAAGAAATAATTGTGTGCGATGCTGTTGTTAATTGCACACATTTTTTCTTGGCTAATCGTGTGTGTAGTGGAGATTGATCGCACACGTAGCGAATCCTAGAAATGTATTTTATCTCCACATCTATCGCAGACGTTTCACTTTTCACAAACCATGTGCAGTGTAATCCCTAATTTAAAAATCACATGTTTTGAATTTGAAAGTAGGCAATCACTTATTTCATATCCAACCATGTTTATTACAAATATAGGTTCAACCACGAATGCATAATTCGATGCACAGGTACATCTATTGAAGAACTACAGAAGCACCAAGTAAAGAAGGATGAACCATAGTTATACTAAAGATTGTAAAGAGAGAGGCGAAAGACATTCTGGTTGCTAGAGAAGGTGAAGCGGAATGTCCATATTGCGCCCTCCTCCATGCGTAATGCGTGCACGACTCTAGGCCAACCCCTTGTGATGGTTGCCCGCTCATCCTTCACTGTCTTCATGACGACTTCTCGATGCTCCTTGAGTCTGGATGAAATACTTTAACCTTCATTGCGTGTCCACCAATCATGTACTTTGCGAGGTAATCTTGAGTGAACTGCTTCAGGAACCACTGCGAACGAAAAAGATTCAGACATTGTTGTCTAACAACTCATTATGGGCAGTAAAAAGAGAAGGATGTAGAGTTTGTAGTTACCATCCTACAGCTCACTATTGTGTTGGATAGAGCATAAACAAATAATTTGCTTTCCACCATTCGTATCTTTTTGCTAATAATCCTTATCAGTTTCCTTACTTGATGCTTCTTCAGGAATATCTCATTGCCCCATACGCAAAAAGGGTCGATGCGTGGATCCTTGCCAAGGGCATATGTACCTACAAGCAACAAGTCAATATTAGAAGCTAACAAGTGTCCAGGCCTGTATCTATATGCACTACATTATGAAACGACGGGGGGAGTACAAGCCGAGGGATGAAGCTAACCTCGTCATAAAATGGTGGCCACTCCCGTTGTTGTCCTGCATAAGTATTGGAAAGGCATGATAAGTACAACAACCTTAACATCAAACAAATATAGCAAAGGTAAACAACATCATATCCAAATTATATCTTGTATGTGTTGGTTTCAGCATGCTGTTAAAGCATATATAAAATGGAAGGCATCGTTATTGACAGCAGGCTTAACAACCATCAAATGTTGCAATTCAAACTGGTATTGTTGAAAATGAATAGAACATAGGTAATGCTTAAACATCACACTAGATAAATGTGTAAAACTGAAATAAAGGGCATGTGTTAACTACATAAGGCATAACTGAAACCAAATATAGCCGTTCAAACTGGTATTGATGCAGTCGAGCGGCACAGTTCTGACTTGCACATAATGAACAACAAATTGTGAATGACTGAAATAAACAAGGCATAAACAATCAGTATAACAACCAAATATAGCCATTGAAAACTAGATAGGGTCTCACTTCAACCAACCTAACAAGCAAATACAGATAAACATGACATATGCTTGAAAACTGGACAAATGCTCACTTCAACCAACCTAACAAGCAAATACAGATAAACAAGCCATCTTCTTGAAAACTGGACAAATGATAAAAAAAGCAACCTAACAACCAAATACAGATAAACAAGGCATCTGCTTGATAACTGGACAAATGCTCACTTCAACCAAACTAAGAACCAAATACATATAAACAAGACATCGGCTCGATAACTGGAAAAATGCTCACTGCAACCAACCTAACAACCAAATACATATAAACAAGGCATCTACTCACTATAAACAACCAAATATAGATATTCGTGAAACTGAAGTGGACAATTCATACATAAACATCACATAGCCCTATTAAATGATACATTTTTGAATAACTGAAATAATTCAACACGACAGAGTTATAGCACCGCACGACAAATGCTACTACAACAAAGGGTACGGGTTGGCAAGGTAGAAAAGGTAAGATTTGCTGATAGGATGTTGCCTCACATTTCATGGACAGGATCCTTCCAGTTGAAAGAGCACAGACCCATGGTGCGCTCTCTGATGTCACAGATGGGTTGTTTCACCTTGGAAGAACCTTTGTGGATGCCCTCCTCGTGGTCGTGGTTGTGGTCGATGAGATCTGACTTGGCAATTGAGGATCCCAAGCCGCTGGCATAGAACGTGTCCTTCAGAAATGACAAAATGGGCTCGATGGCGTATAAGGATTGCAAATACTTGGCCACTTGGTGGAGGAGATCAACGGCAGGGCCGTCGAAGGGATCGACAATGGTTGAACCAGAGGGGTTGGGGATGGACCACTTAACCTTTGACATGGCCTGCGTGAAGCCGTTACTGTCGACGAGCTTGATGTCGTAGCCAACTTTCCCGAGATACAGTAATACGCAAGCCCGCTAACATGAAGCCTTTGGCATGGCAATGTAGTCAACGTATTTTCCGGCTTCCACGGTGACGTGTGCTCCGGGATCGACAGGTCGGGGCGAACGGAGGCCACCTCGCCAACATCCGCTGGAGAGACCCTGATAAACCTCTTCTTGGACGAACGCTCGTCAGGCTCCCCGGGATATGTGGTTGAGCTTAGGCTGCGACATTCTGGCGTAGGGGATGTGGATCTGGCAGGGAGGGACACTGCAGGCCTCATCTAGAAACTCAGGGGAGTGGGGCGACGGTATGGGAATCGCTGGGTAACCTAAACTTTATTATCTAAGCTAGGAGGAACGAGCAGACCGGCATGGGTTGGCGGCGGCACCGGCGGTGGCCGCGAGCTAGGGTTCGAGGGGGGGAGGGGGCCGGGTGGGGAACTGTGGAGGATGGTGGTGGTGTTTGAGGATACGCCGCAGCTATTGAAAATTTTAGTAATGGTGGGTGGAGATGGTGGTCGATGAGGGAGGGCGACGGTTCGAATGCCTCGAATACTACAATTTTACTATAAGTTCGGTGCTACAGGAGTGTGGGCGACGGTTGTAGTACGGCGGATACTAAAATTCGAGTAAAGGAATTGATGCGTGGTGGGAGTACATTGAATGTACTTGCAAGCTCACAACAAGCATGAACATAATGACAAACAATATCATGATAATTAACCAATTCATAATCATGCAACATTATATGAACATGCCGTGACAGTGCTCTTGTGATAAAAGTCCCTCGGACTGGCTTACCAAACGTGATCGCTCCTGGATCACAAACATGCCAACCCAGAGACACCTCGTGATCCTTCCGGCGATCACAACCAAGACCAATAATTGGCCTCAAACCGTGATCCTTATGGCGATCACAACCACAACCAAGATTTGGTCAGTGATCCTTACGGCGATCACAACCACGACCAATATTTGGCCCGTGATCCTTACGGTGATCACAACCATGACCAACATCTGGTCCAAATCAATACGATGACCTTCCCGCCACCACACAATGCAAACTTCATACTTAGTGTGCAAGATTTATTAAATGTTGACCGATGGTGTGACCTACTTTCGAGCGTGTCCTTAACTGTGGACTCGGCTATCGATAGATTAATACACTCTACCGAGGTAGCGCACTGGACCCACACCAAGAAACCCATGGCCTCGCACTCCCATTCGGGTTGACCAACGACATTCCGACGAAACCCTTCATTGCCATGACACTCTCCCGGCCACTCCGACTCACTCCCCATTGGGCTAGTCCTAGGTGGCCCCGTGTCTACTAAAGACAGAATGACCACCGTCGCGGCCAAACGATCCCACACGGGGACCCGGTACCAAAAACTCAACAACGGGCACACAAGGTTATGCCTGCTTACCGGGCCAGGGTACAACACGCTCATAACCTTCCCTAGTTGGAGGCACCGACCATAGGCATGACAATGAAACGAATAAAGGTCGTCCCATACAGGAAATGTGGTTGCACTGGGAAAGACTCGATTCAGAGGAACCATGACCCGGTCAACAACATATTCAAGTTGAGTTATTATCAGGTTCAACTTAAAGTGAAAATAACCGGTGTCATAATGCCATGACATGCATCACCAACATATGCATCACATATCAACGGAAATGACTGAGTCAACTATGCTCACACTAAGCATCAACAACTCATGATACTTCTCTGGTTAAGATCAAGCCTCACTTCAACCAGAATCTTTTCTAGCAAATTTATCATTTTTACTCATGCAAGAAAATAATTCCACTAATTATTCTTATCCATAGCCATATTATTCTTTCATTACCCAAAAACTAAATCCTTGCTAGTTTACCAACTAAGTTCACTTCAAACTTTCTGTAAATCAAGCATATTCACTTCAACAAGCATCTAACAGAATATAATTAACATATTAATAATTTAAATGCATGATAATCATTTGTTCAAGTAGAAAATCACAAATATTGTAGTGGCACTATGAAAATGTTGCCGTGGCTTGCCTTAGTGCAGATGAGGTTCACAATCCTCCTGGTAATCCTCAAGACAAGCCTGACCTTTTGAAAATATTTAAAAGCACAAAAAGAAATTATCAAGAAACCTTCTAAAATTCACCAGAAAATCTAGACAACAGGGAAAGATCCCATCTTTGGGGAGCTACTATATTTTTGGTCAATGTACACAATTCAAAAAGAATAAAATCATTTGGACTTATGGTCAAAAAGTTTTGGCCGTTTGAAGTTCTCTGGATTTAAATGAAATTTGAATTAAAAATAAACAGACTTGGGGGGGTGACGTTGAAGGCATAAAAGCCCAGGGCACCACCACTCGTACCGCTTCGCGCGCGTATAGAGTGGCTAACTAGCAGGCCCCGCTAGTCAGGTGAGGTGGAGGGGGGAGGGAAACAGAGAGCGGCGAGGCTTCGCCAGAGCGCACACCAGCGGCGAGGGCTCCTAGGCCAAAATGAGAGGGAGGGATCGAGAGAGGAGATGGAGGCGCACCTGCCCGTACTCGTAGAGTGTCTAGGGGTGGTCGGACAGCGCCGGAACCAGCCTCTCCAGAGGAGGCAGAGAGCAGCGGTAGCCGGAGATGAAGACGACGGCGACTAGGGGCGACTTCAGAGGCTCCAACCGGGCGGCACGGCACCACTGGAGAGTGGCGGAGGCCCTGGAAGGGTTTCCCTGGCCTGGGAGGGGCTGGAGCTGCGGGGACGACCCGAGGGGATTGCCGGCGAGCTCGAGCTCGAGGATGGCAGCCCGCGGCCTGCCCGGCCAGGCTACGTCTTTCTACGAGCTTGTGGAATGTGTGGGGGTGGATGAGGGTGCTCGAGGAGGCTGGGGGTGGCTGTATTTATAGGCGAGCGACGGGGGGGGGGGGGGGGGTTCGGGCTCCGCCTGTGGACACCTGTCTACGGCGCCCGGCGACAAACGACGTTAGTGAGAGAGGGGGAAGAAGACATAGCTCACGCAGGGATTGTTGGTGAACGGGGACGGGCACAGGGGCGAGTTGAAGATGACGAGCACAGTGCGCCGCGCACAATGGCGTTGGCCGGACGGTGCCCGTGCCCGTTACGGCGACCTCCGACATCGGCGAGTGCTAGGGCGGAGTTAAGTGAGTAGAGACGGTGATGGTGGCACAGTTTGGCACGCTTGAGCAGGCGGGGCAGCGAGCACGCACGCAACAGAGCGCTCAACGGTACTCAGAGCGCGTGTTTTGCATTCCAGCACGCCTAGACGAACGCGGTCACCGCATGAACTATGACCTCAGGCCGACCTAAGCCCAAACTTCATGTCTGGCATGTAGTCTGTGGTAGTTTTGAGTGTTACCACGCTTGGGTTTGGTTCAGGTGCAGTAGAAATGGTTTTACACTCCAAGTAAGTTCCTGGACAGTAACTTTGAGAGTTTACTATGGTCAAACCACTAGGAGTTGAGGGCTGAGCTTTGGAGGCTAGCCAACATTTACTAAGGTGAAGATGCACAAGAAAAACCAGCTACAATGGAGCAAGTAAAATGGTAGTTGCTGTAGAAACTACCATTTCTGTCCAGAAATGAAAATATTTTCTGTAGCCAAAATATTCCAAAAAGTGATGAAATATTTTTGCTCAAAGGTGCCCTAGGGTTCAAAGAATAATTGGGATTTTTCTCAGGATTTTAAGGGCAAGAAAAATTGGGGTTGCTTTGGAGCACATTGAGCTAGCTAGGGTTTAGGAGGGAAAATGAATATTTTTCATTTAAGAAAAATATTCCAAATGATATTTTTAGATGATCCGGAGATGGAGTGATGGTTTGATAGGGATATGACGCACTTGGGTGAAAGTCAAGGGGTACCCAAGTGGTTAAGTCCAAATGAAAGGATTCAAAAACTCCAAACTCAAATTCAAACCAACTAGAAATCAGGCAAAGAAGAGGGGGCAAAATCCATGCTGTCACAAACCTCCCCCACTTAGAATAAATCTCGTCCTCGAGATTCGGTTGCTTGGGAAAACCATTCGGGATAATGTGCCCTTAGAAATTCTTCCGATTCCCATGTTGATTCTGATTCTGTGTGATGCTTCCATTGGACTTTGTAAAACTTCCTTGCCTTACTGCGAGTGACTCTTTCCATATGATCCAAGATTCTAACCGGCCTCTCTTCATATGTTAAGTCCTTTGCCAGCTCTATTTCTGTCGTATCAGTCTTTTTCTCCGGCGGCGATATGCATCACCGTAACTATGAAACATGAAACACGTTGTGCACGTCCGACAATTCAGGGGGTATCTCCAACTGATATGCAACAGTACCCACTCATGACATAACGGGGAATGGACCAATAAATCTGGGTGCCAATTTTCCACAAGTCTGAAATCTCTTGACTACTTTCATAGGCGTGACTCGAAGGTATACATGTTCTCCGGGTTCAAAACTGATCTGTCGGTGCTTTGCATCATAATAACTCTTCTGTCAAGATTTGGCCAACTGCAATCTGTCTCTGATTTCCTTGACTTGCTTCTCGGCTTCCAGCATGAGATCCGTTCCGAAAATACGGCTATCTCCAATTTGAGTCCAATTTAACGGAGTGCGGCACTTACGGCCATACAAAGCCTCATACAGTGACATCTTTAAATTGGTCTGGAAGCTATTGTTATAAGAGAACTCAGCATAGGGCAAACAGACTTCCCATTTCGGTCCTTGGGCCAAAGCACAGGCTCGCAGCATATCTTCGAGTATTTGGTTTACCCGCTCTGTCTGTCCATCAGTCTGAGGATGATAAGCAGTGCTGTATTTCAATGTTGTCCCTAAGGCTTGATGGAGACGAGACCAAAAAGCGGAGGTAAAAAGTGAACCTCGGTCAGAAGTGATGGTTCGGGGTACTCCATGCAGACTGACTATTCTGGATACATACAGTTGTGCAAGTTCATCTGCTCGGTATGTGGTTCTGATCGGGATAAAGTGGGCTACCTTGGTTAATGTATCCACTATGACCCAGATTGCATCATTGCCCCGTTGAGTCTTAGGTAGTCCTGTGATGAAATCCATATAGACATCATCCCATTTCCATTGTGACACTGGCAGCGGTTGGAGAAGTCCGGCTGGCTTCTGATGCTCTGCCTTCACTTTGTTGCATATGTTGCAACAGGCCACGAAATAGGCAATGTCTTTCTTCATTCCATCCCACCAGTATGTTTGTCGAAGGTCTTCATACATTTTCGTACCTCCAGGGTGAATTGAATACAAGGATTCATGTGCTTCTGACAGGATCTTCTGCTTTAAATCCACTTGATTGGGCACACAAATCCTTCCCCGGAATCGGAGGGTACCGAACTGATCCTTCGAGAAATCGGAAGTCTGACTTGCTACCATATGCTTGGCATGTTTCTGAAAATCGGTGTCATCCGACTAGGCCTTGCGGATCTCTTCCTCAAGTGTGGGGGTAACTTCCAAAATATTAGCAAGGCCAGCATCAACTATGACCAGGTTTAGCTGAGCAATCTCTTCTTGAAGTTCAGGAGGCAGGGATGCCCATATGACACTTGGGCTCACGGGCTTCCGACTGAGCGCATCGGCAACCACGTTGGCCTTACCCGGGTGGTAATTTATTCCAAGGTCATAATCCTTGACTAACTCAAGCCATCTTCATTGACGGAGATTTAAATCTGGTTGAGTAAATATATACTTGAGACTTTTGTGATCTGTAAAATTTTGGCACCTCTTCCCGATGAGATAGTGTCTCCAAAATTTTAAAGCATGAACCACCGCGGCCAACTCCAAATCATGAGTAGGATAATTCCCCTCGTGGGGTCATAGCTGTCGTGAGGCATAAGCTACTACCTTGCCATCTTGCATACGTACGCATCCAAGTCCTTGTCTGGAAGCGTCGCAGTACACATCAAAATTGCGGTAGATATCTGGAAGAGTCAATACCGGTGCAGTTGTCAGCCGTTTCTTTAACTCATTGAAACTTTTCTCACAGTCCTTAGTCCATTCAAACTTCTTATCCTTTTTGAGCAGCTCTTTCATGGGTTTAGCAATCATGGAGAACCCTTCAATGAAACGACGGTAATATCCGGCTAATCCAAGAAAACTCCGGATCTGAGATACGGTTGTGGGTGGCAACCAATCGAGTACATCCTTTACTTTGCTCGGGTCCACGGCTATACCTTCGGCGGATAGCACATGTCCAAGAAATCCAACTTGCTTGAGCCAAAACCCACATTTACTGGATTTGGCGTATAACTGATGTTCACGGAGTCATTGTAACACTCCTCGAAGGTGTTCTTTATGCTCTTCTTCACTTCTTGAGTAAATAAGTATATCATCAATGAAGACTACCACAAATTTATCGAGGAAGTCCATGAATACTTTGTTCATCATATGCATGAAGAAGGCAGGGGCGTTGGTGAGACCAAAAGACATAACTGTATATTCATAAAGACCGTACTAAGTGGTGAATATGGTCTTAGGAATATCCTCCTTTTTAATCTTGAGCTGATGGTATCCAGTCCGTAAATCAATCTTGGAGAATACCTTGGCCCCACTGAGCTGATCAAACAGGTCATCAATTCTTGGCAGTGGATATTTATTTTTCATTGTGACGTCGTTCAGCTGACGGTAATCCACACACATGCGGAGGCTGCCATCCTTTTTGTCCACGAAGATAGCAGGTGATCCCCATGGTGAAGAGATGGGACGGATATATCCTTTCTGGAGCATTTCATCAAGTTGTTTCTTTAGCTCCACTGATTCTGATGAAGGCATTCGGTAATACTTCTTGTGTATTGGTGTGATCCTGGGCACAAGATCTATTGCAAACTCAAGCTCTCGATCAGGTGGCATGCCTGGCAGTTCTTCTGGAAATACATCAGGAAACTCACTGACCACAGGAATTAATTCCAATTCATCCACTGTGGTGAAGACCATTTCTTTTGTGGGTATGCTTCTGCGAGCATAGAATTTTGTAGTCTACCCTTCTTGGCTGGTCAAAGTGTCTTCTTGGGTCGCACAATTTATGCATACTTGATACTGAGTCAACCAATTCATACCCAAGATAACATCCAACTTATCAGACTCAATAAGTATCAAGGAAGTTGGAAAACAGACTCCGTTGACATTGACTTCCAGATTACGACAGACTAGATTGCTTTTGATTAGGGATCCCGGGGTTTGTACCAGCATATTCTTGCCCAAAAGCGAACAAGGAAATTTGTTTTGGGCAACAAAACTCCGTGAGATAAAAGAGTGGGAAGCCCCAAAGTCAAATAAAATCACTGCAGGTATGTTATTAACAAAAAACATACCAATGACGACTTCGGGGTTCTCTTGGGCTTCATCGCGGAGAGGTGATGAACGTATCCCGCTGGTTTGGGCATGACTCCATAAAATGGACTTGTGGCCTGAATATAGCATTCGACCTGTTGTTCTTGGGACACTGTTTGGCATAATGTCCGGTTTGCCCACAACTGAAGCAAGAATTGTTGCGTAGACGCTCCTCTTGCACTGGGTTGGTTACGACATTCTTGACTTGAGTGGTTGTCTTGTTAACATTCTGTTGCCAATCGGGCTTGTGTTCCACCTGAGTCTGTTGGCAGGTACGAGCTTTTTGCACTGGTTGTACCTCCTTCCTTGGCTCAAACTTACGCTTGTGATCGTTGTTAGCGAACCTATTATCTGATACAAGCTTGTGCTCCCGTTCAGCAATGAAAGCCTTGTTCACCAGGGTTTGGAATCTGGGAAATCGAACATACTGAGAGTACACCGGAGTTGCGGGTTTAATCCACCAAGAAATCTGTCAATCTTTCTTTCTTCAGTGGCCACGTCATATAGGGAGTAACGTGATAGATGATTGAATTTTTGCAAATATTCACCCACAGACTGATTTCCTTGGAGGAGCGCGAGAAATTCACGCTGCTTAGTCTTCATAATTCCCGTAGGGATGTGATATTTTCAGAATCGTTCCTTGAATCTTGACCAGGTGACTTCTTCATCAGCGGACCACATGGCTTTTTCATTTTCGCACCATATGGCAGCAACGCCTTCAAGATAATGAGTTACAAATGGAACCTTATCTCCTTCTTTAGTTCGAGCAATCTCAAGCTTCTTCTCCATAGTTCTCAACCAATCATCTGCATCCAAGGGATCTATAGCCTGACTGAAACTGGGAGGCTTGG
Organism: Triticum aestivum; assembly: GCF_018294505.1. Taxonomy (NCBI): domain Eukaryota; kingdom Viridiplantae; phylum Streptophyta; class Magnoliopsida; order Poales; family Poaceae; genus Triticum; species Triticum aestivum. The sequence goes on from NC_057804.1 coordinate 623,816,181, forward strand.
TCCTTTGAAAATATTACAGTTTGTAGTGATGACCGGGCTGATTTCAATTCTACCCAACCACAGCTTGAACACTTCTTAATATTTCAATCAGATCATTATTCCGTCTTTCCTCAAACATATGCAGAATTTGCTCAGTGGAGGGCGGATTTGGCGGTGGAGGCGGTGGTGGAACGTACGGCTCGGGTGAGTGTCTTGCCTGTCGTGCGGAACGACAAATAGGAGAACCCTCACGAACATTGCTACTGCTGCCTCCCCGCGTCATCCTATTATGATTTTTCCCAAGGCAACGCAACCGAGATGAGAAGCATTCAAAATCAATTGGGTAAAAGCCAGCAATAGAAGCCCGAGAAAAACCTAAATGAAGAAGAAAATTCGGCGAATAAAATAGAGCTCCAACATAATTATACATAGAATCATACATGAAAGATAACAACATGCCAGGTTCAACTACTCTCATACATGAAACGAAACATCATGACTCGTACGACTACATCCGTACACCATCCCGACGACTGCGGATACTCAGAAACTCTACTGCTCTGCTAGTGCGGCAGGGTCCTCTCCTGAAGCGGACTCGGATCCTGAACTGACATGGTTAACTGAGACCCCCGGGTTAAAGGTGACACGACGATGCTACCTCAAGGGCTTTCCCTTCGGGGTAGGTGGAGGGTGAAGCATCGGGGCAACAGGAGTGGCGAGAAGTGAAACCCACTCAGCAAGAGCACTAAGTGGACTCACAGTCGCGGTGCCCGAGCTACTCGGAGGAGTAACCGGTGAAACAGGGGAACTAGAACTGACTGGAATATAGGGAGTACATCCTATAGATGCTGGAGTGGTGACTGGTCTGGTAGAGGCTAAAGTAGTGCGGGCACGAGTCAGCTCTCGAGCCAGCTCGTGGATCATAAGATAGCTAGCAGTGATATAACGAGAAAGGTGGCTAGCAGCACTATTAGACTCCGGATCAATGATAGGGAAACGGACACGACCATTATCGTGTAGAGAAGGATAGTAGTAGAAACCTGGGTGGTTCTACATCCGGACCTCGTTGTAGTGAAGCTCAACAAGGACCTTGAATGCAGCAAACTGGACAGCTTGAGAAGCGGTAGAAGCGTAACCGCTCCAAGAGGTACAAGTGTAAGTGCTAGAATCAGAACTGGTGCGCAGAGTAACCACTGCGTGATACTCATACACTAAGTCAGCTTGACGCTCCCGGTATACATGATAGGTTGGGTCATTACCAAGAGGGTACAACCGACACCACACGTTACGAAGGAGATGCGGCGACATGTATGGCATCAGCTGCAACTGGCACGGATACGGCACCGTAGCCATCTACACTCACAACCATTAGCAGGTTAGCATAAAAAAATCAGTGCATGCAATGCAACAACCAACTACAAATGCTACCGGCACTCAACTACAACTCGTATCTAGCGTCCGGTTAACTCGTTGTAGTCTAGCATGGCCTACAGTCAGCACGGCTCTGATACCAAGCATTGTGGCACCCCGGGTTAGAGCAACCGATTTACCCTGCATTGCCAGCTCAGAGACCTTGTCTTCTGGCTACACACAACAACTTGGTACAGAAAACAACCACTTCATTGATGCTAGCGGATCAGAGTTTATATTACAACAGTTGGCGAGGCCAAGCGGCACAGACGATGCGGCTGAACAATATGAACATTATTTAGTGAACATAAAGGGGCCTCGATCACGACAACTACACGGCAGCGTAACAACGTCGTAGCGGAACTCCATAGCACAGGGACACCGATGTGGACACGGTCTAGACTCGGACAGCACTCCTTTCCAACGGAAGTTTCCTGAAATCTGGCATGACACGCCAGGTCAGTACATTGAATGTACTTGCAAGCTCACAACAAGCATAAACATAATGACAAACAATATCATGATAATTAACCAATTCATAATAATGCAACATTATATCAACATGCCGTGACCATGCTCTTGTGATAAAAGTCCCTCGGACTGGCTTACAAAACATGATCGCTCCAGGATCACAAACATGCCAACCCAGAGACACCTCGTGATCCTTCCTGCGATCACAACCACGACCAATAATTGGCCTCAAACCGTGATCCTTACGGTGATCACAACCATGACCAAGATTTGGTCCGTGATCCTTACGGCGATCACAACCACGACCAATATTTGGCGCGTGATCCTTACAACAATCACAACCATGACCAACATCTGGTCCAAATCAACACGATGGCCTTCCCGCCACCACACAATGCAAACTTCATACTTAGTGTGCAAGATTTTTTAAATGTTGACCCATGGTGTGACCAACTTTCGAGTGTGTCCTTAGCCGTGGACTCGGTTATCGATAGATTAATACACTCTACAGAGGTAGCGCACTGGACCCACACCACGGAACCCATGGCCTCGCACTCCCATTCGGGTGGACTAACGACATTCCGACGAAACCCCTCCATTGCCATGACACTCTCCCGGCCACTCTGACTTACTCCCCATCGGGCTAGTCCTAGGTGGCCCCATGTCTACCGAAGACACAATGACCATCATCGTGGCCAAATGATCCCACGCGGGACCCGGTACCAAAAACTCAACAATGGGCACACAAGGTTATGCCTGCTTACCGGGCCAGGGTACAGGACGCCCATAACCTTCCCTAGTTGGAGGCACCGACCAGAGGTATGACAATGAAACGAATGAAGGCCGTCCCATACTGGAAAATGTGGTTGCACTAGGAAAGACTGGATTCAGGGGCACCATGACCAGGTCAACAACATATTCAAGTTGAGTTATTATCAGGTTCAACTTAAAGTGAAAATAACCAGCGTCATAATGCCATGACATGCATCACCAACATATGCATCACATATCAACGGAAATGACTGAGTTAAGATCAGCAACTCATGATACTTCTCTAGTTAAGATCAAGCCTCACTTCAACCAGAATCTTTTCTAGCAAATTTATCATTTTTACTCATGCAAGAAAATAATTCCACTAATTATTCTTATCCATAGCCATATTATTCTTTCATTACCCAAAAACTAAATCCTTGCTAGTTTACAAACTAAGTTCACTTCAAACTTTCTGTAAATCAAGCATATTCACTTCAACAAGCATCTAACAGAATATAATTAACATATTAATAATTTAAATGCATGGATAATCATTTGTTCAAGTAGAAAATCACAAATATTGCAGTGGCACTATGAAAATGTTGTCGTGGCTTGCCTTAGTGCAGATGAGGTTCACAATCCTCCTGGTGATCCTCAAGACAAGCCTGACCTTCTGAAAATATTTAAAAACACATAAAGAAATCATCAAGAAACCTTCTGAAATTCACCAGAAAATCTAGACAGCAAGGAAAAATCCCATCTTTGGGGAGCTGCTAGATTTTTGGACAAAGAACACAATGCAAAAAGAATCAAATCATTTGGACTTATGGTTAAAAACGTTTGGCCGTTTGAAGTTCTCTAGATTTAAATGAAATTTGAATTAAAAATAAACAGACTGGGGGGTGACGTCGAAGGCGTAAAAGCCCAGGGTGCCACCACTCGTACCGCTTCACGCGCGTACAGAGTGGCTGAGTAGCAAGCCCCGCTAGTCAGGTGAGGTGGAGGGGGAGAGGGAAACAGAGAGCGGCGAGGCTTCGCCGGAGCGCACGCTGCGTCAAGGGCGCCTAGTACAAAACGAGAGGGAGGGATCAAGAGAGGAGACGGAGGCGCACCTGCCCGTACCCGTAGAGTAGCTAGGGGTGGTCGGACGGCGCCGGAACCAGCCTCTCCAGTGGAGGCAGAGAGCAGTGGTCGCCGGAGAAGAAGATGACAACGACTAGGGGCGACTTCAGGGGCTCCAACCGGGCGGAACGGCTCCACCGGAGAGTGGCGGAGGCCCTGGAAGGGTTGCCCTGGCTTGGGAGGGGCTGGAGCTGCGGGGACGACCCGAGGGGATCGCCGGCGAGCTCGAGATCGAGGACGGCAGCCCGCGGCCTGCCCGGCTGGGCTATGGCTTTCTACGAGCTTGTGGAGTGTGTGGGGTGTATGAGGGTGCTCGAGGAGGCTGGGGGTGGTCGTATTTATAGGCGAGCAGCGAGGGGGGTTCGGGCTCCGCCGGTGGACACATGTCCACGGCGTGTGGCGACGAACGGCATCAGTGAGAGAGGGGGAAGAAGACATAGCTCACGCGGGGACTGTTGGCGAACGGGGACGAGCACAGGGGCGAGAGGAAGACGACGAGCACAGTGCCCCGTGCACTGTGGCATTGGTCGGACCGTGCCCGTGCCCGCTGCGGCGAGCTCCGGCATCGGCGAGTGCCTGGGCGGAGTTAAGTGAGTAGAGACGGTGATGGTAGCGCGGTTTGGCACGCTCGGGCAGGCTGGGCAGCGAGCACGCACGCAACAGAGCGCTCGGCGGCACTCAGAGTGCATGTTTTGCATGCCAACACGCCTGGACAGAGGCGGTCACCGCATGAACTATGACCTCAGGCCGACCTAAGCCCAAACTTCATGTCTGGCGTGTAGTCCGTGGTAGTTTTGACCATGCTTGGGTTTGGGTTCAGGTGTAGTAGAAATGGTTTTGCACTCCAGGTAAGTTCCTGACAGTAACTTTGAGAGTTTACTATGGTCAAACCACTAGGAGTTGAGGGCTGAGCTTTGGAGGCTCGCCACCATTTACTAAGGTGAAGATGCAGAAGAAAAAACAGCTACATAGGAGCAAGTAAAATGGTAGTTGCTGTAGAAACTACCATTTCTGTCAAGAAATGATAATATTTTCTGTAGCCAAAATATTCCAAAAAGTGATGAAATATTTTTGCTCAGAAAGGTGCCATAGGGTTCAAAGAATAATTGGGATTTTTATCAAGATTTTAAGGGCAAGAAAAATTGGGGTTGCTTTGGAGCACATTGAGCTAGCTAGGGTTTAGGAGGGAAAATGAATATTTTTCATTTAAGAAAAATATTCCAAATGATATTTTTAGATGAACCAGAGATGGAGTGATGGTTTGAGAGGGAGATGTAGCACTTGGGTGAAAGTCAAGGGGTAACCAAGTGGTTAAGTCCAAATGAAAGGATTCGAAAACTCCAAACTCAAATTCAAACCAACTGGAAATCAGGTAAAGAAGAGGGGGCAAAAACCAGGCTGTCACAGGTGCATGTTTAGGTCTCATTTAAGGAATGGGAATGAATTACAAACTTCTCGTCGTCCTGAAACATTGAGAATCTCAGCGTCTAAATCCCAATAAATCAAAAACTCACCCAAAAAACATGAAACTTGGCATGGTTTCATGACATGGCACATATATGCCCTGGTAAAAAAAATCGTCCAGTTTGAGAAGAGGTGCACACATTAGTAGGCAATGAAGTCCTTTTTGAAAAAAAAGCTGACATGTTAATATCACAAATGGTTATATTATATGAACCGTGTCAAAATTTAACCATACTCGGTGGCGTGCGTGCAGCTGTTTGATTAGACGGACGAGCGCGAGAAATCCGCCGTGCAGGCTCGACGGGATGCGTGCGAGTAGTCCGCCGTGCAAGCTCGACGGGACGCGTGCATCCTGTCCACCTCGCAGGCTCGACGGGACACGTGCGAGCAGCAAGGCCGCCCATGCTCACCGGGAAGCGAGCTCTTTGACCTCTATGCACCAGCCGCCGCCCGCCTTGATCACAACTTCTGCATGGGTTAATTAAAGCACTTGGACGGAGGGTGTTTGCTTGTGATCCCATGGCAGCATTTGCTTTGTTCATGTTTTCAACTTGCATTCCGGCGTAATTTAAATTGCCACATAGGGCAACGGATAATAAGACGAAAAAATGGCAATGGATAGTACGACGACAAATTTACAATGGCGCAGATAATAATTGTCTTACATATTCCGGATAATTTAAAATGGCACATGCGGCAAAGCCCGGAAGACATGGGGGCAAGAGAAGAAGGAAATCACAGACAACGATCTGGGTCGCTACTGTATCTACTCTTTGATGGATTGCCGGGCGACGACATCCTCCAGCTCCTTCTTCAATTCCTCACGACTTTGCTTGAAAGCAGCCATGGATTCCTCCACCTCCTGCTTGCGCTCGATCAGGAGCTTCCTCAAGTCATCCATCAGTTCCTCGACGACCGCTGTCAGCGTCATCCCCGAGGCACCGCTCTGCTCATACAACACCTTCCAGCGAGCAGCCTCCTCCTCCTTCTCAGCGAGCGCCTTGAGGAGCTTCACACAGTCACCCATGAGTTGCTCGACGAGGTCGGTCGCTGATGTATACTATGCAACCTTCTTCTTGTAGACGTTGTTCGGCCTCCAAGTGCAGAGGTTTGTAGGACAGTCGCAAATTTCCCTCAAGTGGATGACCTAAGGTTTATCAATCTGTGGGAGGCGTAGGATGAAGATGGTATCTCTCAAGCAACCCTGCAACCAAATTACAAAGAGTCTCTTGTGTCCCCAACACACCCAATACAATGGTAAATTGTATAGGTGCACTAGTTCGGCGAAGAGATGGTGATACAAGTGCAATATGGATGGTAGATATGGGTAATTGTAATATGAAAATATAAAAACAGCAAGGTAACTAATGATAAAAGTGAGCGTAAATAGTATTTCAATGCTAGGAAACAAGGCCTAGGGTTCATACTTTCACTAGTGCAAGTTCTCTCAACAATAATAACATAACTGGATCATATAACTATCCCTCAACATGCAGCAAAGAGTCACTCCAAAGCCACTAATAGCGGAGAACAAACGAAGAGATTATGGTAGGGTACGAAACCACCTCAAAGTTATCCTTTCTGTTCTATCTATTCAAGAGTCTTTAGTAAAATAACATGAAGCTATTCTTTCCGTTCAATCTATCATAGAGTTCATACTAGAATAACACCTTAAGACACAAATCAACCAAAACCCTAATGTCACCTAGATACTCCATTGTCACCTCAAGTATCCGTGGGCATGATTATATGATATGCATCACACAATCTCATATTCATCTATTCAACCAACACAAAGTACTTCAAAGAGTGCCCCAAAGTTTCTACCGGAGAGTCAAGACGAAAACGTGTGCAAACCCCTATGCATAGATTCATTGAACCCGCAAGTTGATCACCAAAACATACATCAAGTGGATCATGTGAATATCCCATTGTCACCATAGATAAGCACAACAAGACATACATCAAGTGTTCTCAAATCCTTAAAGACTCAATCCGATAAGATAACTTCAAAGGGAAAACTCAATCCATTACAAGAGAGTAGAGGGGGAGAAACATCATAAGATCCAACTATAATAGCAAAGCTCGTGATACATCAAGATCGTATCACCTCAAGAACACGAGAGAGAGAGAGAGAGAGAGAGATCAAACACATAGCTACTGGTACATACCCTCAGCCCCGAGGGTGAACTACTCCCCTCCTCGTCATGGAGAGCGCCGGGATGATGAAGATGGCCACCGGTGAGGGATCCCCCCTCCGGCAGGGTGCCGGAACGGGCTCCCGAGAGGTTTTTGGTGGCTACAGAGGCTTGTGGTGGCGGAACTCCCGATCTATTGTGTTCCTCGATGTTTTTAGGGTATATGGACTTATATAGGCAAAAGAAGTCGGTCGGGGGAGCCACGAGGGGCCCACGAGGGTGGAGGGCGCGCCCAGGGGGGTGGGCTCGCCCCCCTGCCTCGTGGCCTCCTCGAAGATTCTCTGACGTGTACTCCAAGTCCCCTAGATTGCTTCCGGTCCAAAAATAACTTTCCCGAAGGTTTCATTCCGTTTGGACTCCATTTCATATTCCTTCTCTTCGAAACACTGAAATAGGCAAGAAAACAACAATATGGGCTGGGCCTCCAGTTAGTAGGTTAGTCCCAAAAATAATATAAAAGTGCTTAGTAAAGCCCATAAACATCCAAAATAGATAATATAATAGCATGAGTGCTTCATAAATTATAGATACGTTGGAGACGTATCAACATCCCCAAGCTTAATTCCTGCTCGTCCTCGAGTAGGTAAATGATAAAAGAAAGAATTTATGAAGTGTGAATGCTAGCAGGTGCACAAGTTTTATCAATGATAATTTCAATCACCTTTTCTAGCATGATTATATGTCATAAATGTAGTTCATCTCATAAAACTTCTCAAGATCATGTAACAAGCTATTCACATGTTAAAGCATAGACCATAAACTTTCTTGAAAACTAGCAAACTTCATTCTTAGTCATCAAACAATTAAAATTCATCTTATTTTCAGGAAGGGTCTATGTCAGAGCTTTGATTTAGCAAACTCCGCATACTCAACTATCATATAGTCTTCCATGATTGCTACCACTCAAAGCATATTCTTAGAACAAATAGCAACCATCGAACACAGAGAAAGATAGGGGCTTAGTGTTTCGCCTCCCAACTAACTTATCATATAGATAATTGTCAACAGTAATAATTCATGATCAAATATATTTGCATGGCCATATATGCTTAGATCTTTCCCCAACACACAATGCTTTCCAACTAAATAGTAGGTAGGAATGAGAAGGAATACTACTGACTCTTGCATAGAAGTAAAAGATAGGCCCTTCGCAAAGGGAAACAGGGATTTGCAGAGGTGCCAGAGCTCGATTTTGAAATAGAGATGAAAATAATTTTGAGAGGTACGCTTTCATTGTCAACATAACAACCAAGAGTTCCCAATTTCTTCCATACTACATACATTATAGGCGGTTCCCAAACAGAATGGTAAAGTTTTTACTCCCCCTCCACCAACAATCATCAATCCATGGCTTGCCCGAAACAACGGGTGCCTCCAACTAACATCAATCCTGGGGGAGTTTTGTTTGCAATTGTTTTTGATTTGATTTTGAACTTTTGATCATGGGACTGGGCATCCCGGTTACCAGCCATTTTTCTCGTGAATGATGAGCGAAGTCCACTCATCTTAAGAATAACCCACCTAGCATGGAAGATACTAACAGCCCCTAGTCTCTACATGAGCGATACGGGCATACAAAACATATTATTATTTGAAAGTTTAGAGTTTGGCACATGCAAATTTACTAGGAACGGCAGGTAAATACCGCATATAGGTAGGTATGGTGGACACTCATGGAAGAAACTTGGTTCAAGGAATTTGGATGCACAAGTAGTATTCCCGCTTAGTACAGATATTTTGGCTAGCAAAGGATTCTACAAGGCAAGCACCACATGTTGGAGGATCTATAACAATATAACTTCTATACAAATATACCCAAGCATAACTCATTATGTTGTCTTCCTTGTCCAATTTCAACTAATTTGCTCAGGTTTGAAAATAATTAATGGGGCTCACAATCATAGAATATGTCTAAGATAGTATATTTATATGTGAAATTTCTATTCCTTCAATATTCTTTCATGAATTGTTCAAGTGACCAATACAATGCTTGCTAACCTTCAATAAATTTACTACCTCTACTTCTTAGATGTGAAGTCATTACTCCCAACGGGGTAAGCATATGAAACATATATAATTTCAGATTTATGACATTCAACTCATTCAACCATTTACTCATAGGATATAAGTGAAGCACACGAGTAAATGAGAAACTACTCCAAAAAGATATAAGTGAAGATCAATGAGTAGTTAAATAATTAAGTAACTATGTGAAGACTCTCTCTCTCATTTAAAAATCTCAGATCTTGGTATTTTATTCAAACAGCAAGCAAAGCAAAATAAAATGACACTTCAAGGATAGCATGACTCATGTGAAGAAGCAAAAACTTAGGCTCAACCGATACTAACCGATAATTGTTGAAGAAGAAAGGTGGGATGCCTACAGGGGCATCCCCAAGCTTAGATGCTTGAGACTTCTTGAAATATTATATTGGGGTGCCTTGGGCATCCCCAAGCTTGAGCTTTTGTGTCTACTTAATTCCTTTTATATCTCGGTTTCCTAAATCTCGAAAGCTTCATCCACACCAAACTCAACAAGAACTCGTGAGATAAGTTAGTATAAACCAATGCAAAACCCTTATCATTCTCTACTGTAACAAATCACAAAAATTATTATTCAACATTGCATACTAAATGTCTCTGCATATTTAATACCCCTATCCTCAAATAGAATCATTAAACAAGCAAACATAACAGCAATCTGCCAAAACAGTATAGTCTGTAAAGAATGCAAGATTCATCATACTTCCCTAACTCCACAAATTATGAGAAAAATACTACGTTGTAGAAGATTTATCAGAGCTCATAATGCAAAAAGTTTCAACATTATATCATTCTCTGACTTTTCTAGAGAATTTTTGCAACAGCAGTAAACTTTCTGTTTTCAAACAGCAACATGTATACTAGACAAATACGCATGGTAAAGGTTATCCTTGACATTTTTATTGAAAATATAGATGCAAAACATTATTCTAAATAACAGCAAGCAAATGCTAACAAAAGAAAATGATGCTCCAAGCAAAACACATATCATGTGGTGAATAAAAGTATAGCTCGAAATAAAGTTATCGATGGATGAAGACGAAAGAGGGGATGCCATCCGGGGCATCCCCAAGCTTAGGCTCTTGCCACTCATTATTCCATAGTCCATCGAATCTTTACCCAAAACTTGAAAACTTCACAACACAAAACTCATAAGCTCCGTTAGTATAAGAAAATAAAACCACCACTTAGGTACTATAATGAACTCATTCTAAATTCATATTGGTGTAATATCTACTGTATTCCAACTTCTCTATGGTTCATACCCTCCAATACTACTCATAGATTCATCAAAATAAGCAAACAACACATAAGAAACAGAATCTGTCAAAGACATAACAGTCTGTAGTAATCTGTATCAAACGTATACTTCTGGAACTCCAAAAATCCTACCAAATTAGGAAGTCCTAAGCAATTTGTGTACCAATCTATAGCACGTTTCTGTGAATTATCAAAACTAATTTACTGGGTGCAAAAAGTTTCTGATTTTCAGTAGGATCAACACAACTATCACCGTAAGCTATCCTAAAGGTCTTACTTGGCACTTTATTGAAACAAAAGCTATAAAACATGATTACTACAGTAGAATAATCATGTGGACACACAAAAACAGTAAGGCTACATATTGGGCTGTCTCCCAACAAGCACTTTTATTTAATGCCTTTCTAGCTAGGCATGATGATGACAATGATGCTCACATAAAAGATAAGAATTGAAACGTAACGGGAGCATCATGAAGCATATTACTAGCACATTTAAGTCTAACCCACTTCCTATAAATAGGGATTTTGTGAGCAAACAACTTATGGGAACAATAATCAAGTGGCATAGGAAGGCAAAACAAGCATAAGTTCAAAATTTTCAACACATAGAGAGGAAACTTGCTATTATTGCAATTCCTACAAGAATATGTTCCTCCCACATAATAATTTTCAGTAGCATCATGAATGAATTCAATAATATAACTATCACATAAAACATTCTTTTCATGATCTACAAGCATAGAAATTTTACTACTCTCCATATAAGCAAACTTCATCTTGATGGCATACGTATCATCACAATAATCATCATAAATAGGAGGCATGCTTTCATCATAATAAATTTGCTCATCAAAACTTGGGGGACAAAAAATATCATCTTCATCAAACATAGCTTCCCCAAGCTTGTGGCTTTGCATATCATTAGCATCATGAATATTCAAGGAATTCATACTAACAACATTGCAATCATGCTCATTATTCAAATATTTAATTCCAAACAATTTAATGCATTCTTCTTCTAGCACTTGACCACAATTTTCCTTACCATCATTCTCACGGAAGATATTAAAAAGATGAAGCGTATGAGGCAAACTCAATCCCATTTTCTATAGTTTTATTTTATAAACTAAACTAGTGATAAAACAAGTAACAAAAAGATTCGATTGCAAGATCTAAAGATATACCTTGAAGCACTCACCTCCCCGGCAACGGCGCCAGAAAAGAGCATGATGTCTACTATGCAACCTTCTTCTTGTAGACGTTGTTGGGCCTCCAATTGCAGAGGTTTGTAGGACAGTAGCAAATTTCCCTCAAGTGGATGACCTAAGGTTTATCAATCCGTGGGAGGCATAGGATGAAGATGGTCTCTCTCAAGCAACCCTGCAACCAAATAACAAAGAGTCTCTTGTGTCCCCAACACACCCAATACAATGGTAAATTGTATAGGTGCACTAGTTCGGCGAAGAGATGGTCATACAAGTGCAATATGGATGGTAGATATGGGTAATTGTAACCTGAAAATATAAAAACAGCAAGGTAACTAATGATAAAAGTGAGCGTAAACAGTATTGCAATGCTAGGAAACAAGGCCTAGGGTTCATACTTTCACTAGTGCAAGTTCTCTCAACAATAATAACATAACTGGATCATACAACTATCCCTCAACATGCAACAAAGAGTCAGTCCAAAGCCACCAATAGCGGAGAACAAACAAAGAGATTATGGTAGGGTACGAAACCACCTCAAAGTTATCGTTTCTGTTCTATCTAATCAAGAGTCCATAGTAAAATAACATGAAGCTATTCTTTCCGTTCAATCTATCATAGAGTTCATACTAGAATAACACCTTAAGATACAAATCAACCAAAACCCTAATGTCACCTAGATACTCCATTGTCACCTCTAGTATCCGTGGGCATGATTATACGATATGCATCACACAATCTCAGATTCATCTATTCAACCAACACAAAGTACTTCAAAGAGTGCCCCAAAGTTTCTACTGGAGAGTCAAGACGAAAATGTGTGCCAACCCCTATGCATAGATTCATTGAACCCGCAAGTTGATCACCAAAACATACATCAAGTGGATCACGTGAATATCCCATTGTCACCACAGATAAGCACGACAAGGCATTCATCAAGTGTTCTCAAATCCTTAAAGACTCAATCTGATAAGATAACTTCAAAGGGAAAACTCAATCCATTACAAGAGAGTAGAGGGGGAGAAACATCATAAGATCCAACTATAATAGCAAAGCTCGTGATACATCAAGATCGTATCACCTCAAGAACACGAGAGAGAGAGAGAGATCAAACACATAGCTATTGGTACATACCCACAACCCCGAGGGTGAACTACTCCCTCCTCATCATGGAGAGCATCGGGATGATGAAGACGGCCACCGATGAGGGATCCCCCCTCCGGCAGGGTGCCGGAACGGGCTCCCGAGAGGTTTTTGGTGGCTACAGAGGCTTGCGGCGACGGAACTCCTGATCTATTGTGTTCCTCGATGAGGGAGTCCCGGACTAGGGGGTGTCCGGATAGCCGAACTATCATCATCGGCCGGACTCCAAGACTATGAAGATACAAGATTGAAGACTTCGTCCCGTGTCCGGATGGGACTTTCCTTGGCGTGGAAGGCAAGCTTGGCGATACAGATATGTAGATCTCCTACCATTGTAACCGACTCTGTGTAACCCTAGCCCTCTCCGGTGTCTATATAAACCGGATGGCTTTAGTCCGTAGGACGAACAACAATCATACCATAGGCTAGCTTCTAGGGTTTAGCCTCCTTGATCTCGTGGTAGATCTACTCTTGTAACACACATCATCAATATTAATCAAGCAGGACGTAGGGTTTTACCTCCATCAAGAGGGCCCGAACCTGGGTAAAACATCGTGTCCCTTGTCTCCTGTTACCATCCGCCTAGACGCACAGTTCGGGACCCCCTACCCGAGATCCGCCGGTTTTGACACCGACATTGGTGCTTTCATTGAGAGTTCCTCTGTGTCGTCACCAATAGGCTCGATGGCTTCTTCGATCATCAACAACGACGCAGTCCAGGGTGAGACCTTCCTCCCCGGACAGATCTTCGTATTCGGCGGCTTTGCACCGTGGGCCAATTCACTTGGCCATCTGGAGCAGATCGAAAGCTACGCTCGTGGCCATCAGGTCAGATTTGGAAGTTTAAACTTCACGGCTGACATCCGCAGGGACTTGATCTTCGATGGATTCGAGCCACAGCCAAGCGCGCTGCACTGTCACGATGGGCATGATTTAGCTCTGCAGCCGGACAGTACCCTGGAGGCCGCACTCGAGTCCGCTCCAATCTTTAATTTGGAGCCGACTGCGCAGATCGAGGACGGGTGGCTAGACACCGCCTCGGGGGCTGCAACCTCTACAGCGATAGAGCCAAACACTGACCTTGTCCATCATGAAGCTTGTGACTCCGAGGTGCCGGAATCCTCGCCGGACTCCGAACCTCCCACGCCCCCTCCAATCGAATCCGATTGGGCACCGATCATGGAGTTCACCGCGGCGGACATCTTTCAACACTCACCTTTTGGCGACATCTTGAGTTCACTAAATATCTCTCGTTATCAGGAGAGCCCTGGCCGGACTGCGGTCAGGACGGTTGGGATGCGGACGACGAAGAAATTCAAAGCCCACCCACCACCCACTTAATAGCCACTGTCGACGATCTAACCGACATGCTAGACTACGACTCCGAAGACATCGACGGTACGGACGACGATGCCGGAGACGAACAAGAACCAGCGCCTACCGGGCACTGGAAAGCCACCTCATCATATGACGTATACATGGTGGATACACCAAAAGGAAGCGACAACGAGGAAAACTGGGACGTGGAGAAGGACAACTCCCCCAACAAACAACCAAAACGGTGACGCAAGCGCCGCCCAAAGTCCAGCCTCGACAAAAGCGGTACCCATACGGACCCGGCCCTAGAGCAGGGCGAAGCAGTGGACGACGAACATGCCACCAAGCAACCATCCGAACATGATGAACTGGACAAGCAACCCATCCCCGGCGAAAACAAGAGCCTAGACGATCTCACGCCGAACACATCACCAGAGCAGAAGAACCTTCATAAAAGGCTCGTCGCCACTGCAAGAAGTTTGAAGAAGCAAAAGCGGAAGCTCAAAACAGCGGAGGACGCACTCAGAATGAGATGGAGCAAAGTACTCAATACCGCAGATAAATATGGCGCTAATCACCAGGCGAAGAGCTACCCGATGCGCAAGCTGTTGCCCGAATTTGACGAGGAGGCCTTAGAGCCCCCGCGGTCAAAAAAGAAAGAAGCCGCCTGGCCGGATAGACGACCAGATGACAGGCTAAGAGCAGCAAGGGGCGCCGCACACAAGCCGGCGCACGATCAGCATAAAGATCCTCGGAAAAAGGATGACCCGGTCAGGTCTATCTACGGGCCAAGAAAGAAGACTCTAGGAAGCAACATAACCCGCCGAGCATTTGAAGACAACGGCACACCCAAATATAGGGGCGCCGCACACCCACTATGTTTCACCGACGAGGTACTGGATCACGAATTTCCAGCGGGATTCAAACCCGTAAACATAGAGGCATATGACGGAACAACAGACCCCGGAGTCTGGATTGAAGATTATATCCTACACATACATATGGCCAGAGGAGACGATCTCCACGCCATAAAATACCTACCCCTCAAGCTCAAAGGGCCAGCTCGGCATTGGCTCAAAAGCCTCCTAGAAAATACCATTGGAAGTTGGGAAGAGCTCGAGGATGCATTTCGAGCAAATTTTCAGGGGACTTATGTCCGCCCTCCGGATGCAGATGATCTAAGTCACATAACTCAACAGCCCGGAGAGTCAGCATGCAAATTCTGGAACAGGTTCCTCACCAAAAAGAACCAAATAGTCGACTGTCTGGATGCCGAAGCCTTAGCAGCCTTTAAGCACAACGTCCGAGACGAATGGCTCACCAGACACCTCGGCCAGGAAAATCCAAGAACAATGGCCGCACTAACAAGCCTCATGACCCGCTTTTGCGCAGGGGAAGACAGCTGGCTGGCTAGATGCAGCACCAGCGACCCGAGTACATCTGAAGTCAGGGACGGAAATGGGAAATCATGACACAGAAAAGACCAACGCCGGAATAAGGAAAATGGCCCAAGTAGCACGGCGGTCAACGCCGGATTCAAAAGCTCACGGCCGAATAACAAAACACTGCCCCTCAAGGACAACAGTGACGAGCTATCCAACCTAAACAAAATTCTGGATAGGCTATGTCAAATACATGGTACCTCCGGGAAGCCTGCAAACCATACCCACAGAGATTGTTGGGTCTTCAAGCAGTCCGGCCGACTTAACGCCGAACGCAAGGGGCTCGACACACCGAGCGAAGACGATGACGAACCCCACAAGTAGCACTCCGGAAAACAAAAGACCTTCCCACTAGAAGTCAAAACAGTGAACTCACTTCATGTGATCACACGAAAACATAGTGCGGCACCTGCCATATCAGGACACCGTTCGCAGAATGGGGATAGACCCTACCAAAATTCGCCGTAGCAGCACTTCCTTCAAAGGAGTGACGCCAGGCCTTTAAGCCAATTGTACAGGCTCTGTACCACTAGAGGTTGTGTTCAGTTCATCCGACAACCTCCGTTGCGAAAAGCTCACTATCCATATCGCCCCATTTCGCAGTGGCCCTCAAGCACTACTGGGACGCGTGGCTTTCGCCTGCTTTAACGCAATACCACATTACGCGTCTCTTACGCTTAAAATGCCCAGTCCACGCGGCATAATCTCATTACAGAGTAACTCCGAGTGTTCCTCGACCACGGAGAACGTGAGACTGCCTTGACAGCCACACACTAATCCGACCTTGCAGGTCAAAGCCCCTAAAAACAGGTCATTCAGGCCTCGGACACGGTTAAGCGCGTCCGGCGTAGATAAACAAGGGGCTTCCAAGCCGCATACCCCTTTACAAGGGGCTGCGCATATAAACGATGAGAGCCAATAATGCTCAACTTTACTCATCTTCCAAATTATACTCTATTTTAAATACAACTTTTGCACGATATTTCTTCCAAACTAAGTCCTTCTCTTTCACAGATGAAGCACGTGCTACACCCGTCCAGGATACAGCACAACGGAGACACAGGCGCAGACGTGCAGCAGGGACCCGTTGCAAGGATTCTTTTCAGATTAAGACCCTGCGTAAACCTTTCTTACTGTCTCTTGTTGATACACATCCCCCGGTTTCCTACCATAACCAAGGAGGAGGCTGGCGTTTTGGCATCGGCCGCGTCAGAAGTTCCCGCCTGTACCTGGACACTAGGGGCTTAGGGCATTGTTATGCCCAGTACCATAAAGACCGAACACCTCAGGGAGTGTTCGGCGTCTCGTGTTAGGCCTTATATGCATCAGCTCCGAATCATGTCTTTGGTCAAATGTTGGGTTTGCCCGGCTCCTATGTTTTGCTGCCTTACGTTCCGCTCCATCGGCTAACGCGGCACCAGGAGAACTACTGCGATTGTGCCCCGGTTCGGCCGGGCGAGCACCTCCGTAGAGAAAGCCGAAAACTGACTGTCATGATATAGCGAGAGACTGGTCAAGCACTCGATCGACTATTGGAATGTTTAGAATTCCTCCGCTTTGACGAAGGACCGCTTCTCGGTCAGGCACATACGCGCCCCGAGTTCGGAGAAGCGCGGTGCCTCTAGGGGCTATATAGTAGCCCCACATTCAAGCTCCTATGGCTAAGTGAAAGTGATAAAGCATTATAGTCCGGTTGCCTAGTTTGCTACACTATCACCTCCTTCAAAGGACCAAGACGTTGGATTAAGTGTGAAAAAGCACTTTTCTTTTTGCAAACACCCCCTCACCATGTGCGTGGGGGCTGAAGCCAAAGACTGCCATCTTTCAGGTTATAAATACATATACGGCCGCACAGGAGATAGTTCAATACTTGAACGCACAAGTATAAAAAGCTATTGCATTATAAACATGATGTCAGAAATCATACATGTCATTTAAACATAACATCTTTCGAGCACTGCGACTCTATTAAACGAGCGCCCTGCAGGACTTCCTCAAAATAGTGCTCGGCGGGTAATCGGCTTTTGTCCGAACCCCGGGATGCAATAGCGATGGCATCCATCCCCGCCCAGTATGTCTTCACACGGGCGAGAGCTACCCGTGCACCTTCTATGCATACCGATCGCTTCATCACCTTGATATGCGGCACCGCCCCAAGGAATTGCTGCAACAATCCAAAATAACTCTTCGGCTTGGGCCTTTCCGGCCACAGATGAGAGACCACATCCGTCATGGCAAGTCCGGACAGTCTATTCAGCTCAGCCCACTCAGCCAGCCGATCAGGCAACGGGAGTGGATGCTTCGAATTATGGAATTGAGACCAGAAAAGCTCTTCCACCTCGTGATCCTTCTGACTTCGGAAGTGCACGACTGCGTCCGCCGCACTCGCCGCCAAATCCAGATAAGGATCCTCCGCACCACACAATTGGCCCAACTGAGCATACTTCGGATCCGTAAACTTCCTACGCAGTAGACAGGGCTTTCCAGCCACAATGTCTCTGGCCTGACGCAGTTCCTCCTTCATAGCCCGCATCGCACCACGGGCATCCTTGGCTTCAGCGGCGGCCTTCTTCAGGTCCTCTTTCTCCGCTCGGCGTTCTCTTTGAAGAACCTCATAGCGGTCGGCAGCATCTTTTAATCTCACGGCCATTCCGGCCATCTCGTCCCTGCTTCGACAGTGAGCAGCCTTTTCGGCTTTTAGCTCTTCCGCTATCTTCAAGGCAGCCGCATCACTTTTCCTGGCTTGCTCCTTGGCTCGAGCAAGCTCTACTCGAAGGTCTTCCATAGCAGCGGAACCATCTGCATCAAGCATACAAATTGTAGCTCCCTTACTAGGCAACCGCGGAGCAACCATCTACCTTGCGACTCATTAAGTCATTTATTGACCAGCGCGATGTCCGCATCCGCAACATCGAGTTGCCTTTTCAGTTCGGCAACTCCATTAGTCCGGCTGGCCACCGAACGTTTCGCCACCTGCATAGGAAAGGCGATATTCTATAACTGAGATTATGATCCTTGGCACGCTGTCGCTTTCGACAGCATACCAAGTCTCAGGGGCTACTATGTATACAGTGCGCACTCTATGTGCAAAACTGTCAAAAGGTATGTCATTTTTTGCGTACCTCAAACCCCGTCAGCAAACTTCCGACAACCTCATACAACCCGCTCTCGGCGGATGAGATCCTTTTAATCACCGTACTCATTAATGTTCGGTGATCTTCTGAGATAGACGCCCTCTCGAGCAAATCCTGCAGCTCCACCGGCCGTGCGCCAATTGGTGCCGAACTCCCCGGCCCCGCCTGACTCGGGGAGACCCTCCATGACGACACCTTAGGGTCGTCCGCCCCGCACGACGGGGCGGCAGATGGAGGCGTTTCGCTCTCCATCATCTCCGGACGACGGTCCCCCGAAGATGAGCTCTGCTGAGATGGGCTGAGATCCGAACTACAAGGTGAAAACTTTGGTTACCTTTAGAAATAAAGCAGGGGTGTCCCCCATTACAAAATCCCCCCCTTTTTACTTACGGCTCGCTAGAGGGCTGATTCTTCTAAGGAGACAGTGCGGCCGGGGATCTTCCCGGCAGAGGACCTTCCGGTCCAGATTTATTTCCCCGCTTTAAGGCCTTGGCCTCCGGGTCTTCGGAAGCGGTCCTCTTCTCCCCCTGGAAGGAGGGACTCTCAATTCCCCCCTTACCGAAAGCCTCCTTGGCAGAGGTGGTAGTTTCCCTGTGCCCCCCTTCGCCCTCCTCCAAAGGTGCAACCTTCAACATTTTGATCAACACGGGATCCGGCGTGGTCTCAGGGAGGGGGGCCGGACACCGTATCAGTTTTGCTTGTGCTATCCACTCCTGTCCAAGGGATAGTTGGTTAAAAGGCAAACCCATGATAAATAAATGGACAATGTGTCCGGACACAGGGCTACTTACTTGAGTATCCGGGCGATTGCAGCTTAGGCCAGCATCCTCGGTCAAGTCCGGACGCATCTCTTGCGGTCCGAAGAACAGTTTGTACATCTCCGCGGGTGTCAAACCCATGAAGTGTTGGAGAGCTCGTGGTCCCTCCGGATTAAATTCCCACAGGCGGAGGGGGCGATGTTTGCAGGGCAGTAGGCGCTGAATCAGCATAACCTGTGCCACTACGACCAGATTGGTCTCCCTTTCTTGGAGGCCTCGAATCCGGTCCTGCAACAGGGGTACGTCTTTGGACGGCCCCCAGTCAAGCCCCTTGTTGACCCATGACGTCAGCCGTTGTGGAGGGCCCGAGCGGAAGACGGACGGCGGCTTCTGCCTGCTGCCCCTGGGAGCGGTGATATAGAACCACTCCTGTTGCCATAAGCCAAGCTCCTCCTGTAAAGAGCCCTCGGGCCATGGAGCATCGGCCCTCTTGCTTATAACCGCCCCGCCGCACTCTGCTTGACGCCCCTCAATCATCTTCGGCTCCATGTTGAAGGTTTTGAGCCACAAGCCGAAGTGAGGGGTAGTGCGGAGGAAGGCTTCGCAGACAACAATGAATGATGAGATGTGGAGGATGGACTCCGGAGCCAAGTCATGGAATTCGAGCCCATAGTAAAACATGAGCCCCCTCACGAAGGGATCCATCGGGAAGCCTAAACCCCGACGGAGGTGAGACACAAACACGACGCTCTCGCCGGGCTCGGGAGGTGGAATAACTTGCCCTCGGGCAGGCAACCTATGCGAAATATCGTTGGTTAAGTACCTGGCGTCTCTCAGCTTGAGCACGTCCTCTTCCGTGATGGAGGAGGGCATCCACCGGCCTCGCAGGTTGGAGCCGGACATTGTCGAAAGTCGAAGGTACCCGAATCTGGAGCCCTGGGTGTTCGAACTCGGGGCGAGGGGCGGATTCGATTGAGTATTGAAGGAAAAGGACGGGCCTTGGTCTCGTTATAAAGCGGAAGAATACCAAGAGTCGACCCCGTGACCGTTTGGAACCCGCCTTCGATGGAGGGGGCGTGGCAACGGGCGCGGTTGGGTTACCCACGATCGTATTTATAAGAATCCCGGAATAAGGGGAACACGATCTCTGCTTCGACAAGACGTGCCAAGAAAACCGCTTCGCTAAACGTGCTGAGGTGGTGCAATAAAAACGATTCAAGTAAAGGCTTGGTAGTGGTGTGACGTCACGCCACCAAATACGTCAGCAGATTGAACTTATGTAATATTATTCTCTCTACGGTGGTACGTGGAATTTATTTTGCAGAGCCGGACACTATCCTGGTGTTCACAATCTTCCATAAATTATTCGGAGGAGGAACCCGCCTTGCAATGCCGAAGACAATATGCGCGCCGGACTCATCGTCATTGAAGTCTGGTTCAGGGGCTACTGAGGGAGTCCCGGACTAGGGGGTGTCCGGATAGCCGAACTATCATCATCGGCCGGACTCCAAGACTATGAAGATACAAGATTGAATACTTCGTCCCGTGTCTGGATGGGACTTTCCTTGGCGTGGAAGGCAAGCTTGGCGATACGGATATGTAGATCTCATACCATTGTAACCGACTCTATGTAACCCTAGCCCTCTCCGGTGTCTATATAAACCGGATGGCTTTAGTCCGTAGGACGAACAACAATCATACCATAGGCTAGCTTCTAGGCTTTAGCCGCCTTGATCTCGTGGTAGATCTACTCTTGTAACACACATCATCAATATTAATCAAGCAGGACGTAGGGTTTTACCTCAATATTAATCAAATAGGGCCCGAACCTGGGTAAAACATCGTGTCCATTGTCTCCTGTTACCATCCGCCTAGACGCACAGTTTGGGACCCCCTACCCGAGATCCGCCGGTTTTGACATCGACACTCGATGTTTTTAGGTTATATGGACTTATAGGCGAAAGAATTCGGTCGGGGGAGCCACATGGGGCCCACGAGGGTGGAGGTCGCGCCCCCTGCCTCGTGGCCTCCTCGAAGCTTCTCTGACGTGCACTCCAAGTCCCCTGGATTTCTTCCGTTCCAAAAATAACTTTCCCGAAGGTTTCATTCCATTTGGAATCCGTTTGATATTCCTTTTCTTTGAAACACTGAAATAGGCAAGAAAACAGCAATATGGGCTGGGCCTCCGGTTAGTAGGTTAGTCCCAAAAATAATATAAAAGTGCTTAGTAAAGCCCATAATCATCCAAAACAGATAATATAATAGCATGAATGCTTCATAAATTATAGATACGTTGGCGATGTATCAGTCGCCTGGGCCAAGAAAGTACCTAAGGGGAGCTCCAAGGGGAGCACAACCCACCAGGGCGTTCCTGGAGGCCCTGGCGCACCCAAGTGGTTGTGCCCACCTTGTTGGCCTCCCGCACCACCTCTTTGCTCTATAAATACCCCAATAATCCAGAAACCCTAGGGGAGTCGACGAAAATCAATTCCAGATGCCGCAAGTTCCAGAAACACCAGATCCAATCTAGACCCCGTCACGGAGGGGTTCATCATGTCCATTGGTGCCTCTCCGAGATGCGTGAGTAGTTCTTTGTAGACCTATGGGTCTGTAGTTAATAGTTGATGGCTTATTCTCTCTCTCTCTTGATTCTTAATACAATGGTCTCTTGGAGATCCATATGATGTAAGTCTTTTTGCGGTGTGCTTGTTGGGATCCGATGAGCTTTGAGTTTATGATCAGATCTATGTTTTTATCCATGAAATTTATTTGAGTCTTCTTTGATCTCTTATATGCATGATTGCTTATAGCCTCGTATTTCTTCTCCGATATTTGGGTTTTGTTTGGCCAACTTGATCTATTTATCTTGCTATGGGAAGAGGTGCTTTGTGATGGGTTCGATCTTACGATTCTTGATCCTAGTGACAGAAGGGGAAACGACACGTATATATCGTTGCTATTAAGGATAACAAGATGGGGTCTATTTCAACATAAATAGATCTTGTCTACATCATGTCATTGTTCCTATTGCACTACTCCGTTTTTCCATGAACTTAATACACTAGATGCATGTCGGATAGTGGTCGATGTGTGGAGTAATAGTAGTATATGCAGGCATGAGTCGGTCTACTAATCTTGGATGTGATGCCTATATAATGATCATTGCCTGGATATCATCATGATTATTTGAAGTTCTATCAATTGCCCAATAGTAATTGTTTTCCCACCGTTTTCTATTTTTTCGAGAGAAGCCACTAGTGAAACCTACGGCCCCCGGGTCTCTTTTCATCATATTTTCCTTTCCAATCTATTTTCCTTTGCTTTTATTTTCAGATCTATTAAACCAAAAATACAAAAATACCATGCTGCACTTTATTTTATTTGCGATATATTTTATCCTATCTATCACAACTTTATCACGTCTTATCGCCAATTTCAGGTATCGTTACCCGAAAGGGATTGAAAACCCCTTTAACACGTCAGGTTACGAGTATTTGTTATTTGTGTGCCGGGGCTTGCTACCTCTTGAGCACTGCATTGGATTTCCCCGAAGAGGAGAGGATGATGCAGTAGTAGCATAAGTATTTCCCTCAGTTTTTGAGAACCAAGGTATCAATTCAGTAGGAGATCATGCACGAGTCCCTCGTACCTACACAAAACGATAGCTACTCGCAACCAATGCGATTTGGGGTTGTCAATCCCTTCACGGTCACTTACGAGGGTGAGATCTGATAGAGATGATAAATAATATTTTTGGTATTTTTGGTATAGAGATGCAAAGTAAAAAGTAAAATGCAAAGTAAAAATAAGGCAAGTAAATAAAGTAGTGGAGATTGATATGATGAGAATAGACCCGGGGGCCATAGGTTTCACTAGTGGCTTCTCTCAAGAGCATAAATATTCTACGGTGGGTGAACAAATTACTGTTGAGCAATTGATAGAAAAGCAAATAGTTATGAGATTATCTAGGTATGATCATGTATATAGGCATCACGTCCAAGACAAGTAGATCGAAACGATTCTGCATCTACTACTATTAATCCACTCATCGACCGCTATCCAGCATGCATCTAGAGTATTAAGTAAAACAGAGTAACGCCTTAAGAAAGATGACATGATGCAGAGGGATAAATTCATGCAATATGATAAAAACCCCATCTTGTTATCCTCGATGGCAACAATACAATACGTGCCTTTCAACCCTTTTTGTCACTGGGTAAGGACACCGCAAGATTGAACCCAAAGCTGAACACTTCTCCCATTGCAAGAACTACCAATCTAGTTGGCCAAACCAAACTGATAATTCGAAGAGACTTGTAAAGATAACTCAATCATACATAAAAGAATTCAGAGAAGAATCAAATATTGTTCATAGATAAGCTGGATCATAAACCCACAATTCATCGATCTCAACAAACACACTGCAAAAAGAAGATTACATCGAATAGATCTCCACAAGAGAGGGGGAGAACATTGTATTGAGATCCAAAAAGAGAGAAGAAGCCATCTAGCTAATAACTATGGACCCGAAGGTCTGAAGTAAACTAATCACACTTCATCGGAGAGGCTATGGTGTTGATGTAGAAGCCCTCCATGGTAGATGCCCTCTCCGGCGGAGCTCCGGAACAGGCCCCAAGATGGGATCTCGCGGATATAGAAGGTTGCGGCGGTGGAATTAGGTTTTTGGCTTCGTATTTGATCTGACGGAGGTACGTAGGTATATATAGGAGGAAGGAGTACGTCGGTGGAGCAACAAGGGGCCCACGAGGCAGGGGGGCGCGCCCAGGGGGCGCCCTCCACCCTCGTGACCGCCTCTGGCAGTTCTTGGAGTAGGGTCCAAGTCTCCTGGATCACGTTCAGTGAGGAAATCACGTTCCCAAAGGTTTTATTCCGTTTGGACTCTGTTTGATATTCTGTTTCTTCGAAATACTGAAATAGGCAAAAAACAGCAATTCTGGGCTGGGCCTCTGGTTAATAGGTAAGTCCCAAAAATAATATGAAAGTGGAAAATAAAGCCCAATATAGTCCAAAATATTAGGTAAAGTAGCATGGAGCAATCAAAAATTATAGATACGTTGGAGACGTATCAAGCATCCCCAAGCTTAATTCCTACTCGTCCTTGAGTAGGTAAATGATAAAAAAAGAATTTTTGATGTGGGGTGATACTTTGGCATAATTTCAATGTAAATCTTCTGAATTGTGATATGAATATTCAGATTCAAAAGATTCAAGACAAAAGTTCATATTAACATAAAAGTAATAATACTTCAAGCATACTAATCAAAGCAATCATGTCTTCTCAAAATAGCATGGTTAAAGAAAGTTATCCCTACAAAATCATATAGTCTGGCTATGTTCTATCTTCATCACACAAAGTATTTAATCATGCACAACCCCGATGACGAGCCAAGTTATTGTTTCATACTTTAGAAATCTTAAACTTTTTCAACTTTCACGCAATACATGAGCGTGAGCCATGGACATAGCACTATAGGTGGAATAGAATGGTGGTTGCGGAGAAGACAAAAAAGGAGAAGATAGTCTCACATCAACTCGGCGTATCAACGGGCTATGGAGATGCCCATTGATAGATATCAATGTGAGTGAGTAGGGATTGCCATGCAACGGATGCACTAGAGCTATAAGTATATGAAAGCTCAACTAAAGAAACTAAGTGGGTGTGCATCCAACTTGCTTGCTCACGAAGACCTAGGGCACTTTTGAGGAAGGCCATCATTAGAATGTACAAGCCAAGTTCTATAATGAAAAATTCCCACTAGTATATGAAAGTGATAACATATGAGACTCTCTATCATGAAGATCATGGTGCTATTTTAAAGCACAAGTGTGGAAAAAGGATAGTAGCATTGTCCCTTCTCTCTTTTTCTCTCATATTTTTTTTTCTTTTTTCTTTTGGTGGGCTTCTTTGGCCTCTTTTTTTATTTGGGCTTCTTCTGGCCTCTTTTATTTTTCATAAAGTCCGAAGTCTCATCCCAACTTATGGGGGAATCATAGTTTCCATCATCCTTTTCTCACTAGGACAATTCTCTAATAATGATGATCATCACACTTTTTATTTTTCTTACAACTCAACAATTACAACTCGATACTTAGAACAAGATATGACTCTATATGAATGCCTCCGGCGGTGTACCGGGATATGCAATGAATCAAGAGTGACATGTATGAAAATTATGAAGGTGGCCTTGCCACAAATACAATGTCAACTACATGTTCATGCAAAAAGCAATAAGACAAAAGTAATATGTGTCATATGAACGGAACGGTGGAAAGTTGCATGGCAATATATCTCGGAATGGCTATGAAAATGCCATGATAGGTAGGTATGGTGGCTGTTTTGAGGAAGGTATATGGTGGGTGTATAATACCGGCGAAAAGTCTGCGGTATTGGAGAGGCTAGCAATGGTGGAAGGGTGAGAGTGCGTATAATCCATGGACTCAACATTAATCAAAAGAACTCATGCACTTGTTGCAAAAATTTAGAAGTCATCGAAAACCAAAGCATCAAACGCATGCTCCTAGGGGGATAGATTGGTAGGAAAATACCATCGCTCGTCCCCAACTGCCACTCATAAGGAAGACAATCAATAAATAAAATTGTCCTCCGACTTCATCACAAAGCGGTTCACCATACGTGCATGCTACGGGAATCACAAACTGCAACACAAGCATTCTTTAAATTCACGATCACCCCAACTAGCATTGCTTTGATATTATCATCTCCATATCTCAAAAAAATTATCAAGCATCAAACTTATCTTAGTATTCAATTCACTCAAAAGAAAGTTTCACATATCTTGAATACCAAGTATATTAACATTAAGAAAATTACCATGCTATTAGCGACTCTCAAAATAATCTAAGTGAAGCATGAGAGATCAATAGTTTCTTTAAAACAAATCCACCACCGTGCTCTAAAAGATCTAAGTGAAGCACTAGAGCAAAAATATTAAGCTCAAAAGATATAAGTGAAGCACAATGAGTAAAACTATCAAGCTCAAAAGATATAAGTGAAGCACAATGAGTAAAACTATCAAGCTCAAAAGATATAAGTGAAGCACAAAGATTATTCTAGCAAATTCTAAATCATGTATGACTCTCTCAAAAGGTGTGTACAGCAAGGATGATTGTGGCAAACTAACAAGCAAAGACACAAATAATAAAGACGCTCCAAGCAAAACACATATCATGTGGTGAATAAAAATATAGCTCCAAGTAACTTACCAATGGAATTAGACGAAAGAGGGGATGCCTTCCGGGGCATCCCCAGGCTTTGACTTTTTTGTGTCCTTGGATTATATTGGGGGTGCCATGGGAATCCCCAAGCTTAGGCTCTTGCCACTCTTTGTTCCATAATCCATCAAAATAATTCACCCAAAACTTGAAAACTTCACAACACAAAACTCAATAGAAATCTCGTGAGCTCCGTTAGTGAAAGAAAACAAAACACTACTTCAAGTTACTGTAATGAACTCATTATTTATTTATATTGGTGTTAAACCTACTGTATTACAACTTCCTTATGGTTTATAAACTAATTTATTTGCCATAGATGCATTGAAATAAGCAAACAACACACGAAAAACAGAATCTGTCAAAAACAGAACAGTCTGTAGCAATCTGTAACTAAGGCAAACTTCTGGAACTCAACAACTTCTACCAAAATAGGACGTACTGGACAATTTGTTTATTGATCAGCAGCAAAAATAATCAATGCAAAATCACGTTCCTGTAATTTATTAAAAAAATCTCGTGAGCGCAAAGTTTCTGTTTTTCAGCAGAGTCAAATCAACTATCATCATAGCTTATCCCATAGGTTCTACTTGGCACAAACACTAATTAAAACATAAAACCAGATCTAAACAGAAAGTAGAAACAAAATTTAACACTAAACAGGAACAAAAACAAAGAACACAAAATAAAATTGGGTTGCCTCCCAACAAGCGCTATCGTTTAACGCCCCTAGCTAGGCATAAAAGCGAAGATAGATCTAAGTATTGCCGTCTTTGATAGGCAATCCATAAGTGGCTCTCATGATAGATTCATATGGTAGTTTTATTTTATTTCTAGGGAAGTTTTCCATACCCCTTTTCAAGGGAAATTGGAATCTAATATTCCCTTCCTTCATATCAATAATCGCACCAATCATTCTAAGGAAAGGTCTACCAAGAATAATAGGACATGAAGGATTGCAATCTATATCAAGAACGATAAAATCTACGGGCACATAATTCCTATTGGCAACAATAAGAACATCATTAATTCTTCCCATAGGCTTTTTAATAGTGGAATCCGCAAGATGCAAGTTTAGAGAGCAATCTTCAAAGTCACGGAAATCTAGCAAATCACACAAAGTTTTGGGAATAGTGGAGACACTAGCACCCAAATCACACAAGGCATGAAACTCATAATCTTTAATTTTAATTTTGATAGTAGGTTCCCACTCATCATAGAGTTTTCTAGGGATAGAAACTTTCAACTCAATTTTTTCTTCATAAGATTGCATCAAGGCATCAACAATGTGTTCAGTAAAGGCCTTATTTTGACTATAAGCATGAGGAGAATCTAGCACGGATTGCAACAAGGAAATACAACCAATCAAAGAGCAATTTTCATAATTAAATTCCTTGAGATCCAAAATAGTGAGTTTAGCAACATCAAGATTTTTATTTCTTTCAATCCCACTTTCATCAATTTCATCATCAAGATCTAGAAACTCAGAATTCTTAGGACGCCTTCTAGGTAAAGGAAGATCATATTCAGTTTCAACAAGATTCATATTGCAAAACAAGGATTTAATAGGGGACACATCAATAACTTTTAGATCTTCATCTTGATTTTCATAGGAATCGGGTTTAGCAGCCATCTTATTAACTAAGGTAGCTTGCATATCCGAAATTTCAGCTGTCATTTTTTCAAGACGAGTAATTTGAGCTCTTATAGCATTGAATTCTTTAGACATATCATCAAGTTCTTTATTCATAAAACTCATAAAACCTTTTTGTTCCTTGAGCTCGTTTCTAAAGAAATTATTATGCTCAAATTGCAAAACCATAAACTTTCTGACATTACTTTCGATCTCTTCTAGCCTTTTAAGGTGAAGATCACCAAATTTAGGGAGAGCCATTGCGACAAGTAAGCAGACTAACACATGAGCAAACAAAGAGGCAACCAAAGAAAAAAAGGCAAAAGAGAAAGAGAGGAGGAGATTGGGAAAGAGAGGGCGAATAAAACGGCAAGGGTGAAGTGGGGGAGAGGAAAACGAGAGGCGAATAATGTAATGCGAGGGATAGGGATTGTGATGGGTACTTGGTATGGTTGACTTTTGTGCAAACTCCCCAGCAACGGCGCCAGAAATTCTTCTTGCTACCTCTTGAGCACTGCGTTGGATTTCCCCGAAGAGGAGAGGATGATGCATTAAAGTAGCGTAAGTATTTCCCTTGGTTTTTGAGAACCAAGGTATCAATCCAGTAGGAGATCACGCACGAGTCCCTCGTACCTACACAAAACGATAGCTACTCGCAACCAACGCGATTAGGGGTTGTCAATCCCTTCATGGTCACTTACGAGGGTGAGATCTGATAGAGATGATAAATAATATTTTTGGTATTTTTGATATAGAGAGGCAAAGTAAAAAGTAAAAGGCAAAGTAAAAATAAGGCAAGTAAATAAAGTAGTGGAGATTGATATGATGAGAATAGACCCGGGGGCCATAGGTTTCACTAGTGGCTTCTCTCAAGAGCATAAATATTCTACAGTGGATGAACAAATTACTGTTGAGCAATTGATAGAAAAGCGAATAATTATGATATTATCTAGGTATGATCATGTATATAGGCATCACGTCCAAGACAAGTAGATCGAAACGATTCTGCATCTACTACTATTACTCCACTCATCGACCACTATCCAGCATGCATCTAGAGTATTAAGTAAAATAGAGTAATGGCTGAAGCAAGATGACATGATGTAGAGGGATAAATTCATGCAATATGATAAAAACCCCATCTTGTTATCCTCAATGGCAACAATACAATACGTGCCTTGCAACCCTTTCTGTCACTGGGTAAGGACACCGCAAGATTGAACCCAAAGGTAAACACTTCTCCCATTGCAAGAACTACCAATCTAGTTGGCCAAACCAAACGGATTATTCGAAGAGACTTGTAAAGATAACTCAATCATACATAAAAGAATTCAGAGAAGAATCAAATATTGTTCATAGATAAGCTGGATCATAAACCCACAATTCATCGGTCTCAACAAACACACCGCAAAAAGAAGATTACGTCGAATAGATCTCCACAAGAGAGGGGGAGAACATTGTATTGAGATCCAAAAAGAGAGAAGAAGCCATCTAGCTAATAACTATGGACCCGAAGGTCTGAAGTAAACTACTCACACTTCATCGGACATGCTATGGTGTTGATGTAGAAGCCCTCCGTGGTAGATGCCCTCTCCGGTGGAGCTCCGGAACATGCCCCAAGATGGGATCTCACGGATACAGAAGGTTGCAGCAGTGGAATTAGGTTTTTGGCTCCATATTTGATCTGACAGAGGTACGTAGGTATATATAGGAGGAAGGAGTACGTCGGTAGAGCAACAGGGGGCCCACGAGGCAGGGGGCGCGCCCAGGGGGGTGCGCCCTCCACCCTCGTGACCGCCTCTGGCACTTCTTGGAGTAGGGTCCAAGTCTCCTGGATCACGTTCGGTGAGGAAATCACGTTCCCGAAGGTTTTATTCCGTTTGGACTCCGTTTGATATTCTGTTTCTTCGAAATACTGAAATAGGCAAAAAGACAACAATCAGGGCTGGGCCTCCGGTTAATAGGTTAGTCCCAAAAATAATATGAAAGTGGAAAATAAAACCCAATATAGTCCAAAACAGTAGGTAAAGTAGCATGGAGCAATCAAAAATTATAGATACGTTAGAGACGTATGAGGGCTGTTTATGTTGTGTTGCTTGGTTCTCCTACTGGTTCGATAACCTTGATCTCATCACTGAGGGAAATACCTATCGTCGTTGTGCTGCATCATCCCTTCCTCTTTGGGGAAATACCAACGTAATTCAAGTAGGCATCAAAATACGAGGCTATAATAATCATGTATAGATATATATGATCATAAACTCACAATTCATCGGATCCCAACAAACATACCACAAAAAGAATTACATCGAATAGATCTTCGAAGAGGACACTGTATTTAAGATCAAAAAGAGAGAAGAAGCCATCCAGCTACTGCCTACTGACCCGCAGGTCAGAGGTAAACTACTCACGCATCATCGAAGGACCACAAATGAGGATGATGAACCCCTCCGTGATCGTGTTCCTCTCTGGGGGAGTGCCGGAAAAGGGCTCTAGATTGGATCTCATGCCTCTGGAACTTGCAGCTTCAGAAACAATTTTTTGTCGACTCCTCTAGCGTTTCTTGAATATTGTGGTATTTATAGAGTCGGAGGTCAGTGGAAAAGGTCACCGTGGGCCCCACTACCCACCAGGGGGCGCTAGGGAGGGTATGTGTGCCCTGGTGCCTAGTGGGCCCCACGAGCCTCCCCTTGTGTGCTTTCTTGACTCTCTGGATGTCTTTTGGGCCGAAAATAATCTCCAAAAAGTGTCATGACATTTGGACTCCATATGATATTGATTTTCTGCGAAGTAAAAAAACAAGCAAAAAACAGCAACTCGCACTGGGCACTATGTCAATAGGTTAGTCCCAAAATATGATATGAAGTTGCTAGAAAATAATTATAAATATCCAAGAATGATAATATAACAACATGGCACAATAAAAACTTATAGATACGTTGGAGATGTATCAGTGGGATGGGGGCTTTGTACCCACATGCCCGGACACGCCAGCCCGTGCTCATACGCACCCACTCACCCACTCTCCACGTCCCGCGTGCTCCGGCTCACGCACGCCCGTCGCGCACCTACGCGATTGCCGCAGCCGCACCTAACGCCCGATGCGGTCAGTACACCAGCACATTGTGCCAACTAACTCGTGCACACACATGCATACACTCATGGGCACGCACGCACGCAGCCACACCTGCCACGGGACCAGACCCGATGTGTCCAGTGCGCGGACACACACACCAAGCCCGCCGTGGCTTATTTCCCAAAAATCACCCCTAAGCCAAGGCTTAGAGGAGTGTTGGCCCTATGTTGTCTCTGATATTGGGGACCGCGATGACCGCCCGCTCCTCTGCCTCCGCCTTCCTCGGCTTCACGTAGTCGTGCCAGAAGTGGCCACATTTCCCACAGTTGTAGCATCGCCCGCATCGCTTCCCTCGGACGCTTGACGTCATGCTCCTATTGTTGTCATCGTCGTGGTCGAACCCGTCGTCGCGCTATCGTTGTCGTGCCTGCCACTGTGCCACAGTGAGATCAACTGCTCATCCGCTCGCTCGTCAGCCTGTGCGCGCCTCCGGGAGCGCTCGTCGAACGCCTTGAGGCGCCCAAGTGCCTCCTTGAATGGCATGGTGTCGAGGTCGCAGAACTGCTCGATGTTGACCAACGCACCATACAGGCGATCCAGCACTGTGTCCAGGAGCTTTTTCACAATTGCAACATCGTCCATCGTCGCCCCGAGCCCCGTATAGCACACCGCCATGCTCCCAATCCTCCCGGCGAAGGCATCCAGCGACTCCCCGTCTGCATCCACAGCCGATCGAACTTGCCGTGGAGCGTGGACAGCCTCGCCGCCCTGATCCGAGCAGCTCCGATGAAGCGCGTCTTCAGGCAGGCCCACACCTTAGCCGTCGTATTCTTTGTTGATACGTGCATCAACAGGTCTTCGGAGAGGGCCCCGAGCAGGTAAAATCGCGCTAGCTTATCCTTCTTTGCGACGACCGCTGCCGCCATGTCCTCCACCGGAACCACTGCCTCCTAGAGCACGGCCGCGTCCAGGTTGGCCTCCACCTTGATTGCCCACACAGTGTAGTTGTCACCGATGAACACAGGGATCGACACCGACAGCGAGCTCCCCGATCCGCTGATGTACAGCACGAGCGACATCGCCGGCAATCACCCCCGCTAACCTCTCTCTGATACCAAGTGTTGGTGTAGCTCGACCTAGCACTCACCGACAATAAGCGCAGACATGGTCGGGGCGGAAGAAAACACACACAGAGAGTTTGGTGGCGCACAAAAACCTGCGCTCGAACGACGTTTTTTGGTTTCTTTCCTCGAGCATGAACTCAAACACCACGACTCAATACATAGGTGGGGTGATGGATTTATACCAGCATACCCGGACACGCCATCCCATGCCCATACACACGCACTCACCCACTCTCCACGTCCCGTGCACTCCGGTTTGCGCATGCCCATCGCGCATCTACACGATCGTCACGGCCACACCCAACGCCCTACACGGTCACTACACCCAAGCATTGTCCAGTGCGCGCGCACACGCACACACACCGAGTCGGCCGTGGCTTATTTCTCAACACAAACTTTTCTACAATCCTATGATTTTGATGTGAGATGGCGATCACTTCACCGATTGGGTACCATAGAGACAAACCCATATCTTCAGTTTTAAGATCAAACGGGACGTCCAAACCTGGGCCCATATAGCCATGGTTCCAAGATCCACCTCCGCTGGGTCACCCTTGTTGTCGAACTCAGCGAAGATGATCCCGTCGCACTTGTGGTGCCATGGCTAGGCCTTCAACATGAAAAGTCTGTCTACGTCTACAGAGAAGTTGAGGATGAACCTCCTGTCGTCGCTGTCCACCTCCTGAATAGTGACCTCACCATGCAACCTCCAAGTTGACGATGCATGAAGGTCATTGACGAGGATCCGTGTATTTACTTGGAAGGGCAATAGGAATCACCCTACCACCAAGAGCCCATGGACCACCCTCCGCGTGGCCTCCGTGTCAATGATCTGAGGGGAACCATCCCCACGGGGATGCCTTGGCACCATCTTCCCTTCGCCCTTAGGCAAGGGAGCCAGAGCTAGAGATCTCCTCCCCATGATTGTTGGCACACCACTGGAGCTCTATCCCACCTCCTTCTCCACCCCCCTTCCTCCCCATCTCTGCCCTTCTCACCAAAACAGGGAATCAAGAGAAGAAACACAACATGGAAAATAGGGGCCTTTTCTCTGTATGGTTAACTAAGGACCCGTGACACTTCCCCCCGCACTACTAGGGAAAACCCTAGTAGTAGTGCTTGTTTTGTAGCTAGCAGTAGCGCTTGTACAAGCGCTACCACTAAGGCGCTACAACTAACTGTTAGCAGTAGCAATTTCTTTGGTAAAGCGCTATAGATAATAGAAAGTAGTAGTAGCATTTCTTTAGAAAAGCGCTGCTGCTAACTTTTCCTGTATTTTTGAAAATACAGCTTATTTTTGTTGTGGTTTTATATAGAGTACTTTCATCATATGATTTTATGACCATGATTAGTTATTATATATAACAGTGGGTGAAATGAACGTGGAGTAGATTCAAGTGGAGGCAACATGTGGTTCATGTCAAAAGTACTACTAATCCAAACTTGATCTAGTTTGGATTAGTACTACTTTCGATGTGCACCACATGCTGCCTCCACTTGAATTTATTCCATGTTCATTTCACCTACTTATATATATAATAACTCATCATGCTCATATAAAAACTTAGCATCATGCATCATCGATCATAATAATAAATAACTCATCATTGGTATCATAATAACTAGTCATACGCATCATCATCGATCATACAACTTCTACTCGATACCACATCATCATCATAGTCATCTAACCAATCCTACTTAGTTTTTCTTAGCACATGATTGCACATGATCGTGAGTATTAGCTAGGACCTACTACCTTCTCTTAGGTAAAATAGCATAAAATAAGATAGGCCCTGACTCTCCATTATGGAGAATGGAGATTATCCTGTCTCCAATTCTTGCACTTACCCTAATGTTTCTTCCAAGTACCTCCTTACGAGTGACCATACATTTTTTTCCAATCTTTGATTGTCATGTCTTCATTGGTTTTAGAAATCCGATATGAACAGGAGTGATTTGTAGGATGACCTGACCATATATTCAAAACATCAAGGCGACCTTTCTGAAACATCAGATGAGGCACACACTCATGTGGGATTATCTGTTGAAAAACATAGTAATAACTTCGTAGTTAGCAATGTAGTTCAGTTTTACAAGAATTTATGCAAAAGATGCACAGATGTCGTAATACTAAAAAAATCTTACCATGACATCTCCATGGATGTTAGCATAGTTCAAAGCGTGTACTAGTGGCACATATTGACCATAATGTGGAGGGGTTTGATAATAGACATTGTAATTGTCAAGATCAGTACAAAATGCGACCATATGATTTTTCTCCTGATAAGTTAACTCAGAGCCATCGGTGTAGTAGGTTCTGTCTACCATCTTCCGCACATTCTGTGAAGAATGAAAATAAGCTATCAATGGAAATAAGCTGTCAACTATTTTGGAATAAATAATATAAATTACTTAATAACTATGTTTGAGACACTCACATAGTGGTAGAATTGGAAGCGTATCAACAAGGACCCAAATGTCCAAATTGTCCACCTCAATGTCAGGATCACCAAGATCCATGGTGATAAGCATACCCTCTTGAAAATCATACATCTTGCAAAGTGCTTCCCAATCCGGGCAACCAAAATGGTATACGCTCTCAGAATTGTATAGATTTACCTCAAAATCCATACCATGATGGGTCCTTAGGTGAATTTTCTTTGTTTCCATACTCTCATGATCTTCAAAACCCATCCTTTCCAAGACATAGTGTCTTGCATGGCATGTGATAAGCTAGTCGAATAATAAAAGATGAAAATTACACGTTGAAGTAGTAGAAGTCGAGCTTAATTACAAAAAAACACTTTGCATCGTAGCATACCATTTCACAATCGAAGGCCTCCTCGACCTTAATGCTGAAGCGCCGACCTTCTACCAATTGAGGCCTATCGCAGAAACCTCGGTTGTCGCCGCACCAGGAGCACTCCGCGAGACTTTCATCCGACGACATTTCCTATGTTCATAATTCAAAGATTAAACTTCTAAAATTCAATATATGTACTACAAAAACTAAATTAGATCATTGTTATTCAGCACGGGCTGACTATCGGTTCGTCGAGTCTTTTTTGAAAACTCTCATCTCACGTGGTGTATATATTCGACCATTGGTGATGGTTGCTCCTCCCTTTGTCCCCGAGTGCATTAAACCAAAATGTCTAGCACACAGGAACGAAGGAGAAGCGACCCCCGCGACAACAGTCGGCATTCTTCTCCGTTCTCTCATATATGGTGGACACACTCCCTCACTGAATTTTTGACCGCCGGTGATGGTTGTTACTCCTCCTTCCCCTAGTGCTTAACAAAGGTCTAGCACAAGGAGAAGAAGGAGAAACGACCCCCACGACAACAGTCGGGTTTCTTCCTCTCTCATATATGGTGCGGACTTTCTCCCTCACTCATTTTTTGATTGTCATGTATGGAGCCTCGATAGACTTAAAGTCAACCTGAAATGTCGTTTAGTTATCTTTCTAGAAAATCTAGGCCACTCGATATTTCCTACATATTCTAGCACAAGTCATGCCAAAATTCACGAAAAAATCCCGCATGACCTTTGCTAAAAAAGGACATATCGAGCGCCTGAAATTTGCTGGAACAGAAATTAATCAACACTCCGGCAAAACATAGGCCACTCAGAGGTGTTACCTGCAATCATGGCCACTTGGGCAAGCACATATCCTATTTGCATTCAAACTTGATGGTCATTGCATTCAAACTTGATGGTCATTGCATTTCAATGGTTGAAAATATGAACAAAAACATTTCAAAATATCTTATAGGACTCATATTGATATGAAGAATTGGCTAGTCTCACCTCGAGGTCGAAGGGGGCCTATGACGGGGACGATGGCAGCGATGACATGGAGATTTGGCTGCAAAAACAAAATAGCATTTGAATTAGAGCTCTCCAATTTGAGCATTGAAAATAGGAGTAGTGAAAACCCTAAATCAAAATATAAACAAAAACCTACATTTTCTAAAAATATAAACAAAAACACTATTATCCTCATCTTAGGACTTAGTGAAAACCCTAAATCAAATAATAAATAAAAACCTAAATTTACTAAAAAAAATCCTATTCCATTCAAAAGACCTACATTTACTTATGCTTTTAAATTTCATATATTTTATTATATTCAAATTTACTTATTCAAATTTTCTTGAAATTTCCTATTCTATTCAAAATACCTATATTTATTTATTCTTTTCAATTTCATATTTTATTCTATTCAAATTACTTATTCAAATTTGAGGGGGAGGAGGAGAGAGCAGGAGGGGGAGGAGGAGGGAGGAGGAGGGGGCCGCCGACGGAGAGGGAGGAGGAGGGGGAGGATTGAGGGACCATGGGGGCAGGAGGATGATGATGATGGAGGAGGAGGGACGGAGGGAGGACGACGGCGGCGACGGCGGCCACGGCGACGGAGGCAACAGAGGCGGTGAGAGAGTGTGAGGGGGAGGAGGAACGAGGAGGGGGAGGAGGAGGGAGGGACCTTGGGGGGAAGGATGATGGCAACGACAGAGGAGCACGGAGGCGACGGAGGAGGACGGCGGTGATGGCGACACATGCGATGAGAGAGTGTGAGGGGGAGAGTGAGAGGACGCGCGCGACCGGTTTGGATAAGGGCCCATAGTGGTAGCGCTTGTCCATAAAAAGCGCTACTGCTAAAATCTGTAGCAGTAGCGCTTTCTAAGAATGTGCGCTACTAGTATCCCTAGCATACCTAGAACGGTTTGTCAGTCTTAGTAGTAGCACATTTTACAGACTCAGCGCTACTGCTATGCTCATATTAGCAGCGTTTTTGCTTCCCCAGCGCTACTGCTACTTAGTAACAGTGCTTGCTTTTTAACGCGCTACTGGTGAGCTCCTGTGTATAAGCATTTCCAGAGTAGTGCCGGTGTTAAAATAGTGCTTCCCCTCTCTAGTATTCACCACAAACAGGACGAAATTCATGCACTTAACGAAAAATAAATGATCTTGAATGGGTAGTTCCCAAAATAAATTCCCCCTAATTTCTATCTTCCTGCTAACTATACAGATAAAATCCCTCCCATGATTTCCCTCTTCCCTTTTATAGCTCTCAAAGAGAGAATTTCTCTAAAATCCTGATCAGTGGCATTTCTTTCCAAAACATTAACGCCCAAAATCACAAACCCTAACCTGGATGGGAAATTCTTGAGAAAAATACTCCCCTAATATATGGCAGTACCTCCAGTTTCGTGGCGTGGCCCCTACCGTCCGTCGCTCTTCCCGCCAGATCAGTGAGGATCTCTCACCTAGCTTCTCGTACATCGGCTCCTCCGCTCGCCACTTCATTCGCTTCCAGCATCTCTCTCGATCTGGAGATCGCCAAAGGATCTGCCTTGACTCGGCCTTGATGGACTCCCATTCAAGTGCACTAGATGGCTCCCCGAAGAGTTCCCCGTTGCTCCTGCCATCATGAGACACCGGGATCTCCTCCGGGCTCGCCACCACCATCACTCCCTCTCTCTATCTCTGTTGCTGCCAGATCGCCTGGCGACCGTGGGAGCTCCGGTGTGTTTTTTGTAAAACCGCCCCTCTCTCTTTAGAATCGATAGTGGAGTGTTGTGGGTTAGTGACAAGGCAGGAATGTCACCTAGTGGGGTGCCCCTATTTAGATATATAAGATCGCTGGCGGAAAAAACACCCCCTGTGTTGCCACGCCCAGACGACTCGGGGGCGACCCTGCTCGCGCCGTCGCGACACAACCTCCTTCCTCCCTTCCCCGCATCGCCGCTTAAGAATACGTCCATTTTGCATCATGTTTCCTACTATTATTAATAATGTTTTTGAGCAATAATATAACACTTTATGATGCAATTCTAATGCCTTTACTCTCTTAATTTGCAAGATTTACAATAGGAAGATTGCCGGGAGCTGGATTCTAGACTTGGAAAAGTTATGTCAGAGATACCTATTCTGCACAACTCCAAATGAGCTGAAATTTCACGGAGAATTTTTATGAAATATATAAAGAATATTGGAGAAAATAAGTACCAGAGGGGGTCCATCAATTTCACACGAGGCACTAGGGTGCGGCCACCCCCTGG
This sequence comes from Triticum aestivum, assembly GCF_018294505.1. Taxonomy (NCBI): domain Eukaryota; kingdom Viridiplantae; phylum Streptophyta; class Magnoliopsida; order Poales; family Poaceae; genus Triticum; species Triticum aestivum. Next base: position 623,855,038 of record NC_057804.1, read on the forward strand.
GCGCGCCCTAATACCGTGTGGGGCTCCTGGCAGCCCTCTGATGCTTATCTTGTCCTATATCATGTCATTTAACCTAAAAAAATAAGGAGAGTACTTTCGGTATGAAGCGCCATCGTCGTGAGGCAGAACCTGGAGGAGCACATTTGCTCTCTGGCGGAGCGATTCTGCCGGGGAAACTTCCCTTCGGGAGGGGGAAATCGAAGCCATCGACATCACCAATGATCGTCTCATCGCGGGAGGAAAAATATTCATCAACATCTTCACCAAAACCATCTCATATCAAAACATAGTTCATCTCTTGTATTCGATCTTTGTATCAAAACACCATATTGGTACTTGTGGGTTGCTAGTAGTGTTGATTACATCTTGCTGGTGATGCTAGTTGATTTATTTGGTGGAAGATTATATGTTCATACCCTTAATGATATTAAATACTCCTCTAATATTGAACATGCATATGATTTGTGAGTAGTTACTTTTGTTCTTGAGGCCATGGGAGAACTCTCGTTATAATTAATCATGTGAATTTGGTATTCGTTCGATATTTTGGTGAGTTGTATGTTGTCTTTCCTCTAGTGGTGTTATATATGTGAACATCGACTACATGATACTTCATCATGTTTGGGCCCAGGAGAAGGCATTCGAAAGTAGCAACTAGATGATGGGTTGCTAGAGTGAATTAAGCTTAAACCCTAGTTTATGTGTTATTTCGTAAGGGGTTGATTTGGATCCATATGTTTCATGTTATGATTAGAGTTATCTTAATTCTAATTTTGTAGTTGCGGATACTTGCGAGAGGAAGTAATCATAAGTGGGAAGCTTGTTCAAGTAAGAATAGCACTCAAGCACCGGTCCACCCATCTATCAAATTATGAAAGTAGCGAACGCGAATCAAATGAGCATGATGAAAAGTAACTTGACAACAATTCCCATGTACCCTCGGGAGCACTTTTCTTTATATAAGAGATCGTTTCGGCTTGTCCTTTGCTATAAAAAGGATTGGGCCACCTTGTTGTACCCTTGCTACTATTGTTACTTGCTACTCGTTACGAATTACCTTTCTATCAAACTATTTGTTACCGATAATTTCAGTGCTTGTAGAGAATACCTTGCTGAAAACCACTTGCCATTTCCTACTGCTCCGTGTTGGGTTCATCACTCTTACTTATCAGAAGGATATGGTTGATACCCTAAACCTATGGGTCATCTAACGCCGGTGGGCAAAGCGCAAGTGACGGATGATGGCGCGGGGGGAGGGAGGGCTACTGCATGGCGTCTTGGTGGTCTGGGGCAGGAGACCCCGCTCGTCTCACCCAGCCCTTGGTGTCTATCTGTGCTGCTACCTGCCCTGCATGCGGCGTCACTCGTTGGCATCATCCCGGTGCTCCTGCTAGCCAGTCTCAGTCCCATTTGTGCAATTGCTCATCGCCGCTTGCTCAGGAGCACACTGGTGCGAGCGAGGGCATATGTGGGGCTCCCTTCCGAGATCTGGCTGGTGTTGACTGGGCGTGAGGTGGAGTCGGTCGGTGTCTTTGGCAGCGGTAGTTGGTGCCGCCTACATATGGTGTGGGGGCACAAGTAGCTGGGGTTGAGTGCACGCGATCTGGGTGCCCGCTGCCGCAGCGTCAGATGGGTCGTCATATGGTGGAACGGCGAACGACAATGCTGGCACGGTGCTCGTTAGGAGGCGTGGTTGGGGCTCCGAGGTCCGGTGTTGTGCAGATCTGGCGTCCTCGGTCGCTGGGTCGGCAAGGATTCTGATCCTGCCGATGAGCTACAGGTGTGTGTATGGGAGATGGAGGTTGCTGCCGGTGGCAGTGCTTGGTGGGGCACTCATGGCGGCCAGTGCATCATGTGGCCGCAAATTCAAGTGACGTACCGTTGCTGGTGCTGCCATGAGCGCGAGTGGTGGTGCAGTGTGCCCTGAATAATCTGTTCATAGGGTGTGCGTATGCTCAACTCTGCAAAAGCCATGCTCTGCTCAAAGACGACGACGGTGACACCCATGGGCACCACTAGCCTTCCTAGAGGCATCGTCAAAATGTTGATTTCACCACCCTATCACTACAAAAAAATACACTTCCATGATGATACGTGTTTGTCACAGTAAGTCGCGTTTTTTGTCATGCATGTACATCCATGACAAATATATGACAGAATCAAGATAGTCATACCTGTGTTGTCGTAGAAGTGTTCGATGAGATTACCAAAATTATCATCACGGAAGTGTGCACTTCCATGATGATAAATCGCGAGTCACAAAACTGCTTTCGTCAAGGGTGACTGACACGTGGCATCCACCGTAACGGAACATCGTTAAGCTATCAGGTCGGGTTTTGGATCCGATAACCCGTTAAGAGCCCCGACCAATGGGGATTTTCCACGTGTAAAATCATCATTGGCTGGAGGAAACACGTGTCGGCTCACCGTTGGGACAGATGTCATCCACTCATTGGACAGAAGGCGCCTATGATACGTCGACACGTGGCACGGCCCAACAGAGGCCCATTCCTGTGAAAAGGCCGGCCCGTTTGACTTGATCAAAAGGTGGCAGGCCGGCCCATGGAAAGCATGTTAACGGCTTGTTCGCATATAGCCCATTTACAACCCGCTAACCCAAGGCCCGTTACGCCCTATCCGAATTAGGCCCAGTAGCGTCATCTGGGCCATCCAATATGATTCTAGTCCGTTTTCACTTCTGGCCCATGTATGGCCCATGACGTCTTTCGGCCCATATGAGGCCCTATGTAACTCTTGGCCTATTAACGGCCCGTGGTGAAACTGGCGCACAATGAACAGTGTATCACTTTACACCCACTAATGGCCCGTGGTGAAACTGGCCCATAATGAATAGTATATCACTTTATACCCATTAAGGGCCTGTTATTCAGTTGGGCCGTTTCCAGCAAATGTTATCTTTCGGCCTTCTCGGAGCCCATTTATTCTCGGGCTCATTTCCAGCATTCGTTTACTTACGGCCCGTTACTATCATTTTCTGCTTGTGGGCCAAATTCAGCCTGTGGTTACATCGGCCCGTTTGTGGTCCGTTAATATGTTGGGCCGTTTTCATAGCATCATCAAATACGGCCTATTAATGATGGCCCATAATGGTCATACGGCCCGTATAAGGCCCATTGATGATCCGGCCCATAGAAGGCCCATTGTTTCTATAGCCCGTAGAAGGCCCATTGTTTCTACGGCCCGTAGAAGGCCCATTGTTTCTATGGCCCATAGAAGGCCTACTGTTTCTACAGCCCGTAGAAGGCCCACTGTTTCCACGGCCCATAGGAGGCCCAGTGTGACTAGAGTAAATATTAGCCCATGGTTATTGTGGCCTAGTTTTAAAAAGAACTGCACTGACTACAAGCAAACAAATAAACAAGACAACAAGGAAATAAATAAGCAAGCAACTTATGCTAGGCTATCACGGCTGTTACACATATTACATCCACTGGGCATCAAAGTATGCCACCAGTGCAAATATAGGGAACAAAGCAGCATATCATATACACTGGTTGTCAAAGTTGGCGACCAGCGCAAATAAACGCCGCAGCAAACACAAATCCAGAACTGAAACCACTTCAGAAGATCTCAAGAAACAATATCCTGGGTACCCATAATGCTGGCAAGATGCTTAGCAAACTTATTAACTTTCTCTAGTTTGGCGCTTAAATCCTCCAGCGCTTGTTGTTGCACCAGAAAATATGCATCTGAATTATGCAGGGACTTCCTCAGTCCTTCAGCTTCCTATCGCAGCACATCTGATCGATGTCTTTCAACTTGAAGTTGAGATTCAAGAAGACGAACTGATTCAGGCAGCGAGTTCAAAGAGCTTGTGCCAGGAGTAGTGGCTAGTAACTCGAACACTACATTAAGACAGGATTTTGGGTTCCCTCACTGTCGTCAAGATAGTTTTTATCAGCTTTCTTGGAGACCAACAGGGATGTATCACTATCTTGAACCTTATCTGCATTACTTCCTTTACCATTGCATAGCGCGGTACTGTTCTCCAATATTTTGTCCGCATTCTAAAAGAGAAACAAGCAAACACATCACATGTTTACCATGTTGTATATGAAACTCATTTTTGTAAATGAGTTCAGTAGTAAAGCGGACAGGATAACAACATGAAACAAACATATATCTATGTGCCATGGTCACTTTATGGTCTATATCATTCTAGTTTTTGTTGCCAAATCAAGATAGAGACACAGTTCAAATAATATTTGTTCAAGACAAAGCAGAATAGACAGAATATAAGTGTGGGTAACTATAGAGCAATAACAACACTTGTAATGTGCATGACATGAGAACATAACTGTTTATTCAATTGAAACTGAAATCAACATAGAGCAGGTTACAACAGCAAACCAGTTAAAGAAACAGGTTTAAAACATACCTGTTGCGCCATTAGAGTTTCAATTCCATCCTTCAAATTTGAAAATAGTTGGTATGAGTAAATACAGTAATGCAAGAGCAAAGGAGTATGAACCATAGCTACAGAACCTGACCTGAGAACAAATCTTCTTCTCCTTTAAGCGTTGAGTTGGGATTCGGAGTGGTGGTCCTCGTGGTTTGGGCACTGCAGTTCCCTTACTAACCGCTCGTGTTTGGGTGCTCTGTGGTGGATACGGTGTTGTGTCAACTGGAACTGGGTTACTATCTGCCGGGGTTGGGGTTAGAAGGGGTGTAGCTGGTTCTCTGTCCAACTGGGTAGGGGTACAATCTGCGAGAGTCTGGGTTATGTGTGGTGGATCTGGTCCTTGGGCAAGTACAACTGTGGTTCTATCTGCATCAACTGGTAGCACTATCTTTTCTGAAGATCGTGTTGTTAATCCCTTAGATACTACCATCACGCTCTCCAATTCAAATGGCTAATAAACAAGAAAAATAATTGAAACACTACTAGGAAAAGGCCTACTAATGGCGCACCTAATTTGGCCATTAATGGCACATTAGTGGTGCGCCATTAGTGCCACGCCATTAGTATATTTTACTAATGGCGCACCACTGGTGCGCCATTAGTATCTGGTATACTAATGGCGGACCTCAGATGCGTCATTAGTATATACAGCAGTGCGCCATTAGTATGCCTCCCAGGGGGCCATGTATACCCAGGTGCTTCGGCATACTAATGGCGCACAACAACAAGATGCGCCATTAGTAACTTCGGCATACTAATGGCGCACTGTTTAATGATGCGCCATTAGTATCCTTTGGCATACTAATGGCGCACTGTGATGTGATGCGCCATTAGTATGAATATTAGGTTTTTTTATTTTTTTATTTCCTGTTTTTTGCACAGGTTACAAAATGTATAATTGGACAAAATATAGACAGCACACATCAACAACAGATTCATCGAATACAATAGAAGATTAGTCTCTGAATACAATTCATCATATTGGTCTCTGAATACAATTCATCATATTAGTCTCCAAATTGAAAAGACCGAACAAAGATAGAACATTATATTACAAGTCTCGAGACTGCGAGTAGTGAGTTTGTCTTCACATTACAAGTCGATATCGATCATCTAAACTACCATCACATAGAAGAGAGATGCGGTCATCACGATGAGCATCATCACGATGAAACTCGTCTTCATCCGGTTCCTCCAACGCTCCCTCCCCTCTCCCGCTAGATAGCGGGCGTATCTAGATTCGGCCTCGGCCCTAGTGGTGTACCCTTTGTAACTGTTACCGCTGAATCGGTGAACCTGTCTTCGACACTCCTCCCAGTCGTCGTAGACTTCGGGAACCTTACCCTTGTACACAACATACGACGGCATCGCTATGCACTAGCCAAACGAAACGTTAGTACCAATTCACAGACAATACATAAGCAATATATAAGTATGCAACAGAACGATCAGAAGAGAAAAGCAAGACATTAATAGCATCGATTACATCTAAGTTGAACGACTCTCGAAACCAAAGAGACATACTACAAGTTCATTAAAGTTTAATTACAACATGAGCCAATCGATGTTTCAGAACTAGACACAGCATCACTGCTTTCGACTCGACTCAAGGGACCGGAGCGCGGATGAAGCCGCCGTCTATCGTGGGACTCATGAAAGAATGGGCGTTGTCAGCCTGCATTTGTAGCATTGTGTCGATGTCACTGTTGGACGGTTGATTTCTAAGGTAGAACTGCCCCGAGGTATGAAGGACATCTTGATGGATGATTTCCGCAAACTCTGACTGGATGCGAAAGAATTCTTGTCTGATGTCCGCGTCCTGGATTGCGACACGCTCGCGGCCCAATCTTTGAGTTTACTCGGTAGCAGAAGTTGATGATGGTCCCGTACGATCGCCCGCATGTGATGGATGGCGTAGTAGGCACCCTTCTGACCGCCATGCGGCTGCTTGACGCAGCAGAACGTCGTATTGTGGGAGAACGCGTGCTTGCCGTACTTACGAATAGGCCTGGTGAAGGTGCCTCCAGATTTGGCGTAGCCGGGGAGAACATCATCAAGAACCTTCTTGACATTTGTGTAGTCTACGTTCGACTGACGGTCCGGGTTGAAATACGTGGCCATGGAATATTTGGGGCTTAGGAGGATGAGCGTGCAAGGTGTGTCACTGCAGAAAATACAGAATGTTAAAAGCAAAACGATCGAAATCTAAGAATTCATATGTTACGGGCCGGTTGAGGGGAGGACTTACTTGGGAAAGTAAGGCACGAGGAAGTTATCCTTATCTTGGTTTGCCAGAATGACGCCTTCGAGGTAATAACTCGCGACTTGCCGGTCCCCAGCGCTGCCCAAGATCTTGGCACGCATGTAGAAGGGGTCGACTATCACGATGTCCAGGGTCTTGTTGCGAATGATCCGCATCTCCATACTCAGCGAAAATAGCCGAACGAAGGTGTAGTGCAGCGGATGAAGGTTCAACATAGCATGGATGTCATCAAAACGCAGGACGATCGTACGCCCAATGGAGTTATCCACAAAGCCCTTGCCCTCTGGCACCTTGGCCGCAAAAACCGGGTATGCCACATCCTTCTCTCTGAGACGCCGCTTCTCCAAAGAAAGAACACTGTCATGCAGACTCCGCATAGCACCGGTTGCAGCATTGAGCATATTTATCGGTAGCATCACCCTACCCGCCACATGCACCCTCCTCGAGATATCCTTAGGTGAAGGTGGCCCGTCCTGAGCACGGATCGTACTCCGTGCCGGCTGGCTCGCACCCTTGTTAGTCTTTCTTTTGAATGCCTTCTTCTTCTCCTGTAATGGGACCGAGTTCTGCTCATAGACCGCCTTCTTGAGTGTGTTGGGACTGATAATATTTCGCACCTCGCCTATCTGAGGCTCGGTGAAGTCGGCAGCTGGAGGCGTCTCCTGAGAGCTGAACGACAGACGACGCCTGTTGCAACTTGGCTTCTCCGCGGTACCAGCTAGATCGCGCACGTCTTTTGTTGGGTTGGGTTCTTGAGAAGGAGGCCCCATGAAATCGCCATCGTACCCATGTTCGGCAAAGTACTGATCGACGTTGCCAAATGTATCGTCGTCGTCGTCGTTCTGATCCTGTGCCATATGCATGTTTGGATCCAGTGGCATAGGGATGTCCGACACCGTTGCGGCGGTCTTGCCATGGGACCGACTTGGCGCCGGCACGACTGGCGGTGTTGTCTTTGGGTTGGTGTCCCCCGCCCCCAAACGAATCTGGCTCTTCGGCCAAACCAGGGGCCAGCTCAGGCAGGCGCTGAGGGTCATCACGTCAGCATCGTCGGCCCCGACAGGTCGAATCGGAGGTAACAACTCGTCGTACCCTGGCAGCACCCGAACCAGTTCAACCCTAAACAAGTTGGGTGGCATCTGGGAACCGTGCAACAAGGGGTTTCCCAGTTGAACGATTTTGCCCTTGGCGACATCGACCAACTTGTTGTTCACGAAGTGTAGGAGAGTGCACGGAACGTCGTCGGCACCCTGCGAAAACATGTAGGGTGTCAGGGATGCCCAGTCAAAGGCAAGGAGATGAAGTCCTCGGCCGAGAGAGGCTTAATTAGTTATCCTGATGATGGCGTCGAGCTCGGCTAATGTCGAGGCACCGCCAACGGCGGGCGTGCAGTTGACGGATGGGCCGCTTGCTGCAGAGGTGCCGGCCGGCGTACACCCAGGTGCATTAAGCTCCCGTGCCGGTGTCGGAGACACCAATTCCGCCTCCGCCGGAGACACCAATGGCCCCGCCATCGCATTCTGTGAGTTGCTGGCCGTGAAGCTAGGAATCGGGGGCGGCCCCTGTTGGCCGCCCGCAATCCACGCACTCAACCCCTCGATCAAGGTAGGCACAATGGCGGTGATCATCGCTCCGAGTTGTTGTTGCACTTGCTCTTGGACAATCTCCGGAATCCGCGCCACGTGTGCCTTGAGTTCTTGAACCTCATGCGCCTGGCTTTCCGAGCTGGTCTTTTTCTCCTTCCGCACACCAGCGGTATAGTATGACCCCCATTTTGTGGACAAGCCTTTGCCGGCCACACGACCAGCTGACGTCGGCTTACTGAGCTTATCATTGTTCTTCATTACATTCAACACCCTATTTAGAGTGGTGTCCCAAGGGTTGCTCTTAGTCGACCCCACGCTACTGCTTTCAGTCGCCTGCGGAAGGAATGTGAACCATTTAGAAATTTGGCTTCATTAATTATAATGCAACCATATGGAGCTAATTACGCGGGGGTGTATTCCTTACCAGAACAAGCTCAAGCGCCCTGGTCTTCGGATCCCTGGTAAGCTCCTTTGTTATCCGGTCCTCCTTGTACCGGGCCCTGACATAGTTCCTGGTCTGCTTGTTACCGCTATATTTCTCGAAGCGGGGCGGTAGGCCTTGCTTGGCACGCTCCGCGTCCTCCTTGTCCCATATAGGCTCCGCCACTCTGTAACCGCCGGGACCGAGTTTGTGTTCCCCTAAGTTCAACTCCCGCATTTCTTTCCCCCACTGACTTGATTCGGAGTTTGCGGTGCTCGAGCAATTGATCTTGAAGTCGTTGTAGTCATCTTCGGTGATCGAAGGATTTTTCTCCTTGATCTTCTCATAACTCTCACCTTTCTCGATCATTCTCTTCACATTGATGTTCCAAGTAGACAGGGCCTTGCTCATCTTCGTGAGGGCAGCATTGTTCACATTATTCCCTTTGAGGCTTGTGTTTTCAAATTCAGCGGGGAACTTGTATCGTTTGTGCAGCTTTGTGAAGAGGAGGTTGCGCAAATTCCCTCGGTCAGGATGCCTCAGGTTCTCGGTGTTGATCGAGACGGTGCTCCAAAGAATGCACCCGAGCTGAAGCGAGTACCCCTTGACTATTCGTTCGGGCGCCGTTGGACTCCCGTCGGAGTCCACTTCAGTAACTTCCTCCTTGAGGGTGCGGAGCACGGTCGGGCGCCGGTCCTTTCGTTGCCTCTTCGGTTGGCTGTCGAAACTGAATTTCGCTGTCGAAACTGAACGCACTAGCAAGGTGAGGCTACACGTCGGTCGACTGACTTTTTCATCTCTGGTCAGTCGATTTTGCAGCCGTTGGATACGAAATCAAGGGCCTGTGGTTCATCTTCAACCTCCACCCCCCCTGAGCTGCCAGCCACCACCGGCCAAACAGCAGCCCCCCGCCGCCCGCGGCCGGCGGTGCACTGCCCCGCACGCCCTGAAAACACTCCCCACCGCCGGTCCGCCGCTGTCACGCCCAGGATACGACCCTATCCTAAAGGAACTCGAAGGTCCCACCAAGGATAGAAGCGCATCTTGAAGACGCTTTTGCAAGGTGGATATCATTACATCAACATTACATAATAGATGGGGATACATACAAGAGGCATACAAAGCCACACGAATACAACATCTCAATACATAAGAGCATCATCCGAGTAAGGATGAAAGACAAACAGAAACTCAAATGACATCCACCCTGCTAGCCCAGGCTGCCGACCTGGAACCTAACCCCTGATCAAAGAAGAAGCAGAAGAAGAACTCCAAAACAAGCAAACATCGCTCTCGCGTCATGATCATCGCATAACCTGGACCTGCAACTGTTGTTGTAGTAATCTGTGAGCCACGAGGACTCAGCAATCCCATTACCATGGGTATCAAGACTAGCAAAGCTTAATGGGAAAGGAAGGGGTAAAGTGGTGAGGTTGGAGCAGCGACTAAGCATATATGGTGGCTAACATATGCAAATAAGAGCGAGAAGAGAGCAAACGGAATGGTCGTGAAGCTAGCAATGATCAAGAGGTGATCCTGAACTCCTACTTACGTCAAACATAACCCAAAACCATGTTCACTTCCCGGACTCCGCCGAAAAAAGACCATCACGGCTACACACGCGGTTGATGCATTTTACTTTGGATCTGGTGTCAAGTTATCTACAACCGGACATTAACAAATTCCCATCTGCCACATAACCGCGGGCATGGCTTTCGAAAGTTTATACCCTGCAGGGGTGTCCCAACTTAGCCCATGATAAGCTTTCGCGATCAACGAAGGATATACCTTCTCCCAGGAAGACCCGATCAGTCTCGGAATCCCGGTTTACAAGACATTTCGACAATGGTAAAACAAGACCAGCAAAGCCGCCCGATGTGCTGACAATCCCGATAGGAGCTGCACAAATCTCGTTCTCAGGGCAACACCTCAAAACAAGGATGCAACATGATAATATGAAACTACATGCAAAATCAAGCAAGTTTCATATAGAGCACACTCAAAACGGAGCAACGGTTCAACACACACTCTATACAAGTTATAGCAACAATCTGTCCAAAACAGCAACTAGGCATATTGCAAGCATCAAAACATTATGCTACAACATCTCAACATAATAACAAAAGTCATGAACATCATGTACAGGTAATGCATGATAAAACATGAACACTGAGCTATCTCCAGAAAACACTAGAACATGCTCCAAAACACATGGCAAGATTGCATATAATAACTGTTTCAGACTTAGCAGAAATAACATCAGGTTGCAATGTTTAGAGCCATCCAACAACATGTTACAAGAACTTATCATAGAAACATAAGGCATGGAATGATACTACTAAATGCATAGAACAAAAGTCCTTTACTGACCATGAGCCAAAAATGATCATAAGATATGATGGCACCCATGTAAACATGGAAAGTTATATGACAGATTCAATCATGGCAGGAACAACAATAAGTAGGCATGTTGGTGAGCTTGTAACACTCACCACAGAGCAATACATGGCATGACAAGGCAACCAACAGTAAGAAGACATGTTTATGAAGCTAATCATGGCAAGATAAAGTTCATAGGGTGCATGGAACACTAGGAAAGCACACGGCACAAACTGAACTTAATGTTAACCGGCTGACATCAACATTATTTAGCAATTTTAGAGAAAGATTACAATAAGATACAGCAGGCTATAAATGCAACCAGGGGCATGTATGGATGACTAAGGTTGACTTGTAGTAAAACAGTAACCGGATGACTAAGGGGCATGTACAGAACATCTCCAGATTATGCACAGAATGACTTGTAGCAGCAGGTTTACATAGCATCACGAAATAACAGATTCAGCCTAGCAAAACAGTAACATCAAGTACCCTACTTAACAAGCTTGATACACTCACTACACAACTCAAAAAAATACATGGATGGCACCCCTGTAAAGATGGCATGTCATAGTTCAAAACACATGTAGAACTCATGCTCATAGGATGCACACATCAAATGCAACAAAAATGACAAATCATCAAGTTATAACAGTTTCAGCAGATTAACATCATATTGCACTCTTGCGACGATAATTCAGGCATCAATATGAACTCAAATGAACATGGTGCAATGGAATGAAATGAAGTACACGATAAGACAAACAATTTGATATGCTACACGTCCAAAACAGAGCAACGGATGCGGAGATATGGCATGATGAACAGAGGACCAGAATGCAAAATATTACGGGGACTTGGCAGATTTTCTCACCCCGGGGAAAAAGTCAACTGCGGCGAGGTGGCGGCGGATCTCGCCGGAGATGGAGAAGAAGATGGCCGGAGGGGTCGGGGAGGAGGCCAGCAAGGCCGGGCTGGACCGGATCTAGCCGGAGCTGGCGCGGGCGGCGCGGAGCAGCGATGTGGTCGGCGGAGGCGAGGTCGGGCGGGCGGCGGCCGAGGCGGCGACCGGCAGCTGGGATGGAGGCGTGGGAGGCGGCGGTGAGGTGCCGGGGCGGGCGCGGGGCCGGGCGCGGGGTCGGTGGCGGAGCGCGCCGGCCGGAGGGGCGCGGTCCGGCAAGGCGGAGGGGCTCCGGCGAGCCCACGGCGGCAGCGGACGGGCGCACCGGCGGCGGGGAGCGCGCGGGGGCGGCGCGGCGAGGACAGCTGGGCGCGGGCGCGCGGGAGGCCGGATGGAGGCACGGACGGGCTCGCGCGGGCCCGATCCGGGTCCCGCGAGCCGCGCGGTGGAGGGAGCAGAGAGAGGGTGAGGTGGCGGTCGGAGAGAGGCTGGGGCGGCGGTGTGGGTGATGTGGCGCGTCGCGATTTGGCGGAGCGAGGTGGCCGACGGACATGTCCGGCACGGACAGACGTGTCCGGCGGCGCAAGGAGGATGGAGGCTAGGGTTAGGGATGGAATCATCCGCGAATTTCGGGGGAGGAGGCTATTTTATAGGTAGAGGGAGCTAGGAGACTCCAAATGGGGTGCGGTTTTCGCCCACACGATCGTGATCGAACGACCGAGAGAATGGAGGGGGTTTGGATGGGCTCATGGGATGTGGTGAAGAGGGGCTGGGCTGTAAAGAGAGAGGGGTTTTGGGCTACGCGGTTAATCGTTGGAGTATCAAACGACCTCCAAGTGGCACGAAACTTGACAGGCGGTCTACCGGTGCTATACCAAGGCCGCTTGGCAAACCTCGGGCCATTCCGAGAAAGTTCATCACCCGCTCACAACAAGAGACAAAAGGGGGACGCCGAAGGACATAGGAGTACCGGATTGCAAAATGGACAACGGGAAAAATGCTCGGATGCATGAGACGAACACGTATGCAAAATGAGATGCACATGATGACATGGAAAAATGCAACACGCAAGCAAATGACATGGCAACAACAGCGAATAACTGGAAGACACCTAAAGCATCGAATCCGGGGCGTTACAACACTCCTCCACTAACAAGAGATCTCGTCCCGAGGTCTTAGGAACGAGACGGAAGGGAAAAGGGATGAGGTGAAACAAGAACTCAAGAGAAGAAGGAAGGAATCGAGAGCACTCGAGAAGAAGAGAGGAACGACGAGAATGACGAGAATCGAAAGCTCACGAGATCAGATAGACTATGAAACCACTCCGGTTAGAACAAGATAAGAAACGAATAAGACTGAAATGATTTAGGCAGCACTCTGGCTGAAACATGGAGGAATACAACACGAGCTTCACCAGATCGGATGGCACTTGATGAGATGCACAAAGCAATGCCTCCGGAAGAATTGAAAGAATGGAATGAAAAGAACGGATGAAAGAACACCAACTTCCACCGTGAATGAATTCGATAGCATCCTTAGAAGAAGGTTAGAACGGAGTTGTTGAGAAAATCAACAACGAAAAGATTAAGCTTGTTGTGGACTTATCAAAGCAACTCAAAACTTGAGGTGAAATTATGCCACAACTAAATGCTTGAATATCTGGGAATAACAAAGAAATGCAAAACTTCACTTGAAAAGAATACGGAGAATTAATTGCACTTCGAGACGCAAGAAGAAAAGATACTTGAACTCCACCAACAAGAATCTTGATGAACTCTTGAAGAATCAATTAAATCATGAAGAACCACCATGAAGAACTCCGGTAACAAAAGGATGATGAAATAGAATGAAGGATGAAAGAATAAGACTAAAGCCTTGCATTGATTTAGATGGAGTTTGCGACGAGATGGCCGAGGAAATTTGAACTCCGGAAAAGAAAAGATGAAAACACTTGAAAGTAGAATTTATTCCTCACGAACAAACTTCGAAGGAAGGGATTAATCACTTAGAGGAAATAAGAATAAGATTTATTGTATGCTTATCCTTTATCAAATTTAATTGATGATAAACGAATTTTGCATACTACTTATTCTTGTTGAAAGGGATTAAGGGGAATATGGCGCAAAACTTGAGAAAGTCTTCATGAACCATCGGTAGGATTGAAAAGAATGAATGAATTAATATGATAATCAAAGAAAAAGAATCGTGAACGAACCACCGTTAGAATTCGGGAATGACTGATGAAAGAGAATGAAACACCGAGAATACTTAGAAGAACAAATATGCTAGAGGGGATTTATATGCAAAAGAACAAAGAGATCATGAGCTGATTAAAGAACACTTGAACGAAGCACTGGGATAATTGGATAATGGTAGCTGAAATCTGAGGACGAAGAATTCTTCTGGAACGATGGCCTCCGGTGAAAAGAAATGGAAAAACAACTCCTGACATACTCCCTATGGTTAAGAAAAGAATATCTGACAAATGGAATAAATCGAGAGGATAACAAGAAGCTAGACCCATGAATCTTTAGGAGAACGGGCAAGATTGAGAGGAAAATCTCTTCTTCGGTCTTCAAAAGACGATGAGAAACACCACCAAAATTGTTAAGGCACTCCGGGGAAACGAAAGCGAAGAGGTTGAGGCAACAATGAAAAAGATTTGAAATCGATCTTGGAAAAGATCTGAATGATGAAATTCATACTTACGTCAAACTTCGAAAGGGATTTGAGAATAGCTCCGGGAAATTAGAAGAGTCAGGTAAGATCCTGGGAAAAACCTGTGGGTTAGGGCCCACTGAAGAGACAACACCATTGGAAAGGATTGTTGAACAGACAAATGATGCACCGGAACAATTGAAATATTTGAATGAGGTGACAACCTCGAATTAATTGGAACACAGACGAATCTCTTGAGATGTCTTGAGCACTTCAGAAGGATAAACTGGCGAGAGGCGAACGAGCATGGTAAATAGTTGATCCAAGGGAAAGAATATGATCAGCCCAAAAAACTTGAATTGAGTGCATCGGAAAAGAGATGAAGAATGTCAAACAAAAGAGAAAATCACCGGTTGAAATAATTGATGGAAGACTGAAGAACCTCCGTACGAATGAAAATTGATGCTCGAAAACAGACTCAGGCTCTGGGAAGAAGAGGGTGGGACGGCGGGAAAACAAAGGCAACTTTGAAGGGGGAACCGATGAATATCTTGAAGAGAAAACACGGTTGAAATCATTGAGGAAAGAAAACAAAGACTTCGCATGAGTAGGATGGATACTCGATTACGGACTCCGGTTTCGAGAAGAAAATGGTGGGCGGGTGGGAAAAGAAGACAACTAAGGATTGAACTTGGCAAAGATGAAGATGCTCGAGTCAACTTGACAAGAAATGCACCAGATAAAAGAGCTGAGAACCAACTACCGGAAAACCAATTGCGTGATCCTAAAGAAAAATCTGAAGGGGAAGAGAAGTAATTCAAAACACATACGTCAAGATTCCTGACCAGAGCGACGAAGGGGCTAAGGAGTGAAAAGAATTCCTACTCTCCAATATAACTAGACTCGGAAAACATTTTTCTTCTAGACTCAACATCGGCCAAACTACACAATCAATCAAGGGAGCTCCTAGGGTCGGTCGAGGCTCTGATACAAACTTGTCACGCCCAAGATGCAACCCTATCCTAAAGGAACTCGAAGGTCCCACCAAGGATAGAAGCGCATCTTGAAGACGCTTTTGCAAGGTGGATATCATTACATCAACATTACATAATAGATGGGGATACATACAAGAGGCATACAATGCCACACGAATACAACATCTCAATACATAAGAGCATCATCCGACTACGGATGAAACACAAACAGAAACTCAAATGACATCCACCCTGCTAGCCCAGGCTGCCGACCTGCAACCTATCCCTTGATCAAAGAAGAAGCAGAAGAAGAACTCCAAAACAAGCAAACATCGCTCTCGCGTCATGATCATCGCATAACCTGAACCTGCAACTATTGTTGTAGTAATCTGTGAGCCACGAGGACTCAGCAATCCCATTACCATGGGTATCAAGACTAGCAAAGCTTAATGGGAAAGGAAGGGGTAAAGTGGTGAGGTTGCAGCAGCGACTAAGCATATATGGTGGCTAACATACGTAAATAAGAGCGAGAAGAGAGCAAACGGAACGGTCGTGAAGCTAGCAATGATCAAGAGGTGATCCTGAACTCCTACTTACGTCAAACATAACCCAAAACCGTGTTCACTTCCCGGACTCCGCCAAAAACATACCATCACGGCTACACACACGGTTGATGCATTTTACTTTGGATCTGGTGTCAAGTTATCTACAACCGGACATTAACAAATTCCCATCTGCCACATAACCACGGGCACGACTTTCGAAAGTTTATACCCTGCAGGGGTGTCCCAACTTAGCCCGTGATAAGCTCTCGCGATCAACGAAGGATATACCTTCTCCCAGGAAGACCCGATCAGTCTCGGAATCCCGGTTTACAAGACATTTCGACAATGGTAAAACAAGACCAGCAAAGCCGTCCGATGTGCCGACAATCCCGATAGGAGCTGCACATATCTCGTTCTCAGGGCAACACCGGATGAGACTAGCTACGAGTAAAACCAGCCCTCAAGTTTCCCCGAGGTGGCCCTGCAGGCAGCTCGGTTCGGACCAGCACTTAGAGAAGCACTGGCCCGGGGGGGCTAAAATAAAGATGACCCTCAGGTTGACCGACCCAAGGGAAGGGTATAGGTGGTGGTGAGGCAAATGGTAAAACCAAGGTTGGGCCTTGCTGGAGGAGTTTTATTCAAAGCAAACTGTCAAGGGGGTCCCATAAATCACCCAACCGCGTAAGGAACACAAAATTCGGGAACATAACACCGGTATGAAGGAAACTAGGGCGGCAAGAGTGGAACAAAACACCAGGCATAAGGCCGATTCTTCCACCCTTTACCAAGTATATATATATGCATTAATTAAATAAGAGATATTGTGATATCCCAACATAATCCTGTCCACCATGGACCAATCATCAACTTCACCTGCAACTAACAACGCTATAAGAGGGGCTGAGCAAAAGCGGTAACATAGTCAAGCAACGGTTTGCTAGGAAGGGCGAAATAGGCTAGAGGCTGGCATGGCAAATTGGGAGGCTTGAAGAACAAGTGATAGGTAGCGCAGCATAGCGATAGAACGAAGCAACTAGCATAGCAATGATAGTAGTGAGATCCAGGGTAGCGGTCATGTTGCCTGAAATCCCGCTAGGAAGAAGAACGAGTCCATGAAGAAGATGAAGCCACGAAGATGAACCAAGCGTAGGCGAACGAATCCTCACGATCGCAACGAAACGGGAACTATCGAGAAGAAGCACACAACATAGTAAACACACAACACATGAACAAGACATGATGCACAAACAAGTATGATGCAAGACAAGAATACATGAAGCTACTCATGGCAAGAGATGATGCAAACAAGAACAACACATCAAGGCAAGTTTAAATGAGGCCAGAAACAACATATAACAATTCCGGTAAGTCCTCATATGCAAATTTCGAAATTGGTCCAGATCTGAATAAACCTTATGTTCAAGTTGTTAAACAGCAAGTTAAGATGCACCAAGATGATCTACACGAGATTCTAGTCAAGTTACATATAAAGTTCATTTAGTTCGGAGCTACGGCCTAGAAGATATGAGCAAAACAAGTTAAACATGGCATTGATGCAAAATGAATACAAACATCTAGCAAACACCTCAAAACAAGGATGCAACATGATAATATGAAACTATATGCAAAATCAAGCAAGTTTCATATAGAGAACACTCAAAACGGAGCAACGGCTCAACACATACACTCTATACAAGTTATAGCAACAATCTGTCCAAAACAGCAACTAGGCATATTGCAAGCATCAAAACATTATGCTACAGCATCTCAACATAATAACAAAAGGCATGGACATGATGTACATGTAATGCATGACAAAACATGAACACTGAGCTATCTCCAGCAAACACTAGAACATGCTCCAAAACACATGGCAAGATTGCAATAATAACTGTTTCAGACTTAGCAGAAATAACATCAGGTTGCAAATTTTAGAGCCATCCAACAACATGTTACAGGAACTTATCATAGAAACATAAGGCATGGCATGATACTACTAAATTCATAGAACAAAAGTCCTTTACTGACCATGAGCCAAAAATGATCAGAAGATATGATGGCACCCATGTAAACATGGCAAGTTATATGATAGATTCAAACATGGCAGGAACAACAATAAGTAGGCATGTTGGTGAGCTTGTACCACTCACCACAGAGCAATACATGGCATGACAAGGAAACCAACAGTAAGAAGACATGTTTATGAAGCTAATCATTGCAAGAGAAAGTTCATAGGGTGCATGGAACACTAGCAAAACACATGGCACAAACTGAACTTAATGTTAACCGGCTGACATCAACATTATTAGCAATTTGAGAGAAAGATTACAACAAGCTACAGCAGGCTATAAATGCAACCAGGGGCATGGATGGATAGATCATGACATGTATAACCAAACAACCTTAGTGAACATCTCCAGATTATGCATAGAATGACTTGTAGCAGCAGGTTTACATAGTATCACGAAATAACAGATTCAGCCTAGCAAAACAGTAACAGCAAGTACCCTACTTAACAAGCTTGATGCACTCACTACAGAAATCAAAAAATACATGGATGGCACCCATGTAAATATGGCATGTCATAGTTCAAAACACATGTATAACTCATGCTCATTGGATGCACACATCAAATGCAACAAAAATAACAAATCATCAAGTTATAACAGTTTCAGCAGATTAACATCATATAACACTCTTGCAACGATGATTCAGGCATCAAGATGAACTCAAATGAACATGGTGTAATGGATTGAAATGAAGTACTCGATGAGGCGAACAATTTGATACGCTACACGCCCAAAACGGAGCAACGGATGCATAGATATGGCATGATGAACAGAGGACCAGAATGCAAAATATTACGGGGACTTGGCAAATTTTCTCACCCCGGGGAAAAAGTCAACTGCGGCGAGGTGGCGGCGGATCTCGCCGGAGATGGAGAAGAAGATGGCCGGAGGGGTCGGGGAGGAGGCCAGCGAGGCCGGGCTGGACCGGATCTAGCCGGAGCTGGCGCGGGCGGCGCGGAGCAGCGATGTGGTCGGCGGAGGCGAGGTCGGGCGGGTGGCGGCCGAGGCGGCGATCGGCAGCCGAGATGGAGGCGTGGGAGGCGGCGGCGAGGTGCCGGGCGGGCGCGGGGCCAGGCGCGGGGTCGGTGGCGGAGCGCGCCGGCCGGAGGGGCGCGGTCCGGCAAGGCGGAGGGGCTCCGGCGAGCCCACGGCGGCGGCGGACGGGCGCACCGGCGGCGGGGAGCGCGCGGGGGCGGCGGGGCAAGGACGCCGGGGCACGGGCACGCGGGGGCCGGGCGGCGGCATGGACGGGCTCGGGCGGGCCCGATCCGGGTCCCGCGGGCCGCGCGGTGGAGGGAGGAGAGAGAGGGTGAGGTGGCGGCTGGAGAGAGGCTGGGGCGGCGGCGTGGGTGACGTGGCGCGTCGCGATTTGGCGGAGCGAGGTGGCCGGTGGACATGTCCGGCACGGACGGACGTTTCCGGCGGTGCAAGGAGGATGGAGGCTAGGGTTAGGGGTGGAATCATCCACGAATTTCGGGGGAGGGGGCTATTTTATAGGTAGAGGGAGCTAGGAGACTCCAAATGGGGTGCGGTTTTCGCCCACGATCGTGATCGAACGACCGAGAGCATGGATGGGGTTTGGATGGGCTCATGGGCTGTGGTGAAGAGGGTCTGGGCTGTAAAGAGAGAGGGGTTTCGGGCTACGCGGTTAATCGTTGGAGTATAAAACGACCTCCAAATGGCACGAAACTTGACAGGCGGTCTACCGGTGCTATACCAAGGCCGCTTGGGAAACCTCAGGCCATTCCAAGAAAGTTCAACACCCGCTCACAACGAGAGGAAAAAGGGGGACACCGAAGGACATAGGAGTACCGGATTGCAAAACGGACAACGGGGAAAATGCTCGGATGCATGAGAAGAACATGTATGCAAAATGAGATGCACATGATGACATGAAAAAATGCAACACGCAAGCAAATGACATGGCAACGACGGCGAATAACTGGCAGACACCTGGCGCATCAAATCCGGGGCGTTACAGCTGCCGCCCCGGCCATCCCTCTAGGACCCCCATGCCGAGATTTTTCTCCGGCGATCCCCACGCCACCGCCCCGCCAACACCCCGCCACCGCCGGCGACCACCGCCCCCATCCTGAACCCTAAGATAGATAGTGGGGTACCTCTCCAGTGAGCCTCCCTCCCTGCTGCGGCTGGTTCTTCCTTCACCCCGGCGAGCCCACCCCTTGGAAATCGACTGGCCCAAAAGTCGATTCAGTCGACTGAAGTTTAGCCAAATCAGAGCAGCATCACAAGCAAGAGCAAGAGCGAGAGCAGCAGCGCGAGCAAGAGCAATAGTAAGAGCAGACCAGGCAGGGGACCGAGCGCAAGGGCAGAGCAGCAGCGCGAGGAAGAGCTAAAGCAGCAGCAGGTCCTACTGATGTGGACGTCTCCGCCAAGGGAGCGACACCGTGGAGGAAGTGGCCGGCGATGCCACCGTGGATGGAGTCGTGCCGTGTCGGCTCGGGACCGAGCACCGGCAGCATCGTGAGATCGAATCAAGAAGAAGATGCGGCGATTAGTGTACAACCTATTTGGTGGCGCCGATTAGGCCGTAGCTTCATCTGAGAAAACGGTGATGATGATGCTCTTCCGGTTGTGCAGGTGAAGATGGCGGTGTGGGAATGTAGGTAGCGCGAAAGACGAGGGGAACGTCGGGGCAGCTCCTTGGAGGTGGAGGACGGGGTGGCTGAACCGGCGGGACGATGAGATCGACGACGGATCCTCATCCGGTACGGTGGATGAGGGACGTCGAGGTGTTGCTGTGGACGACGTCGTCGGGGAAGAAGCTCTAGCTGGGTGGAGGACGGAGCAGGGTGTGGGGTTTCGTCACAGGTTTTCGCGGCCTCGGTGTATGAATGGGTGGGCGGATGGGATGGCAGTGGGGAACCATGGCTTAGAGACGCGCTTGTCCGAAATGTGGGGTAAGTTACGAAAGTACCCCCCACCGATTTGAGGCGGTTCTTTCGGTTCAGGGGTACCACGGGCATTTTGCGTGTCGGGATTTCATAGGAGGTGGGAGTTTTCGCACGCTTTGTAATTTCGGAATAGCAAGGCGCGGGTTGAGATGGAGGAAGTTGTCGGAGCACAACGAGACAAAGATATATCTTAAATATTTCGGGCTAACAAGGCGCGGGTTGAAATTTCCGGACAAGCCTAACGTGTACTGTACCAAATCAATGCACACTAGAAATGTCATTCAAAACTTTGAATTCATGTTATGTTCAATTAAAATATTTCGCTACGTGTATAATGCATGCAACCTACTACTCAAATGAACGTTTTAGTGCATTCCAAACGTATATACTACCGCTTCAATATGAACTAAATTTGAATAAGATCTACAGTAATGATTGTTGTGAACTCAAAGCATTTGAATTCGTTTCTCTGTTTTAATAAGATATACAATCATCATTATTGTCAAGTTAAACCATCGTTTGTGTATTATCTTCACAGCACACCACATGATCAGTATCGAGTTACATATGAACTATGTGTACTATATGAACTCGAACTAGATTCTTTGAATCCACTTTATTTTGATTTCAAATCACATTACATTTCTAGCTCTAGCTAGATCTTCATAATCTAAACCATGTCTCATATGTATAATGTGTTTATCACATTATGTATGGTGCCCCGCCCCCTACGCCTACAAGTATTTAGATGTGAGTTGCAAACACCACACATTACCACAAATTCAAATAAAATGTGAGAATGTTCGATATATAGTATTGTTTAGATTGCTCGATATTTAGTTGTAAGCTGCAAACGCCGCACATTATCACAAATTCAAATAAAATGTGAGCTTGTTTGATGTATAGTATGGTTTAGATTGTTCGGCATTTAGCTGTGAGTTGCAAACGACATGCATTATCACATTATGGTATAACCTGTGCACAACACGTGTATCACCGCTATATTCATGCATGCAATGTTTAAAACACTATGATCTCCTATCCAAATATATGAATCCGCTTTCATATCAAATTATGATCTTTGTTAGTCTCTTACACCCACACAATCCTCTAACCTTTGTAGCTACCACTATCTTTCTGTCGTGCATGCACACGCCCTCCTCGCCCTCCCCCTCCCTCGACATTCTATCCACCGGGCACATTCATTTTTTCCTTTAGGTCGTTCTCCCAGAGTCTCCACAACTCCTTTCCGACACACACTGATCGATAAACCTCTCCAACGATGCCCGCCTACAGCATACACACACAGCTTCAATCTCCTCCTTTATGTGTCCTTGCCTCGTGTCTCTCATATGGTCAGACACACGTGTAAACTCTCACCCCTCTTTTAATCGATCTCACAACCGCACACTCCTCCCCCTATCTAGCTAGTAGTTGGGCCTCTCGCACCACCTCCTAGCTCCATTCTCTCTGTCTATCCGTCTCGCTGGGCCTTATTTGCCTCTAACACATGGACGTACACCGACCGATCTCTCGCTATACATATAGCCAGATAGGTCCTTATAACTCGTTTTTACCCACACATCGATCGATCTACCTCATTAGTTGTGTCTCTCCCTTCCTCTGACAAACAACAATTGATCTACCGATCTAGTTAGGTTTGCTTACCAAACACATGGTTCCCCTTCATCATCCATGGATGTGTCCCGATAGATCTATCACACACAGGCACACACAGAAACACATCCCCACTCTTATTGATAACATTGCAGTTCTACCCTCAGTTTGTCTAGTAGGCCTCTCCCAACATCTCCGAGAAGCAACTCCATCACCCATCCAGCACTCTACCCCTCTCCCTCCCTCTCCCTCCCTCTCTCTCTCCTCTCTCTCTGTCCCATCATATTTCCCGTCCTTTAGTTATGTATGGGTGTCGACCGATCTCCCTCATGACATAGCTGGGTCTCACCTTCTCAACACATATACGAGTCGTTCTACCTCTATAGTTAGGCCTCTGCCTACCCCTACCCCCCCCCCCTCCCCCCCACACACACCGATACATCAAGCGCTCTAGTCATGTCTCCCTGCCACACACAAACTTGACATGTGCCCTCTAACGTTCTGGTAGGCTAGTCGCCCTATATCTTTGACTTGCACACACACATGCAATTTCGATGGCTCTCTTCATCGATCTCGCACCCACCCGTACTTGATCCTCTCTTCGACTCTATCGATAGCTATGACCCCTCCCTCTCTTCTCTTGAATTTCCCGACCCTCTATGTATGATATGGATAGGCCTCCATTTCACACACATTGTATGCAAAATTTTGTTTGAGATGTCATCGACACATATTGCCACAAATAATTCACGAAATCAACCCCCACCCCACCCCCACCCCCCACCACAAAACAAAAAACACTCACGAACGCGGTTTGTATCTCTCACACACACCCACATAGGTGGGGGACGTGCACGAAGAGAAGAGGTGCATGCACGGCGCACGTACTCCCGTCTCTTTCCCAACAACACCTGCGCGGGTACACGGTGGAGCTCCTTTCTGTACGAAAAAGGCAGCCCACGTGGTAATTTGGCACGTGTACTGGTTGTCCACTTGGTGGAGGGAGGATCGTCTACCACGGGTGAGGGAGTTCCGGACTAGGGGGTGTCCGGATAGCCGAACTATCATCATCGGCCGGACTCCAAGACTATGAAGATACAACATTGAAGACTTCGTTCCGTGTCCGGATGGGACTTTCCTTGGCGTGGAAGGCAAGCTTGGTGATATGGATATGTAGATCTCCTACCATTGTAACCGACTCTGTGTAACCCTAGCTCTCTCCGGTGTCTATATAAACCGAATGGCTTTAGTCCATAGGACGAACAACAATCATACCATAGGCTAGCTTCCAGGGTTTAGCCTCCTTGATCTCGTGGCAGATCCACTCTTGTAACACACATCATCAATATTAATCAAGCAGGACGTAGGGTTTTACCTCCATCAAGAGGGCCCGAACCTGGGTAAACATCGTGTCCCTTGTCTCCTGTTACCATCCGCCTAGACGCACAGTTCGGGACCCCCTACCCGAGATTCGCCGGTTTTGACATCGACATTGGTGCTTTCATTGAGAGTTCCTCTGTGTCGTTGCTGATAGGCTCGATGGCTTCTTCGATCGTCATCAACGACGCAGTCCAGGGTGAGACCTTTCTCGCTGGACAGATCTTCGTATTCGGCGGCTTTGCACTGCGGGCCAATACGCTTGGCCATCTGGAGCAGATCGAAAGCTACGCCCCTGGCCGTCAGGTCAGATTTGGAAGTTTGGACTTCACGGCTGACATCCGCGGGGACTTGACCCTTGATGGATTTGAGCCACAGCCGAGCGTGCCGCACTGTCACGACGAGCATGATTTACCTCTGCAGCCGGACAGTACCCTGGAGGCTGCACTCGAACCCGCTCCGATCTTCAATTTCGGAGCCGGCTGCGCAGATCGAAGACGGATGGCTAGACACCGCCTCGGGGGCTGCCACCTCTACGGCGATAGAGCCGAACAATGACCTTGTCCCTCATAAAGCCCGTGACTCCGAGGCGCCGGACTCCTTGCCGGACTCCGAACCTCCCGCGCCCCCTCCGATCGAATCCGATTGGGTGCCGATCATGGAGTTCACCGCAGCGGACATCTTTCAACACTCACCTTTTGGCGACATCTTGAGTTCGCTAAAGTATCTCTCGTTATCAGGAGAGCCCTGGCCGGACTGCGGTCAGGACGGTTGGGATGCGAACGATGAAGAAATTCAAAGCCCACCCACCACCCACTTGGTAGCCGCTGTCGACGATCTAACCGACATGCTAGACTACGACTCCGAAGACATCGACGGTATGGATGAAGATGCTAGAGACGACCAAGAACCAGCGCCTACGGGGCACTGGAAAGCCACCTCATCATATGACATATACATGGTTGATATTCCAAAGGATGGGAATGGCGAAGAAACAGCGGAGGATGACCCCTCCAAGAAGCAGCCCAAGCGCCGGCATCAGCGGCGCCGCTCTAAATCCCGCCACCGCAAGAATGAAGACTCCGGCACCGGAGATAATAATACACCGGACTGTGCCGAAGACAACCAACTCCAGCAAGATGCAACGCAGGAGGAAGAAGACGCCAGCCCTCATGAGAGAGCGGCAGAAGAAGAGGTAGAGGATTATATGCCTCCCTCCGGAGACGAAGCAAGCCTCGAGGACGATGAATTCGTCGTGCCTAAGGATCCCGTCGAACAAGAGCGTTTTAAACGCAGTCTTACGGCCACGGCGAACAGCCTCAAGAAAAAGCAGCAACAGCTTAGAGCTGATCAAGATCTGCTAGCCGACAGATGGACTGAAGTCCTCGTGGCCGAAGAGCATGAACTCGAACGCCCCTCCAAAAGCTACCCCAAACGCAAGCTACTCCCCCAATTAGAGGAGGAAGCATATGAACCCGCATCACCAGGAGACAATACGGCTGACCGACCACCCCGTGGTCGCGACAGAGAGGCCTCTAGGCCCTTAACTAGACCCGTACCCCGGCATCGCTCGAAAAGCACAAGGCCACAGGGGAACGCTCCGGACTTGCGAGATATATTGGAGGATAAGGCAAGACAATCAAGATCGATCTATGGATCGCATGGGCGCCCCACGGTACGTGACGATAGCCGTCGCGCCGGACACAGTAAGTCCGGCCGGGTCGAACAAAACAGACAAAGTTCTTCTGAGCTCCGTCGTGATATCGCCCAGTATAGAGGTTCCGCACACCCACTATGCTTCACAGATGAAGTAATGGATCATCAAATCCCCGAAGGGTTTGAACCCGTGAATATCGAATCTTACGATGGCACAACAGACCCCGTGGTTTGGATCGAAGACTATCTTCTTCACATCCACATGGCCCGCGGTGACGATCTTCACGCCATCAAATATCTCCCCCTCAAGCTTAAAGGACCAGCCCGGCTGTCGGTGTCAAAACCGGCGGATCTCGGGTAGGGGGTCCCGAACTGTGCGTCTAGGCGGATGGTAACAGGAGACAAGGGACACGATGTTTTACCCAGGTTCGGGCCCTCTTGATGGAGGTAAAACCCTACGTCCTGCTTGATTGATATTGATATTGTGGATGTTTACAAGAGTGGATCTACCACGAGATCAAGGAGGCTAAACCCTAGAAGCTAGCCTATGGTATGATTGTAATGGTTGTTGTTGTGTCCTACGGACTAGAGCCATCCGGTTTATATAGACACTGGAGAGGGCTAGGGTTACATAGAGTCAGTTACAATAGTAGGAGATCTATGTATCCGTATCACCAAGCTTGCCTTCCACGCCAAGGAAAGTCTCATCCGGGCACGGGAAGAAGTCTTCAATCTTGTATCATCATAGTCTTGGAGTCCCGTCGATGATGATGATAGTCCGGCCGATGATAGTTCGGCCGATGATGGTAGTCCGGCTATCCGGACACCCCCTAATCCGGGACTCCCTCAGTAGCCCCCGAACCAGGCTTCAATGACGATAAGTCCAGCGTGTGTGTAGTCTTCGTCGTTGCAAGGCGGGTTCTCCTTCAAGTTCTACGTACCTGCCGAACAGTGTCTGGCTTCCTCATCAATGTTGCGCGTCTTGGCTTCCACGCCCAATAATGGCCTTCCTCCACGCGTCGCGCGAATGTGAAAAGCCAGGGTGTCTTTTATGTTTTACCCCCTAGTTGTGCGAATAATCTGCCTATAAGGGAGGCAAGAATCCAGATCCAAATCGCCATCTTCCTCCCGCAAATACTCATCGGAGCGCTTTCGACCAAGAATCCATTCCATCATGGACCGTCAACGCGGCTCCTCTTCTCGCGCTCCCAGCCCTTTGCCAGGAGATTGGAGGAGATGCTCTGTTCCGCACAACGAGCTGGTGAAGCTCCAAGCGGGGGGATATCTCCCTCCGGCCTTTATGGTTCCGGTTCGAGCCGGGCTGGCCACCTACAAAGGTGGGAAGCAAGCGGAGGTTACCCCAAGTCCCAACAAAGGGGAGCGGGTATGCTTCGTCCCCTATCTGATAAGGGGGCTCGGATTTCCTGTACATCCATTCCTCCGCGGGCTCCTGGAGTTCTACGGACTCCAGCTTCATCACCTCACGCCCGCCTCAATCCTGCACATTGCGGGTTACGTAGCTCTTTGCGAGCTATTCCTGGGCGTCGAGCCCCATTTCGCGCTGTGGAAGAGGTTGTTCTGCCTTGTACCCCGCTCTCACGAGGGGTCCATATATCAAGTGGGCGGCGCCGAAATATGGCGTATTGCCGGGACCGGATATCCATCCGGAACCCCTAAGAAGGCGTCCGAAGACTGGCCTTCAGGATGGTTTTATATAGAAGACGCTCCGCTGCCGGACCCTGTTCGGATCGGCCTCCCGGAGTTCAGCAATGCTCCTCTGAAGAAACGCCTTAGTTGGCGTCCGCGGAGCCCCCAACTGGAGGAAGACAAGAGCGTCCATTATTTGATGGGCCGAATAAGGTTACTGGCCCATTCCGGGTTGACCATGATTGGAGTCATGGCAACATGCATTATGCGGGGGGTGCAGCCACTACAATACAGGGGCCACCCCATGTGGGATTTCAACGGGGAGGACGATGCCACCCGTCATGGCCGTAAAGGGCCGGATTCGGTCGAAGACCTGGTGACGATCCTGTCCGGCCTGTATAAGGGGGAGAAGGAGGATTTCCTTCGGACGAACCCGTTAAATGGGTTCTCCATGAATAATCCCCGGCCTTGGGTAAGCGAACACTCTGCGTGCCCGACCCATGCTTTTTGAAACTTAAGTTTCTTATATTGTGTTCTTCTTTCGACGCAGGAACTGCGCCGGATCGTGGAGGACATGCTAAGTCCAGCTCCGCAACCCGAGGATCCAGAGAGATCCCGGGATCCGGCCTCCGAAGAGGATCCGGACATAAAGGTGGAGCTAATCGACGGGGTGTTCCACCAGCTCAGCATGGACAATGCCTTAGTCGCCATCACGGCCGACTATCCCGGACTATATCCGGCTTCCCAGGTGATTGCGACCGAAGTCCTGACACCGTCATTCCTTCCTTGCTTATTTCTGACCACCGTATATGATGGCGCCGTGCAGGAGGCGCCCCTAGGGCGAGAAGCCGAGCCCGCGGTGGCTGACCAACAAAGGCCAGTCCGGACCAGTAGGCGGAAGAGGAGCGCGGCGCGGACTGAAACGTCGCCGCAAAGGTGTAGCTCACAATTCATTATTTAGAGCAACGTTCCTAGGAAGCGTTTGAGTGCTCATGACTTTTGTAGGGAAAAAAGCGCCCGCCGGACTGCGGGCGTGGAGGTTGCCAATCCAACCTCTACCAGCCAGGCTCCAGCACCTGGTCTGGAGGGGGAGGCGTGCGCAAGGCGCGAGCCGGACGTTCCTCCGACGGAGGATGCCGACAGACTGTCCGCCACCAAGTCTGAGGTGGAGAGTGCCATGAATCACAGGCGCCGCCGGACAGTATTTCGTGACGCGTGCTTCTCCCCCGAGGCGTTGAATGCCTTTAACGCGGGGGACGCGCACCTTCGTGCTGCTCAAGATGGTTTTACCAGAGCCACGGAGCAGTATGTAAAAGACATACGGGTAAGAGAATTTAATAGTTGTATATGCCAGTAGCCCCCGAGACTTAAAGTAGTTATATTAACTGATTTAAGGATCATATGAAACGTAGGATCTTACCGAGAAGAATACCCAACTGTCTCAGGAGCTGCAGGAGTGCAAGGCCCAACTTGAGGCCGCACTCTCTGGCGCAGGAGGAAACACAGGGACCTCTCCTGGTAACGCATTATTTTAGAAAGATAAGTAGCGTTTGGCCTTTGCGCAAGTCTAAAAAATGACGTTGCAGGTGCTGCCGGACAAGATCCGGACAGGCAAGAACTTCTGCGCCAACTGAAGGCCGGCGAGAGGGTGCTGCATAAGGTGCAGCATGAAAGGAACAAGCTCCAGGATGCCCATGCCCAGCTTGGAGAAGAGCTGAAAGGCGTTCGGGCCGAGCTGTCGGGCTCCGTTAAGGAGAATCAGCGGCTTCGTCGCGGCATCTATAGTAAGTGCTTGAGCGAACTCCTTTGAAAAGAAGAGTTCGGCGAGGAAGTCGATTTGACAGAATATGTCTGCAGGTATGCTCACAGGTCGCCCTGCGGAGGAGATGCCCGTATCAACGGGTGATCAACTTCCCGAATTGTTGCAACTGATCGAACGAGTTCGGCAGGCAATGAGCGGCGTCATCCAGGCTTTATGGCCAGCCTTCTCCTTACCCGAGGGTCTTGGGGAGCTTGCGGAGAAGCTTCAGGGAGTGCGGCAGCGCTTCCATTTATGGAAGATTTCGGCCTGCCGCCAAGGTGCCAGGGAGGCCTGGGCCATGGTAAAGACGCGGTACAAGAAGGCGGATCCCAACCACATGGCCGAAGTCGGACCTGTGGGGCCCGATGGGAAGGAGATCCCTGTGAGTTTAGTATACGGCCAAGTAGAGTTGGCCGCTAAATTTTCCCAACAGGACTGTAAATTAGACAACCTGTTAGACGGGATTGAGGAAGAATACAATCAGTCGATTTGACAATGTATTATAAAATGACATATAAAATGCCTTCTAGCCGGATTGTAGATCGTTTGTCTTTGCCGACCTTTTCGCTTCGACCTCGGGACCCTAGAGTCCGGAGTGTGTCCGAATACCTTCTCGGTTATGAAACAACCGGGGTATGCATGGAGACCAGGCGTAGGGGTCATTAGTGCTTTATCAGACAAGTGCCCAACTAGTTATGTTATATTACATGGGTAGTAAGAAACATCTTCCAGGGAGAATAGTTCCGTTAAGGGTTCCTTTCCTCTGGGGGTGGCATGCCCTAAAGTGCATGTCCGGACTGCGAAAAAAAGCAGAAAAACATCTGGGGGCAGATAAATAAGTGGATAAAAAACCATCTTTTAAGTCACCGACCGAATATTCCCTTAAGAACGCTAGCTTTCGGCTTCACCCAGTCTGAGGTACACATCCGGCTGACCCGGCAGTAACAATCGCAGAGGTGCTCCCTTTACCTCCTAGCCGAACAATCGGGAACGTAGGGGTAAGCACAGGAGCCAGGCAACCCAGCTTGGCCAAAACTTAAGTCATATCGATGCATATAATGGTGAATAAAAGGTACATGTGGAGGCTTGACACATGTGCTGGGCATGAAGCCCTTATAATTAAGCTTCTGGTAAAGAAGCCCCCAGGTATAATGAGTGCGGATAGCACATCAATTGCGCGCGAACGATGCGCAAGTAGGCCTTTTAAGGCTTTGATGAATAGGGTTGAGAAGAAAAAGATAAACAAAAGGCAGCTGAAGTAAAAAAAATTTGGACGGGGGGAAAGGGACGAACTCTTAGTCCGGCGCTAGGCATAGAATCTTCGGAGGCGGGCTGCGTTCCATGGGTTCGGCTCGAGTCGGTTATCCGACGCATTTCGTAGACGGTACGCTCCGCCGGTCAAGACTTTATCGATGATGAAGGGGCCTTCCCATTTGGGCTTGAGCTTGTCCTTTTTCTTGTCCGGCAGGCGTAGAACCAGTTCGCCAACGTTGTAAGTCTTGGCCCGTACTTCTCTGCTTTGGTATCTTCGAGCCTGCTGCTGATAAAATGCGGAACGAGCCTTGGCGACGTCGCGTTCTTCCTCCAATGCGTCCAAGCTGTCCTGCCGATCCAACTCGGCTTCTCTTTCTTCGTACATGCGCACTCGAGGTGAGTCATGAATTATGTCGCAGGGCAAAACTGCTTCTGCGCCGTATACCATAAAAAATGGTGTGAATCCGGTAGTACGGTTAGGCGTTGTCCGCAGCCCCCAGAGTACGGAGTCGAGCTCCTCTACCCAGTGCGTGTCAGATTTCGTAAGGGACCGCACTAGTCTGGGTTTGATGCCGCTCATTATTAGACCATTTGCTCGTTCCACTTGACCGTTGGTTTGAGGATGATAGACTGAAGCGTAATCGAGCTTGATGCCCCTATTTTTGCACCATGATTTAACCTCATCGGCCGTGAAGTTCGTGCCGTTATCGGTGATGATGCTGTGGGGGACACCATAACGGTGTACTACCCCAGATATAAAGTCTATCACTGGTCCGGACTCTGCCGTTTTAACTGGCTTGGCCTCTATCCATTTGGTGAATTTATCCACCATGACCAATAGGTACCTTTGCTTGTGGGTTCCCCCTTTAAGTGGTCCAACCATGTCAAGCCCCCAGACCGCGAACGGCCAGGTAATGGGTATAGTTTTGAGGGCGGTGGGTGGCATGTGGCTCTGATTAGCAAAGAGCTGACAACCGACGCATCTTCGGACTAAGTCCTGAGCATCTGCCCGGGCCGTCGGCCAATAAAATCCTGTACGGAATGCCTTTCCTACAAGGGCCCGGGCTGCGGCGTGGTGTCCGCCTAGTCCGGCGTGAATTTCAGCCAGAAGGTCTCGCCCTTCCTCTTCGGAGATACACCTTTGAAGGACTCCGGTTGTGCTTTTCTTATAGAGTTCTCCCTCATGGACCTTGTAGGCTTTAGATCGCCGGACTACGCAGCGGGCCTCATTATGGTCTTCGGGGAGTTCCTGCCTAAGCAAGTAGGCTAGGAACGGCTCTGTCCATGGGGCGATTACTGCCATTATGTCGTGAGCTGAGGGTGTTGTTTCGTCGGCTGGATCGCCGGTTATGTCAGATTGTTCTGCGGCTGCCTCCGGTTTGTTATTTCCGGACTCCTCTTCCCATAGTACGGATGGCTTGAACAGCCGTTCCAGGAAGATATTTGGAGGGACAGCGTCACGTTTTGCGCCGATGCGTGCCAATACGTCGGCCGCTTGGTTATTATCTCTGGCTACGTGGTGGAATTCAAGTCCTTCGAACCGAGCTGACATTTTAAGGACGGCGTTGCGATAGGCTGCCATTTTTGGATCCTTGGCGTCAAAGTCTCCATTTACTTGGGATATTGCGAGGTTTGAGTCCCCGCGCACCTCTAGGCGTTGGATGCCCATGGAGATTGCCATCCGGAGGCCATGTAAGAGGGCCTCGTATTCGGCTGCGTTGTTGGAGTCCGTGTACATTATCTGGAGTACGTATTGGACTCTGTCCCCGGTTGGGGACGTTAGTACGATGCCAGCCCCCAATCCGGCCAACATTTTGGAGCCGTCGAAATGCATAATCCAATTGGAGTATGCGCCGTACTCTTTAGGGAGTTCGGCTTCAGTCCACTCAGCGACAAAGTCAGCCAAAACTTGCGACTTTATAGCTCGCCGGGGTTTGTAAGTTATGTCGAATGGTAAGAGCTCAATGGCCCATTTTGCAATCCTGCCCGTTGCGTCGCGGTTATTTATAATGTCATTTAGGGGTACTTCGGAGGCCACTGTTATCGAACACTCTTGAAAGTAGTGTCGGAGCTTCCGGGATGCCATGAACACCGCATACGCTATCTTTTGATAGTGCGGGTAACGGGACTTGCAGGGGGTTAAAACAGTGGATACGTAGTACACTGGTTTTTGAAGAGGGAATTTATGCCCTTCTGTCTCTCGTTCTACGACGAGCACCGCGCTTACTACTTGATGTGTTGCCGCGATGTATAACAACATAGGTTCGCCCAGGTTGGGCGCAGCCAGGACCGGATTCGTTGCCAATATGGCCTTTATTTCTTCGAGTCCGGCAGTGGCAGCATCCGTCCACTCGAAGTGTTCGGTGTGCCTGAGGAGGCGATAGAGGGGCAATGCCTTTTCTCCTAGGCGGGAGATAAAGCGGCTGAGAGCCGCCACGCATCCAGTCAATTTCTGGATCTGTTTGAGGTTTTTTGGAATATCCAACTGCGATAGGGCTCGGATCTTGGCCGGATTTGCTTCAATTCCTCTACCGGATACAATGAAGCCCAAGAGCTTTCCGGCTGGTACGCCGAAAACGCATTTTTCCGGATTCAGCTTGATGTCATATGCTCGGAGGTTGTCGAATGTGACCCTCAAGTCGTCTACTAGAGTTTCGACGTGTTTGGTTTTGACGACTACGTCGTCTACGTATGCCTCTACTGTTTTGCCGATCTGGGTAGCCAGACATGTCTGAATCATGCGCTGATATGTTGCGCCGGCGTTTTTAAGTCCGAAGGGCATCGTGTTGAAGCAGAATGGTCCATATGGAGTAATGAACGCCGTTGCGGCTTGATCCGCTTCTGCCATCTTGATTTGATGATAGCCGGAGTATGCGTCCAGGAAGCACAATGAATCGTGCCCTGCAGTGGCATCGATGATTTGGTCGATGCGGGGGAGGGGGAAGGGATCCTTTGGGCAGGCTTTATTTAGGTCTTTGAAATCGACACATAGGCGCCAGGATCTGTCCTTCTTTGGTACCATTACCAGGTTTGCTAGCCAATCCGGATGTTTGATATCTCTGATGAATCCGGCTTCCAATAGTTTGGCTAGTTCTTCTCCCATTGCCTGTCTTTTGGGTTCGGAAAATCGTCGAAGAGCCTGTTTGACTGGCTTGAACCCTTTTAGGATGTTTAGGCTATGCTCTGCCAGCCTGCGAGGGATTCCTGGCATATCTGAAGGATGCCAGGCGAAAATGTCCCAATTTTCCCGAAGGAATTCTCGCAGCGCGGCGTCTACATCAGGGTTCAACTGTGCCCCGATGGAGGCCGTCTTTGTCGGGTCCGTTGGGTGGACCTGGAATTTTATAATTTCGTCCGCTGGTTTAAAGGAGGTGGACTTGGATCTCTTATCGAGTATCACGTCGTCTCTGTGCACCGTAGCGCGCAGCGCGGTGAGTTCCTCTGCCGCTAGGGCTTCGGATAGTGCCTCCAGGGCTAATGCGGCTGTTTTGTTTTCGGCGCGGAGTGCTATGTCCGGATCACTAACGAGAGTGATTATCCCGCCGGGCCCAGGCATTTTGAGCTTCATGTACCCGTAATGGGGTACGGCTTGGAAAATTGTGAACGCCTCTCGTCCTAATATAGCGTGGTATCCGCTGCTGAGCGGGGCCACTTGGAACGTGATTTCTTCGGACCTGTAATTGTCCGGCGAGCCGAACACCACATCGAGTGTGATTTTTCCGGTGCAGCGTGCTTCCCGGCTAGGGATTATTCCTCTGAAGGTTGTGCTGCTTCGCTCAATGCGGCTCCAGTCTATTTCCATTTTTTGAAGAGTTTCCTCGTAAATGAGGTTCAATCCGCTGCCGCCATCCATGAGTACCTTGGTAAGTCGAAAGCCGTCCACTATTGGACTGAGGACCAATGCGGCTGGTGCTCGGGCTGTTCGGAATTTAGGTTCGTCGCTGGCGTTGAAGGTGATGGCCGCGTCGCTCCAAGGATTTGTTGTTGCTACTTGGTAGACTTCGGCAAGGCTGTGGATCGTTCGTTTCCGCATATTGTTTGATGCGAAAGTCTCGAAGACGGTTGATACCGTACCGGTATTGTTGGTGTGGTTTCGCGGGGCTAGAAGCTCCTCGCCACTTTTGGCCACCTGCCGTAATATCCAACATGCACGAAGGCTATGTGTTGGGGTGGCGCCCTTGGTACTGTGAATTGTACAGGGTTTGCTGAGCCATCCCTCCAGTACGGTTCCGTTCCCTTTAAGGGGCTTCTGTTTTTTGGTTCTTGTACTTGGTGCCTGAGTGTAATGCACCCTTTTGTTGCGGACTGGGGCTATGTTCGGGGCCGGATTATCCCAAAACCTATCTTCGGTTTTCCGGAAACTTTCTATGGCACAGTACTTTCGCACTATGGATGCCAAGTCGGCGAAACGCGTGATTTCACGATGGCTGACGGCGTTCAAGATTCCCCTGTCCGTGCAATTGTTGCAAAAGATCGAGATTGCGTTTTCCTCTCGGCAGTCCTTTATCCGGTCCATGACCAGGAGGAATCTGGCCCAGTAATGATGTACTGTTTCGGCTGGCTCTTGCCGGATTAGAGATAGATCGCATATATCTGGACGGGCGGGCCTAACTGAGTCCGGGACCCTGCCCATCTCGAGGCTCAAGGGCCGAGAAGTTTCCGAATTTGGAAGCTTGGAAAGTGGAACGTTGTCCAACGAGTCCGGTCCGATGCCTGACTTTATGTTCAGTGCTTGATCGGAATCCGCTCCTCCGCGGGAATCCGGCATGGAGGGTTCGGTAGCCCGGACACGACTAGTTTTCAATATGGGAGAAGGATCGTCGCGATGTTCCTCTACCACCGTGACGTGGTGGGTAACCTGGGGAGAGTTAATCTCTCTCAGATCGGTTTTAAGCCCGATCCGATTGTAGTCCGTAGCGACTCCCAGGGCGGCGATCCGATCCAAGAGTTCGTTTACAGACGAGAGCTCTGCTGGATCTAACTGCTCGGCGAATTCCGAGTTGACGTGAAGATTGCTCTCGATGACACGAGAGGTCATCGTTGAAGCGGTGGCCGGACAGGCGGTCATAAGAAAACCTCCTAGCCGGATAGTTTGGCCGGCGGCCAAGGCTCCATCGGCGAAGATGCCGTCCTTGAAGACGGGAAGAGGCATCCTTCCTATCGGTGACGGCACAGAGGAACTCTCAATGAAAGCACCAATGTCGGTGTCAAAACCGGCGGATCTCGGGTAGGGGGTCCCGAACTGTGCGTCTAGGCGGATGGTAACAGGAGACAAGGGACACGATGTTTTACCCAGGTTCGGGCCCTCTTGATGGAGGTAAAACCCTACGTCCTGCTTGATTGATATTGATATTGTGGATGTTTACAAGAGTGGAACTACCACGAGATCAAGGAGGCTAAACCCTAGAAGCTAGCCTATGGTATGATTGTAATGGTTGTTGTTGTGTCCTACGGACTAGAGCCATCCGGTTTATATAGACACCGGAGAGGGCTAGGGTTACATAGAGTCGGTTACAATAGTAGGAGATCTACGTATCCGTATCGCCAAGCTTGCCTTCCACGCCAAGGAAAGTCCCATCCGGACATGGGACGAAGTCTTCAATCTTGTATCTTCATAGTCTTGGAGTCCGGTCGATGATGATGATAGTCCGGCCGATGATAGTTCAGCCGATGATGGTAGTCCGGCTATCCGGACACCCCCTAATCCGGGACTCCCTCACCGGCATTGGCTTAACAGCTTGCCAGCAGAGTCAATTGGGAGTTGGGAAGACCTGGAAGCCGCATTCCTCGATAACTTCCAAGGCACGTATGTGCGACCACCAGATGCTGACGACCTAAGCCACATAATTCAACAGCCAGACGAATCGGCCAGACAATTCTGGACACGGTTCTTAACCAAGAAAAACCAAATCGTTGACTGTCCGGATGTGGAGGCCCTCGCGGCCTTCAAGCATAACATCCGCGACGAGTGGCTTGCCCGGCACCTGGGACAGGAAAAGCCGAAATCCATGGCAGCCCTCACATCACTCATGACCCGCTTCTGCGCGGGTGAGGATAGCTGGCTAGCACGCAGCAACAACCTCAGCAAAAATTCTGGCAGTCCGGATTTCAAGGACCGAAATGGCAGGTCGCGTCGTAATAAATACAAGCGCCGCATCAACGGCGACAATAGTGAGGATACGGCAGTCAATGCCGGATTCAGAGGCTCTAAACCCGGTCAGCGGAAAAAGCCATTCAAAAGAACTACTCCGGGTCCGTCCAATTTGGACCGAATACTTGACCGCTTGTGCCAGATACACGGCACCCCCGAAAAGCTAGCTAACCACACCAATAGGGACTATTGGGTATTCAAGTAGGCAGGCAAGTTAATTGCTGAAAACAACGACAAGGGGCTGCATAGCGATGACGAGGAAGAGACCTGACCACCGAACAATAGAGGACAGAAGGGTTTCCCCCCACAGGTGCGGACGGTGAACATGATATACGCAACGCACATACCCAAAAGGGAGCTGAAGCGCGCACTCAGGGATGTATACACGATGGAGCCAGTTGCCCCGAAGTTCAATCCATGGTCCTCCTGCCCGATCACTTTTGACCGAAGGGACCACCCCACCAGCATCCACCATGGCGGATTCGCCGCCTTGGTCTTAGACCCAATCGTCGATGGATTTCACCTCACCAGAGTCCTGATGGACGGCGGCAGCTGCCTGAACCTGCTCTATCAGGATACAGTGCGCAAAATGGGCATAGACCCCTCAAGGATTAAACCTACCATGACGACCTTTAAAGGCGTCATACCAGGTGTAGAAGCCAATTGTACAGGCTCAGTTACACTGGAAGTGGTCTTCGGATCCCCGGATAACTTCCGAAGCAAGGAGTTAATCTTCGACATAGTCCCGTTCCGCAGCGGCTATCATGCCTTGCTCGGACGTACCGTGTTTGCAAAGTTGAATGCGGTGCCGCACTACGCATACCTCAAGCTCAAGATGCCAGGCCCTCGAGGAGTCATCACGGTCAACAGAAACACTGAACGTTCCCTTCGAACGGAGGAACATACAGCGGCTCTCGCGGCAGAAGTACAATGCAGCCTCTTAAGGCAATTCTCGAGTCCGGCCGTTACGCGGCCAGACATAGCTAAGCGCTCCCAGAGTAACCTACAACAAGACCACCTGGCACATTCCGAGCACGCGTAGCAGTGCGGCCCCAACCCCAGCCCCTGCAAAACGTCAAAGCAGGTCCTTCGCGTACACCATTACGCTCTGAAGATACCATGGGCATGGGGAGAGGGGCACGACCACGATAAGCCCAGACTGCGGCTCAACCACACCAGGGGATCTCAAGTGTGTCGTTCTTTTTTTTCTTTTTACCTTTTATTTTTTACACACAGGACTCCGCTCGTCAGAGGCCCTGTCCGGCAGTAGACCTGCCGAACTCACGATGCAACAGCCAGGGAAGGATAAAGGCTACGACGAATATACAGGTGGTCTCCATTACGAGTATTTTTATACACCAATCTGCAGCCTACCCCTGGAGGGGGACATGTTTAACAGTCCCATCCCTTGCTTATCGCACTATTTGTATCGTTCTGCATTCATAGCAGCACTTATTGAATAAAACAATGCAGCACCTTTTTGCTTATAATTGCATTTCTTTTTCATACATATGTTCATTTACGACATGTCGCATCCGTACACTTTGGTACGGTTAAAACACACCAGGGGCTTATGTTTCTCGCATCATGGTGTGATAAGTCCGAACACTTTCACAAGTGCGGCACCCCGAACTTATAGCATTATATGCATTGGCTCCGAATCATGTCTTGGGTCAATAGTTGGGTTTGCCCGGCTCCCATGTTTTGGTACCTTACCTTCCGTTGTATCGGCTAAGGTAGCACTGGGAGAACCACTGCGATTGCGCCCCAGTTGAGCTAGGTTAACACCTCAGTGGAGAAAGCTAAAACTGACCGTCATGATGAGGCGAGAGCCGGTCGCTGTTCGAGAGGTTTTTGCGAGTCCGTAAACACTTATGCCGCTTAGAGCAAGGAGCCGGACCTTGTCCGGCCCAGGCGTGGATAGCGCCCCAAATTCGGCCTTCCGAAGACTAGGGGCTTCGCCGAAATTTAAAATTACAGAATTCTATGGCTAAGTGAGAGTGTTCAAGCATTATAAGTCCGGTTGCCTTGTTCGCTGTGTTGAGCGCCTCCCTAGATGGACCCAAAAATGGGAACAAGAGTGCTCAAAGTTTATCCCGGACACCCCAGCACTCATGGCATGGGGGATGAAGCCGACGACTTGCCATCTTTCAGATTTGATAAATAGCCGCACAGAAGGTAATATTTTAAATTAACAAGCGTGGCTTAGCGCATATGAAGTAAGTTTTCAGCGCACAGGATAACAAAATGCAAGTCTACTCAAAAATTACATCTTTGGAGCACTCCCCCGCAATAGTGCGGGCGCCCTTCAGCACACTCTTATAATACATCTCGGGCGTGTGATGCTCCTTGCCCTCTGGTGGTGGGTCCGTCACAAGCTTCTGGGCATCCATCTTGCCCCAGTGCACCTTTGCGCGGGCAAGGGCCCGACGGGCACCCTCAATACAGGCGGAGTGCTTGATGACTTCAACCCACGGGCACGCATCCACCAGCTGCCGCACCAGGCCGAAGTAGCTCCCAGGCATGGCCTCCTTAGGCCATAGCCGAACTATGAGGCCCTTCATGGCCTGTTCGGCCGCCTTGTGGAGCTCGACCAGCTACTTCAGGTGGTCGCTAAGGGGCACCGGATGTCCGGCCTCAGCATACTGAGACCAGAAGACCTTCTCCGTCGAGCTCCCCTCCTCGGCCCGGTATAATGCGGCAGCATCGGACACGCTGCGAGGACGATCTGCGAACGCTCCTGGAGAGCTCTGAATTCGGGTAAGCAACAGGTAATTAACACTCACATGCTTACTTTGCATGAAAAATGCCTTACCCGCTGCTATTTTCTTCACCGCCTCAATCTCCTGGAGGGCCTTGTAGGCTTCGGCCTTAGCGGCCTTGGCACTCTCAAGAGCCGTTGCAAGCTCAGACTCTCGAGTCTTCGAGTCACGCTCCAGGCTCTCATGTTTTTTCACGAGATCCTGAAGCTCTTGATGTACCTCCGCCACCCGCGCCTCCTGCTTCTCTCGCTCAGTGCGCTCTGCAGCCGCATTGCGTTCGGCCGTGGCCACCGCCTCTTTCAGGGTCGCCACCTCGTCAGTGGCCCCTGCAATACCCACGTTATCCTTGTCATTTTTTTTGCAACCAAAATCCTTTTCTGTCAGGTACAATTTTAGTAAGGTGTTACTCGCCTTGCTTGTCCTCGAGCTGCTTCTTGGCATGGCCAAGCTCGTTCTCGGACCGCTCGAGGTTTTCCTTCAAAGTATTGACCTCTGCAGTCAGTGCGGCAGAGGTCAGCAGCGCAGCCTGCAATCCCATATTGACATATTTATTATGACTCCTGCGTATATCTTTTTAGATCCTCAGTCCGGATTTTCTTTCCGAACACCGAACCGAGCATCAGGGGCTACTGTCTATGCGGTACCATTTTATACATATCGAAATTCTTACCTCAAAGCCTGTTAGAAGGCTGCTGCAGGCTTCGGTCAGCCCGCTCTTGGCGAGCTGCACCTTCTGAATCACCGCACTCATAACAGTGCGGTGTTCCTCTTTGATGGAGGCGCCGTTGAGCGCCTCCAGCAAATTATCCGGCGCCTACGGTTGGACGGAGGCTGCCGGTGTCACGGTCTTGCCCTTCTTACGAAGGGGTCGCCCGCCGGACTCCGGAGCCACTGTGGGTTCCGGGGCCGAGTCTGGTGCAAAGTCCGGGAGGTTGTCCTGCGACACCTCCGGGGCCCTCTCCTCCTGGTGGGCCCCTTCCTGGGATCCCACCTCGGCATCGTCCGTGTCACGGAGGGTGGAGGCAGTCGGAAGAGAATCCATATCCGACGCACCTAAGGACCCGCTCGTTGAAACGGGAAGATCATCCTTAGGCGGACTGCAGGGTTGTATGTGGCATTATAAAGACATTATGTGGCGAAAAATAAAAACCTTGAAGTTATTCGGGAGTCCGGATACTTACGATCTCGCCAGGGGCTTGGCCCTTGGAGGCCAGTCCTCGTCGTCGTCACTGGCGTTAGCAGAGCAGTCCGGGTGAAGAGTTTTTCCCTTCTTGGACCCTTCGGCCTCCCTTGTTGGGGAGGCCTTCCTTTTCTTCCCTCCCCCCATTGGGGGAGAGGCTTTCTTCTTCTCCTCCTCGCCTTGGTGGGAGGAGTCGGCCTCGGATTCATCATCCGATAGCACCTGAAAACGGGAACTCTTCTGAGTCCCCGTGGCCTTCTTCTCCGGCACCATGTGGGGTGCCGAAGCCAACAGCCCCGTTAGGCGGGCGTCCGCTGGGTCCTCTGGCAATGGGGCCGGACAGATAGTCCGTTCGGCCTTCGCCAGCCAGTCCTGTCAAAGGTAAAGGGAGTTTAGATCCCGCGTAGAGTCAAACTATGGAAAACAAGTGGCGCAATCACTTACCTCGTCAGCTGGACGCTGCGAGCGGAATCCGCGATCTTCGGTAGCGGATGCGGGAGCCTCGGCGCCCTTGAACAGCACCTTCCAGACATCTTCGTACGTAGTGTCGAAGAGCCCGCTCAGAGTCTGGTGCTGTGCCGGATCGAACTCCCACATGTTGAAGCCCCGTCATTGGCACGGGAGAATCCGGTGGATGAGCAATGCCTGGACTACGTTGACAAGTTTGAGCTTCTTGTCCACCAGCTTCTGGATACAGGCTTGGAGTTCGGTCAGCTCCTCCGAATCCCCCCAAATCCGGCCACTCTCTTTCCAGGAGGTGACCCATGTAGGGATGCCGGATCTGAATTCGGGGGCCGCTGCCCAATTAAAGTCATGCGGCTCAGTGATGTAGAACCACCCCGATTGCCACCCCTTAATGGTTTCCACGAAAGTGCCCTCCAGCCACGTAACGTGGGACATCCTGCCCACCATGGCGCCTCCGCACTCCGCTTGGCTGCCCTTCACAACCTTCGGCTTGACACTGAAGGTCTTGAGCCACAAGCCGAAGTGGGGCTGGATGCAGAGGAAGGCCTCGCACACGACGATAAACGCCGAGATGTTGAGGATAAAATTCGGAGCCAGATCATGGAAATCTAGGTCGTAGTAGAACATGAGCTCCCGGACAAAGGGATGAAGTGGGAAGCCCAGTCCGCGGAGGAAATGGGGAAGAAACACTACCCTCTCATGGGGCCTGGGGGTGGGGATGAGCTCTCCCTCGTCGGGGAGCCGGTGCGCGATGTCACTGGACAAGTATCCGGCGTCGCGCAGCTTCTAGATCTGCCCCTCCGTGACGGAGGAGGCCATCCACTTGCCTCCCGCTCTGGACATAGTTGGAGAAGGTTGAGGTGAGAAGTGCGGACTTGGGCGCTGGAGCTCGAGTTCGCAGGAGAT
Organism: Triticum aestivum; assembly: GCF_018294505.1. NCBI lineage: Eukaryota > Viridiplantae > Streptophyta > Magnoliopsida > Poales > Poaceae > Triticum > Triticum aestivum. The sequence goes on from NC_057804.1 coordinate 623,896,988, forward strand.
GGATAAGCCAAGGAGGAAGAAGGCGCAGGTAAAAGGGTTGGATCTTTATCCCCTTATATGGGCGGACAAATACATGTGTCCCCACCGGCCTGGTAAAACTCGCTTATCTCCCAAGCGTCACAATCAATGGCGCGGTTGGGTTACCCACGTCCGTATTGATGGGAATCCCGGAATAAGGGGAACATGATCTCTGCTTCGACAAGACGTGCCAAGGAAACTGCTTCGCTAAACGCGCGGAGGTGGAACAATAAAAACAATTTGAGTAAAGGCTTGGTAATGGTGTGACGTCACGCCACAAAATACGTCAGCAGATTGAACTTGTGTAATATTATTCTCTCTACGGTGGTACGTGGAATTTATTTTGCAGAGCCGGACACTATCCTAGTGTTCACAATCTTCTATAAATTATTCGGAGGAAGAACCCGCCTTGCAATGCCGAAGACAACATGCGCACAGGACTCATCGTCATTGAAGCCTGGTTCAGGGGCTACTGAGGGAGTTTCAGACTAGGGGGTGTCCGGATAGCCGAACTATCATCATCGGCCGGACTCCAAGACTATGAAGATACAAGATTGAAGACTTCATCCCGTGTCCGGATGGGACTTTCCTTGGCGTGGAAGGCAAGCTTGGTGATACGGATATGTAGATCTCCTACCATTGTAACCGACTCTGTGTAACCCTAGCCCTCTCCGGTGTCTATATAAACCGGATGGCTTTAGTCCATAGGACGAACAATAATCATACCATAGGCTAGCTTCTAGGGTTTAGCCTCCTTGATCTCGTGGTAGATCCACTCTTGTAACACACATCATCAATATTAATCAAGCAGGACATAGGGTTTTACCTCCATCAAGAGGGCCCGAACCTGGGTAAACATCGTGTCCCTTGTCTCCTGTTACCATCCGCCTAGACGCACAGTTCGGGACCCCCTACCCGAGATCCGCCGGTTTTGACACTGACAACGGGTGAACAAACAAATTGCGACTTGACGCATTATGTTAAATTAAGAAAAGAGGCAAACCATGTGGGGCCTACCTTAGAGGCAAGGTTCTACACTGGAGTACTTTTGCTGTGTCCCGTCAACTCGCAGAACGAGGAGAAACTTGCTTAGTACGCCGTCTCCCCCGCCCACCAGCGCGGTGGCTCGCAGGATGAGGTGAAGCTTGCTCCTCCCTCGCCCATGCACGCGGTGGCTCGCAGGACGAGGAAAAAAATTTACTACTACCTCCGTTTACTCCTCGTCCCTACTACCTTGGTTATAGATATTATATCATATTGTTTGGAATATATATGTCCTTAGTAGATTTCAATATGAACTACTAGTACATACTCCAAACACTGATGTATATAGATGTATTTTAGAGTGTACATTCACTCATTTTGCTCCATATGTAGTAGCACTCTCCCTCGCCCCTCGACCCTCGCCCACGTGGTGGACATGCAGCAATTCATTCGGTCTCATATAGCCAGAACGATATATACTGCACTACCATTATTGCTCGACTTCCTGAATAGGCGACGAGCCAATCGCAAGGTTAATATTTTGGAGATGCCAAGCGCAAGGTTATAGGAGAACGAGTAGTAGGTGCCGCATCATTTATAAATATATTTTTTTCTTCAGTGGCACGTACGCAATATGATAGGTTCATATGGAGAGAAAAGGAAATCGCTCCACTATATACATAGTTAGGACGGGCCAGCCTACACGGTTGCTTGCTGGGGTTGCTCTCTTCACACTCTCTCGCACAAAACGACTGTGGCCACATCTCTAACATCCCAGCGGATCATGTCCGCTTGGGGAAGGGGTGGATGCTTAGTGTAGATGTGGTGGCCGTCGCCGACGGCGAAAACCCACTGTCGGCACGTCTCGATCAGGGGTCCCCGTTGTTCTCTCTCACAAAGCTGGTGAGGTTGCCTTCGTCCCTTGCTCACTGCCGCGACGTGGGCAGTTGCCGCCTCGCGCCGCCCTCCTCAAGGTTGAGCTACGTCCCTCAGGTACAACTCCCTTTACAGACGGCTTGCACCACTGCTCCAGCTGCCCACATCACTCCTTGTGGATATTTCTCTACTTCTTTGCCCCGCACATACCTGATACCTCTACTGGCTTCTACGTACTGTATTTGTGATGAGTTAATGTCTCATCAACTAGTCCTAGTAATCTTATTCTAATCACGCTTCTTCAATTTCTTTGCCACAGGGATGCTCATCTCGATTTTGGTGAAACTGCACAAAATAATCCGATGGTCAAAAGGTTGCAAACTTCATTTATTAGGAAGCTCAAACATTGCCAGCAAATTGAAGCCTGGTCAGGGTTCATGCTTCAAGGGCTAGGGACTGCATGGATCGTTTTTTTCTTTAGCTTCCTTTGTTCCAAAATAAGTGTCAACTTTAGTAGTAGTACAACTTTGTACTAAAGTTTTCACAAAGTTGAGACACTTATTTTGGAACGGAGGGAGTACATATTTGCTATGATCTGTCAATCATTGCAATAGCATGCATGTTAGTCTCCTTTGTATTTGATGAAATGTTGCAACGGGCAACCTTGGACGCAAGATACATGTAACAGGAGCTGGAAGCTTCATAGCATTGTACAAATTTATCTCGCTGATAAATTACAGTACGTACTAGTACTTCCTCCGTTCCTAAATATAAGTCTTTGTAGAGATTTCACCATTAACCACATGCGGATGTATATAGATGCATTTTAAGTGTAGATTCATTCATTTTGTTCTGTATGTAGTTCACCTAGTGGAATCTCTACAAAGGCTTATCTACTAGTAATAGCTAGCCCCCACTACTAGGAATTCTCTATCCTCTCCTTGAGCCACATCATCAAAATTGACGTAGCCATTAGATGAAGTAAATCAGTCATAATAGCCGTCTGATCTAGATGTTGAGAGGCTCAGCACTAAGCCACATGCAAGCATGCAGAAATACCGTGGCACATGCATGTGAGTGGGTTTTAAATCACATCAACATGTCTGCATGCAAACATGCACCGGTAGCATGCATGTAAGTGGGCTTTTAAGTCCCATTAACATGTCAAAAAGAAAAATATAATCCCATTATGCAGTAGGAGTTGGTTGATCTTTTTTCCTTATGTGGGATGATCTAAATGATGATGGGAGTTTATTTAGTCTGGCTACCACATTTGTCATGCGATTATAGATTTTTTTTAGTTCTATGAAATCGATAATTTTGCACAGAGAGATATACCGCTGTTCCGCGGCAACGAGCGGGGACTCATCTAGTAATATTTAGGAACGGAGGGAGTACTATGTAAAGAGTTAGGTGTCGCACGGTGATAGTGTGAGGTGGGCCATGTAATCACTGAGCCTGCGTGTTTTCACTGCTCTTGCACTCCTTCGCTGTAAGAATGGAGAAAATTGTAATCTACTACCTCCTTTCGCCGAAAGCGTGGGACATCCAGCAGTCCTACCACCTCAGTAATAAAGACCAATGAGCCGTCAAATCACATAGACCCAGCAGTAAGTTGGACGGACGAAGCAACCATCACTCTTGCACCAGTGAGAGGTTGCGTCCGCTCTACTCGGGCATGAATGCAGCATCGATTCTTTGGAGCGGCATTGACCGTTTCGGGCGGGAAGCACGCGCGGGTGGTGGAGGGGCTTTGGGTGGGCCAGGCTGGTCAGGAGCGGGCATGGCAGCTAAGAGGATGCACCGACTCTCGCGGCTAAAATCGTACACTACACACCATATCTCTGTAGGAGTAGGTCGATCTGTCACACTCTCTAACACACACATGCTGTTAAACACACACACGCACACGCACGCACCTTGGTCCCGTTGCACCTTCTAACATGACTTATTACACCTAGAAGGAGGGAGTAGTAATTATACGAGATACGGTGGCACACTGACTTAAGTCGAATACAAGTGCCCAAAATTTGTGTGCATGTTATAATAAGGATTCACTTAAAATAGTACGTGAGCGAATAGAGGGATCAATTGGACAGTGTTCCCGAGCAGTAGCGAGATGTGTGAGGTAGTAAGATACACCGCTGACGCTTTTAATTTTTCTTATTAATTTGTTTGTTTCACCCTCTGACTGGTGGGACCCAACATACTACATGGAGAGAGGTAAGGTGACTAAGGCTGCATTATTTCTGCACCACTGTGGATAGTCTTACTACCAAAGCCACATGACACGATTATGATTGAAATCCTAATGACTCCCACACACACACAAAAAACACGACATGCCTGTCACACGAATGCAGGAATGTATAAAAGGTTATTTTCCTCTCGTTGAACATAACGGGAGGGTTGTGTAGCTGGTTAGCATGTTCGCTCATCAAACTTCAGGTCTCGGGTTCGATAACTACACTTGAGCATAATATTTGCCAGGAGGATTCTTTGACTGGTTAAAATGTTTTCTAGGGTTTGCACGCTTCACACTCTCTCTCCAGTATATATATACACGCTCGAGCCTCAGCGCTTGTAGTTGCTCTCTTCACACTCTCTCGCCCTCTCCCGCTGGATCCTCAGCGCTTGTATTGCTCTCTTCACACTCTCTCGCCCTCTCCAGATCTAAACAAGACTTCGTTCGCCTCTCTCTCCCCTCACTTCTGCTCAAAGAGCCGGCTGGATCCGTCCACCGGGAAGGGAAGGAGGCTTAACACTGTCGCCGTCGGCGAGGGAGGGAATCCACTACCGGCGCTGCTGTTCACTTTCCACCCAGCGGCGGCACGGGAGGGCCTCCGACCCCTTCTTCTTCGCCGCCGTCCCGTCGCCCACTGAACCATGCCCCAAGAACCTTAAGGTATATTTTACTTACTCCACATGCATTGCTCTAGCTGCATGTATACCATGAATCTAGGACGTGGTTCAAAGAGGAAAGGAGTGGGGGGAAGTAGTGGGAAAAGTTGTATATAGCATGAATCTAGGACGTGGTTCAAAGAGGAAATGAAGGGGGAAAGTTGTATAGCATGAATCTAGGACGTGGTTCAAAGAGGAAAGGAATGGGGGAAAGTAGTGGGGAAAGTTGTATCACATAAATCTAGGACGTGTTCAAAGAGGAAAGGAAGGGGCGAAAGTACTAGTTCAAAAAGGAAAGGAAGGGACAAGGTTGTAGAGTTTGAGCCGGACTAGATTTGCTGCGCTCACATAGGGAAAGGTGTCTAAAGATAACAAAACTGGGACCAACACAAATATGCTCCCTTGGTTGTTTGTTCTTTGTTGCAACAGACTGTGCATGACCACAGTACATCGGTAGATGCACATGGTGCTGGTGCGTCCACTGTCTAGTGCAACTCATTAGCTGTTGAAAGATCGTGGATGTCGCCTAGAGGGGGGTGAATAGGCGCTTTAAAATAATTACGGTTTAGGCTTGAACAAATGCGGAATAAACCTAGCGGTTAATTTGTCAAGCACAAAACCTACAACAACTAGGCTCACCTATGTGCACCAACAACTTATGCTAAGCAAGATAAGCTACTAGGTGAAAGCAAGATATATGACAAGAAACAATATGGATATCACAAAATAAAGTGCATAAGTAAAGAGCTCGGGTAAGAGATAACGGAGGCACGCGGAGACGATGATGTATCCCGAAGTTCACACCCTTGCGGATGCTAATCTCCGTTTAGAGCGGTGTGGAGGCACAATGCTCCCCAAGAAGCCACTAGGGCCACCGTAATCTCCTCACGCCCTCGCACAATGCAAGATGCCGTGATTCCACTAAGGGACCCTTGAGGGCGGTCACCGAACCCGTACAAATGGCGACCCTTGGGGGCGGTCACCGAACCCGTACACTTTGGCAACCCTTGGGGGCGGTCACCGGTACCCGTCAAATTGCTCGGGGCGATCTCCACAACCTAATTGGAGACCCCGACGCTTGCCCGGAGCTTTACACCACAATGATTGAGCTCCGAACACCACCAACCGTCTAGGGCGCCCAAGCACCCAAGAGGAACAAGCTCAAGGGCACCAAGCACCCAAGAGTAATAAGCTTCTCAACTTGTAACTTCCACGTATCACGTGGAGAACTCAAACAAATGCACCAAATGCAATGGCAAGGGCACACGGAGTGCCCAAGTCCTTCTCTCCCAAATCCCACCAAAGCAACTAATGCTAGGGAGGAAAATGAGAGGAAGAATGAGAACTCCAAGATCTAGATCCAAGGGGTTCCCGTCACTTAGAGGAGAAAGTGATTGGTGGAAACGTGGATCTAGATCTCCTCTCTCTTTTCCCTCAAGATCTAGCAAGAATCATTGGAGGGATTGAGAGTTAGCAAGCTCGAAGAAGGTCAACAATGGGGGAAGAACACGAGCTCAAAGGATAAGGGTGAATGGGGAAGAAGACCCCCTTTTATAGGAGCTCCCGAATCCAACCGTTATGCTCACAGCCCGCACAGAGCGGTACTACCGCTCCAAGGAGCGGTACTACTGCTATGGCGGTAGTACCCCTTCAAAACACAACAGTGAGGAGGCAAAAAGGCCAGAAGAACCGTCGGAGCGGTAGTACCGCTCGTCCTCACGGTACTACCGCAAATGGTAGCGGTACTACTGCTTGCGAGCGGTACTAAAAAATACTTCTGTGCCTACTTCCGCTGATCAAAACACAAGATTTTGATCCGGAGCGGTACTACCACTTAGGAGCCGCGGTAGTACTGCTCTGGAGCGGTACCACCGCTCAAGAGCCGCGGCAGTACCGCTCTGGAGCGGTAGTAAAAAATTACATCCGCTCTAGTCGCGGTAGTACCGCTGCAGCCTTTACCAAAACAGCCACAACTTTTACAAACGGACTCCGAATTCAACAAAACCAAGTTTGTTGGAAAGCTAACGACATGGGCTAACACAATCGTGATATAAATGTCAAGAATAAGCAAATGAGAAAAGTCCCAAAAGAAAATGGTAAGAACCCTTCATCGGATAAGACCGGTAAAACCTCCAACACCGAAAACATCATAGAAGACGCATGCGAACTCCGTTTTCAATGAACTCAAGCTTGTCATCAAGATGACCATAAGCTCTAAGACTCACAAAGATAACCAACAAGAACCAAGAAACATGATGCAAGGATGCAATGGTTTGAGCTCTCTACTAACGATACGATCAAGCTACCAACTTGAGAGCCCCCCTTGATAGTACGGCAAACGATCCTATAACTCAGTCTCCCAACTACCACCACGAGACCGGTAAAATAGAAAACCTATCAAGGGAAAACCTTTGCATTGCACATGGTCCACTTGAGCTAGATGAAGACGATCTTGACTCCCTCAAGTTGGACCACCTTTCTTGATTGCGTTGGCTCGATGAAGACTAGATGATTGCTCCCCCATAGTCCACTATGGGTGAGCCACTCTTAGGCACATCTTCACAAGTCCATTGACACCACAATGGATGGCAAGATTCAAGCACTTGATCTCTTCGTGATGCTCCACTTGAACTTGCACACGGCAATCTTGATGACGATCACCACTTGATGTCATCCTTTCCATGGGTTGTATGATATCTTCCTCTTGACGCAAGCCCATGGACACGTACCTAACCCCACATAGAACTCTCACATAGACCATGGGTTAGTACACAAAGTGCAATGGACAATGCTTACCATACCATGGGATCACTTGATCCCTCTCGGTACATCTTCTACGCTTTGTGAGTTGATCAACTTGATTCACTCTTGACTTAGTCTTGATCAACCTTGAATCTTTCCAACTCTCTTCATTTGGATGATGTCTTGAAGGTAAACATGAATGATCACACAATCTTCTTCTTCAAGACATGCTTGCAATAAGCTCAACACTCACATGACCAATCTTTGGATAATTCCTTAATAGCACCTTGGTCAACTCATAAACTCCTTGAAACCAACACATGGACTTCAAGAAAAGCCTATGGACAAATCCTTCAAATATAACTCAAGACAACCATTAGTCCATAGAGATTGTCATCAATTACCAAAACCAAACATGGGGGCACCGCATGTTCTTTCAATCTCCCCCATTTTGGTAATTGATGACAATCACTTTCAAGAGAGTTTATATAAGGAATTATGCTTCACTATGCAATGCAACAACCAATAGTGCATGCATATGAGATGCAAATGCTAAGGAACAAAACCAAAGCAAGAAGAGATAACTCTCTAAACTTCTCCACAAAACTCTCTGAAACTTCTCCCCCATTGGCATCGATTGCCAAAATGGGTGAAAAAGCTATAAATTGTGGTCCTCCATAAATTGTGTATTTCTTCACAAGAAAGTGAATGCAATACACATATCCAACGGTAAATACTTGGAGGAACACAAACTATATTGAGGCACAAAGATTGCTAAAGAATGATATGCCACAAGGACATAACAAAGAGAGACACAAGCAATCAAGAAATCAAAAGATACCAATTGAAGCAAGCAATCAAAGGATATCAATTGAAACAACTAGACCAAAGATCCTACGAGCCACATGAATAAAGGATATTATGATATGGGCAAAGGAGTGTTCTAAAGAAACTAGAGAAGCTCCCGGTGATTTGTGCACACATAAGAATATTTGTATTTGGATACAAAGTGCACAAAATAGGATCATAGCTCCCCAAAAATCAATAGAAACTTACAACAAGTTCAAGTGAGCATATAGGAAACAAAGCCTAGTACTTGCAACAAACACATGGTTGAGCAACAAGTAAAAGAGGCAACTTAAGAATGGGCTCAACCAAAATGATGTGTGTGACTCAAGGCAATGCACTTGAGAAGACTAATGTATGGATGAGCATTAAGCATCAATAAAGTCTTGAAAGAATCAGGCACACGGTGCAAGGCCTATCATTCCCACGCACTAGCAAATGGGTTCACAAGCTTACTAATAAGCATATAAAGAACATATGCTTGTGACAACCCGTGGTGAAGATAGAAGATGAAAGCCTCATCAAGACGAGGGATACCAATTAAGATGGCAAAAGCCTCGTAAAGATAAGCATGAGGAAAATAATCTTCACCACACAAGAGTGCATCAAGATGCAACGATAAAGACACGCACTCAAGGCAAAAGCTTTCACGGAGCCACCAAATAAAAAAACAAAAAAAACAAGGTGGACATGAAAGAAAGGATATCATCTAGAGATGTAATTTCTCTCAAGTGTATAAGGGTCTAGGTAGACGAAATCATGACGATATATATCTACAAAGAAGGATGTACACCCGAAATAGTTACAACACGAAGGACCAAGATATCCAAAAGGAAGTCATACATATACCAATAAGATATTTACTTGGAAGCATAGCACATGGCTAGATATGGTCTTATTGGATATAGATGAATTCCTACCACACAACTATCAAAGACATCACAACTAGCAACATGAGAACATCGTTGAGATGCTTTGAGAAAGGAAGCAAGAATCACAAGATATGAAATGAATATTATGCCAAGATACAACCTACACAAGGTTGAATGCAAGAGAGGAAAGCATGAATAGATACTTGTTACCGAGATATCATTGGAAGGATGTAGTAGATACCAATTGAAGGTAGATAGTAGTTCATTGATCATCCTAGCTTGACTCCAATAGCACATGGTGACGACACCTTCCTTGTGAGTGAGCCGAGCATCCAATGCATCTCCAAATGTTCCTAGAAGAACAACACAAACTGAACGATACCCAAACTCATCGGTACCAAATAGTTAGAAACACCAATACATAGGACAAACTCCACATAAATATGTGCATATAGATATGAAAATGAATTTCATGCACATCTCATCCAAATTGAGACTAGGTGGAGTTTCCCCTATATATTGAGTTAAAGAAAGAAAGCATGCCAAATAAATACATGAAGTAAACATGCATGCTCAAGACTTTCAAAACCCGAAACCAAAAGACAAAGAAATGCCAAGTGAAAAGGATACCAAATGGAGAAATCATCACTTGGAAGATATCATTAAAGATACATCAAGGAATGAGATATCCATTGATACACACTAAACTAAAGATGTCAAACTCCCAAAGAGAGGATGGTTCCAAACAAACCAAGCTCTCAACAAAGTTTCATGATGGCACAAAGTACCAAAAAGAAATGGCTTGCCTTCCACCAAAACACACTTGATAAGGATCACAAGAAGAGTGTTCTAAAGAAAATAGGATAGCTCCCCCACGAGTTGTGCATTATATAGGATTTGCATTTGAATACAAAATGCACAAGGTGGGATCACCACTTTCACTATATCTAGAAAACACTAGACAAGAACAAGAAATAAACAAGATCCACAAGTGGTAGGGAAGACAACGGGAGTTGACACAAACCTTGGCAAGAGAAAAGGCAAATAAAACAAAACCAAAGTAAAGATGATCAACAAATTCTACCACACATAAGTGACTACCAATTGTCAAAGACAAGAAGTATTTGAAAATAATTCCCAGTGGTAGATAACAAGGACATCCAACATCATCTTCACAACAAACACAAGCAAATTGCCACTTGTAGAGCTAACATGTCACCTAGGAACAATATAATTTACAATATCAATTCTAGGAGACACTATCTCAAATGTACACATTTTCTAGGCTTGTAATATGCACATAGCATATTACTCCCCCATAATGTGATACCAATAAGAACTTAACAAGAGGCAATAAGAGGATCCAACACGAGATAATCAATGGAATTTTTAGAATTTGATTTTCTCATGAGAGATATACCACCTAGCGACTAGATAATCTTGTAATATCAATACTAGATGGTATTCACCATGTACCCACCTTTGTAGGATTGGAAGTGCACAAAGCACATCACTCCCCCGTAATGGGATATTCCATTAAACTCTCACAGGAGCCAACTAAGATACGAACAAGAAGCAAAAACGGCTCAAAGCATGACGCACACATACATGATGTGCAAACCAACACACACATACTTGATTGCTCAAGATGAGAAAGTTGGAAGCACAACATATACAAACACATGCAAGGAACAAAACCAAAACATGAAAGGGGGGCAAGTAACTTTCAATGTAATCAATTTAAGTACAAGTTACCGCAAGGAGGCACATTGGATATAAGATAGAAACTTGATAATCCAATTGACTTGGCTTGAGACAATAAGAATGATGAAGTCCCCTTAATTGTTCATAATATAGCCAAGTCTCCAATGCCCTCCAACAACACATATTGATCAAGTTTGAGCTTGTTGGTCCCCAACCAAGTTTGGTCCTAAGAGGTTAGTCACAATAGGCTTGGTAACCCAAATGGTTCTTTTCTTGACACCACTTTGAGTACCAACAAACTTGGCAAACACATTGCCAACCTTATCCTTCCCAAGAGAATAGATATCATCAATAATAACTGAGTTGGATAAGTTACCACTAGTGCATGAAGAAGCGACGTGACCTTTCTCACGACATAAGTAGCAACATCTACTCTTCATTTTCTTCTCACTTGATTTCTCAACAAGAGAGGCATTAACTTGAGTCTTCTTGGGAACTGGCCTTTCTTGAACTTGAGGTTGAGCATGAGATTGAACTTGTGGCCTCTTTCCTTTTTGCTTGTTACCAATGGCATTCTTCTTCAATGGGCAATATCTAACATGATGCCCTTCAATTTTGCACTTGAAGCAAATAATCTTGGCCGAATTCTTGACTTGTTTTTGGCCCTTCTTCTTGTTGCTCTTGGACTTCTTCTTCTTCTTATTGGAGTTGAATCCAAGTCCACCTTTGTCATTGGGGGATTTTTGCACACTCAAGATATTGTTGAGTGTGGATTTCCCTTCATGACTCTTTTCCAAGTCTTTCTTCAAAGAAGTGACTTGGGCCTTGAGCTCTTTGATTTCCTCTACATGGTTAGTCTCAACACAAGTACTAGAGGAAGTATAAGCTTCATTGTTAGAGCAACAAGGCAAGGAAAGCAATTCATCACAAGATGTACCAACATTGTGAGTAGATGAATTACAAGGACTAGCACATGGCAATATAGTATTTTGACTAGAAGTGGTGCTAGTATCCACATGAGGCTCACTAGATGTTACCTTAGCAATCATGGCCTCATGAGCTATCTTTAGCACATTATGGGATACTAGAAGATCGTCATGAGAGCTTGAGAGCTTTTCATGGCTTTCTTCCAATTTCCCATAATTGCTAGATAGCAACTCAAGTTGAGCCCGTAGCTCAACATTCTCCTTCAAAATGGATGCTTCACAAGTAATAGAGTTAGTAGCACAAGCATCATCATTAACAACAATAGGAGGGGGCAACTTAGCAAGCTCTTTTAAATAAGAAGCTTCAAGTTGAGCATGAGACTCGGTGAGTTTGATGAGCTCACCCTTGATGACCCTTGAGCCATTTTCGAGGTGCTCAAAGTCCTCAAGGAGTCTAGCATGAGCAACTTCAAGCTTAGCATTTTTAGTTTTGAAATCATTGGCCACCTCAAGAGTTCTATCATGAGATTCCCTCACTCTAGATAATTCTAGAGCAAAAGTCTCCTCAAGAGATTCGGAGGTGGTTTGTTCATGTTCAAGAGCTTGAGATAGCTCCGCGATCTCATTTGCGTAATCACGCCCATGAGCTTCCATTTTCTCAATGGTGACCTCATGCTCCTCTAGATGAGATTCCAACTCCTCAATGTATTTCTTGCCATCAATGGCAATGGACATTATTTCCATGAAGTTGGAACGAGCAATTTTATTTTTATGAAGAGCTTTAAAAATCATTTCCCCCTTAGTTTTTAAGGAGGCAACATTATCATTCTCTTCATCATTATCCTCATCATCATTAGCATCAACATCATCATCAAGAGACATATTGGGGTACAAAGTAGGAGATACCTTTGACGCCTTAGCCATAAGGCAAAAAGCAATAGATGATGGTGTAGGATCCCTTGAGGCACCATTAAACACCACATCTTGTTCCATGGAGTGTTGGGTTTCCTCTACATTGTTAGCACAACAATTCGAGGAAATAGATGCATTTTTATCATGGCAACAAGACATAGCAAGCATATCATCATGAGATTTAGTCAAGCAATTTCTACATGATATGCAAGGACTATCAACACAAGCATGTGAAACATTTGGAGTGCTCGAAGTGTTAAAGCCCAAAGAAGGAGCATTGCAATAATATAGTGATGAAGGATCATCCACAATAAGCATACTATCATCATTGCAATGACCAACACTACTCACCATATCATTACCTTGTGGCAAACCACATGTAGGTGAAGTAGAAGAAGTTGAGAAGACTATACGACCGGAGGTGGAGGGAGAACAATCATCCCCACAAATCTTGGACACACCATATTTATCTTGAAGCTTCGTCCACAACTCATGAGCATCTCGGAACGGCATGAGTTGAAATATAACTACATTGCTCAAAGCATCGAAAAGCACATTAGAAGCTTGAGCATTGAGATAAGAGTTTTTCTCATCCTCTAAAGATAATCTTTGGGGATCCTTTGGAGGAGAAAAACCCATATCTACAATTCGCTCTAAATTTGGGTCCATGACCCTAAAGAGATTAAGCATGCGAATTACCCAAACATCAAAATTTGTGCCATCGAAACTAAGAGTGTCAGAGAATCCTAATCCCCTAGTCGACATCTTTACTCTCTAGGCGGTTAAGCCTAACAAAGAGAGACGAGGCTCTGATACCAATTGAAAGATCGTGGATGTCGCCTAGAGGGGGGGTGAATAGGCGCTTTAAAATAATTACGGTTTAGTCTTGAACAAATGCGGAATAAACCTAGCGGTTAATTTGTCAAGCACAAAACCTACAACAACTAGGCTCACCTATGTGCACCAACAACTTATGCTAAGCAAGATAAGCTACTAGGTGATAGCAAGATATATGACAAGAACAATATGGCTATCACAAAGTAAAGTGCATAAGTAAAGGGCTCGGGTAAGAGATAACCGAGGCACGCGGAGACGATGATGTATCCCGAAGTTCACACCCTTGCGGATGCTAATCTCCGTTTGGAGCGGTGTGGAGGCACAATGCTCCCCAAGAAGCCACTAGGGCCACCGTAATCTCCTCACGCCCTCGCACAATGCAAGATGCCGTGATTCCACTAAGGGACCCTTGAGGGCGGTCACCGAACCCGTACAAATGGCGACCCTTGGGGGCGGTCACCGAACCCGTACACTTTGGCAACCCTTGGGGGCGGTCACCGGTACCCGTCAAATTGCTCGGGGCGATCTCCACAACCTAATTGGAGACCTCGACGCTTGCCCGAAGCTTTACACCATAATGATTGAGCTCCGAACACCACCAACTGTCTAGGGCGCCCAAGCACCCAAGAGGAACAAGCTCAAGGGCACCAAGCACCCAAGAGTAATAAGATTCTCAACTTGTAACTTCCACGTATCACATGGAGAACTCAAACCGATGCACCAAATGCAATGGCAAGGGCACACGGAGTGCCCAAGTCCTTCTCTCCCAAATCCCACCAAAGCAACTAATGCCAGGGAGGAAAATGAGAGGAAGAACGAAAGAAGAACACGAAGAACTCCAAGATCTAGATCCAAGGGGTTCCCCTCACTTAGAGGAGAAAGTGATTGGTGGAAATGTGGATCTAGATCTCCTCTCTCTTTTCCCTCAAGAACTAGCAAGAATCATTGGAGGGATTGAGAGTTAGCAAGCTCGAAGAAGGTCAACAATGGGGGAAGAACACGAGCTCAAAGGATAAGGTTGAATGGGGAAGAATACCCCCTTTTATAGGAGCTCCGAATCCAACCATTATGCTCACAGCCCGCACAGAGCGGCACTACCGCTCCAAGGAGCGGTACTACCACTAGGGCGGTAGTACCCCTTCGAAACACAACAGCGAGGAGGCAAAAAGGCCAGGAGAACCGTCGGAGCGGTAGTACCGCTCGTCCTCACGGTACTACCGCTCGACCTCACGGTACTACCGCAAATGGTAACGGTACTACTGCTTGCGAGCGATACTAAAAAAATACTTTTGTGCCTACTTCCACTGAGCAAAACACGAGATTTTGTTCTAGAGCGGTACTACCGCTTAGGAGCCGCGGTAGTACTGCTCTGGAGCGGTACTACCGCTCAGGAGCCGCGGCAGTACCGCTCTGGAGCGGTAGTAAAAAATTACATCCGCTCTAGTCGCGGTAGTACCGCTGCAGCCTTTACCAAAACAGCCACAACTTTTGCAAACGGACTCCGAATTCAACAAAACCAAGTTTGTTGGAAAGCTAACGACATGGGCTAACACAATATTGATAGAAATGTCAAGAATAATCAAATGAGAAAAGTCCCAAAAGAAAATGGTGATAACCCTTCATCGGATAAGACAGGTAAAACCTCCAACACCGAAAACATCATAGAAGACGCATGCAAACTCCGTTTTCGATGAACTCAAGCTTGTCATCAAGATGACCATAAGCTCTAAGACTCACAAAGATAAACCAACAAGAACCAAGAAACATGATGCAAGGATGCAATGGTTTGAGCTCTCTACTAATGATACGATCAAGCTACCAACTTGAGAGCCCCCCTTGATAGTACGGCAAACGATCCTATAACTCGGTCTCCCAACTACCACCACAAGACCGATAAAATAGAAAACCTATCAAGGGAAAACCTTTGCCTTGCACATGGTCCACTTGAGCTAGATGAAGACGATCTTGACTCCCTCAAGTTGGACCACCTTTCTTGATTCCGTTGGCTCGATGAAGACTAGATGATTGCTCCCCCATAGTCCACTATGGGTGAGCCACTCTTAGGCACATCTTCACAAGTCCATTGACACCACAATGGATGGCAAGATTCAAGTACTTGATCTCTTCAGGATGCTCCACTTGAACTTGCACACTGCAATCTTGATGACGATCACCACTTGGTGTCATCCTTTCCATGGGTTGTATGATATCTGCCTCTTGATGCAAGCCCATGGACACATACCTAACCCCACATAGAACTCTCACATAGACCATGGGTTAGTACACAAAGTGCAATGGACAATGCTTACCATACCATGGGATCACTTGATCCCTCTCGGTACATCTTCTACGCTTTGTGAGTTGATCAACTTGATTCACTCTTGACTTAGTCTCGGTCAACCTTGAATCTTTCCAACTCTCTTCATTTGGATGATGTCTTGAAGGTAAACATGAATGATCACACAATCTTCTTCTACAAGACATGCTTGCAATAAGGTCAACACTCACATGACCAATCTTTGGATAATTCCTTAATAACACCTTGGTCAACTCATAAACTCCTTGAAACCAACACATGGACTTCAAGAAAAGCCTATGGACAAATCCTTCAAATATAACTCAAGACAACCATTAGTCCATAGAGATCGTCATCAATTACCAAAACCAAACATGGGGGCACCGCATGTTCTTTTAGCTGTTGTTAATCTATGGCCATGTTTGGTTAAAAACTCCCTAGTCCCTACCTGCTTGGTTCCAGGGACTAAACATGGACTAGAGGTTATTAAATGACACGACAAAAGACCATGTTACCCCTAGTAATGAACTAATAGAAACAAGGTGCGATGCGTGGCAGGGGCAACTGTTGGAAAAAGTCCCAAAAAGACTCCCTCGGGGTCTTCTTTCTTTAGTCCCAAATGCCCACTTTTAGTCCCGAAAAGTCCCTCCTGTTTGGTTTAGATGTGACTGACACGGAGTTTTTTTAGTCCCTACACCAAAATGTCCCTGTAAACAAACACCCTCTAATAATGCCGCTGGAAAATTGATGCAATGCCACAGTTAAAAGAAAATTACATGTTTAACGAATTTTATTGTTAATATAATCTCTATGTTAATATTAATCAATGCCACCGTTTGAGAAATGCTACTGTCTTGCTTTCTTTCCCATTTAGATAAGGTAGATGCTTCTTTTTGTTGGCTTCTATGTCATCCACCGTTATTGACCACTAATTGTTTCCTTTGCACCTTTGTGTAAACAGGGTTATCTACTTCACCTCGTTGCCATTGTGACCTTTTGTTGCACTGCACAAAACACTTTTGTTTTAAGAGTGTTTTGTGCAGTTCAACCAAAATGTCACACCGACAACGTTGCTTGATTGCTTGATCTTAGTGGAACTACACAAGAGGAGATCTTACTTCCTATCCGTTAAGGCGAATTTGGTTCAGATCTTCTTCTTGTGAGTTGTTTGAATTCCGCATCATGAGAGGTCAATACTAGCCTTCTTTCACATGATTCTGCAGTGTGCTTTCATATGTTGTGCTACTTGTACGATAATGTTGCTTGATTTTAGTGAACTGCACAAATGGAGACAAGACTTCCAATCTGTATGTGCACCGTAATATCCCATTGAGGTAAGATAAGGATATTTCACAACTACTGGCCTGTATTTTTCCACTTTCATCAGAAAATTAAGTTTAGTACTATACTTGTGCTCCCTAATTGACATGCCAAATCTTACATTGAAGGCGAAGCTTGTCTGTTATTGAACCAAGTGATGACGGGGAATAACAAGCGGAATAAAAACAAAAATCAACTCCCGGTGTTGTAATGAAGCACTGGAACTGTGATAACACAAGTAATGATATAGTTTTGCATCTTAATTTATTGCTATGGCTGGAACGAGCAATTGTTTTGCCACTGATTTGATGCCATACGTAATTATCTCTACTTGTGCAAACAGGGATCTTCTTTGAAGATACCATATATTTTAGTGGAACTGCACAAGAAGATGTTGGAAACATTAAACTAATCGAGGAGTATATAGTAAGCATGGCCACCCCCGTAGATAGCAACAGATGGTTCCGGAGAAGTGCTTCATCTGTATGCTCTACACAATCAGCCTCCTAACAAAGGTTGGTACTCGCCCACTGATTTCATCCATATGATTGAGCTTTGCCATCTCTATTGGTGTTGTGCTACTGTTTAGGTACTGTCATGAAAAGGTGGTATTGTCCTTGGGAAGTGCTTCATCTGTGCTGTTTTAAATATTTCCTTTCCTTTTTTTGAGCAAACATGGATGCTAGCATTTAGTATTCCTCTTGTCTTTGCACAACAGGATCATCTTCCTCTGAAGAAGAATATGGAGTACGTGAAGTGACTAGTTCCGATTATGCCAGGATGAAGAAGCACTGTCTATCTTCTCATCAGAACGAGCAGTTGAAGGATGGTTACATTACTCCCCACAAGACCAAACTAACTACAGCTCAGAAGGACTGACAAATCTCCATTTTTTTGCTGTGATGCGCGAGTACAATGTTGTTCTAGGATTCTTTCTGGTGAGTTCCATTTTTCTAAAAGTGTGCTCTACATGGACCATGTATGTGCCTGTTGAAACTGTCAATTCATAGTACAGTTTGCTTTATACTAATCACTTATTTGTAATTGTGCAAACAGGGGTGCTCAGCTTGATTTCAACGGGAACTGCACAAAATGTTCATGAATACATCGAATCATTCATTTCCACCACAAGAAAGGAGGTGCCCATAAGTTCAAGGCGTTGCAACATATAAGGGCGAAATCATACGAGCTACGCCTGAATTTGGTTGATTTTGGTGGAACCGCACAAAAAGAACAGCTAGTTTATTTAGCACGAGGTGCCATGTCAATGTCCGAACTGATGGCAAACCCTGCCCATTCCACAATCGTAGGCATTTGATATTTTGGAATGGGACAACCTTGTCAAATTTTGCTCATTGATTTTAGCAAGATATGCGTTTGATATTTTCGAATGGGACGCCCTTTGCTGTCAGCAGCGGCGATCAATTTTTTCTTTATTCTTTAGTTGTGAAGTAAATATTGCCTCTAACATGTGAGTCGTTGAGATGCATAATCATTGATTGTTTTGAATGTTCTCTATGAATTGCCAGGCCTGTGTGTTTGATTGCAATGTACAGAAACGCTAAAAAGCTGCTCAAACTCTTTGTACTCCTTCTGTTCCTTTTTACTTCGCACATTGTGAAAGTGCAAACTTTTTTGTATAAGATTGGTCAAAGTCGAGATACTTTGACTGCAGACAAAACTTGTATGCAGACTAGAAAGGACCGGAGGGAGTACATGTGAAACTGCTGCAAACGTGGTGATCACCATGGGAATAATGCTAGTACGTATTGTTTTGCATGTTCATCCAATGCCAGTGATACAGGAATTCGAACTAATCGAAATAAATTCATTCATACACGGTCGGATTTCATATAAACATGCCGGATTTCATTACATTTCATACATTCTTCAACTAAAAAGGGGTGTTTGTGGCCACATGCATCTCCTAGATGCAGAGGCCGGGGGTCATCCTCCTTTTCGAAAAAAAACTAAAAAGGGGTGCGCTGGAGGTATAATTAATTAACCGAAGCTACCCACCTGTGTCTCGCTGAGCCGAATAGAAGCTTCAGTGACTTAACTACAGGTGCAGTTGCATAACTGACATGTGGCCTATTGGGCCCACGTGTCAGTTAGCCAACTGCACCAGCAGTTAAGTAGAAGCAGTGTTCTTCTCCAGCGCAGTTCTCCTACTCCACGTCGTCGCCAAGAAGCTAACCGGCCGTCAATGGTCAACCCGCCTAGCTTGGCTTCAACCGGAGAGTAGCAGCAGTGGCCTTACTTGGACCCGAGCGGCGGTGACCTACCATGTTCTACTCTTCCTCGTTTTCTGTGTGGCGCGGACTCGTTGGCAGCAGGGCGGGGCCTCGGCGAAGCCGGCGATGCCTCTGTCTTGTTGCCGGCGGGCGGCACCTCAGCGGAGTGATGGAAATCCTCCCCTATGTTGCCGGCATGGTGGGGCCTCGGCTGAGCCGGCGATGTCCTCTGCCTCGTTGTTGGCTGGGCGGGGCCTCGGTGGAGCCGGTGGTGTCCTCTGCCTCGTTGTTGGCGCCGCGAGGCCTCGGCGGAGCCGGCGGTGTCCTCTGCCTCGTTGTTGGCGCCGCGGGGCGTCAGCGGAGCAGGGCGTCATCGACGCCAGCGGAGCAGGGACTCGTCGGAGCCGGCATTGTCCTCTGCCTCGTCCTCGGTCTCACCAAACAGCGCCTCGCCCGCTTCATCGCCCTCTTTGCTAGCCTCTCTGTAGGCGGTCGCAGCCTCCGCCACCCGCATGTGGTACCGCCAGCGCTCGAGGAGGCCCTTGCGGGTGGAGCGATACGAGTCGAGCAGCGCCTCCTGCTTCGCCCGCTCCGCGGCGATCTGCTCCTCCGCCTGCAGGTGCTCCTGGAGGAGATGGTGGTTGTAGGCGGCATCGGCCTGCGCCTCCTGGAACTGCTCCTCACGCATCTGCCTCACCATGTCCATATATTGGGCACGGGCCTCGCAGATGGTCATGGTGCAATGCACCGGCGAGGATGGCGCAGACCAAGCAGCTCGAGCAGTATTTGTGTTTTTGAGGTGTGAGCACTGCAGAGTTTTTCGATGTTTACCCCAGATATTAATTCTTCTCCTCTGAACAACAACGAAAACATCGCTGTAGGTATTAACTGGGCGGGTTGTGGCCCGTCTAGCCCAGGCCAGATATCCAGCCCAGATATTAATTTTTTTCAAGCTGAAAATGGCTAGCCCAGCTATACTTTTTTTAGGAATACCTAGGCAAGGTGAAGTTGTTATTCTCCGCCCCGCTGGGCTGCAAATCTTTCCTAGGAGGGATGCATTAGGCTTAACAAGAAAATTGGCTTTAAGAAATAATAAATGGGATGTAATTATAAAAATTGGGTAGTAACTATAAAAAATGCACCAAATAGTGATTACTTTATAAAATATTATTTTTGGAATATTGAAAATTTTAATTTCATTAATTGTTGCGAGCGGAATATTTCGTTGGATTTTTATGCAATATAAATTTATATTGAAATTGTATTTAATCTGACTAAAATTTCGGGATAAAAATATTCGGATCCCATCAAAATGTGGGAAATTTTATTGAATTCTGTTTTGAACGGTTGGTGGAAATGGGCTATACTTTTAACAAACTTTAAATGGGTTGTAGTAAATTCCATTAGAATTCAAAAATGGGCTACACATTCTTACAAATCTCAAACGGGCTATAAGTTCTCTGCCACACACTTCTGGCCTTACTAAGTTGACGCGTCCCATAAAAAACAGAGTTGACGGGTATGCAAGGCTTTGTCAACTTATAGTCAACACACGGTTCTAGCAGCAATGGCCGTTGGATGTCCATCCAACGGATGCCGTGCTTCTTCTTCAATCTCGGATATTCTAGCTTCACCCGCCCAAAAAATGATTCATCCCCCTGACATCTGGGGCGCACCGTTTCGGAAGCTGACCTGTGGGCCTACTAAGTTGACATACCAAGGGCTTTGTCAACTTAGTCAATATAAACGATTCTAGCTGCAGTGACCGTACGATGTCCATCCAACAGCCGTCGTGCTTCTTCAACCTCTGGTCTTCTTGCTCTAGCCACCCAAACCAGCACGGTCGTACCGCCTGCTCCTGCCTCCCGTGGCCGGCTGTGCTGCCGCAGAGGCCTCACCGCCCCCTACTACTCCCACCGCTGGCCAGACCATCCCTCCACTCACCCACACCCCCTGTTATTCTGCAGCAACGGCAGCGCAGCCGAACCAGTGAACCCTCGTACTCCCCTCCGCGTGTGCATCCACTGCCACGTCTTCCCCGGCTCTGCATTGTCCCCTTCCTAGGCCTCGCCGTCGTCCACCGTCGTGGTGCTCGGCGCGGCGCGGTCAATGTGGTCAAGGAACGACTTCCATCGGACGTGGATTGTACATGGAGAGGCTGACAGCTGGGTCCACGGCAGCTGCAAGGAAGTGCCTCCTTATTACGCGCAAAATAGTTATTCCTCCACCTGACAGCGGGGACTCATCGGACGGGCCACCGTATTTCGCAAAAAAAATGATTCGCCCCCTGACTGCTGGGACCCACGAGCTACATCTTCGCACACAAGGAAGTGCGTCCAGGAAAAAAACGATTCGCCCCCCTGACTGCTGGGACCCACCAGCTACATCTTCGCACGCAAGGAAGTGCGTCCAAAAAAAACCGATTCGCCCCCCGACTGCTGGGACCCACCAGCTACACCTTCGCACGCAAGGAAGTGCGTCCAGCCAAAAAATCGATTCACCCCCCCTGACTGCTGGGACCCAGCAGCTACACCTTCACACGCAAGGAAGTGCATCCGGGTAAAAAAACGATTCGCCCCCCCCCCCCCCTAACTGCTGGGACCCAGCAGCTACACCTTCGCACGCAAGGAAGTGCGTCCAGGCAAAAAAAACGATTCACCCCCTGACTGCTGGGACCCACCAGCTACATCTTCGCAGGCAAGGAAGTGCCTGACAGTCGGGACCCACCTGGTCGAAGCATACGTAGCATTGTCATCCTGGTCGCGAACGTGTACGTACATACTGGTCGATGTAGAGGCGCGCACGTGTCGTAGTACAGGCGCGCACGTAGCATGTACACGTACGTACAACGGCCAGGGTGCAAGAAAGAAAATACGGTCACTATGTGTACATACGGGAGGGGTCTCGAACTCCTAGTCGCGCATACGTACGACGAGGGCTCGTGTTCATGGGGAGGCAACGGAGTGCGTCGTGTTCATGGGGAGGCAACGGAATGCGTCGTGATCATGGGGAGGCAACGGAATGCATCGTGTTCATGGGGAGGCAACAGAATGCGTCATGTTCATCGGGAGGCAACAGAACGCGTGGGAGCCAACCGGCTGGGTCGGAACGGAATGCATGGTCGTGTTCATTGGGAGGGCTTGGACGGAACAGGCGATGGAAACGAGGCCTGGTGTACCGCACAACGGAGGAAACGGACCTCCTACATTCGGAACGGGGTCCTATTGATCGGGAGGGGTGTGGCGTACCGCAAAATGGAGGAAACGGACCTCCTACGGTCGAAACGGGGGTCCTGTTGATCGGGAGGGGTGTGGCGTACCGCAAAACGGACGAAACAGACTTGTGTTGGAGCGCTACGGTCGAAACGGGGGTCCTGTTCATCGGAAGGGGTGTGGCGTACCGCAAAACGGACGAAACGGACTTGTGTTGGAGCGCTACGGTCGAAACGGGGGGGAGGGGTGTGGCGTACCGCAAAACGGGACTCCACGGGATACTGTTCATCTCCACCGTCGACCTCCTCCAGCCTCCACGGGCTACCGTCGACCTCCTCCAGCCTCCATGGGCTCCTGTTCATCCAGCCTCCACCGCGCGCTACTCCACCGGCTACTGTTCAACCACCCCTCCACGGGCACCCCTCCACCGTCTACTGTTCATCCAGCCCTCCACACCACGGGGTCCTGTTCAACCACCCCTCCATGGCCACCCCTCCACCATCTACTGTTCATCCAGCCCTCCACACCATGGGTTCCTGTTCATCCAGAGGCAACGCCACCGCTCACTGTTCATCCAAACCCCCCCCCCCCCGTGACTCTCACTGTTCATCCAATCGATCGGCTTCAGTTAGCACCAGTAGCGAAGGAATCGCTCCATCGGGTTCAGTTAACAGCCATCGATCGATCCCTCGGGTTCAGTAACGCATAGCCTGCAGTGCAATCGCTCGGGTTCAGTTAGAGCCCAACGCCTCGCTCGGGTTCAGTTAGAGCCAATGCCTCGCACACACATGCGTACGTACGAGAGAAACGCGCATCGCTCGGCCCCCGACCTCCCACCGTAACCGGCAACTCCCCGAAATTTTCCTCCCCCTCGCTTCTACCATGGTTTTTTCCATCATGGACAGCCTAAAGAATGTCATGCAGCTGCGTCTCCGGCCCGCCCAGGACGAAAAGCCCATTTTCTGTCATGATTTTTTGTCATAGAAGTAGGAGCCCACCACATCTATGATGATACCGGGTTTTGTCACAATTATCGTCATTGAAGTGTCATATGCATGACAGAAAAAAATTCGTTCGGCCCAAAATGTCACGGATGTGTCTTTTTTTTGTAGTGTATGCTCGACATTGGAGGAAACTCTACTTCTAGTTCTACCTAGAATTGATGATGGCGGCGTAACCATGTGTCACACCCCTTCTTGAAGGTATCATTGAGTAGTTGGCTAGGTTGTTTTTTTGGATAGCTCCAAGAAGTGGGGATGTCAGTAGTGGTGGTGCGACTTGTTTGGGGTCAACGATGGTGCGTGTTGGGGTCTGGCAACAACACTCTTCTATGCTGTGGAGCAGCGATCTCTACCCTGTATGTATGTCCTTGGTGGTGTTCTATAGGGGTTCGACGGTGGTGGTGTTGTGTCGTCCCTCTTTCTATGCAGCTCAAGGCCCTCGCTTGGCTACCGTTGTGTTGGGGCGAGCTTTGTGCTCTTGGTGTTGTCTCGGTCATCTTTGCTCGTTGACTATGATGCTCCTGTGTTGCACTGTGGGTTCGGTACATAAGGTAATGCGGTGTGTTAGGTTCCTAGCAAAGTCTTGGTATTGTGTCCCTTCTATGTGACCCCACAACTACTTGTGTCTTTTATGGTGATGGTCTTGTTAGTCTGCTAGCTCGGTCCAGCCTTTGGTGGGCGTCCTGATCTTCTCATCTTCTTGTAACCTTGTTACTTGTATGGTTTTTGGCCCTATTTTCCTTATAAACGGTTAATTTGTTGAGGTTTTCAATCTAGTTTCCCTTATAAACCGGATCACTCTCTGGCATAATGGTCACTTTGAGAAGTATATTCAGGTAAAGGGGCTTCTCCCCCGGTGATTCTCAAAAAAAAAAATTGTTGGCCATTTTGGGTTTCTGGCCGGGGCTCGGATTGATTAATTACTGCCATACGGTGGATTGTCGATGTGATTATGAAGATCGTGTGGTCATTTGTTTACCATATTGCAGTTTAACTCAGTTGGAAGTGAAAGAGTGAATTGATACTAAAAGCAAGTACAATAAGGTGACATCACTAGTAGAAAAGGGCTTTGGTCATAGATCAATGTACACATTAGTCCCGGCTGCATCACGAATCGGTACTAATGTGAGCATTAGTCCCAGTTCGAGCGGCTAAGGCATCGAGAAGGCATTAGTCCCGGTTCAAATGGGACCTTTAGTCCCGGTTTGAGACACGAACCGGGACTAAAGGGTGCGATGCGCTTTAGTCCCGGTTCATGTCTCAAACCGGGACTAAAGAAGGTTCAAACTCTACCCCAACCCCCCTTGTGTGTCGCCTTTTCAGTTTTGTAAACAACAAAAGAAAATGATAAAAACTTCAAGAAGAAAAATCCTTCGAGATGTAGTTATGTTACTACATCTACTAGTTAGGAAAATTAAAAAACTTAAATTTGGACATGTTTTGCAAAAAAATGTTATGAAAAAGTAAAACGGCCATATCTTTTGCATAAGATGTCAAAAAAACGCATAATATATCAAAAAAATCCGCATCCGATTTTGACCGCCGTAGGCCTGTTTGCAAATTTTTAGAATCCTCAAATTCTGAAAGGAAAAAAAGATATGCTCAAATTTCAGTTTTTTTTACTTTTCATTAAATCTGGTTAAACTATGGTCAAACTATGGTCAAACTACTTATTCAAGAAATATTAGTGTTAATAAATAATTATTTTTAGTTTTTTTACTCTTGGTCAAACTGTGGTCAAACTATGGTCAAATCTGGTCAAACTATGGTAAACTATGGTCAAACTACTTATTCAAGAAATATTAGTGTTACTAAATAATTACTGTTTTTTAGAATAATAGTTTCAAACTCAAATGGTGCCTAATGCTCAAGTTCAACTCCTAAGGGTTAATAGGATTGACATCTTAGTATTGTTAGGAAAACAACAAGTGCAGACTTGGAAACTAGGCGGAATAGAACTCGAAAGTTAAGCGTGCTCAGGCTGGAGTAGTGAGAGGATGTGTGAACTGCCGGGAAGTTAGATGATTTGGAATGAGTGGTTCATAATTGAGCATTGAGCAGCGATGAGGGTGATTAGAGATTAAATTGTCAAATAATTCAGAGATTTGAAAATTCAAAAAAATTCAGAAAAACAAAATTTCAAAAAAAATCCTTTAGTCCCGGTTGGTGTTACCAACCGGGACTAAATGTGGAGCTCCAGATAGCGGCCACGTGGAGCTCCCGCTCCAGGCGCTCGTTAATGATCGGGCGCCTTCAGTGCTGCTAACATGGGCCGGCCCACTAGCATGGTGCCCTAATTTTTTTTATTTGTTTTGCGAAAATAAAAATATGAAATGAAGAAAGATTTACAGATTTAAAGAAAAAAGTTCATCCATTTGAAAAAATATGTTCATATCTTTAAAAAAGGTTCATAAATTTTGGAAAAGTTCATCAATTTGAAAAAAAGTTCATTCAAATTGAAAAAAAGTTCATCCAATTTCGCAAAAGTTCATTAAATTTGAAAAAAGTTCATAGAAATTGAAAAAAAGTTCATGTATTTTTAGAAAAAGTTCATGGAACTGAAAAAAGGTTCATAAATAAAAAAAAGTCCATCCATTTTCAAGACAAAATGTTATTTAAATTTAGAAAAAGTTCATAAATATTCAAAAAAGTTCATCAATCTCAAAAAGTTCACAGAATTTTCAAAAAAAAAGGTCAACGACGCCTAGATGGGTCGGCCCATTTACGGACGCCACAATCGCCAGTTAACAAAATACACGTTAACTAGCGCATGTGCGCCAAATAGGAAATGCCCTCCTTTAGTCCTGGTTCATAGTAAACCGGGACTATTGGGCTTTAGTCTCGACCCTTTAGTTCTGGTGCCAGAACCGGGACTAATGGCCCGTTTTCTACTAGCGTAACACTTCTAGCAAACAAAACAGAAATCGCCAACTTCATCAAAGAGAACATAAACTTTCATCCGTTTTCCAGCTCAGGTTTAACGAACACTGTATTATCACTACAAGAAAGCACAGTCTAAGATCCATGGCAAAGTGGCTCGGGGTCATGCATGTTCTTTAGTACTCCCTCCGTCCTAAAATTTTTGTCTTAAATTTGTCTAGATGCGGATGTAGCTAATACTAAAACATGGCTTGATACTCCTGTATTTAGACCAATCTAAGACAAGAATTTTGGAACGAAGGGAGTACGTGTTTGTTACAGTAGCAGGCTGCGACGAGCACTCCGAGCGAGTGCTGCAGCCGCCCTTTCAAAGCCTTGAGCTGGTTAGCCTTCATGTGTGCCCCAACCTCAGTAGGTCTGATTCCAGGTTCCTATTGTGTGAACAGAGCATCACTGGTCCACAAAACATTCATTGTAACCTACAAAGTCTAAATAATGTGCACAGAATGTCTAGAGGGTGCCCCTGCACCCGGGGGCTGTCACACCTTCCGCCATCATACATATATGTGTGTTCACTTAGAGCCAGCTATGTCAAGTTAATCAAGGTGCGGTATGGCTTACATCAGCTGTGTTTTGCTAGATTTGGGCCAGCAAATCCTCTTGCATGGGGTCCATGTCGTTACTTTCCACTACTGGTGGATCTATATCTTCTTGTACGAACTCGATGGCATGATAGTCCATCCGCGGAGGTTCGGTCCCAATGACTGGGTCTTCCTGTGTGGTTCCATCTATAGAAAACAATAGGATGGATGAATATTGTTGGTGTATTGATCTCACACTTATATGGGGGTATATATAGAATACATGAGGAGTAGAGGCTTGGAGTACAAGACAAGTCATAGATGGTTTAAACCAATTTAATATCTACTCCTTATCGCTATCGTTAAACCCATATCATATTCTAACATTCCCTCTCAGTCGTAGTGGGAGTGAAGCGGACGATGACGATTGAATTTGAACTCCTGTTCTTCCGCCGTCTTCTCTGCTGCGCCATCATCAACTGCGTCTCTGATGGGTCGGCGCCTAGGGCGGTGACTGTGTCCCCTTCTGGTGCCTTCCTGCCTTCTCCTCTATTCCCTCCCACAGGCACCTGAACATCAATGAAGGCTCAATATCCGCCTTCTGCTTCAGCAGTTTTCCCGATGAGATGCATTTGTCTATGTATCGTCTATGATGCTAATTTCGAAAGGTTCTAGATGTTGCATGTGAAACTTGGTGCTGGTGCAGTTGTGTAATGAGGTAGCTAAGTGCTGAAGCTATATCATGTTGTACTCTGATGTATTTCAATTATAAAATCCTGCTCCTTTAATATGGGAATGAAATATATTATGTGTTTAATATGAATGTCAATTGGATTAATAAATGGATTATTAATAATAGCGCAATTAGCCTGCTAATTGGTTTTTGCTATTGCAAATGGTTATTGAGAAAATACCGTGGGTGATGACCTAAGGCAACCCACACAGTTTCTAGGAATAAACCGTGTTGGATCAATGAGGAATCAAACACGACATTCTCTTCAAAACTGTTTGCGTTAGGCCACCTTCCGCAAACGTTGTCCGCATAAAAGTTGTGTGTGATGGATAGCCTTTGCCACATGATTTCTTCTACGCACCGTGTGTGATGCATTCAATAACATGAACGATAAAATTATTAATATTGTGTGCGATGGGAAGGCCATCACAAATGATTTAATGGCGAAAATTATGTGTGATTTACCTACGAACGGAAATGTTTTCCTTGCCGCAACTATGTGAGATGTATATACGAATGGAAACATTTCGCGTGGACTGACTGTGTGGGATGAACTTACGGCCGGAAATGATTTCACATGTATAATTGTATTTTTTTAGCACTACTGTACGTATAACCGTATTTGCTCGCTCGTCGGTCACACACGACCTTATTTTGCCGAGCGTGTGTGCCAGGAGGGCATATCCCCGACGGTTTCTGGGTCGTGTGGGAATGACCCCCCTATCACCCACACTCACTAGGTGACGGTTCCGAATGTCATCGTGGAAAGGGGTTACAAACCGTTTGTATAGCACTGACGTGTACCAGGGGGGTCATTTTTGAAAGTGTTGTGATGGCTCATGAGGTCATCATGAGATTCATACCTCTAACTCTAGTGCCCTTTTTGAAAGTGTCGTGATGGCTCATGAGGTCATCATGAGATTCATACACGAGGGAAGAGGTGAAAAAAGCATTGTTCCAAATAGGAGATATGAAAGCCCTTGGCCCTGATGGGCTCCATGCCATCTTTTTGAAACGTTTTTGGCACATCGTTGGAGAGGAGCTAACAGATGAAGTGTTACAAGCAATAAATAACAAGAAAATTCCTAATGGGTGGAATGACACTAATGTGGTGCTAATACCTAAAGTGGACAGCCCAGAGTTAATAACACAGTTTAGGCCCATCAGTTTATGTAATGTGGTGTACAAGATCATCTCAAAAATGTTGGCGAATAGGTTGAAAAAAATCTTGCCTGAGTTGATTTCTCCTACCCATAGTGCTTTTATACCAGGAAGATTAATCACTGATAATGTGTTGATTGCTCATGAGTGCTTTCACTCCATAAAGAAGCGAACACATGGGTCGAATGGTATTTGTGCAGTTAAATTGGATATGCTAAAAGCATATGATAGAGTAGAATGGGAGTTTTTTAAACAGATGATGATGAGGTTGGGGTTTCATGCACAATGGATTGAGTTAATTATGGCGTGTGTATCCTCTGTTAAATATCATATCAGATTTAATGACACCGAGACAGATGAGTTTATACCAACCAGAGGATTAAGACAAGGAGACCCCCTGTCTCCTTACCTCTTTTTGATCTGTTTTGAAGGACTATCAAGTATGTTAATGCATGAAGAAGAAATAGGTAGAATTGAAGGAATAAAGGTGGCAAGGAATGCCCCCTCAATATCTCACCTTTTGTTTGCAGATGATTCGTTAATTCTCACGAGAGCCATGATATCGAACACAAGTACTTTGAAGAGGGTTCTGGATACTGTGAAAACTCGGGACAACATGTAAGTGATATGTCTCCAACGTATCTATCATTTTGTATTGTTCCATGCTATTATATTACCCATTTTGAATGTTTATGGGCTTTATTATACACTTTTATATTATTTTTGGGACTAACCTATTAACCGGAGGTCCAACCCAAATTGTTGTTTTCTTGCCTATTTCAGTGTTTTGAAGAAAAGGAAATCAAACGGAGTCCAAACGGAATGAAACTTTCAGGAGAGTTATTTTTGGAACGGAAGCAATCCAGGAGACTTGGAGTAGTGAAAGTGTGTTATATCGACTAGAGGGGGGTGAATAGGCGATTTTTATGAATTCTTCACTGAGGAATTTGCCGGTGAGGAAATTCCTTAGCGAAGAACTACTTGCAGCGGAATAAGTACTATGAAGTAAGCATAACAGGATACAGACATAGTCATCATGATGAAATGAAGACAAGCTCAGAGTACAGAAAGCGTAAACACAGGATAACACAGGATGAAGACAAACAGACTGAAGAAATTGAACTGAGGAAATTGAGAAAGTCTTCAGTCAAAGTCTTCAAACACAGATATGAACAATCACTCAACACAGTAATGAGGAAATGAAAGAGTTGAGGAAATAGAACCAGTTAGGTTGGTGAAGATAATGATTTGGTAGACCAGTTCCAACTGTTGTCTTAGTTGTACGTCTGGTTGGAGCGGCTGAGTATTTAAACTCGAGGACACACAGTCCCGGACACCCAGTCGCTGAGCACGCAGCTCAGGACACCAAGTACTCACCGTATTCTCCTTGAACTAAGGTCACACAGACCTCGTCCAATCACTCGTGGTAAGTCTTCAGGCGAATTCCAAACCTTCACAGACTAGGTCACTCGGCGATCCACAATTCCTCTTGGATGCTCTAGACCATGACGCCTAACCGTCTGGAAGAAGCACAGTCTTCAAAGGTAACAAGCATCGGATCCACGCAGGATCAATCTCTTCAGTGATGCTCAATCACTTTGGGGTTTGTAGGTGTTTGGGTTTGGGATTTTCCTCATGTGAGGATTTTCGCTCAAAGTCCTCGGAGGATGGGTTGCTCTCAAATGACAAGTGTCAAGTTTCTCTCGGAGCAGCCAACCAGCTAGTGGTTGTAGGGGGCGGCTATTTATAGCCTAGGGAGCAGCCCGACATGAGAAGACATAAATGCCCTTGTCTGATATGACCGTTAGGTGGATAAGATATTTTGGGACAGCTGGCACGCAGCACAGCAACGGTCGGAAATTTGACTCTCAAATTCCTCAGGGCTATCATGTTCCTCACTGTGTAGGTAATCCGCACTGGCGAATTCCTAACTCCTCAGTCAGAACAAATTCCTCAGCGACCAGAAGAACTTTGTCTCTGTCACTGAAGAAAGTGACTGAACTGTATGAGATTTCCAAAGGCTTCACTCGAAGGGTTTGGTAGGTTTAGGATTTTGAGTTGAGCATCACATGGAAATTTTTCCTTAGTATTTCCTCGACCCCCTTTAACAGTACGGTGTTTCCTATGACTCAAGAAAGAGAAAAACAAAACTATGAAAACGAAAGTCTTCAAGCTTCGTATTCCTCGCATGAATATCAAGTCTTCACGGACACACCAATTTCTTCACTTCCAAAGTCTTCATGAAAGTCTTCAGGAATACCAAAATCTTCAGTCGAAGATATTCAATTTTAGGGGTCGACTTTCTCTGTAAATATCAAACTCCTCATAGACTTATTGACCTGTGTACACTCATAAACACATTAGTCCCTTAACCTATAAGTCTTCAATACACCAAAATCACTAAGGGGCACTAGATGCACTTACAAGCTCCCCCTTTTTGGTGATTGATGACAATATATGTTAAGTTTTCAACGAGGATAAACATATGAAGTGTAAGTACTGATATTGAGGAATTTGATTGCAAGATATAGAAGAACTCCCCTTGAAGATGTGCATAGTGAGGAATTTGCTTTTGAAGCAATGCACATTTGAAGAGTTGAATCATGGATATCTCCCCCTATATCTTGTAATTCATACACGCATTTGACATATAATATGAAGAATTTGAAATGCATGATGAAATATGGTGCCTGATGAAATTCAGCATGCGTGCAATAATTTTAATGAGGAACAAGCATGCAGAATAACGTATTAATAGTATCAAAGCACAGTGCATCAAAAGTATCAGAGCACCATCGGGTTTAAGTTTACAACTAGATCCATTTCAGAAGAACGAGAGTTGTAACTTAGCAAAAAAACGCCCATATAATAGAACCGCTTGAAGACTATGTCAAATTTCTCCCCCTTTGTCATTAAATGACCAAAAGGGTCGAAACTGAGGACTAACGCCCCTGAAGAATATCAAGTTGATGGAGGAGCGTCAGCGTTATCGGGGTCGGTTGTCGTAGTAGGGCCTGCCGCAGTGTCGTCCAAGTCTTCATTTTCATCAGTGTCGCGCGATGAAGAATAGGAGTTGGCCACCAAGGAAGGAACCTTGACCTTCTTGAATTTCTTAGTGGAGGTGCAGACCAGTCAAATTCTTCCTTGAGACCCATATTCTTCAGATCTACAGCATTGTAGACATGAGATAGAGCAGCCCAGGTACGGTTGAAGGTTTCATGGAGGTAGTATTGGTTTTTCTTCATTGCATTGTGTGTTGATGTCATGTTGTGAAGAATTGAACCAAACTGACACTTGACCCATTTATGATTTTGATCAACCTTCTGATGAAGACTGAGGAGTAACTCACAATCAGTCATCACCCTGGGTGCTCTGGCGTGAGGATTTTGCTTAGCGGCAGAATCATGTGTGGCAGAGTCATCATTGGTGGAGTAGGATGCAACCTTGCGAAATTGACCATCCAATGGACGAATGCCTTCATCTATCAGAGCAGTTGCCTTGCCTTTGTCATCAGCTGAGGAATATGTCCGTTTGAGGACTTCAATTGGAGGCAAATAGCTGCCATGGTTCAGAGTATCAGCCTTGTAATTGAGTGAAGACCTTGTCCTGATGAATCTCATAATCCATGGTGCATAAGGCTTCAGCTCAAATGGTGACATAGCAATATTCGCCAGAGTCCTCATGAAGAAATCATGGAAGTTGACGGGAACGCCATGAATGATATTGAAAAGCATACTCTTCATGATGCCAACGACTTCTTCATCATTTGAGTCGTGGCCTTTGATAGGACTCATTGTCTTCGACAGAATGCGATACACAGTCCGAGGCACATATAGTAATTCCTTGACGAGGAATTTGGTTCGAGGAGTCTGTCCTGGCTTCAAAGGCTTCATCAGCACTTGCATGTAATGATTTGAAAGCTCAGGTTCACTGTAGACGCAACGTGCACCGTCAAGGGGAGGACTAAGTGGTAAGACACGAAGAAATTCAGTAGTTGGTGCCTTGTAGTGAGTATTTTCAGACATCCAGTCCAGCACCCATGAATTCACATCTTCAGAATTTCCTGTAATGTGCAGCATCGCAAAGAATTGAAGAATGAGTTCTTCATTCCAATCACAGATGTCAGTGCAGAAATTTAACAATCCAGCATCGTGAAGAACACTAAGGACTGGCTCGAAGCACAGCAGAGATTCCATGTCCACATGAGGAATATGTTCATGATCAAAGACTTTGTATTTGTTGAACAGTATTGAGGAATAGAAATTTGCTTGACTAGCAGTCCAGAAACGCCTCTTCCTTATGCGAGCAGAATCATAGGGGTTGTAATATGTGAAGAACACATGTTCGCTGAAGAAATCTTCAGCCTTGAACTTTTGCTTCTTTGAGAATGAATCCTTTGGCTTGGGCACTGGTGTGTCAGTGAGTTGCATCACAACCTCAGGAATCGCAATCTCAGGTTCTTCAGGCTGAGGAATTTCTGGTTCCTCTTCAGTGGCAATCTGCATGTTCAAAGGATCAGCAACAGCAGTTTCTTCAGCACTAGCGGCTGGAATGTCTTCATGCACAGAGGAGGTGGGATGAGTCTCTTCAGAGCCCATTTGAACGGTTGGTGCAGGGGACTGAGGTATTTGTTGAATTGGAGTGAAGAGTGGAGAATTGGGGTGCTGACTTTCCCAAAAGTCATCATTCATCACGGGCGTTGTACAGCCAATGTCCACATCTTCATCTTCATTTCTTCAACGCCAGCCTCTTCAGCTGTGAACTGAGGCAGTGGCGAGGAAGCAACAGTCGATGAAGGGATTGCATCCACTTCAATTTCTTCATCAATCAGCTCTGACGAAGCAGCAGAATGATTTTCTTCATCAGATCCACTGGGATCACATATTGTTCACCAAAAGGAACAAGGTCCTGTGATGGCATGGTGGAAATCGGAACAGCATCAATTGGATTTCCAATCGAGCTTGTCAGAGGCTTCATCTTCTTCGGAGCTGAAGATTCTGAAGCAGTTGATGTTTTCCTTTTCTTCACTGCAGCTCGCTCTGCAGCCTTGGTCTTCCTCACATCTGATGCAGATGGAAGGGTAGGAGTTGGTGTAGGCGCAGGAGGAGCTAAGGAATCTGGTTGATTTTCTTCAGGCGCAACTGATGCAGTTGCCCTGACTTCTTCAGTTTCTTTAGGCGCACCACTAGTGGATGCCCTGGCAATTTCTTCAGCGGCTGGAATGGAGTCATCAGCCCTGGAACTAGCATTTTCATCAGCAGCCTGAATGTCATCAGCGGTGCTGACATGTTCTTCAGTTGGCTGAGTAGATGCTTCAGCTTGAGGAATTTCTTGTTGCGATGGGGCTGCAACATTGGTGAACTTCTCAGTCAGTTTCACAAACCTGACTTTGGCTCCTTCCAATCAGCATAGTAAGCATTGGAATCATCGTTGAGGGCTTTGATTTCAGCTTGGATCTTGAGGAGTTCATCAGTTGTCATATTGACAACGTATTTCTTCAGGAACTTCTCCTTTCTAAACCGAGCCTTCTTGATCTGCCTGGCCTTTTCAAATTTTCATTTCTCTTCAGTGATGAAATGGGTCAGCATGTGACTTTGACCAAGAGTCAGGTTGAAATCAGGCATAGGAGAATTTGGATCCTTGTGCCAGAGATCAATATAATCAAGGATCACCCGTGGATCGAAAAGCAGTGGTACATTTGTGCCTTTGGCTCTAGCGGCCCTTTCTTGTCGGTCTCTGATGATTTCTTCAAGTTCATCATCATCAGCTTCATCGTCAGATGGCACTTGGAAGGCAACCTATTTCTTCTTCGGACTTGGCCGAGGACCTCGACCAGCCTTTGCCTTTGTCTTCAGCAGAGTGGGGCCTGATGAAGATTTTGGTGCAGCTGAGGAACTTGCTGAAGCACCAGAGGCAATAGAGATGCATGTTGTCCTTTGGCACGTGGCCAGATGTACAGGTGTTGAGATCCTTGCAGGAGCAGCTGAGGACTTTGGAGGAGGAGCAGAGGACTTTGGAGGAGCGGGAGCAGCATGAGGAACAAGCCGTGAGGGCTTTGAAGTTTCTGGCCATGAGGGCATTGCTGAGGTACTTGGCCGTGAGGGCATAGTTGGTGAAGCACTTGGCTTGTAAGCGGGCTTCTTTGCCATTGATTTTCTAGGCTTGACATAGGCCTCAGTGGCAGTAGCAGCAGCAGAGTCTTCATTAAATTTCCTCACTGCTTCTTTGGCATGTCTCGCCAACTTGGCTTGGTGTTTGGCCCATTCTTCAGGAAAATCCTCACCACGCTTGACGCTGGTGGGGTCAGCTACTTGGCCAGGTGCCAATGGAGCTCTTGGGCATGGAGGATTAAGTGCAAATTTCTTCATATACTTTGGAGTTACATATCTGTACTCCCTCCATTCTCTTGCCCATCTCCTTTCAATCTTCTGTATGTGCACCTTGCGCTGATTTTTATTTTCCTTTCCGAACTTAGCCTCATCAGGTGTGCAATAGTCAGCATAGATGTCCTCAGGTATTTCAAAAGTAGTCATGACCTCAGGCTTCTTTCCTCCTTTCTGTGGCTTCTTACCATCTACCATATTCTTCAGATGAGGAATTTGAACAATCGAATTCTCTGAAGAAGTATGCAACTTTTCTTCGAGGAACGCTACAAATGACTTAAGTTGATGAGAACCTAGTGATTCAGCAGCGGACATGAGTACCTGTGAACAGAGTATAGTTGCGAGGAATTTGGAGAGGTCATATGCATTCTCAGAAGGTTTTTAAAAAAGAAAAAGTTTGAGGAATTTGACCATATGAGCCTTGAAGAATTTCACTGAGCGTTCTTTGTCTTAGGTTCCAGAGTTGTATAGATCGTGGATCCACACAATTGAGGATCTTGAAGAAAAATGATGCTTAGAGAAACGAATCAAGAATAGTTGACTAGTGAGGTCTTTTGTGTGTGAGGATTTGAATAATAAAACACCTTTAAAGATTTTGTTGTGAAATTTCGAATCAAAAGAGGGTAGTAAAAGTAACTTTTAATTACCCTGAATGAAGAACACGACGAACTGTGAAGTAGAACAGTGAAATTCGTTGGTGTAGATCTTCCACGCCCTAACTCGGCGGAGGAAGACGGCTACGGCGACGGTGGAGTGAAGATTTCCGCGGTCGGCGCGAGTACGACGGCGACGAGGTCGAGGCAGTGAAGCTCTTCCTCACCGGCGACGATGGAGTAGCGGCGGCGCTAGGGTTTGGGAAGCTCGAGCGAGAGAGAGAGGTCGAGCGGAGTAAAGGAAGTGAGGAAGGGGTGAGGGGTTATTTATAGTCGCAGTGAAAAACTGTTCGCCCGAAGATTTAGGACGAACGTGCCCCTGACCCTTCTCATTCGCTTGACATGTGTCACCCACTTACTGAGAAGTGGAGATCGTGTTAGATCGTGGGTGAATAGAAAGTCTATCGTGGGATACGTGACGGTTTGAGCGGTAAAACCGAAAATTTTGAATAAGATTAGTTTCAAAGTTCCGTTCGCAAATTCTTCAGCTGTCAAGGACACAGTGAAGATTTTGAACGAGTTTCAAAATAGAACGCACATGAAGAATTTGTGAATAGATTGGGTTGAGTATAGCATAGAGGGGGAAGGGTCCAATCACATTCACTTAGCAGAAAATGCAACTTGAAGAAATAGCCATAAGTGAATGTTGTAGAGGACATAAACCCATATATATATATATATAGCCAATGAAGACAAATGACGGAATCAGTGAAGATTTTGCAAAGTTGAAGAATTTGAAAAACTAAAGAATTTCAAAAACTGAGGAATTTCAAAAATGAAGATTTTCAACTTTGGTGGTGGCGTGACCCACCGTATAAGAATGATGATTTCAGACACCGCGTACAATTGTCGTAGGGTTCTGAGAATCAAATTCTTCATTAATTTCTTCACACTTAGAGTGTTATTCTTCATTGATTGAAGAAAAACATTTCTTCATGTGTTGCACATCTAAGTTGTCAATTTTGCATAAGTGTTAGGATGAGTGTCCTTTTTCAAAGAACATTCGAAGATTCTAGGATATTTAGCTCATATCGCAACTTGCTAAATCTCTTCTCATCCTAGGGCTTTGTGACAATATCAGCCAGCTGTTCTTCAGTCTTCACGTGCTCGATGGAGATGTCACCCTTCAACACATGATCACGAAGAAAATGATGACGAATCTGAATGTGCTTTGTCTTCGAGTGTTGAACTGGGTTGTGAGCAATCTTGATGGCACTCTCATTGTCACAGAGGAGAGGCACATTCTTCACGTTGACGCCATAGTCCTTGAGCATTTGCTTCATCCATAGCAGTTGAGCACAGCAAGAACCGGCAGCAATGTATTCAGCTTCAGCAGTAAACAGTGATACGTAGTTCTGTTTCTTCGAGGACCAACAGACCAAAGATCGTCCGAGGAAATGACAAGTACCAGATGTTGACTTGCGGTCCACACGATCACCAGCATAGTCAGAGTTAGAATATCCAATGAGATCAAAAGTAGAGCCCTTGGGGTACCATAATCCTAGTGTTGGTGTGTGAGCTAGATATCGAAGAATATGCTTCACAGCCTTATGGTGTGATTCCTTCGATGCAGCTTGAAATCGGGCACACATGCAAACACTAAGCATTATATCTGGCCTAGATGCACATAAGTACAATAATGAACCAATCATGGAGCGGTATAACTTGTGATCGAAGTCAATACCATTTTCATCAGTGCATAGATGGCCATTTGTGGGCATAGGAATTTTGACACCTTTGCAATCTTGCATGCCGAATTTTCTCAGAACATCCTTGAGGTATTTCTCCTGATATATGAATATGCCATTGTGTTGTTGACGAATTTGAAGACCTAAGAAGAATTTCAACTCTCCCATCATAGACATTTGATATTCTTCACTCATCATATAGGCAAATTCATCACTATAATGTTGGTCAGTACAGCCAAAGATAATATCATCAACGTATATTTGGCACACAAACAGTTCACCATCATAAGATTTAGTAAAGAGAGTAGGGTCGAGTGAACCGGGTGTGAAGCCATTCTTCATGAAGAATTCCTTCAAAGTGTCATACCACGCCCGAGGGGCTTCCTTGAGGCCATACAGGGCCTTGTTGAGTCTGAAGACTTTGTCAGGATTCTTTGGATCTTCAAAACCTGGGGGTTGAGCAACATATACTTCTTCCTCAAGCTTACCATTGAGGAATTCACTTTTCACATCCATTTGTTGTAAGATAATATTGTGATGGTTAGCATAAGCAAGTAATATGTGAATAGCCTCAAGTCTAGCAACAGGTGCAAAACTTTCATCGAAATCAATTCCTTCAACCTGTGTGTAGCCTTGAGCTACAAGTCGTGCCTTATTCCTCACCACAAGGCCATTTTCATCTTGCTTGTTGCGGTAGATCCACTTTGTGCCAATGATATTCTGCTTGCGAGGATCTGGACGTTTGACCAGTTCCCAGACATTGTTGAGCTCGAACTGATGTAATTCTTCTTGCATGGCCTGAATCCACTTAGGCTCCAGAAATGCTTCATCTACCTTAGTGGGCTCTATGATAGAGACAAAAGCATAGTGCCCACAAAAGTTAGATAAATGTGAAGCTTTTGAGCGTGTGAGAGGACCTGGCGCTCGAATGTCATCGATGATCTTTTCAACTTGCACTTCTTTTGCAATGTGAGGATGAGCTGGTTGTCGTTGAGGAATTTGATCAGCATTTTCTTCAGCACCATTTTCTTCAGCATTTTCATCAGGTGCACCAGCTGGATTTTCTTCACGTTCTGGAATGAATTCTTCAGTAGATTCTTCGGTAGGAATAACATCCTCAGTAGCCTTGAACTTGATAGAATCCTCAGGTGTTGGTTCATCTATCACAGAAGGTATGTGCTCTCTTTGCGAGCCATTAGTTTCATCGAACCGCACATCTACAGTTTCAACAACCTTGTGAAGAACGTTGTTGAAGACTCTGTAGGTGTGCGAGTCCTTTCCGTAACCAAGCATAAAACCTTCATGTGCTTTCGGTGCAAATTTAGAATTGTGATGTGGATCTCTAATCCAACATTTAGCACCGAAGACTTTGAAATAACTCACATTGGGTTTCTTGTCAGTGAGGAGTTCATAGGCAGTTTTCTTGAATAATTTGTGAAGATATACCCAATTGATGACGTGGCACGCAGTATCAATTGCCTCAATCCAGAAACAACGAGGCGTCTTGTATTCATCAAGCATAGTGCGAGCCATTTCAGCAAGGGTTCTGTTCTTGCGCTCCACGACGCCATTCTATTGAGGAGTGTAAGGAGCAGATAACTCATGAGTAATACCAAGTTCATCAAGATAGCCATCAAGACCGGTATTCTTGAACTCGGTCCCATTGTCAGTTCTGATGTGCTTGATCTTCACACCAAAGTTGGTTGAAGCCCTCGAGGAAAATCGTTTGAAGATTTCCTGCACTTCATGTTTGTAAGTAACAATGTGTACCCATGTGTAACGAGAATAGTCATCAACAATAACAAAGCCATATAGAGATGCATCATTTGAAATAGCAGAATAATGATTAGGACCAAAGAGATCCATGTGAAGCAATTCAAATGGACGAGTAGTGGTCATGATAGTCTTCGCTGGATGCTTGGCCTTTGTCATCTTTCCAGCTTCACAAGCTCCGCATAAGTGATCCTTGAGGAATTTGACATTCTCAATGCCAATGACATGCTTCTTCTTCGCAAGCGTGTTCAGATTCCTCATGCCAGCGTGACCAAGTCGTCGATGCCATAGCCAACCTTCTAAAGCTTTTGCCAATAAGCACATGGCTGGTTGTGGTCCTGTAGAGAAATCAACAATATACAGATCTC
The DNA here is from genome assembly GCF_018294505.1 of Triticum aestivum. NCBI lineage: Eukaryota > Viridiplantae > Streptophyta > Magnoliopsida > Poales > Poaceae > Triticum > Triticum aestivum. Next base: position 623,936,889 of record NC_057804.1, read on the forward strand.
CTCTCCTAAAGCCTTCGAAGACTTTGGAATGGTCAGCTTCCATGATCACAACACATCGATATCTTCCAAAGACAACAACCATATCGAGATCACAAAGCATTGAGACAGACATGAGGTTGTATCCTAAGGACTCGACAAGCATGACTTTGTCCATGTGTCGATCCTTTGAGATTGCAACCTTACCTAGACCCAATACCTGACTTTTGCCTTTGTCAGCGAAGATGATGTGCTTCAGATGTGACGGAGTTAAGGGAGCATCCATCAATAGGTTCTTGTCACCAGTCATGTGATTTGTACATCCACTATCAAGGACCCACTCATTTGCTTTGGGCCGATCATCCTACAGATGAATTAGTGCATCTTACAAACTCATATACTTCATCAGTGAAGAATATGACATCAAATTCATCGGTTCAATTTCATCAAGCAATAGCACAGATAAGCAGTGTGAGGACGTGTGAAATGAAAGTTCATTTCATCATGATTCGCCTGCGTCCTTTCAGGCATTCTTGTCAGGCCCCCAGCAAATTCATCAGACATTAAAGCACGTCTAGAGACCTGACCCTGCAGAAGAAATTAGTTCTTTTTCTTCACCACCCACATCTAAAGGGGTGGCAAAGAGTTCATCACTCTGCGAGCACCATATGAGAAAGGTGGCATAGAGGCCAATCCATTTCGTTTCACATAAGAGGGGTTAGGGTAAGCATATGAATAAGTAGAGAAATTCTTTAAGGACTTATGAACATAATGATTTGAAGAATAATGCGCATATTCATAGCCCTTAGCTCTACCATGCGAAACAGAGTTGTTAGCACAATGATGTTCATATGAGGACTTTGATCCATTTGAGGAATTTGATCCATGTGAAGAATTAGGTCCATATGAAGAATTGGATATGGGGTTCCTGTTCTTCACTGGTGGTGTCATGAGGACATTCACCTGAAGACTTTCAACATAACTTTTGGGGACCCAGATTCTCTTCATAGGGGAACCGTTCCTGCAGTTAGTCCCAACATATCTAGCAAATACTTCACCATTCTGATTTTTGAACAGTTTATAGTTGGACTCAAATGACTCATCAGAAGAATGAGGATATTCACATGTAAAGCCAGATAAGTTAGATGGATCAACTGGAGGTTCCTTTGCAGCAACCCATGAGGTTTTGGAGTACTGCTCACGCTTCCAATATGTTCCATCAGCATTGAGTTTCCTCTCAAAGGCAATACCCTCTTTCCTAGGGTTTCTGTTGAGGATCTGCTTTTTGAGCACATCACAAAGAATATGATGCCCTTTGAGGCTTTTGTACATGCCTGTAGTGTACAATTCCTTCAGCCCTGCATCATTAGTAGTACTAGCAATGTCCTCAGATGAGGAATTAGTGATAGCAGAGGCAGGTGAAGAATTTGTAACAGTTGAAGCATTTGAACATTCAGGTGAAGAATTAGCCGATTCACGTTCAATGCACTTTAAGCATGGAGGAACAAATTCTTCTTGAGTAGCGCTGATTTGTTGAGCAAGTAATGAATCGCGATCCTTCTGAAGATCTTCATAACTCACTCTTAGCTTCTCAAGATCTTGCTTTCTTTGAAGAAATTCATAAGAAAGCTTCTCGTGATCAGATAAGAGAGTGTTATGATGACTTTGAAGGTTGTCAAACTTAGACTGAAGTCTCTGAAGATTTTCAGTTAGGTCTTTAGTGCGGTCCATTTCATCACCCAACATATCCTCACTTTTGTCTAGCATGTTTTGAAGTTTTTCAATAGCCTTTTGTTGTTTCACAGCAATCTTAGCAAGTTTAGAGTAGCTAGGCTTAAGATTTTCATCAGATTCATCCTCACTAGATTCAGAGGAGGGGTATTTTGTTACCTTGGCACCCTTTGCCATGAAGCAATAGGTGGGAGCGTAGTCATCATTATCTTCATCAGTGTTGTTGGTGTTGCCATTTTCTTCAGAGTTGAAGATAGACTTGCTGACAAATGCGGTAGCAAGAGCTAGACTTGCCACACCTGACTCAGACTCCTCGGATGCCTCCTCTTCCTCATGATCCTCAGATTCAGCTTCAGAGTCCATTTCCTTGCCAATGAATGCCCGAGCCTTCTTGGAGCTGCTCTTCTTGTGAGATGAAGACTTTGAGGATTTTGATGATGAAGACTTTGAAGATTTCTTCTTCTTCTGGGCATCATCAGAACTGTAATCCTTGTATTTCTTCTTCTTTAATTCCTTGTCCCACTGAGGACAATCTTGGATGTAGTGACCAGGCTTCTTGCATTTGTGGCATAACCTTCTCTTATAGTCACTTGATGAGGAATCACTGCTCCTTGAGGATTTTCCAAAGCGACCACGTCTTGAGAACTTCTGGAACTTCTTCATGAGCAGTGCTAGCTCCTGGCTCAATTCTTCAGGATCACCAAGGCTACTACCAGAGTCTTCACATTCAGATTCAGACACAGCCTTGGCCTTCAGGGCACGTGGTTTTCCATAGCTTGAACCATAGAGATCTCTCTTTTCAGCAAGTTGGAACTCATGAGTATTTAGCCTCTCAAGGATATTAGCCGGATCTAGTGACTTGTAATCAGCGCGCTCTTGAATCATCAGTGCCAGAGTGTCAAATGAAGAATCAAGTGATCTCAGCAATTTCTTCACCACCTCATGGTCGGTGATATCAGTGGCACCGAGTGCTTGAAGCTCATTTGAGATATCAGTGAGGCGATCGAAGGTTTGCTGAACATTTTCATTGCCGAGTCTTTTGAAGCGGTTGAAGAGATTGCGAAGAACGTCAACACGAGAGTCACGTTGAGTTGAGAATCCTTCGTTTACTTTGGAGAGCCTATCCCAGATAAGCTTAACAGTTTCCAAAGCACTCACTCTACCATATTGCCCTTTACTCAGATGACCACATATGATATTCTTCGCTTGAGAATCGAGTTGCTTGAATCTCTTCACATCAGTAGCATTCAGGGAAAGTGTGACTGAGGGAACACCATTTTCCACAATGTACCAGAGATCGTTGTCAATTGCTTCAAGATGCATTCGCATCTTATTCTTCCAGTAGGGGTAGTCCGTGCCATCGAAGGTAGGACACCCAGCGGAGACCTTGATCATACCTGCGGTCGACATAACTAGAACTCCAGGTGGTTAAACCAAAATCACACAGAACAAGGGAGTACCTTGCTCTAATACCAATTTAAAGTGCGTTATATCGAATAGAGGGGGGTGAATAGGCGATTTTTATAAATTCTTCACTGAGGAATTTGCCGGTGAGGAAATTCCTTAGCGAAGAACTACTTGCAGCGGAATAAGTACTCAGAAATAAGCATAACAGGATACAGACATAGTCATCATGATGAAATGAAGACAAGCTCAGAGTATAGAAAGCGTAAACACAGGATAACACAAGATGAAGACAAACAGACTGAAGAAATTGAACTGAGGAAATTGAGAAATTCTTCAGTCAAAGTCTTCAAACACAGATATGAACAATCACTCAACACAATAATGAGGAAATGAAAGAGTTGAGGAAATAGAACCAGTTAGGTTGGTGAAGACAATGATTTGGTAGACCAGTTCCAACTGTTGTCTCAGTTGTACGTCTGGTTGGAGCGGCTGAGTATTTCAACTTGAGGACACACAGTCCCGGACACCCACTCGCTGAGCACGCAGCTCAGGACACCAAGTCCTCACTGTATTCTCCTTGAACTAAGGTCTCACAGACCTCGTCCAATCACTCGTGGTAAGTCTTCAGGCGACTTCCAAACCTTCACAGACTTGGTCACTCGGCGATCCACAATTCCTCTTGGATGCTCTAGACCATGACGCCTAACCATCTGGAAGAAGCAAAGTCTTCAAAGGTAACAAGCATCAGATCCACGCGGGATCAATCTCTTCAGTGATGCTCAATCACTTTGGGGTTTGTAGGTGTTTGGGTTTGGGATTTTCCTCACTCGATGATTTTCGCTCAAAGTCCTCGGAGGATGGGTTGCTCTCAAATGACAAGTGTCAAGTTTCTCTTGGAGCAGCCAACCAGCTAGTGGTTGTAGGGGGCGGCTATTTATAGCCTAGGGAGCAGCCCGACATGATAAGACATAAATGCCCTTGTCTGATATGACCGTTAGGTGGATAAGATATTTTGGGACAGCTGGCGGTAGCACAGCAACGGTCGGAAATTTGACTCTCAAATTCCTTAGGGCTATCATGTTCCTCACTGTGTAGGTAATCCGCACTGGCGAATTCCTAACTCCTCAGTCAGAACAAATTCCTCAGCGACCAGAAGAACTTCGTATCTGTCACTGAAGAAAGTGACTGAACTGTATGAGATTTCCAAAGGCTTCACTCGAAGGGTTTGGTAGGTTTAGGATTTTGAGTTGAGCATCACACGGAAATTTTTCCTTAGTATTTCCTCGACCCCCTTTAACAGTACGGTGTTTCCTATGACTCAAGAAAGAGAAAAACAAAACTATGAAAATGAAAGTCTTCAAGCTTCATATTCCTCGCATGAATATCAAGTCTTCACGGACACACCAATTTCTTCACTTTCAAAGTCTTCAGGAATACCAAAATCTTCAGTCGAAGATATTCAATTTTAGGGGTCGACTTTCTCTGTAAATATCAAACTCCTCATAGACTTATAGACCTGTGTACACTCATAAACACATTAGTCCCTTAACCTATAAGTCTTCAATACACCAAAATCACTACGGGGCACTAGATGCACTTACAAGTAGACGTCAGGGAAGCGACAAGGAAGCCACGAGGCAGGGAGGCGCACCCTACCCCTCTGGGCGCGCCCCCCACCCTCGTGGGCCCCTCGTGGCTCCCCTGGACGACTTCTTTCGCCTATATATATCCATATACCCTAAAAACATTGGGGAGCACAATAGATCAGGAGTTCCACCGTCGCAAGCCTCTGTAGCCACCAAAAACCAATCGGGACCCTGGTCCGGCACCCTACCGGAGGGGGGATCCATCACCGGTGGCCATCTTCATCATCTCGGTGCTCTCCATGACAAGCAGGGAGTAGTTCACACTCGGGGCTGAGGGTATGTACCAGTAGCTATGTGTTTGATCTCTCTCTCTCTCTCTCATGTTCTTGATTTGGCACGATCTTGATGTATCGCGAGCTTTACTATTATAGTTGGATCTTATGATGTCCCCCCCCCCTCTACTCTCTTGTACTGGATTGAGTTTTCCCTTTGAAGTTATCTTATCGGATTGAGTCTTTAAGGATTTGAGAACACTTGATGTATGTCTTGCGTGGGATACCTGTGGTGACAATGGGGTATTCTACTGATTCACTTGATGTATGTTTTGGTGATCAACTTGCGGTTCCGTGACCTTGGGAATCTATGCATAGAGGTTGGCACACGTTTCCGTCTTGATTCTTCGGTAGAAACTTTGGGGCAGTCTTTGAAGTACTTTGTGTTGGTTGAATAGATGAATCTGAGATTGTGTGATGCATATCGTATAATCATGCCCATGGATACTTGAGGTGGCATTGGAGTATCTGGGTGACATTAGGGTTTTGATTGATTTGTGTCTTAGGTGTTATTCTAGTACGAACTCTATGATAGATCGAATGGAAAGAATAGCTTCGTGTTATTTTACTACGGACTCTTGAATAGATTGATCAAGAAGGATAACTTTGATGTGGTTTCGTACCCTACAATAATCTCGTCGTTTGTTCTCCGCTATTACTGACTTGGAGTGACTCTTTGTTGCATGTGGAGGGATAGTTATATTATCCAGTTATGTTATTGTTGTAGAGAGAACTTGCACTAGTGAAAGTATGAACCTTAGGTCTTGTTTCCTACCATTGCAATACCGTTTGTGCCCACTTTCATAATTAGTTACCTTGCTGTTTTTATAATTTCAGATTACAAAAACCTATATCTACCATCCATATTTCACTTGTATCACCATCTCTTCGCCGAACTAGTACACCTATACAATTTACCATTGTATTGGGTGTGTTGGGGACACAAGAGACTCTTTGTTATTTGGTTGCAGGGTTCTTTGAGAGAGACCATCTTCATCCTATGCCTCGCACGGATTGATAAACCTTAGGTCATCCACTTGAGGGAAATTTGCTACTGTCCTACAAACCTATGCACTTGGAGGCCCAACAACGTCTACAAGAAGAAGGTTGTGTAGTAGACATCAAGCTCTTTTCTGGCACCGTTGCAGGGGAGGTGGGTGCTTGAAGGTATATCTTTAGATCTTGCAATCGAATATTTTTGTTTCTTGTTTTATCACTAGTTTAGTCTATAAAATAAAACTATAAAAAATGGAATTGAGTTTGCCTCATATGCTTCATCTTTTTAATATCTTTCGTAAGAATGATGGTAAGGAAAATTGTGCTCAAGTGCTAGAAGAAGTCTATAAAATGTTTGGCACTAAATATTTGAATGATGAGCATGATTGCAATGTTGTTAGTATGAATTCCTTGAATATCCATGATGCTAATGATATGCAAATCCATAAGCTTGGGAATGCTATGTTTGATGAATATGATATTTTTTTGTCCCCCAAGTTTTGATGAGGAAATTTATTATGATGAAAGCATGCCTCCTATTTATGATGATCATTGTGATGATACGTATGCTATAAAGAATAAAGATAACCATGAAACTTGTCATCATGATTTTAATTTTCAATTGGATTATGTTTCACATGATAGTTATTTTGTTGAGTTTGCTCCCACTACTATTCATGAGAAGAAATTTGCTTATGTGGAGAGTAATAAAATTGCTATGCTTGTAGATCATGAAAAGAATGCTTTATGTGATGGTTATATTATTGAATTCATTCATGATGCTACTGAAAATTATTATGAGAGAGGATCTTATGCTTCTACATATTGCAATAATATCAAGTTTCCTCTCTATGTGTTGAAAATCTTGAAGATTTGCTTGTTTTACCTTCCTATGCTAGTTGATTATTGTTCCCATAAGTTGTTTTCTCACAAAATCCCTATGCATAGGAAGTGGGTTAGACTTAAATGTGCTAGTCATACTATTCATGATGCTCTCTTTATGTTTCAATTCTTATCTTTTATGTGAGCATCATTGAAATCATCATGCCTAGCTAGGGGCGTTAAACGTTAGCGCTTGTTGGGAGGCAACCCAATGTTATTTTTGTTCCTTTCTTTTTGTTCCTGTTTAGTAATAAATAATTTATATAGCCTCTGGTTAGATGTGGTTTTATGTTTTAATTAGTGTTTGTACCAAGTAGAACCTTTGGGAAGACTTGGGTGAAGTCTATGTGATCTTTCTATAAAAAACAGAAACTTTAGCACTCATGAGATTAGCTGCGATTTTTTACTGGAGAGTGATTTTAGGTTGATTCATTTTTCATATGATTAATTGACAAATTCCTCAGGTCCACCAATTTGTTTAATAATTTTTTGAGTGACAGAAGTATTCGAATGATACAGATTACTACAGACTGTTCTGTTTTTGACAGATTCTGTTTTCTATGTGTTGTTTGCTTATTTTTGATGAATCTATGAGTAGTATCGGAGGGCATGAACCATAGAGAAGTTGGAATACAGTAGATATTACACCGACATGAATTTATAATGAGTTCACAACAGTACCTAAGTGGTGGTTTTTATTTTATTATACTAACGGAGCTCATGAGATTTTTTGTTGAGTTTTGTGTTGTGAAGTTTTCAAGTTTTGGGTAAAGATTCGATGGAATATGGAATATGGAGTGGCAAGAGACTAATCTTAGGGATGCGCAAGGAACCCCAAGGTAATATTCAAGGACAAACAAGAGCCTAAGCTTGGGGATGCCCCAGATGGCATCCCCTCTTTCGTCTTCGTTCATCGGTAACTTTACTTGGAGCTATATTTTTATTCACCACATGATATGTGTTTTTCTTGGAGCGTCATTTTATTTTGTTAGTATATGTTTTCTGTTACTTAGAATAATTTTTTGCATTTATTTTCAATAAAAATGTCAAGGATAGCCTTTACCATGCTTATTTTGCAAGTATACATGTTGCTGTTTCAAAACAGAAAGTTTACCGCTGTTGCAAAATTTCCCTAGGAAAGTCAGAGAATTATATAATATTGAAACTTTTTGCATTTTGATCTCTAATAAATCTTATACAGTGTAGTATTTTTCTCATAAGTTTTGGAGTTAGCGAAGTATGATGAATCTTGCATTCTTTACAGACTATACTGTTTTGGTAGATTGATGTTATGTTTGCATTGCTTGCATATGTTTGCTTGTTTAATGATTCTATTTGAGGATAGGAGTATTAAATATGCAGAGACATTTAGTATTCAATGTTGAATAATATTTTTAGTTATTTTTTACAGTAGAAAATGATAAGGTTTTTGCATTGGTTTATACTAACTTATCTCACGAGTTCTTGTTGAGTTTGGTGTGGATGAAGCTTTCAAGATTTAGGAAACCGAGATATAAAAGGAATTAAGGAGACACAAAACCTCAAGCTTGGGGATGCCCAAGGCACCCCAAGATAATATTTCAAGAAGTCTCAAGCATCCGAGCTTGGGGATGCCCCGGTAGGCATCCCACCTTTCTTCTTCAATAATTATCGGTTAGTATCAGTTGAACCTAAGTTTTTGCTTCTTCACATTAGTCATGCTATCCTTGCAATGCCATTTTGTTTTGTTTTGCTTGCTGTTTGAATAAAATACCAAGATATGAAATTCTTAAATGTTAGAGAGACTTCACATAGTTGCACAATTATTCAACTACTCTATGTGCTTCACTTATATCTTTTGGAGTAGTTTGTCATTTGCTCTAGTGCTTCACTTATACCTTTTTAGAGCACGGTGGTGGTTTTATTTTGTAGAAATTATTGATCTCTCATGCTTCACTTATATTATTTTGAGAGTCTTTTAGAACAGCATGGTAATTTGCTTTGGTTATAAAAACTATCATATAAAGTGCATTGAATACTATGAGAAATTTGATACTTGATAATTGTTTTGAGATATAAAGATGGTAATGTTAGAGTCATGCTAGTTGGGTAATTATGAAACTGAGAAATACCTGTGTTGAAGTTGGCAAGTCCCGTAGCATGCACGTATGGTAAAAGTTGTGTAACAAATTTGTAGCATGGGGTGCTCTTTTGATTGCCTTCCTTATGAGTGGAGGTCGGGATCGCGCGATGGTTAACTCCTACCAACCCTTCCCCTAGGAGCATGCGTAGTAGTACTTTGCTTCGAGGGCTAATAAACTTTTGCAATAAGTATATGAGTTCTTTATGACTAATGTGAGTCCATGGATTATAGCACTCTTACCCTTCCATCATTGCTAGCCTCTACGGTACCGTGCATTGCCCTTTCTCACCTTGAGAGTTGGTGCAAACTTCGCTGGTGCATCCAAACCCCATGATACGATACGCTCTATCACACATAAACCTCCTTATATCTTCCTCAAAACAGCCACCATACCTACCTATTATGGCATTTCCATAGCCATTCCGAGATATATTGCCATGCAACTTTCCACCGTTCCGTTTATTATGACATGCTCCATCATTGTCATATTGCCCTGCATGATCATGTAGTTGACATCGTATTTGTGGAAAAGCCACCATGCATAATTTTCATACATGTCACTCTTGACTCATTGCATATCACGGTACACCGCCGGAGGCATTCATATAGAGTCATATCTTGTTCTAGTATCGAGTTGTAATCCATGAGATGTAAATAAATAGAAGTGTGATGATCATCATAATTAGAGCATTGTCCCTTTAAAAAAAGAGAAAGGCCAAATAAAAAAAGGAAAGGCCAAATAAAAAAAGGGAAAAAAGAAAGGCCAAATAAAAAAAGGCCCAAAAAAAGGGGGGGACAATGTTACTATCCTTTTCCACACTTGTGCTTCAAAGTAGCACCATGATCTTTATGATAGAGAGTCTCTTATTTTGTCATTTTCATATACTAAGTGGGAATTTTTCATTATAGAACTTGGCTTGTATATTCCAACGATGGGCTTCCTCAAAATGCCCTAGGTCTTCGTGAGCAAGCAAGTTGGATGCACACCCACTTAGTTTCTTTTGTTGAGCTTTCATACATTTATAGCTTTAGTGCATCCGTTGCATGGCAATCCCTACTCCTCATGTTGACGTCAATTGATGGGCATCTTCATAGCCCGTTGATTAGCCTCGTCAATGTGAGACTTTCTCCTTTTTTGTCTTCTCCACACAACCTCCATCATCATATTCTATTCAACCCATAGTGCTATATCCATGGCTTACGCTCATATATTGCGTGAGAGTTAAAAAGATGAAGCGCATTAAAAAGTATGAACCAATTGCTTGGCTGAAACCAGGGTTGTGCATGATGGGAGTATTTTGTGTGACGAAAATGAAACATATCCTAACTATATGATTTTGTAGGGATAAACTTTCTTTAGCCATTTTATTTTGAGAAGACATGATTACTTGTTAGTATGCTTGAAGTATTACTATTCTTATGTCAATATGAACTTTTATCTTGAATCATTTGGATCTGAACATTCATGCCACAATAAAGAAAATTACATTGAGAATTATGTTAGGTAGCATTCCACATCAAAAATACTGTTTTTATCATTTACCTACTCGAGGACGAGCAGGAATTAAGCTTGGGGATGCTTGATACGTCTCCAACGTATCTATAATTTTTTATTGTTCCATGCTATTATATTGCCCGTTTTGGATGTTTATGGGCTTTATTATACACTTTTATATTATTTTTGGGACTAACCTATTAACCGGAGGCCTAGCCCAAATTGTTGTTTTCTTGCCTATTTCAGTGTTTTGAAGAAAAGGAATATCAAACGGAGTCCAAACAGAATGAAACCTTCTGGGGAGTTATTTTTGGAATGGAAGAAATCCAGGAGACTTGGAGTAGACATCAGGGAAGCAACGAGGAAGCCACGAGGTAGGGAGGCGCGCCCTACCCCCATGGGCGCCCCCCCCCCCCACCCTCGTGGCTCCCCTGACCAACTTCTTTCGCCTATATATATCCATATACCCTAAAAACATCGGGGAGCACAATAGATCGGGAGTTCTGCCGCCGCAAGCCTCTGTAGCCACCAAAAACCAATCGGGACCCTGTTCTGGCACCCTGCCGAAGGGGGGGATCCATCACCGGTGGCCATCTTCATCATCACGGCGCTCTCCATGACGAGAAGGGAGTAGTTCACCCTCGGGGATGAGGGTATGTACCAGTAGCTATGTGTTTGATCTCTCTCTCTCTCTCGTGTTCTAGATTTGGCACGATCTTGATGTATCGCAAGCTTTGCTATTATAGTTGGATCTTATGATGCCCCCCCCCCTCTACTCTCTTGTAATGGATTGAGTTTTCCCTTTGAAGTTATCTTACCGGATTGAGTCTTTAAGGATTTGAGAACACATGATGTATGTCTTGCATGGGATACCCGTGGTGACAATGGGGTATTCTATTGATTCACTTGATGTATGTTTTGGTGATCAACTTGCGGGTTCCGTGACCTTGGGAATCTATGCAAGGTTGGCACACGTTTTCGTCTTGACTCTTCGGTAGAAACTTTGGGGCAGTCTTTGAAGTACTTTGTGTTGGTTGAATAGATGAATCTGAGATTGTGTGATGCATATCGTATAATCATGCCCACGGGTACTTGAGGTGACATTGGAGTATCTAGGTGGCATTAGGGTTTTGGTTGATTTGTGTCTTAGGTGTTATTCTAGTACGAACTCTATGATAGATCGAACGGAAAGAATAGCTTCGTGGTGTTTTACTACGGTCTCTTGAATAGATTGATCAGAAAGGATAACTTTGAGGTGGTTTCGTACCCTACAATAATCTCTTCGTTTGTACTCCGCTATTAGTGAGACTTTGGAGTGACTCTTTGTTGCATGTTGAGGGATAGTTATATGATCCAGTTATGTTATTATTGTTGAGAGAACTTGCACTAGTGAAAGTATGAACCTTAGGCCTTGTTTCCTACCATTGCAATACCGTTTGTGCTCACTTTCATCATTAGTTACCTTGCTGTTTTTATAATTTCAGATTACAAAAACCTATATCTACCATCCATATTGCACTTGTATCACCATCTTCTCTCCGAACTAGTGCACCTATAAAATTTACCATTGTATTGGGTGTGTTGGGGACACAAGAGACTCTTTTTTATTTGGTTGCAGGGTTGTTTGAGAGAGACAATCTTCATCCTACGCCTCCCATGGATTGATAAACCTTAGGTCATCCACTTGAGGGAAATTTTCTACTGTCTTACAAACCTCTGCACTTGGAGGCCCAACAACGTCTACAAGAAGAAGGTTGTGTAGTAGACATCAGTAACTACACCCAAATCTAGTGTATTTTCAGTCCTAATACCAGAGTTACTGAAAGAGAGGATGTTTGTGGAATGCTGAATATATTAACTAAGGCCTTATCCGACAAGTATTTGGGACTACCGACAATTGTGGGTGCTGATAGAAGTGATTGTTTCCAACATCTTGTAGATAGACTATGTCAGAGGTTGAAGGGTTGGAAGGAAAAATTCTTATAAATTCAAGGTAAAGAAATCCTCCTCAAAGCAGTAAAGAAATCCTCCTCAAAGCAGGAAAAATTCTTCTAAATTCTTATAAATTCCACGTAAAGAAATCCTCCTCAGAGTTTGATCTTGTCAAGCTCATGTCTGTCAACTGTGACTTTGATGTTCAACTCATCCATCAGTTCTATGCCACCGTTCACTTTGGAGAAGATGACGCGCGCACCCTCACTTTCATGTGCCGTGATGAGCTATTTCAAGTTCCCTGGAGGACCTTTTGCAATGCTATTGGGTATGATGATACCGGTCTGGAAGGAAGGGGTGGCATTCGCCCCCATGACCATCCTTACTCCATGACTAAGGAGAAGCTTGCCCCTCTGTACATTCGGGGTCGTGGTATTATTGGAGAATCTAAGGATTTGGTGAAGGCATATGACATCATGCATCGCGTGTTTCGCAATGTGCTTCTGCCCAAGGTGGGAATCAAGATGAAATCCATGGCTATCTTGTTGACTTGATGGTTGCAATGAAGACCAAGGTGGGCTCTGGGGAGACGTTTGATGTGTCCAACTGGGTGTGGCACGACATGTACAACATGGTCATCTACAGGAAGGCCCCCATTTATGCTCCTTTTGTCATGTGCTTTCTGAACTCGGTGTAGGAGGTTCGCCGTCCTGGAGAGCCTCTCTCCTCTCCTGATAATCTCATTGTTCATGAAGTCAAGCTCCTTAAGAAGAATAAGCACATCGAGCCTCATTTCCCTGCCAATTCTCCTGAGGATGTCTATGCCACTTCTGACGATGAGGACTTTGAGTTGGAGCCAGGGGCCAAGCCCTCGTGGGTGGACAAGCTCGTTGCCAAGGTGAAGAAGACTTTCTGCCTTCAGTCTGACATCCAGAAGAGGATGTATGAGGCGCATGTCAATGAGAAGCTTGCCCGGTGTCGCCAAATTGCAATGATGAATCACCTCAACATGTCGGTTCAGAGTGGCTCTGAGAAGAGCATCACACCGGAGGAGCGTTGGATATCTTCCCACAGCACCTGGACTGATGATGAAGCCCCCCCTCATCCCTCCACCTCCTTTGCTGCTGATGATGATGATGATAACAGGGAGGACTCAGATCGGGACGATGATGAAGAATCTGATGATGATGAAGATCCAGATGCTACCGAGGAGTCAGAGGAGGACGACTGAGCTCTGGGGCACTAGCTTCGCTCTTTTCCTTTTTGGTGTCTTGGTGCCAAAGGGGGAGAGAGTGTTATAGGATTTGGGAGTTGCATGGGTTTTTGCGTTTGTGTTTTTCCATGTGCGTGTTGAACTTTGTCAGTGGTCTCCAGTTGAACTTTGTTCGTTTCTCGGCTTGCTTTGTGTGAGACTTGTGCTACTCCTGCTATCTTATTTTCAGTTTGTTGGTTATTATTGGTATTATTGCTCTCTATCCGTTATGTTGTCTACCTTCATATTATGTGCTTATAGTGGCGAGTCTATAAAATCTAGGGGGAGTCTCGCCCTTAAAGTGTGCCCATGCTCTCTAACAGCTAGTTCAACTTGGGGCACACATCTAAGGGGAGCTCCGAAGATTCTATAGATTTCTATCTTATAAATCGTGTTGTTGTCATCATCCACCAAAAAGGGGGAGATTGAAAGGGCATTTCCCTACCTTATGTTTTGTATGATGATGACAACCCTCTGTTTGTCTAATCCTGTGCTAAATGTTTCAGGTTCTCGATGCTTAGACTTACATCGGATAGTTGTTCTCTCTTGAAGGAAAAGATTGAAGACAGAGTCCTCTACGCTTTTTATCTCTTTGGTCGTAGGGAACCCGTACTATCAAGAGGGAATCCACATTGGAAAGAGTAGGGGAATCCGTTCACGTACAACTCCATCACCCCTCTCTTCTTGTCTTCCTCGGGTGTGAGAGAGAGTGTCTCCCTTTTTGATTTGACTGCCTGCTGTGTTTTCCCAGCGGTTGTACCGCTTGTCCGAGCGATTGTACCGCTGGCTCTTGGCGTTTCCCTGTCTTCATCGAGCGGTGGTACCGCTGCCTCCGGGCGGTGGTACCGCCACCAGGCTCAGCAAAGACCTGCGGCGGTGGTTCCGGCCATGCACCGCCCAAGTACCGGTCAAGCTTCTGTTTTGATGCGGTTCTCGGGCGGTGGCGGCCCGGTTGGTCCGGTTGTTCCTTGTCAACCGATACCACCGGAGGTTCGAGCGGTTCTTCCGCTCTGACCTTAGCCGCTCAAGCGCTCAAGGCCAAGCGGTTGCACCGGTCCCGCACCGCCCAACTACCGCCCTCAGGGGTGACTCCGTTCTGTTTCAGTGCGGTAGTTGTGCGGTGGCCGGGCAGTTGATCTGGTTATTTTCTAAAATCGGTACTACCGCCTGGTTGCCCGGTTGTACCGCCTGGTAGGGTTCTGCCGATACACCGTGGGCCCCGGTTGTACCGGGACAAGGAGCAGTTGTACCGCTGCAGTGCTGAAAACGCGGTAACGGTTGGATTTATTAGGGTTGCTATATAAGGTGGTTCTTCCACCTACCACTTTCACCTCTTACCTCTCTCAGTCCACCATTAATGCTCTCAAGCTCTCTTGCCCGATCTCTCTCTCTAGCCACTCAAACTTGTTGATTTGCTAGGGATTGAAGGAGGAGACCTAGATCTACACTTCCACCAAAGGATATTTTCTTCCCCCATACTTTCTAGTGTGGATTTTATTACTCTTGGTTGTTTGAGCAGCCTAGATGGTTGAGGTCACCTCGAAGCCATATTCCATTGTGGTGAAGCTTCGTGGTTTCATTGGGAGCCTCCAATTAAGTTGTGGAGAGAGCCCCAACCTTGTTTGTAAAGGTCCGGTTGCCTCCTTCAAGGGCACCAATAGTGGAATCACGACATCTCGCATCGTGTGAGGGCGTGAGGAGAATACGGTGGCCCTAGTGGCTTCTTGGGGAGCATTGTGCCTCCACACTATTCTAACGGAGATGTACTTTCCCTCAAAAGGAAGGAACTTCGGTAACACATCCTCGTCTCCACCGGCTCCACTCTTGGTCATCTCGTGCCTTTACTTTTGCAAGCTTACTTGTGTTGTATCCCTTACTTGCTTGTGTGCTAATTGTTGTTGCATCATATAGGTTGTTCACTTAGTTGCATATCTAGACAACCTAATTCGATGCAAAGTTTAATTTGGTAAAGAAAAGCTAATAATTGTTAGTTGCCTATTCACCCCCCCCCCCTCTAGTCAACTATATCGATCCTTTCGATTGGTATCAGAGCCTCGTCTCTTTATTAAGGACTTTGTCGTCCGAAGAGTATGGTTGACACCGCAGACGGTGCGGAGGAGCACTCCGGTGTGAATCCTATCTCGTCTACGGCCGATGGGGGAACCTCGGCCTCTCGTCAGGAATTCAATGTGGCTCTAGACACATTGAAAGACTCCATGACGACCAAGGTTGAAAGCATGTTTACTAAATTTCTAGAAGGACTTAAACTATCCACCTCACCGATGAAAGTGGGTGATCCCACTAACAAGGTGACGGATGCTACCTCCAACAAGGGGGGAGCTAATAGTGAAAAGGGTCCTTCTACTAGTGGTAAAAATGGCTCCGGCATCTTTGCCCATGTGGAACCTCCAACTTATGGTGGACCGATTCCCTCTACTCATTTAAATCATGCCAGTCCTCCTCCTAAGGTTGTGAAAAATGAGGATTTTTATTCTTGGGTTTATCATTTCAAGTGTCATTTAAAACATGTGAATACTAATCTTTGGAGAATCATTGAAGAAGGTTTCTATCCACATGACCCAAGCAACTTATCCCCTCGAGAAGCCGTGGATAATTAATTCAAAGAGAGTGCTCTCTTCATCATCCAAGATGCAATCCTTCCCGAAGATCTCCCTCATCTTCGACCTCATGCCATGTCTAAAGACACGTGGCAATGTGTTGTGTCTCTCTATCGAGGAAGTGCTAGCATTCAACGCTCCAACTATGAAGTGGTGCAAGATGAAGACGATGAGTTTGCAATTAGAGAAGATAAAGAACCTCGTGAGCTCTTTCGAAGAGTGACCAAACTCGCGGTCTCACTCTGAGATCATGGGAGCAAGGACACCGATGACAATTGGATCGAGCGCAAGTTCCTCAAGGCCATGATGCCCTACCACAAGGACATGTCCTCCGTCATTCGTCAAAGACCGGACTTCCACTCCATGACCTCAAGTGAAGTTTTGGATGAGTTCGTTGCAATGAGCATCTTGGACAAGACCGCCGACAATGCGGTGCTCCGTTCTCAAAGGGCAAAGAATCCCAACCTTGCCTTGAAGGCCAAGGTTATTGTGGAAGAAGAGGAAGAAGAGGAAGATGAGGAGAGCAACCCCGAAGACACAAAATATGATTATCATGAGCACATGGCTCTTGCTTCAAGACAATTTTGGAGCAAGAAGAATACAAGACCCAACTTCAACAAGAACAACTCAAGTGGCTTCAAGGGCAAGCAACGAGTTAGAACTTGTTTCAACTGTGGCAATGTGAGCCACTTCATTGCGGATTGTCCTTACGAGAAGCGGGAAGACAATGGTGGCAAGTTCATCCGAAAAGACAAAGCCAAGTCCTTCCCCAACAAGAGCAACTTCACCAAGAAGACTCCTACTCGTGGGTTGGTGGTTCAAGAAGAATACCATGAGGATGACGATGATGATGAAAATGGAGAAGCAATGGCCATGGCCTCCGTTGCCATTGCTACCACTCCCCGGGTGTCTCTCTTTGATTCACCCAACGAGAACATCACCGCCAAATGCCTCATGGCGAAAGCCTCTAACAAGGTAACCCCCAATATCAAAACCACCATCATTACTAATCCCTCGTTGGAGGGTTGCATCGATGAACATGATGGGTCTAATGAGGAAGTGAATGAATTTGAGTCATTTATGAGTAAGCTCAAGGGCAAATCCAAGAAGCACTTTGTTTCTCTCTTGGAACAACTTGGTGAAGCCAATGACATGATCGAGGCTCACGAAGAAACCATCTCTAAGATGGAAAGTCATAGTCGTGACTATGCCGATGAGTGTTGGAAATATGCCCTAGAGGCAATAATAAAAGGATTATTATTATATTTCCTTGTTCATGATAATTGTCTTTTATTCATGCTATAATTGTGTTATCCGGAAATCGTAATACATGTGTGAATACATAGACCACAATATATCACTAGTGAGCCTCTAGTTGACTAGCCCGTTGATCAATAGATAGTCATGGTTTCCTGACTATGGACATTGGATGTCATTGATAACTGGATCACATCATTAGGTGAATGATGTGATGGACAAGACCCAATCCAAAGCATAGCACAAGATCGTGTAGTTCGTTTTCTAGAGCTTTTCCAATGTCAAGTATCTTTTCCTTAGACCATGAGATCGTGTAACTCCCGGATACCGTAGGAGTGCTTTGGGTGTACCAAACGTCACAACGTAACTGGGTGACTATAAAGGTATACTACGGGTATCTCCGAAAGTGTCTGTTGGGTTGACACGGATCGAGACTAGGATTTGTCACTCCGTATGACGGAGAGGTATCTCTGGGCCCACTCGGTAATGCATCATCATAATGAGCTCAAAGTGGCCAAGTGTCTGGTCACAGGATCATGCATTACGGTACGAGTAAAGTGACTTGCCGGTAATGAGATTGAACAAGGTATTGGGATACCGACGATCGAATCTCGGGCAAGTAACATCCGATTGACAAAGGGGATTGTATACGGGGTTGCTTGAATCCTAAACATCGCGGTTCATCCGATGAGATCATCGAGGAGCATGTGGGAGCCAACATGGGTATCCATATCCCGCTGTTGGTTATTGACCGGAGAGCCGTCTCGGTCATGTCTACGTGTCTCCTGAACCCGCAGGGTCTACACACTTAAGGTTCGGTGACGCTAAGGTTGTAGAGATATAAGTATGCAGCAAACCAAAAGTTGTTCGGAGTCCTGGATGAGATCCCTGACGTCACAATGAGTTCCGGAATGGTCCGGAGGTAAAGAATTATATATGGGAAGTCGAGTTTCGGCCATCGGGAAAGTTTCGGGGGTCACCGGTATTGTACCGGGACCACCGGAAGGGTCCCGGGGGTCCACCGGGTGGGGCCACCTATCCCGGAGGGCCCCATGGGCTGAAGTGGGAGGGGAACCAACCCCTGGTGGGCTGGTGCGCCCCCCCTTGGGCCCCCCTGCGCCTAGGGTTGGGAACCCTAGGGTAGGGGGCGCCTCCACTTGCCTTGGGGGGCAAGGCACCCCCTTGGCCGCCGCCCCCCCAGGAGATCCCATATCCTAGGGCCGGCGCCCCCCTGGGGACCCTATATATAGAGGGGGAGGGAGGGCAGCCGCACCCTTGCACTTGGCGCCTCCCTTCCCCCTTGTTACACCTCTCCCTCCCGCAGACTCTTGGCGAAGCCCTGCCGGGATCGCCGCTGCATCCACCACCACGCCGTCGTGCTGCTGGATCTTCATCAACCTCTCCTTCCCCCTTGCTGGATCAAGAAGGAGGAGACGTCACGCTGACCGTACGTGTGTTGAACGTGGAGGTGTCGTCCGTTCGACACTAGGATCTCCGGTGATTTGGATCACGACGAGTACGACTCCCTCAACCCCGTTCTCTTGAACGCTTCCGCTCGATCTACAAGGGTATGTAGATGCACTCCTATCTCTCGTTGCTAGATGAACTCATAGATTTATCTTGGTGAAACCGTAGGAAAAAAAATTCTGCAACGTTCCCCAACAGTGGCATGATGAGCTAGGTCTATGCGTAGTTCTCTTTGCACGAGTAGAACACAAATCTGTTGTGGGCGTAGATGTTGTCAACTTTCTTGCCACTACTAGTCTTATTTTTCTTCAGCGGTATTTTGGGATGAAGCGGCCCGGACCGACCTTACACGTACGCTTACGTGAGACAGGTTTCACCGACTGACATGCACTAGTTGCATAAGGTGGCTAGCGGGTGTCTGTCTCTCCCACTTTAGTTGGAGCAGATTCGATGAAAAGGGTCCTTATTAAGGGTAAATAGAAGTTGACAAATCACGTTGTGGCTTTTTCATAGGTAAGAAAATGTTCTTGCTAGAACCCTATTGCAGCCACGTAAAAGATGCAACAACAATTAGAGGACGTCTAACTTGTTTTTGCAGCAATTGCTTTGTGATGTGATATGGCCAAAAGTTGTGATGAATGATATATATGTGATGTATGAGATCATGTTCATGTAATAGGAATCACGACTTGCATGTCGATGAGTATGACAACCGGCAGGACCCATAGGAGTTGTCTTAATTATTGTATGACCTGTGTGTCAATGATTTAACGCCATGTAATTACTTTACTTTATTGCTAAACCATTAGCCATAGTAGTAGAAGTAATAGTTGGCGAGAAACTTCATGGAGACACGATGATGGAGATCATGATGATGGAGATCATGGTGTCATGCCGGTGACGAAGATGATCATGGAGCCCCGAAGATGGAGATCAAAGGAGCTATATGATATTGGCCATATCATGTCACTACTATTTGATTGCATGTGATGTTTATCATGTTTTTGCATCTTGTTTACTTAGAACGACGGTAGTAAATAAGATGATCCCTCATAATAATTTCAAGAAAGTGTTCCCCCTAACTGTGCGCCCTTGCGACAGTTAGTTGTTTCGAAGCACCACGTGATGATCGGGTGTGATAGATTCTAACGTTCACATACAAATGGGTGTAAGATAGATTTACACATGCAAAACACTTAGGTTAACTTGACGAGCCTAGCATGTACAGACATGGCCTCGGAACACAGAGACCGAAAGGTCGAACATGAGTCGTATGGAAGATACGATCAACATGGAGATGTTCACCGATGATGACTAGTCCGTCTCACGTGATGATCGGAGACGGCCTAGTCGACTCGGATCATGTAACACTTAGATGACTAGAGGGATGTCTAATCTGAGTGGGAGTTCATTAAATAATTTGATTAGATGAACTTAGTTATCATGAACTTAGTCTAAAATCTTTGCAAAAATGTCTTGTAGATCAAATGGCCAACGCTCATGTCAACATGAACTTCAACGCGTTCCTAGAGAAAACCAAGCTGAAAGATGATGGTAGCAACTATACGGACTGGGTCCGGAACCGGAGGATCATCCTCATAGCTGCCAAGAAAGCATATGTCCTAGAAGGACCGCTAGGTGAAGCACGCATCCCAGAGAACCAAGACGTTATGAACGCTTGGCAGTCACGTGCTGATGATTACTCCCTCGTTCAGTGCGGCATGCTTTACAGCTTAGAACTGGGGCTCCAAAAGTGTTTTGAGCAACACGGAGCATATGAGATGTTCGAGGAGCTGAAAATGGTTTTCCAAGGTCATGCCCGGGTCGAGAGATATGAAGTCTCCGACAAGTTCTATAGTTGTAAGATGGAGGAAAATAGTTCTGTCAGTGAGCACATACTCAAAAGGTCTGGGTTGCACAACCGCCTGTCCCAGCTGGACATTAACCTCCCGGACGAGGCGTTCATTGGCAGAATCCTTCAGTCGCTCCCACCGAGCTACAAGAGCTTTGTGATGAACTAAAATATGTAGGGGATGGTGAAAACTATTCCTGAAGTATTTTCAATGCTGAACTCAGCAGAGGTAGAAATCAAAAAGGAACATCAAGTGTCGATGGTCAATAAAACCACTAAGTTCAAGAAAGGCAAGGGTAAGAAGAACTTCAAGAAGGACGGCAAGGATGTTGCCGCGCCCGATAAGCCAGTTGCCGGGAAGAAGTCAAAGAATGGACCCAAGCCTGAAACTGAGTGCTTTTATTGCAAAGGGAAGGGTCACTAGAAGTGGAACTGCCCCAAATACTTAGCGGACAAGAAGGCCGGCAACACTAAAGGTATATGTGATATACATGTAATTGATGTGTACCTTACCAGTGCTCGTAGTAGCTCCTGGGTATTTGATACCGGTGTCGTTGCTCATATTTGTAACTCAAAGCAGGAGCTGCGGAATAAGCGGAGACTGGCGAAGGACGAGGTGACGATGCGCGTCGGGAATGGTTCCAAGGTCGATGTGATCGCCGTCGGCACGCTACCTCTACATTTACCCATGGGATTAGTTTTAAACCTCAATAATTGTTATTTAGTGCAGCTTTGAGCATGAACATTGTATCTGGATCTCGTTTAATGCGAGATGGCTACTCATTTAAATCCGAGAATAATGGTTGTTCTATTTATATGAGAGATATGTTTTATGGTCATGCCCCGCTGGTCAATGGTTTATTCTTAGTGAATCTCGAACGTAATGTTACACATATTCATAGTGTGAATACCAAAAGATGTAAGATTGATAACGATAGTCCCACATACTTGTGGCACTGCCGCCTTGGTCACATTGGTGTCAAGCGCATGAAGAAGCTCCATGCTGATGGACTTTTAGAGTCTCTCGATTATGAATCATTTGACACATGCGAACCATGCCTCATGGGCAAAATGACCAAGACTCCGTTCTCCGGAACAATGGAGCGAGCAACCAACTTATTGGAAATCATACATACTGATGTGTGCGGTCCAATGAGCGTTGAGGCTCGCGGAGGATATCGTTATGTTCTCACTCTCACTGATGACTTAAGTAGATATGGGTATGTCTACTTGATGAAACACAAGTCTGAGACCTTTGAAAAGTTCAAGGAATTTCAGAATGAGGTAGAGAATCAACGTGACCGAAAGATAAAGTTCTTGCGATCAGATCGTGGAGGAGAATATTTAAGTCACGAATTTGGTACGCACTTAAGAAAATGTGGAATCGTTTCACAACTCACGCCGCCTGGAACACCTCAGCGTAACGGTGTGTCTGAACGTCGTAATCGCACTCTATTGGATATGGTGCGATCTATGATGTCTCTTACCGATTTACCGCTATCATTTTGGGGATACGCTCTAGAGACAGCTACATTCACTTTAAATAGGGCTCCGTCTAAATCCGTTGAGACGACACCGTATGAATTATGGTTTGGGAAGAAACCTAAGCTGTCGTTTCTAAAAGTTTGGGGATGCGATGCTTATGTCAAGAAACTTCAACCTGAAAAGCTCGAACCCAAGTCGGAAAAATGCGTCTTCATAGGATACCCTAAGGAAACCATTGGGTATACCTTCTACCTTAGATCTGAAGGCAAGATCTTTGTTGCCAAGAACGGATCCTTTCTGGAAAAGGAGTTTCTCTCGAAAGGAGTAAGTGGGAGGAAAGTAGAACTCGATGAAGTACTACCTCTTGAACCGGAAAGTAGTGCATCTCAGGAAAATGTTCCTGTGGTGCCTACACCGACTGGAGAGGAAATTAATGATGATGATCAAGGTACTTCGGATCAAGTTGCTACTGAACTTCATAGGTCCACAAGGACACGTTCCACACCAGAGTGGTATGGCAACCCTGTCCTGGAAATCATGTTGTTAGACAACGGTGAACCTTCGAACTATGAAGAAGCGATGGCGGGCCCAGATTCCAACAAATGGCTTGAAGCCATGCAATCCGAGATAGAATCCATGTATGAAAACAAAGTATGGACTTTGACAGACTTGCCCGATGATCGGCGAGCGATAGAAAATAAATGGATCTTTAAGAAGAAGACGGACGCGGATGGTAATGTTACCATCTATAAAGCTCGACTTGTCGCTAAGGGTTATCGGCAAGTTCAAGGGGTTGACTACGATGAGACTTTCTCTCCCGTAGCGAAGCTGAAGTCCGTCCGAATCATGTTAGCAATTGCCGCATACTATGATTATGAGATATGGCAGATGGACGTCAAAACGGCATTCCTTAACGGCTATCTTAAGGAAGAACTGCATATGATGCAGCCAGAAGGTTTTGTTGACCCTAAGAATGCTAACAAGGTATGCAAGCTCCAGCGATCCATTTATGGGCTGGTGCAAGCATCTCGGAGTTGGAACATTCGCTTTGATGAGATGATCAAAGCGTTTGGGTTTATGCAGACTTATGGAGAAGCCTGCGTTTACAAGAAAGTGAGTGGGAGCTCTGTAGCATTTCTCATATTATATGTAGATGACATACTTCTGATGGGAAATGATATAGAACTTTTGGACAGCATTAAGGCCTACTTGAATAAGTGTTTTTCAATGAAGGACCTTGGAGAAGCTGCTTACATATTAGGCATCAAGATCTATAGGGATAGATCGAGACGCCTCATAGGTCTTTCACAAAGCACATACCTTGATAAGATATTGAAGAAGTTCAATATGGATCAGTCCAAGAAAGGGTTCTTGCCTGTATTGCAAGGTGTGAGATTGAGCTCGGCTCAATGCCCGACCACGGCAGAAGATAAAGAAGAGACGAGTGTCATCCCCTATGCCTCAGCCATAGGATCTATTATGTATGCCATGTTGTGTACCAGACCTGATGTAAACCTGGTCGTAAGTTTGGTAGGAAGGTACCAAAGTAATCCCGGCAAGGAACACTAGACAGCGGTCAAGAATATCCTGAAGTACCTGAAAAGGAAAAAGGACATGTTTCTCGTCTATGGAGCTGACGAAGAGCTCGTCGTAAAGGGTTACGTCAATGCTAGCTTCGACACAGATCTGGATGACTCTAAGTCACAAACCGGATACGTGTATATGTTGAATCGTGGAGCAGTAAGCTGGTGCAATTGCAAGCAGAGCGTCGTGGCGGGATCTACATGTGGAGCGGAGTACATGGCAGCCTCGGAGGCAGCGCATGAAGCAATATGGATGAAGGAGTTCATCACCGACCTAGGAGTCATACCCAATGTGTCGGGGCCGATCACTCTCTTTTGTGACAACACTGGAGCTATTGCCCTTGCCAAGGAGCCCAGGTTTCACAAGAAGACCAGGCACATCAAGCATCGTTTCAACTCCATCCGTGAAAATGTTCAAGATGGAGACATAGATATTTGCAAAGTACATACGGATCTGAATGTCGCAGATCCGTTGACTAAATCTCTTCCGCGAGCAAAACATGATCAACACCAGAACTCTATGGGTGTTCGATTCATCACAATGTAACTAGATTATTGACTCTAGTGCAAGTGGGAGACTGTTGGAAATATACCCTAGAGGCAATAATAAAAGGATTATTATTGTATTTCCTTGTTCATGATAATTGTATTTTATTCATGCTATAATTGTGTTATCCGGAAATCGTAATACATGTGTGAATACATAGACCACAATATGTCCCTAGTGAGCCTCTAGTAGACTAGCCCGTAGATCAATAGATAGTCACGGTTTCCTGACTATGGACATTGGATGTCATTGATAACGGGATCACATCATTAGGTGAATGATGTGATGCACAAGACCCAATCCAAACCATAGCACAAGATCGTGTAGTTCGTTTGCTAGAGCTTTTCCAATGTCAAGTATCTTTTCCTTAGACCATGAGATCTAGTAACTCCCGGATACCGTAGGAGTGCTTTGGGTGTACCAAATGTCACAACGTAACTGGGTGACTATAAAGGTATACTACGGGTATCTCCGAAAGTGTCTGTTGGGTTGACACGGATCGAGACTGGGATTTGTCACTCCGTATGACGGAGAGGTATCTCTGGGCCCACTCGGTAATGCATCATCATAATGAGCTCAAAGTGGCCAAGTGTCTGGTCACGGGATCATGCATTATGGTATGAGTAAAGTGACTTGCCGGCAACGAGATTGAACGAGGTATTGGGATACCGACGATCGAATCTCGGGCAAGTAACATACCGATTGACAAAGGGAATTGTATACGGGGTTGCTTGAATCCTCGACATCGTGGTTCATCTGATGAGATCATCAAGGAGCATGTGGGAGCCAACATGGGTATCCAGATCCCGCTGTTGGTTATTGACCGGAGAGCCGTCTCGGTCATGTCTACGTGTCTCCCGAACCCGTAGGGTCTACATACTTAAGGTTCGGTGACGCTAGGGTTGTAGAGATATTAGTATGCAGCAAACTGAAAGTTGTTCGGAGTCCCGGATGAGATCCCGGACGTCACGAGGAGTTCCGGAATGGTCTAGAGGTAAAGAATTATATATGGTAAGTCGAGTTTCGGCCATCGGGAAAGTTTCGGGGGTCACCGGTATTGTACGGGGACCACCGGAAGGGTCCCGGGGGTCCACCGGGTGGGGCCACCTATCCCGGAGGGCCCCATGGGCTGAAGTAGGAGGGAACCAGCCCCTGGTGGGCTGGTGTGCCCCCCCCCCTTGGGCCCCCCTGCGCCTAGGGTTGGGAACCCTAAGGGAGGGGGCGCCTCCACTTGCCTTGGGGGGCAAGGCACCCCCTTGGTCGCCGCCCCCCCCCCTAGGAGATCCCATCTCCTAGGGCCGGCGCCCCCCTGGGGACCCTATATATAGAGGGGGAGGGAGGGCAGCCGCACCGTTGCACTTGGCGCCTCCCTTACCCCTTGCTACACCTCTCCCTCCCGCAGACGCTTGGCGAAGCCCTGACGGGATCCCTGTTGCATCCACCACCACGCCGTCGTGCTGCTAGATCTTCATCAACCTCTCCTTCCCCCTTGCTGGATCAAGAAGGAGGAGACGTCACGCTGATCGTACGTGTGTTGAACGCGGAGGTGCCGTCCGTTCGGTGCTAGGATCTCCGGTGATTTGGATCACGACGAGTACGACTCCCTCAACCCCGTTTTCTTGAATGCTTCCGCTCGATCTACAAGGGTATGTAGATGCACTCCTCTCTCTCGTTGCTAGATGAACTCATAGATTGATCTTGGTGAAACCGTAGGAAAAATTTTATTTTCTGCAACGTTCCCCAACAATGAGATATCAGATCTCTCTAATGCTCTTGAGGAAGAGCGTGGGCATTATTTGAATCTTGAGGAGTCATACAATGATGACCATGCTAAGTTAAAGAAAGATCTTGATCATGCTCTTGTCATGTCTCATGTGCTAACCTCCGAGAAGGCTAAACTTGGGGTTGATCATGCTAGACTCAAGGAGGAGTTTGATGTGCTTGACAAGGCCCACAAGGTCTTGAAGGGTGCTCACGCTAACCTCAAGGAGTCTCATGCTCAACTCCAAGTTAAGCTAACCAAGGAAAAGGCCACCTTTCCTCATATGGTATTAATTGATAATGCATATTCTACTAACCCGTGTTGTGAGCATGTGCATCTTGTGGAGGAGAATGCCAAGTTGAAGGATCAACTTGAGAAAGGCCTTGTGACATGCATTCAAGGTGAGAAGAACCTCAACGACCTTTTGAGCAATCAAAAGGAAGTTGTGGCCAAGAAGGGAATTGGGTTTGCACCTAAGTCCAAGAATAAGAAGAAGAACGACAAGACCAAACGACCTCCTCCTCTCAAGGAAACTTTTGTGAAAGAGGGAGAGGGTGCTCCTAAGGAGAAGAAGGAAAATGTGAAGGGTGTTGATGGCAAAAAGGGCAAAACCATCTCCTCCAACAAAGCCGGCGACTTTAACCCATCATATGTGTTGTGTCGTGCTAGTGATGGACATGTTTATGCCAAATTTGTTGGTTCTCCTTATGAGTACATTGAGTGGTCTATTTGGGTTCCTAAGACCCTTGTTACTAACATCAAAGGACCCATTACTAAATGGGTACCTAAAACCAAGCATTGATCTCTTGTAGGTGTTTGCTTCCGGTGAGGGATCATGGTTGCTCGATAGTGGAGCAACAAATCATATGACCGGGAGCAAGGACTTGGTGGTGGACATGCAAAAGATTCCATCTATGCCCACCAATGTCGAGTGGTGTGATGCTTCACATTCTAAGGTATTGGGTCTTGGCAAGGTTGTCATTTCTCATGATCTAACGATCGAGAAAGTCATGCTTGTTGAGTCGCTTGCATACAATTTACTTTCCGTTCGTCAACTTGCACTCATGGGCTTTGCCACTTTCTTTGACATTGATATCGTGGCCCTCTTGTGGAGCAAGACTCTTAAAGTAGCCTTTGTTGGGCATGTCGAGAACGGTCTTTATGTGATAAACTTTTCGGAGCGACCCACTAAGACCGCGACATGCCTAATGGCTAAAGTTGACGTGGGATGGCTTTGGCATCGCTGTTTAGCCCACGTCAATATGAGATCTTTGCAAATTCTTCTCAAAGGGGACCATGTCGTGGACTAACAAATGCTAGTTTTGCCAAAGATCGTGCTTGCAGTGTTTGTATTGAAGGAAAGCTCCATGAGAAGGCTCACCCTCCCACGACCATCATCTACTCGAAGAGACCCTTGGAGCTCCTTCACATGGATCTCTTTGGGCCTCCATCTTTTTATAGTCTTGGAGGTAGAAAGTATTTCTTGGTGATTGTGGATGATTATTCAAGATACACTTGTGTATACTTCTTCAAGAGGAATAGTGAGACTCAACAAACCGTCATCGACTTTGCAAATGAAGCTCAACATCAACATAATGCAAAGATCTTGACAATAACAAGTGACAATGGCACCGAGTTCAAGAACTACACCTTGGATGAGTTTCTTAGTGATGAGGGGATCAAGCATCAATATGCTGCACCATATACCCCTCAACAAAATGGTGTTGCGGAGAGGAAGAACCGGACGTTGATGGATGCGGCAAGGACCATGATGGCGGAGTTCAAGTCTCCATACAACTTTTGTGCCGAAGCCATCAACACCGCATGTCATGCATCTAATCGGCTCTATCTCTGCAAAGGCTTGAACAAGACTCCTTATGAGATACTCACCGGCAACAAGCCCAATCTCAAGTACTTTCGGGTGTTCGGGTGTAAGTGTTTCATTCTCAAGAAAGGTGTTCATTTGTCTAAATTTGAGCCTAGAGCTTATGAGGGCATATTTGTTGGTTATGCTACAAACTCTCATGCTTACCGTGTTCTCAACAAGTCCACCGGACTCATTGAGGAGACGTGTAACGTGGAGTTTGACGAAAATAACGGCTCCCAAGTGGAGCAAAGTGGTACTTGTGATGTAGGTGATGAAATTTCTCCCCAAGCCATAAGAAGAATGGGTATTGGTCATATTCTACCCATTGAGGAACCCCTTGTGGCCGAAGGAGAAGGACAATGCTCCACTCAAGTGGAGCCATCACCTCCCCAAGACCCACACGCTTCCAAAGAACAAAGTGAAGGCCCTCAACCTCGTGAACAAGACCAAGGGCAAGATCAATCTCAAGATAGTGGTGAACCTCCAAATGATGCCCAAGGTCAAGTTCTCCCCCTCGAGCAAGTTCAAGATCATGAGCAAGCTCAAGATCAAGAACAAGGTCAAGACGTCGCTCAAGATAATCAAGTTAACCCTCCTCCTTCCACATCCGAGGAGGAATTAGAGCGTCGTGCCGTGAAGATTGCTTCCAAGCTCACCACCAAAGGCCATCTCATGGAAAATGTGGTTGGAAGCCTAAGAAAGGGGGTAAGCACTCGTAGACAATTAGCAAACTATTGTGAACATCACGCGTTTGTTTCTTGTGTTGAACCCCAAAAGGTCTATGAGGCGCTCGAAGACTCGAATTGGCTCAATGCCATGCATGAAGAACTCAACAACTTCGAGTACAACAAGGTTTGGAGATTGGTGCCAAGGCCATCGGGAACCACAACATCATTGGAACCAAGTGGATTTTCAAGAACAAGCAAGATGTTCATGGGAACATCATTCGCAACAAGGCAAGATTGGTAGCACAAGGCTACTCCCAAGTCGAGGGTATCGACTACGGTGAAACCTTTGCTCCCGTTGCTCGTCTTGAATCCATACGTTTGTTGATTGCTTATGCTTCCCATCACAACTTTAAGTTGCAACAAATGGATGTGAAAAGTTATTTTCTTAATGGTCCTATTAATGAGTTGGTCTATGTCAAGCAACCCCCCGGGTTCGAGGATCCCTACTTCCTGGATCATGTGTATCAACTCGATAAGGCACTCTATGGCCTTAAACAAGCCCCACGTGCGTGGTATGACCACCTTACCGAGTTGTTACAAGATCGTGGATTTGAGGTGGGGCAAATCGATCCCACTCTTTTTACTAAGAAGGTCAAAGAGGAGTTGTTTGTATGCCAACTATATGTTGATGATATTATCTTTGGTTCCCCTAACAAAGCTTTCAATGGGGAATTTGCCACTCTCATGACCTCCAAGTTCAAGATGTCTTCGATGGGAGAGTTGAAGTTCTTCCTTGGTTTTGATATCAAACAAAGAAGGGAAGGTACCTTCATCAACCAAGCCAAATATACTCAAGACATGCTAAAAAGACTCAAGCTAAGTGATGTCAAGCCAGCTTCTACTCCAATGCCTACCGAGTGCCAACTTGACATTGATCCCAATGGTAAAGCGGTGGATCAAAAGGTATATCGCTCCATGATTGGCTCCTTGCTTTACCTTTGTGCATCTAGACCGGATATCATGTTGAGTGTGGGAATGTGTGCATGATTTCAAGCCGCACCGAAGGAAAGTCACTATGTGGCAGTCAAGCGAATCTTTCGATATTTGGCTCATACCCCAAACTTTGGCTTATGGTACCCAAGAGGGGCAAACTTCAAGCTTGAAGGATATACGGATTCCGATTGGGCGGGAGACAAAGTGGATAGGAAGTCCACTTCCGGAGGGTGCCAATTTCTTGGTTGCTCTTTGGTGAGTTGGTCTTCCAAGAAGCAAAGTTGTGTGTCTCTCTCATCCACCGAAGCGGAATATGTGACAGCCGGTAGTTGTTGTGCACAACTCTTATGGATGAGGCAAACTTTAAAGGAGTACGGTGTCATTTGTGACAAAGTGCCTCTTTGGTGTGACAATGAAAGTGTCATCAAGATTTCTCTCAACCCGGTGCAACACTTCAAGACGAAGCATATTGAGATTCGGTATCACTTCATCCGAGATCACATTAGGCAAGGGGAGATCGAGCTCAAGTATGTGAACACTCATGATAACCTTGCAGATATTTTCACGAAGCCCTTGGATGAAGCAAGATTTCGCGAGTTAAGGCATGAGCTAAATATCATTGATTCGAGCAATGTTGCTTGAACCCTTGCACACCCCACCATCCTCAACTTGTTGTCTTGTTTAGATGTAGGCATGGACATAGGGGGAGTGTTGCTCTCTCAATGAACTCTTCCTCCCCCCATTATGCATAAATTGAGCCTCTCTTTCACATTCGCCATTCTTGATGGTACTTGTGTTTCAAAGATGAGTTTTGGTCATGGACCCAAGGATAATTCTTCGCGGTGCCATACCAATTGACTCAAACATAGGTGGCTCCGGCCACCGCCCTCTCTTGAGAGAGGCTAGAGCTCGCTCTGCTTTCGTGTGGTTGTTTTTCTTTTCGTTTTGTTCCTTGTTCTAGGTGTTGGTTTCTCTAAGTTGTTGTTTCTCTTGTTTTGTTCCTTTTGACCTTGGTTTGGGCATTGGTGGCCAGGCGGTACAACCGGGGTCACGGGCGGTTCTATCGCTGGTACCTGGTTGTGCTGTCCCAGTAGGTTTGCAATCGATGCTTGGGCGATTTTACCGCTCAAATGCCCGTGGTTTCCTTCGTCCGGTACTACCGGCTGATGTCGAGCGGTACTACCGGTGCCTTTCATGCAACGGAAGTACCGCCCACATCCACCTGTCAGTACCTGACTTGCGGTACAACCGGTTCTCAGAGCGGTTCTACTGCTGCGCGTCGATGGGCCTATTTATCTCTGAAGGGGTGAAGGGTTTTCTTCTTTTTCCCCTTCGTCCCTGTTCGTCTTTTCCTCGCCCTAGCCGCTGATCACCACTGCCCCGCCCCGGAGTGTGTCTCGCGCTTCGGATCCGTGGGCTCTCCATGGATTCTCTCCATGGAGGCCTCCCGATCTCCTCCCATGGCTGGTGGTAATGCCCTTGTTCTTCGTTCCTTGTTCTAGGGTTCTTTCATTGTCTAGGGCATTACTTGACCTTCCGAGATTAGTGTTTGAACTTTGGTTGGGAGAGATTGTTGTTTTTCTCCTGTCTAGTTTGCAGTACCTAGAAATCAGAATATTACTTGTGTGATTCATATATCTTGGTTAGATCTATCCCCCCTGGTATTGCCACTGTCAGCGGTTCTACCGCCTATACGGGCGGTACAACCGGTGGGGCGGTTCTACCGGTGGGAGATCCGGTACAACCGGAATATACAAACCACACAGCACTATTCTGTCTTCTCTGCTGTTGCATTTGTTGTGTGCTTTCCTCTCATTCTTGCTGGTTTTCGTGTGTTCTCTTCGTGTGTGTGTGTGTTCAGGTGGCTCTAGTTCTCGCTTTGCTCCTCGCAAGACCAAGAAGAGGGCTCGAAGGACCTTGCGCCCGGTTGTGTCTGATGATGAGGAGGAGGTTGTGATTCCCACGAAGCCCACTCGCCGTGAAAAGTCTGCCGCTGCAAAGCAACATGTGGTAATGCCGCTGCACCATTGGAAAGCCAAGTATTGGGAAGCCTTCCGCTCAAATAATCCTTATGAGGTTCCCATAGCTCCTTGTTGGACCACTGTTCAGTTTCGGAATGAGATGTAAGTGCGGATTGTTCATGAACTCTTTGAGCACAACAAGAACAGATATGCCAAGCAGTGGACCATCGATCTTGACCATTGGAGGAACAACCTGGAGTATTTTGGTGAGGCTTTGGCTCTCTGTGAGGAGTTTGATCTTGTCAAGCTCATGTCTGTCAACTGTGACTTTGATGTTCAACTCATCCATCAATTCTATGCCACCGTTCACTTTGGAGAAGATGACGCGCGCACCCTCACTTTCATGTGCCGTGATGAGCTATTTCAAGTTCCCTGGAGGACCTTTTGCAATGCTATTGGGTATGATGATACCGGTCTAGAAGGAAGGGGTGGCATTCGCCCCCATGACCATCCTGACTCCATGCCTAAGGAGAAGCTTGCCCCTCTGTACATTCGGGGCCGTGGTATTATTGGAGAATCTAAGGATTTGGTGAAGGTTTATGACATCATGCATCGCGTGTTTCGCAATGTGCTTCTGCCCAAGGTGGGAATCAAGATGAAATACATGGCTATCTTGTTGACTTGATGGTTGCAATGAAGACCAAGGTGGGCTCTGGGGAGACGTTTGATGTGTCCAACTGGCTGTGGCACGAGATGTACAACATGGTCATCTACAGGAAGGTCCCAATTTACGCTCCTTTTGTCATGTGCTTTCTGAACTCGGTGTGGGAGGTTCGCCGTCCTGGAGAGCCTCTCTCCTCTCCTGATAATCTCACTGTTCATGAAGTCAAGCTCCTTAAGAAGAAGAAGCACGCTGAGCCTCATTTCCCTGCCAATGCTCCTGAGGATGTCTATGCCACTTCTGACGATGAGGACTTTGAGTTGGAGCCAGGGGCCAAGCCCTTGTGGGTGGACAAGCTCGCTGCCAAGGTGAAGAAGACTTTATGCCTTCAGTCTGACATCCAGAAGAGGATGTATGAGGCGCATGTCAATGAGAAGCTTGCCCGGCGTCGCCAAATTGCAATGATGAAGCACCTCAACATGTCAGTTCAGAGTGGCTCTGAGAAGAGCATCACATCGGAGGAGCGTTGGATATATTCCCATAGCACCTGGACTGATGATGAAGCCCTCCCTCAGCCCTCCACCTCCTTTGCTGCTGCTGCTGATGATGATATCATGGAGGACTCAGATCGGGACGATGATGAAGAATCTGATGATGATGAAGATCCAGATGCTACCGAGGAGTCAGAGGAGGAAGACTGAGCTCTGGGGCGCTAGCTTCGCTCTTTTCCTTTTTGGTGTCTTGGTGCCAAAGGGGGAGAGAGTGTTATAGGACTCGGGAGTTGCATGGGTTTTTGCGTGTGTGTTTTTCCGTGTGCGTGTTGAACTTTGTCAGTGGTCTCCAGTTGAACTTTGTTCGTTTCTCGGCTTGCTTTGTGTGAGACTTGTGCTCCTCCTGCTATCTTATTTTCAGTTTGTTGGTTATTATTAGTATTATTGCTCTCTATCTGTTATGTTGTCTACCTTCATATTATGTGCTTATAGTGGCGAGTCTATAAAATCTAGGGGGAGTCTCGCCCTTAAAGTGTGCCCATGCTCTCTAACAGCTAGTTCAACTTGGGGCACACATCTAGGGGGAGCTCCGACTAGATTCTATAGATTTCTATCTTACAAATCGTGTTGTTGTCATCATCCACCAAAAAGGGGGAGATTGAAAGGGCATTTCCCTACCTTATGTTTTGGATGATGATGACAACCCTCTGTTGGTCTAATCCTGTGCTAAATGTTTCAGGTTCTCAATGCTTAGACTTACATCGGATAGTTGTTCTCTCTCGAAGGAAAAGATTGAAGACGGAGTCCTCTACGCTTTTTATCTCTTGGGTCGTAGGGAACCCGTACTATCAAGAGGGAATCCACATTGGAAAGAGTAGGGGAATACGTTCATGTACAACTCCATCACCCCTCTCTTCGTGTCTTCCTCAGGTGTGAGAGAGAGTGTCTCCCTTTTTGATTTGACTGCCTGTTGTGTTTTCCCAGCCGGTTGTACCGCTCGTTCAAGCGGTTGTACCGCTGGCTCTTGGTGTTTCCCTGTCTTCATCGAGCGGTGGTACCGCTGCCTCCGGGCAGTGGTACCACCACAAGGCTCAGCAAAGACCTGCGGCGGTGGTTCCGGCCATGCACCGCCCAAGTACCGGTCAAGCTTCTGTTTTGATGCGGTTCTCGGGCGGTGGTGGCCCGGTTGGTCCGGTTGTTCCTCGTCAACCGGTACCACCGGAGGTTCGAGCGGTTCTTCCGCTCTGACCTTAGCCGCTCAAGCGCTCAAGGCCAAGCGGTTGCACCGGCCCCACACCGCCCAACTACCGCCCTCAGGGGTGACTCCGTTCTGTTTCAGTGCGGTAGTTGTGCGGTGGCCGGGCGGTTGATCCGGTTATTTTCTAAAACCGGTACTACTGCCTGGTTGCCCGGTTGTACCGCCTGGTAGGGTTCTGCCAATACACCGTGAGCCCCGGTTGTACGGGGACAAGGAGCGGTTGTACCGCTGAAGTGTTGAAAACGCAGTAACGGTTGGATTTATTAGGGTTGCTATATAAGGTGGTTCTTCTACCTACCACTTTCACCTCTTACCTCTCTCAGTCCACCATTAATGCTCTCAAGCTCTCTTGCCCGATCTCTCTCTCTAGCCACTCAAACTTGTTGATTTTCTAGGGATTGAAGGAGGAGACCTAGATCTACACTTCCACCAAAGGATATTTTCTTCCCCCATACTTTCTAGTGTGGATTTTATTACTCTTGGTTGTTTGAGCAGCCTAGATGGTTGAGGTCACCTCGAAGCCATATTCCATTGTGGTGAAGCTTCGTGGTTTCATTGGGAGCCTCCAATTAAGTTGTGGAGAGAGCCCCAACCTTGTTTGTAAAGGTCCGGTTGCCGCCTTCAAGGGCACCAATAGTGGAATCACGACATCTCGCATCGTGTGAGGGCGTGAGGAGAATACGGTGGCCCTAGTGGCTTCTTGGGGAGCATTGTGCCTCCACACTGTTCTAACGGAGATGTACTTTCCCTCAAAAGGAAGGAACTTCGGTAACACATCCTCGTCTCCACCGGCTCCACTCTTGGTCATCTCGTGCCTTTACTTTTGCAAGCTTACTTGTGTTGTATCCCTTACTTGCTTGTGTGCTTATTGTTGTTGCAACATGTCGGTTGTGTGCATATCTAGACAACCTACTTTGATGCAAAGTTTAATTTGGTAAAGAAAAGCTAAAAAAAGTTAGTTGCCTATTCACCCCCCCCCCCTCTAGTCAACTATATCAATCCTTTCAGCTGGCCCTAAGGAAGGCTCCTCGTTCACATGGCGAAGTATCTTTGCGGGAATACAAACGTTCAAGAGGGGGTGTATTTGGAGAGTGGGTTCGGGCTCACAGATTAACATTTGGGAGGATCCATGGATTCAATCAAGCCCATCAAGGAAAATTATCACCCCTAGAGGGGGGGTTATGTTATCAAAAGTGCAAGATATATTTGACCCGCACACGGGTCAGTGGGATGAGGCACTTATTCAGAGTGTGTTCTCACCCGTTGATGTTAGCAGGATACTACAAATTCCACTACATGTTGAAGTATTAGAGGATTTTGTGGCATGGCAATTTACAAAGTCAGGAACATTTTCAGCACACTTTGTTTATCACGTTGAGTTTGACCACCAATTCGGCACTACAGAGAGACTAACAGTCCAGGAACTGCTCAGCTAAACGGGGTCTGGAAGGAGATCTGGCACCTTCGCTTACCAGGAAAGATCAAACACTTTGGTTGGAAAGTACTTAAGGGAGTACTACCCTTTATGGAGTGCTAGCAGGTAGACACATTCCCTTGATCCCGCAATGCCCAATATGTAAGGTTGGCTTGGAAGACATTCAACACTATTTATTCACATGTGATAGAGGTCGACTTGTGTGGGCTTCACTAGGATTAACGGATGAGATTGAAAAAGCTGTTATACAGGACCGATCTGGATCTATTAACTTGGATATCTTGATCCGAATGCAGAAGCTAGCAGGGGACATTCCAATAGCCGAGCTTATTTTGGTTGCCATGTGGTTTATATGGTGGCAGCGGAGGCAAGTTTCGAAATGGGAGGCCGTTCCAACCCCGACAATTAACTATCTCAATACGAGTCCTCGCTACCAACTTTGTTCGGGCACATACACAAAATTGGCCATCCGAAGAGAGATAAAGTGTGGAAAAAGCCAGGTAGGGGAGTTATAAAGTTTAATGTTGATGCATCATTTCATGAGGAGAATCTTCGGGGAGCATGTGGCGTTGTTGCAGGTGATGACCAGGGCAAACTGTTGGGAGCAGCAACACAAGTTCTATCTCATGTATCAAGCGCGGGGTCAGCTGAAATATTGGCTATCCGGTCTGGATTATATCTAGCAGCTAACCTGGGATGCACAAAGATCATCATAGAGTCGGATTGTATGC
Organism: Triticum aestivum; assembly: GCF_018294505.1. Taxonomy (NCBI): domain Eukaryota; kingdom Viridiplantae; phylum Streptophyta; class Magnoliopsida; order Poales; family Poaceae; genus Triticum; species Triticum aestivum. The sequence continues at coordinate 623,973,236 of NC_057804.1, forward strand.
ATGCTATGGAGGCAATATCTGATCCGGCTACGTATATGGGAGTCGACGTCCCTGTGGTGATGGTGTGCTCCCTCCTGGCGATGGAGTTTACAAGTGTTAGTTATGATTTTTGTAACAGATAGGCTAATATGCTTGCGGACGGTCTTGCAAAGCATTGTCTTAGCAGTAGAATTTCTGAAAGTTGGGAATCTTTCGTCCCTGACTTTGTTCTTCACCACTATGTAAATGATCTTGCCATTATTTGAGGAATAAAGTCATTGACGTTCAAAAAAAAGTAAATTGGGATTTCCATTTGGAAATGCTTACTTCTAGAGGATTTGGTGAGAAATGGATTGTGACGGTGTCTTGGATAAGGGGGTACTAACCCAGCCGACCCATTCTACTCGGGTTGGGCCGGTGAGCCGCCATTCATGATCAAGATGGACCCCGGAGGCCACGCGTAGGAGGCGTGTTCAGGATTGCCTCCCCCGAAGACTTGAAGTATACTCCAAGATCCCTGCCGCCGCCTAGCTCATAGCTACCGACCTTGTAACCCTAGATACCCTTCCTGGCGTGTATATAAGCCATAGGGTTTAGCCAGTAGAGGGGACATCAACACAAAATCATTCACCCAGCCCTAGAGTTAGACCTCGAATTACGATCTCGAGGTAGATCAACTCTGTACTTGATACGTCAAGGGATTTTTTTTGAGAAAAATCACGGAACATTTTCTAATATTGTGTACTTTTCTACAAATTCACGAACATTTTTTGAAACTGTAACATTTTTGAATCGGCAAATTTTTTTGTGAAAGTCGTGGGCATTTTACCAAAAAATGTAAAAACATTTTCTAAAAATGATGAAAACTTTTTAATTCACATTTTTACCAAATTGATGAACATTTTTTGAATATGCAAAATGTTTTGTCCTGGGCATTTTTTGTGAAATAGTGAACATTATTTGAATATGCGGACTTTTTTTCTAATCCATGGTCATTTTCGGAATTCGTAAACATTCTTTTCAAATTCCTGAATATTTTTTGTATTTCTTGAACATTTTTGAAATATTTTACCATTTTTTAAATCACAATATTTTTTAATCGAATAAGATTTCTTGAACATTTTTTCATAATTCAAAAATAGGGGGCGTCGAGGCACGCAAATGGGCTGGCCCAAACTGGCGCGTCGGGGGAAGGGAGGATACGCATTCGCACGATCCCTGGCCCGCACCTCACCAAATAGTGGGTTCGGCCATTGTCATGGTCCTCTCCTGACGCGTCCTCCTCCCCAATCCCTGGGAAGGCTGGCCGCAATGAGAGCTCCCATGCCCAAGAAAGCAAGTGCTCGTCGGCAAGCCCCGGAGCGCACCCCCCCCCCCCCCCGCCCCAAGCCTGCTCAATGGATCCATTAGAACTCAAGAGCCATATACTAACTTTCTTGCGTTAATATAAACTTATTCTATGGTAACACGAATGAGTTCTTATGTACTTGCGAACAAGTATCCCTTGCAGGACATTTGACAGGAAAAATAGCGTGGAGCACTTTTTAAAAATGAACATTACAATAAGTAACTAAAATATCTTATAAATCTGATGAGTAAATTCCTATCGTACTTGTTTTTATGTACTAATTTAGCTTATAATCCATTGAACATATTTGTAAATGCATAAACAACAACTGAAACACTCCGATATTTTAGAAACTAGCAAGGTCCTATACCCTCATATTTGACCATTATTTTCTTAATGCAATTAGTAACAGAACTATTTTTATATTTCATGACAATTCAAATTGTAGGTAATAAATTAAGCAAGGCTTGTGCGAAAGTGATGCACTATGTTTGGTACACAACCAGAATATGAACAAGAGCTCTGCAGTTCTTCTTGACGGATAGAAAATTATGCCCATAGACAACCATAGGTATTAAATAATATTCATGCTAATAGGCATTAAACTCACTAGCCAACTAGATTAAACGGATAAATTGTTTCTTTTTAGGGAAATGAATAGCAAATTCTGCCACAACCTAGAATTTTGTTGTTAAAGCATATTTTTGGATAGTCACATGAATAAATGGTCAAATCTCTACACTGAGGTCAATAAGTAGTACAGGCAGTAGAATACATCCTTCTCAAATGAGACCTGACTAGATCTTTCATTTTCAAATTTCCTTATATATTGTCAACTTGGGAACAGTATACTTTCACAAGCAAGTTATCACAAAATACATGAGCTTGTCAATGCTATTCATGACGATTTGTATGACTTAACAACATACAATCTCCTATATATTATCCCAATGTCTCTAAACCTATACGGTTGGACACACACCCTCCCATCCGGCGACCATGACGATGGTACGTAGGGGAGAAACGACCCCTTTGTACATAGAGGGTACGATGCCTCCGTGCCCTAGAGGATAGAGAAAACTATCCTTAAAGGTGACCACTCCTTGACGTATGCTCTATGGGCTCACCTGCTCTTCGAGGCCTCCCATCTCGTGTTCCTTCATATGGTCCAAGAAAAGACCATATGCGACCCACTCTGACATGCGCCGTACGTCACTCCTCCTGCCAATGGTGGCGGCTCCTATTTGGTGTGTACGATGACATGGCGCATACCCCCCCTCAGCAATGGTATTCGTAGGGGGCGGCCCATTTTCCGGATTTCATCTCCACTCGTCTCAGGAAGGTTCTAGAACCTTCCATGAACCGGTTTTTTCCTTTTGGTTTTCTTTTTTGTTTTTATCTTTTTTGTTATTCTTATTCTTTTTTCCTTTTTCTTTTTTATTTTTTCCTATTTTTCAATTTGCAAAAAACTTTAAAACTCATGAACCGTTTTGAATTTGTAAACAATTGTTGAATCATGAACACTTTTCAAATACATGAACAATTGTTTTTGAAATCGTGTACATTTTTAAAATTTGTGAACATTTTTTACAAACTCGCAACCATTTTTTAAATTCATGAACCTTTTTTAAGTTTTCTAGATTTTGGAACACTTTTTAGTTGAGTGCTGAACAAACTGTATTCCTCAAGGAACAACATCAGGGATAAACAACAAGCCCAGCTTAGATAACAGCCATACATGATGACCGAAATTTAAAGTTACAGCAGCTTTGGCAAGGTTGTGTGCTTCATAACTGTGATCCGTCTTCTCACGTGTAATCTGGGCTTCAACAAACTCCCACTGCTTCCCCTTAATGTCACCAATTGTCATGCTATTTCGGCCTAAATAACTTCCCTGATGATTCTTGACAGTAGCAAAGCAATCAGTAGCAAGCTGAACTTTTTGCAGGTATAGATCACTGGCCAAAGCAAGACCTTCCGCACATGCCATGGCCTCTAGAGATTCAGGGTCAATTTGGCCCCTGATAATCATAGCAGAGGAACCCATATAAACGCCTGCATCACTCCGACATATAGCAGCAAGAGCTCCTCTATCTCCATGCCTTGAAACAGCCACGTCCACATTGATCTTGGAGAAGCCTTGCTTCGGAGCAACCCATTTTGCACAGTTATCTCGGACAACAGTTACAATCACCTTGTTCTATGTTGGCATCAGGGACAAGTCACCAAGAAATTTATTGATGAACGCTAGGGTAGACAGAGGAGACTGAAATTCCCCTTCATGCGTAGCTCTCCTTCTCGCCCACCATATGGCCCACAAGGTGGTCAATACCTTAGCAAAATCTTCCCGTCCCAAAGATCCCTGCATATCTAAGACCCATAATCGCAGGTTCAAAAATATTGTTCATGTGTTCCAAAAATCTAAAACAATTCTAGATTTTTGGAACACATGAACAATATTTTTGAACCGGCCATTATTTTTTGAAATTTGGGAAGAATTTTTTTAATTCAAGAACATTTTTTGTTTTTGAGAACCTTTTTTGAGTTCATGAATACTTTTCAAATCTGTAATTTTTTAAATTTATTAAAAAAAATTGAGAAAATTCGCTGAACTTTTTTGAATATTGTGAACATTTTCTACAAACTCACGAACATTTTTAGAAACTGCGAACATCTTTCTGAATTGGCAAACCGTTTTACTGAAACTCGTGAACATTTTTCTTAATTTTGAAAAACATTTAAAAAAAGGTGAACGTTTTTTCAAATTTACGAATACTTTTGGAATATTCAAACATTTTTCCCTCAATATTTTTTATGAAATCATGAACAGTGTTTGAATACGCGTGCATATTTTCTAATTCGTGTTTTTCCAAATTCATGAACAAGTTTTGAATTTCTTGAACAATTTAGAACTATGTTAACATTTTTGGAAATCATGATTTTTTTAATCCATTAACATTTATAAGGTTGCTTGAACATTTTTTCATAATTCACAATTTTTAAAAATTTGGGAGGCTATTTAATCCTGAATTATTTGAACAAAGAATAAAACAAAAACAGAAAATAAAAATGGAAAAATGAAAAAAAACAGGGCACGTGGGGCCCGCAAATGGGCCGGCCAAACTTGTGCGCCCGGGGGAAGGGAGAGTGCGCGTTTGCACAATCCCTAACCCGCACCGCACCAAATAGTGTGTACCGCCATTGGCATTGGCCTCTCCTCACGCGCCCCCTCCCCAATCTCACGGGGGCTGGCCGCAGCGAGACTTCCCGTGCCCAAGAAAGCAAGTGCTCGGCGACAAGCCCCCGAACACCTCTAAGCCCGCTTAGCGGATCCCTGAGCATGATGGCACCAAGTCTGCTTCTCCGTGTATCCGGGGACCCCGTCCCCATTTCTGCCGACAGAAAGATTCCAACAAGTGATTTATATATGGATGTTGCTTAGATAAATTTTCCCTTTTTATCCAACCCACAGATGAAATTTAATAGACAGATTTATGGAGCTTTAAGCTATAATTTATTTTCTAAATGTTTTTGAAGGTTAAAACGACAATTTTCCAATCCATGGAGCTGAATGGCTTCGTAGAGCTCAGTACCAGTGACTGGTCGCCCTAATTTTCTAAACGCTTTTGAAGGTTAAAGCGACAATTTTCCAATCCATGAAATTTAACAGACAGATGTATGTGGGATTAGGGGAGTAATATTTTTTCCAAACGTTTTTTGAAGCTTAAAGCGACAATTTTCGAATCCATGGAGTTAAATGGGGTCGTAGAGCTCACTGTCTCACTCACTGTTCGCTCCATCTATCCCCAACCCTAACCCTCGATCCCCTTCCTCCAACCCCAGCCGCCATGGCGACGCCGCCGCCGCCGACCATTCCCGACGAGCTCCTGGAGGAGATCTTCATCCGCCTGCCCACCCCGGACGCGCTCGCCCGCGCCTCCGCCGCCTGCACCTCCTTCCGCCGCGTCATCAAAGGCCGAGCCTTCCGCCGCCGCTTCCGCACGCTGCATCGCCCTCCCCTCCTCGGCTTCATGGACGCGGGCGGATTCCACCCCGCCCAGGCGCCGCACCCCTCCGCCCCGCTCGCCGGCGCCCTCGCCCCCTGCGCAGCCGATTTCTCCTTCGTCCCGGCCGTCGTCTCTTCTTCCTCCTACTTCGTGCCGCCGGGCGTCCAAGACGACGGGGAAGGCCCCCGTTGGCGCCCCTGCGACGTCCGCGACGGCCGCGTCCTCCTCGATTGAAGATCCTTCTACCCTCGTTCCGTCCAGATATGGACCTACCGCGAAGACGGCCGCGAGGTGAGCATCCTCTTGGACTCCAGGGAGATCGGTGACAACGAACTCTGTGACCGCCTCACGTGGACCAAACGGGAGCGCTGCAATGCTGCCGACTTCCACCTCGCCGTCTGTGACCCCCTGTCCAGCAGATACGAGCTGCTTCCAACCATACCCGAGGACCTCGCCGCCCAGCCGCAGGAGTGCCTTTGGGATTTCCAGGCCGTGCTTGCTCCCAACACCAGCAATGACGGCGAGGAACAGCCCTTCAAGGTGATATGCGTAGCAAGATACACGACGAAGCTTGTCCTCTTTGTCTTCCCGTCCACAACTATGCAATGGTCTATGGTCCAGCCTCCCATTTTCCCTTCTTTGGAACACATGTCCTGTTTTGACTGCGTGCGTGGCTGCTTCTACTGGACACAGCCTTCTGGCTGGAGCGACCATTTGATGGTGCTGGACACGTGCACCATGAGGTTTTCCACTGTCGACCTTCTCACCGGCTGCCATGTGGAGCTCAGCAATCTGCCTGACAAGAGCCGTGGCCGTCGTAGCCTAAATGCCGTTGTGATGGGCAGGGAAGGAGCCCTTGAGATGTTTTCCCTTGTCTGTCAACATGGATCCTTTGCCATCTACCATACCTCTCTAAAGAATAATTCGCAGGAATGGAAGTTAGAGAAGATCATACAGCTTCCTGGGCAGTATCATTCCATTTGCACAATGCGTGCAGCCGAGGGATTCTTGTTCTTCCGAGGCGCTCCAGAAGGTATTCATGTTGGGAATGTGGATTGTTACTCAATGGAGGTCAAGACTTATGAAATTACCAAAGTCTGCACAAAGATGGAGAATACCTTCAACCCCAGACGTACCCTCCCATACTTTAGCTTCCCACCGCTGTTATCGGAACCAACTATCTGATCAACTGGTAAGCCTAATTGTTTCAGTTTATGTTGCCATTGGGTGCATGCTTTGCTTGCCCTATTTGCATGGTTATATAGGGAATTAATTATTGTTCTATTGGGCTTGACTACCTCGTCAAACTAGCTAGGACAGGTGGCCAATTGATGGTTTTAAGCCTAATTATCTCAATTGGGTGCATGCGTTGCTTGTTCTGCTCACATGGTTATGTAGAAAATTAATTGTTGTTCTATTGGGCATGGCTACCTTGTGAAACTAGCTAGAAGAGGTAGCTAGTTGATGGTTTTAAACTGATGTCTGAGCACTCTTTATTGACCTTGTTCTGTTTTCTAGAGCATAGAGTTCACATGTTATGGTCTGCTATTTTTTTATTTATCTTGCTTCACTGCAATAACTGTGCAATTGGGCATGGCTATAGGATTCTTGGGAAGCACGAATAAGCTTTTGCGCCTTTTTTCTTAAGCTATATTTTACTGTGTAATTTTGCAGATAGGAAAGATTCCCATTGCACCAACTGTGCACTTGCTTCACATTTCTACTCCCATGGTTATATAGAAAGTTAATTATTGTTCTATAGGGCTTGACTACCTTCTCAAACTACCTAGGACAGGTAGTCAATTCATGGTTTGATTCTGCATGCATGTTTAACTCCCATGTATGTGATTAAGAATGCTAACTGCAAAGAAAGATTACACACTAGTTTCGACAGCTAGTTTTTGTTGTTCCATATCTTAGGAGAGAAAATGGCTTTCGCGCTTGCATCTTTATGTAGGAAGTACATCGTTAGTCATACTTACCAGTTAGCACTCACTACACATGATTCATTCAGTTGAATGAAGATGTTCAAAACAAGAATGTTGCATAACCTGTAAGTTGATGTTTGAAGGCCCTGAGTCTTCTATTTGTGAGCACTCCTTATTTACCATGTTCTGTTTCCAAGAACAGATAGCGTTCACCTGTTATGGTCTGCCAATTTTTGTGTATACTGCAAAATGAGCAGCTTCGGCACCTTTGTTCCTAAGTTATGTTATACTCCGCGGTTTAGCACATGCCTCCTTCCTAAGAAATTGGGATAGAGAAATTTCCCATTGCATCAACTGCAGTTGCTTCAGTTTTCTAACTAAGTTCATTTATGCAGATCTGAGCTCGCTTGCTAGTTGTTTTGGTCTTGCTTGGGCGATCTACACCTGGGGTTGGATGGCGGATGTTCAAGATTGTCATGTTGTGGTTTGACATGTCTGTATTAGTATGAATGTAAGCAGGATATGCTGTCAGCAAGTTGAGTTTGACCAACACTGAGGTCTAAGACTCCGGTTTATATTATGTACTGATGTTTGTGTTGCAAGACTTCGGCTTATGTTCCCTCTTTTAATCCATGTCCTTGGTCTAGATGAACTAGCTTTTATCTGCATGAGTGAATGAGTTCATCTGTAACCCCTTGTAGATGAACTGAGCATGGATGTTTTGTGCAAATGAGGACTGGCTGTAATAGAGGTGGATATCATACAAACATCAACTTCCAGAGCTTCAGGTTTCTCACAAAGATGTGGTCCTCTATCAAACTTGAGGTTTCTCTCTACCTTGCCCACAAATTTGGCAGCTGTTCTAAATTTTCTAGACCTGTGGCTAGGTGGTTCAGGATCCTCCACGCGCCTAGGTGGCTAGGTAGTATAAGTTGGGAACTTATGACTAGTATAAGTTGGTATTTGTTGCGAGGTGGATGTGGAGTACCAAAATGAGTTAGTCAATTTCTGAGCACATATGAGTGCCCTGTATTTGCGAGTTCGGTGCAGTTTTATGCTTATCTACTCCTATTCTGGTACCGGAGCAAATAACTTTTCCCAAGTGTAGTTTCTGAATCTAAACTGTCCTATAATCCCTTCCTTCCTGTTTCGCTTGCTTTTCATCAAAATACTGGCTAATTATGTTCGTGGCGGCAATGGCATTGGGACCTTTATAAGCTTATACGATGGGGACCTTTTTCCTCCGTCCATCTTGTGCTCTCTAACTAGTGCTTGTATCGATCTATTGTAGGTCTGTCAATGACATATTCATGGCATGGATATTGCTGTGAAGTGGACGAGCATGATATTTTGTGGATTTTGTGTCCATTCACGAGTTCAATGCATTTATGTTTATCTATTCCAAAATCTGGCACCGAAGCGATAACTTTTCCAAGTCGATAAATAACTACACCCCTACTGCGGCTCATCTAAAATGTCGTCCTATTTGTAACCCCTTCCTTTTTTGTATCAGTCGCTTTTCATCAGAATAAGCATTGGTTACTGACTACTCGTTATATATGTTTGTGCCTAGGCAATGGCATTGGTGATGGTCACAGTGAAGGTAAAGCATTGGATAATTCTCCTATATAAGATGTTCTTTTCTCCTAATGGGATATTCATCGCTGGTTGCTATGCCGTGGTGTCTGAAAAGACAAGTGGACCTCAAGTTTTTTTATGCTCTTGGTGGATATTTATCTGAGCTGGTTTACTGTTTCAGACTGCGGTTTTGCTTGATTGTTTTTTCCTCTCATGGAATGGAAGCATTAGATAGCCCTTCCTGTGATTCATAAGGCGCTCGCCCTATTTTTCCAGGTTGATCGATGGTGGTAACTGTATACACCTATTCCAATAGCTAGATTCAGAAACTATATATGCTTTGGCACTAGACTAGACATGAATAATATTGTTGGTCATTCTGCGTTGCTGGAAGGCTTAACTACTGCGACATGATCGAGCCCCGATCGATGCTTACGAACATCGTGTGGTCGTTTATTTATTTTGTCAGACTGATGTTAACTCTGTTGGAAGTCAAAGTGTGACTCCTTGATGAGACGTTCATGAACTATTTACAATTGAGAGGGGTGGGGGGGAAGGCCCTTGAAAGGGGAATTTGGCATCTATAGGTTGATTTTCATGACATATATAGTTCGCTAGCTAAAATGGTAAAAAAAATGAGAAAAAGGAGGGGCATTCCGAGAATTGAACTCGGGACCTCTCGCACCCTAAGCGAGAATCATACCACTAGACCAAATGCCCTTTGACGCAGATTTTATTTTGGGAACACAATATCAAGGGTGGTCATTATTAGACCAGCCTCGGATAAAAATTCTGCCGAGCCCCAAAACGTTTATCATTTATGCGCCTGAGTCGACCGGTCAGTGATAATGCTCATCACTGACGCGTGGTTAGTGGCCCATCAATGATAAGGTGTAAGTGGTTCTGAATCTATAGTAGTGAGATGTTGTGACGGCTCGGTATCTTGGAAGTACTGATATGGATATCGTGTGTGTCTGTGTTTAAAGGGGTGAGTGTATGTGTGTTGCTGGATATGTCGTGGTTTTACTATCAAAGTCATTCAACCTTTTGTATTTATTTTCTATGTTCTTTTGTGGGGCACAAAGCATGGCAACGTATCTTGTTTTGTTTATCTCATCTTAGTCCACAACTAACCAAACATAGCAACCTTTTGATAGATGAATGGATTCTTTCTTTTTCATGTATTTTCTGGTCTCCTTTTTGGGCCGGTTGGTTGAATACTTTGAAAATCTTAGTAGTATGAGAGTTAGTGCAATAGGATTTGAGCCTGTTCATTTTTTATTCTTTCCTCCGAGCTTTCTTTGTTCCTTCCAGCGATGTGGTTTTTGTGTGAGTATTTTTACTTGTTTCGTACAAAATTAGTGTCTTTATGGGCCTGACCGATAGGAGCAAGGCTTGTGTTCGGTCCATTCATTTGCACGGCTTGATGGGCTTAGAAAGTTGTCATTATGTCGTGTGTGAAGCGTTCGGGTGCAAGCGGACACATCACGGGGAAACCACTAGCACCCGTATGATATGTCTCGCTCCCGTCATATGGGGGAACGGTGATGTGCTATCACGTCCAAGTTAGTAGGTTTAAATTGACGGCAAATTTATAGATGAGCACAATTAAGGTCGGGTCAGAGATCTGCTAGATATTCGATCGCGTTCACAAGTACTAAATAAGGCAATCTTCTTTGTACCTATCACAATAAACTCTTACCAAATGACGGTGATCCCTCCACTATAAATCTACCCCTCCTCCCTCGCCGAAACCAGCAACTTTCTTTTCCTTCGCTGGTTTTATCCTCTTGCCAGCAATGGTTCACAACGTGACCCCTCCAGTACATCCCCGATGAATCGACCCGGTGCCATAGATTCAAGAAGCGCTTCAAAGGCCTAATGAAGAAGGTGGACGAACTAGCCATCCTGTGCGATGTCAAGACCTGCATACTGGTGTACGACGAGGGCAAGGCGGCGCCGGAGGTGTTCCCTTCCCGGGCCGAGGCGGTGGATATCCTGAATCAATTCAAAAGCATGCCAGAGTTGGGGCAGTGCAAGAAGGTGATTAACCAGGAGGGCTTCACCGCCAAGCGCATTAACAAGCTCCGGGACCAGGTCGACAAGACCCGCCGCGAGTGCGAGGACGGCGAGATCAGGTACCTCCTTCACAAAACCATGCATGGCGACCACTCAGGCCTCGTTGGCCTCAACATCAAGGAGCTCACCAGAGTTGGCTACAAGGTGGACATGCTTCTCAAGAGCATCAGTGAACGCATGGCAAAAATCCATTCCCAGGTGCCGCCGCCAACTCCATGTGTCACCACCGACATCATTGACATGGGGTCTCCAGTGTTGTATCCGACACCACCTCAGCAGCAGGAGGGCCGGCCTGACATGGTGAGCTCCGCAGGGGACCTCGACACCCTGGTCTATAGTGGCTATGCCGGCGCCAACTTCTCTAGCAGTGATATGATGCAGATGTTGTCCTTTGATATGGGGTTCGGTTCTAGTCATTCCCCTCCCATGTAACCAGGAGGCCAGCTACATGCGCCGATCTCATCTCATTTTTATTTGGCTTTGGTGGTTAGGACGAGACATTGAGTTAATTTCTTGAAATTCCTATATTCGTCTATGAGCTTCGTTGTATTCATCTTGTTCTTTGAGCCAAATCATATTTAACTCCAATGTAATCATTGAAATTGTTATTCAGTTGATCTCTTCCCTAGATTGTTTGTTTGATCTCTGTTGTTTAGTTGGTCCTAAATCTTGAGTTGCACCTATTTTTTTGTGTCGGCGCCTTGTTTTTTTAATAAAAACTTTCAATCTATTCGTCATCAATCATGATAGTACAATAAATACCAAAAATAATAAAAATTACATCCAGATCCGTAAACCGCCTAGTGACGGCCACAAACACTGAAGCGAGCCAAGGCATGCCGCTATCATCGCTCCTCCCTCAATGGAGCCGGGCAAAACTTATTGAAGTAGACAGTCGGGAAATCGTCGGTCAGCACCTTGTTTTCTCAGGCATAGTTGCACCCGCTACGTGATAGACAATTGCTTTTAATTTCATGCTATTTTTGGTGTATGTTTTTTCGGGAAAGAAGTGAGTTGAAGATTTGTTCTCCTAGAGCCAGCTAAATTTGATGGATGATTAATATTTTCCTGGATAAATATTTGTGAACTAGTTACCTTTTGTGACTTAATTACATGATGACAGCTCGCTACACGCAAACATCAGAAATAGCCATGCTCTACATTGTGCTCTCCTTAGTTGGAGTCATGTTCTCTATTCGTCAGAACGTTCTTTGTTCTTTAGACCCACAAGAGGATAACAAAAGAGCTCGTGTGTTGCAACATGATAAAAAATAAAACACGCTCCTAACCCAATAACCATGTCTTAAGACGTCAATACATCCACGTCCTTCATTTCAACACGATATCATGTCTATGGTGCCGCTTATCCTCCTTGTCACCCCCGTCGACAGTGGCCTTAGTGCTCACACAATCAGTGACTTTTGTTTTTCTTTGACTTAAAGGTGGACCATGGGCTAATTGCTAGAAAAGGTAGGGGTTTTTTCAAAAACATGCAAAAAAGATTCGTTTTTAACTTAAATGTGTATTGTAGGTTAATTATGAGAAAAGGCGGGGGTTTTCTGTAAAACTACATGACAGACGGGCTAGGGATGGCAATGGGTAGGGTATGGGCGGGTACGACCCTTTTCTACCCAAACCCATACCCAAATCTTTTTTCTATACCCACCCACTTCTATATCCATGGGTACAAATTGGTACCCATGCCCATACCCATCGGGTATCCTATACCCAATGGTTTTTTTTCGATAAAGGGCGATTTTATTATCTCAAATGTAGCATCAAGCGGATACAAAACATTATGAGTAACACCCGGCCTCTGCATAACTAGGATGCACACAGCCAAACACCAAAGTCTGACACTCGAAAAAGTAAGAAAACCGACAAAACAGCAACAGTAGAGTCCTATGGACTGACACTTTGCCTATGTCGAACTCGGTGGTGGATCGATCCGGAGGTTATGCTGCCACCCATGTTGGGAAAAAACCTCCATAGCCGCCTGCTCCAACCGTGTACACACCGCCTTGAACAGCGGTTGGTGCTCTGCCAGTTGTAGTGTAGACCACGTATGAAGCGAGTGCGTACAACGGAAAATAACCTGTAGAGGACAAGCATTTTTGTCATTAAAAATCAAATCATTTCTACATAGCCAAAGCGACGCTAGTAAGGCATACGCCCCCACCCTTATTAGCATTTTCAAACTATTTGAAATTCCGTCCAACCAATGACCAAATATATTGGCAATACTCGTTGGCGGATACAAATTTGACGATATTTGGATGACTGACCATGTAGAACATGCAAACTTGCATTGGAAAAAGAGGTGTTTGATTGTCTCGTCATGAGCACAAAAGCAACACTTCTTACTTCCTGGCCAGTTGCGCCGTGCAAGATTGTCTTTGGTTAGCACAACTCCCCTACGAAGATACCACATAAAGATTTTAACTTTTAGTGGAATCTTAGACTTCCATTTTTTTTGTTATTATTCACTGGCACCTCGGAATGCATAAGCGCACGATACATTGAGTCTACTGTGTAAGACCCTGATGTTGTGAGTTTCCAGTGAAACGCATCCCGGCCTTGTGTCAGATTAATCGAATCCAGACGGGATAAAAGATTATGCCATGCCAAAAGTCGAGGGCCAATCAAATCCCGCCTGCACGAAATATTCGGCGGGGATGAACTAAGCACTTGCGCAATAGTATTACTCTTATCGCGAGCAATGACATATAAGGCTGGGTATTGCTCTCGGAAACTGGCATTGCCTAGCCATATGTCTTCCCAGAAACGAACCTCTGACCCATCCATTATCACGAAAGACCCAAAGCGAAAAAGATGTTTCTTTGCCGCCATTAGGCTAGCCCAAAAGTGTGAGTTGCCAGGTTTCCAATAAGCCTGAGACACTGCCTTTTGGCCTAGATACTTGTTGCGCAAAATGGTTTGCCAAACACCATCCTCAGTAAGAAGTTTGAACAACCATTTACTAAGTAGGGCCTCATTATTGACCTGTCGGTCATGAATTCCAAGGCCACCTTGCTATTTCGGCCTACAAACCACGCTCCATTTGGCCAGCCTATATTTTTTCTTTTCACCGTCTCCCTGTTGGGGAACGTTGCAGAAAATTAAAAATTTTCCTACGGTTTCACCAAGATCCATCTATGAGTTCATCTAAGCAACGAGTCTAGGGAGAGAGTTTGCATCTACATACCACTTGTAGATCGCGTGCGGAAGCTTGCAAGGTGATGATGTAGTCGTACTCGACGTGATCCAAATCACCGATGACCTGCGCCGAACGGACGGCACCTCCGCGTTCAACACACGTACGGAACAGCCACGTCTCCTCCTTCTTGATCCAGCAAGGAAGGGAGGAGAGGTTGAGGGAGATGGCACCAGCAGCAGCACGACGGCGTGGTGTTGGTGGAGCTGCAGTACTCCGGCAGAGCTTCGCTAAGCACTTTGGAGGTGGAGGAGGTGTTGGGGAGGGAGAAGGAGGCAACCAAAGGCCAGGGCGTTCAGGTATGAAGTCCCTCCTCTCCCCCCACTATATATAGGGGTGCCAAGGGGGGGTGGCCGGCCCTAGGAGATCAAATCTCCTAGGGGGTGCGGCGGCCAAGGGGGGTTTTCCCTCCCCCCAAGGCACCTAGGAGGTGCCTTACCCTCCTAGGACTCTTGCCCCCTTGAACCCTAGGCGCATGGGCCTATGTGGGGCTGGTGCCCTTGGCCCATTAGGCCAAGGCGCACCCCCTTACAGCCCATGTGGCCCCCCGGGACAGGTGGACCCACCCGGTGGACCCCCGGGACCCTTCCGGTGGTCCCGGTACAATACCGATAACCCCGAAACTTGTCCCGATGCCCGAAACAGGACTTCCCATATATAAATCTTTACCTCCGGACCATTCCGGAACTCCTCGTGACGTCCGGGATCTCATCCGGGACTCCGAACAACATTCGGGTTACTGCATATACATATCCCTATAACCCTAGCGTAACTGAACCTTAAGTGTGTAGACCCTACGGGTTCGGGAGACATGCAGACATGACCGAGACTCTCTTAGTCAATAACCATCAGCGGGATCTGGATACCCATGATGGCTCCCACATGCTCCTCGATGTTGTCATCGGATGAACCACTATGTCGAGGATTCGATCAAACCCTGTATGCAATTCCCTTTGTCAATCGGTACGTTACTTGCCCGAGACTCGATCGTCGGTATCCCAATACCTTGTTCAGTCTCGTTACCGGCAAGTCACTTTACTCGTACCGTAATGCATGATCCCGTGTCCAACACCTTGGTCACATTGAGCTCAATATGATGATGCATTACCGAGTGGGCCCAGAGATACCTCTCCGTCATACGGAGTGACAAATCCCAGTCTCGATCCGTGTCAACCCAACAGCTACTTTCGGAGATACCTGTAATGTACCTTTATAGTCACCCAGTTACGTTGTGACGTTTGGTACACCCAAGGCATTCTTACGGTATCCGGGAGTTACACGATCTCATGGTCGAAGGAAGAGATACTTGACACTTGCAAAGCTCTAGCAAAACGAACTACACGATCTTTTATGCTATGCTTAGGATTGGGTCTTGTCCATCACATCATTCTCCTAATGATGTGATCCCGTTATCAACTACATCCAATGTCCTTAGTCAGGAAACCATGACTATCTGTTGATCACAACGAGCTGGTCAACTAGAGGCTTACCAGGGACATAGTGTGGTCTAAATATTCACACGTGTATTACGGTTTCCGGATAATACAGTTATAGCATGAATACAAGACAATTATCATGAACAATGAAATATAATAATACTTTTATTATTGCCTCTAGGGCATATTTCCAACAGTCTCCCACTTGCACTAGAGTCACTAATCTAGTTACATTGTGATGAATCGAACACCCATAGAGTTCTGGTGTTGATCATGTTTTGCACGCGAGAGAGGTTTAGTCAGCGGATCTGCGACATTCAGATCCGTGTGCACTTTGCAAATCTCTATGTCTCCATCTTGAACATTTTCACGGATGGAGTTGAAAAAGACGCTTGATGTGCCTGGTCTTCTTGTGAAACCTGGGCTCCTTTGCGAGGGCAATAGCTCCAGTGTTGTCACAGAAGAGTTTGATCGGCCCCGACGCATTGGGTATGACTCCTAGGTCGGTGATGAACTCCTTCACCCAAATCGCTTCATGTGCTGCCTCCGAGGCTGCCATGTACTCCGCTTCACATGTAGATCCCGCCACGACGCTCTGCTTGTAGCTGCACCAGCTTACTGCTCCACCATTCAACATATACACGTATCCGGTTTGTGACTTAGAGTCATCCAGATCTGAGTCGAAGCTAGCGTCGACGTAACCCTTTACGACGAGCTCTTCGTCTCCTCCATAAACGAGAAACATGTCCTTTGTCCTTTTCAGGTACTTCAGGATATTCTTGACCGCTGTCCAGTGTTCCTTGCCGGGATTACTTTGGTATCTTGCTACCAAACTTACGGCAAGGTTTACATCGGGTCTGGTACACAGCATGGCATACATAATAGATCCTATGGCTGAAGCATAGGGGATGACACTCATCTCTTCTTTATCTTTTGCCGTGGTCGGTGACTGAGCTGAGCTCAGTCTCATACCTTGTAACATAGGCAAGAACCCCTTCTTGGACTGATCCATTCTGAATCTCTTCAAAATCTTATCAAGGTATGTACTTTGTGAAAGACCTATGAGGCGTCTCGATCTATCTCTATAGATATGCCTAATATATAAGCAGCTTCTCCAAGGTCCTTCATTGAAAAACACTTATTCAAGTAGGCCTTAATGCTGTCCAGAAATTCTATATTATTTCCCATCAGGAGTATGTCATCTACATATAATATGAGAAATGCTACAGAGCTCCCACTCACTTTCTTGTAAACGCAGGCTTCTCCATAAGTCTGCATAAACCCAAACGCTTTGATCATCTCATCAAAGCGAATGTTCCAACTCCGAGATGCTTGCACTAGTCCATAAATGGATCGCTGGAGCTTGCATACTTTGTTAGCGTTCTGAGGATTGACAAAACCTTCCGGCTGCATCATATACAGTTCTTCCTTAAGATGCCCGTTAAGGAATGCTGTTTTGACGTCCATCTGCCATATCTCATAATCATAGTATGCGGCAATTGCTAACATGATTCGGACGGACTTTAGCTTTGCTACGGGAGAGAATGTCTCGTCGTAGTCAATCCCTTGAACCTGTCGATAACCCTTAGCGACAAGTCGAGCTTTATAGATGGTAACATTACCATCCGCGTCCGTCTTCTTCTTAAAGATCCATTTGTTTTCTATCGCTCGCCGATCATCGGGCAAGTCTGTCAAAGTCCATACTTTGTTTTCATACATGGATTCTATCTCGGATTTCATGGCTTCAAGCCATTTGTTGGAATCCGGGCCCGTCATTGCTTCTTCATAGTTCGAAGGTTCATTGTTGTCTAACAACATGATTTCCAGGACAGGGTTGCCGTACCACTCTGGTGCGGAACGTGTCCTTGTGGACCTACGAAGTTCAGCAGTAACTTGATCCGAAGTACCTTGATCATTATCATGGTTTTCCTCTTCAGTTGGTGTGGGCATCACAGGAATGGTTTCCTGTGCTGCATCACTATCCCGCTCAAGAGGTAGTACTTCATCGAGTTCTACTTTCCTCCCACTTACTTCTTTCGAGAGAAACTCTTTTTCCAGAAAGCATCCGTTCTTGGCAACAAAGATCTTGCCTTCGGATCTTAAGTAGAAGGTATACCCTATAGTTTCCTTAGGGTATCCTATGAATACACATTTTTCCGACTTGGGTTCGAGCTTTTCAGGTTGAAGTTTCTTGACATAAGCTTCGCATCCCCAAACTTTTAGAAACGACAGCTTAGGTTTCTTTCCAAACCATAATTCATACGGTGTCGTCTCAACGGATTTAGACGGTGCCCTATTTAAAGTGAATGTAGCTGTCTCTAGAGTGTATCCCCAAAATGATAGCGGTAAATCGGTAAGAGACATCATAGACCGCACCATATCCAATAGAGTGCGATTACGACGTTCGGACACACCGTTTCGCTGAGGTGTTCCAGGCGGCGTGAGCTGTGAAACGATTCCACATTTCTTTAAGTGTGTACCAAATTCGTGACTTAAGTATTCTCCTCCACGATCTGATCGTAAGAATTTTATCTTTCGGTCACGTTGATTCTCCACCTCATTCTGAAATTCCTTGAACTTTTCAAAGGTCTCAGACTTGTGTTTCATTAAGTAGACATACCCATATCTACTCAAGTCATCTGTGAGGGTGAGAACATAACGATATCCTCCGCGAGCCTCAATGCTCATTGGACCGCACACATCGGTATGTATGATTTCCAACAAGTTGGTTGCTCGCTCCATTGTTCCGGAGAACGGAGTCTTGGTCATTTTACCTAAGAGGCATGGTTCGCACGTGTCAAACGATTCATAATCAAGAGACTCTAAAAGTCCATCGGCATGGAGCTTCTTCATGCGCTTGACACCAATGTGACCAAGGCGGCAGTGCCACAAGTATGTGGGACTATCGTTATCAACTTTAAATCTTTTGGCATCCACACTATGAACATGTGTAATATTACGCTCGAGATTCATTAAGAATAAACCATTGACCATCGGAGCATGACCATAAAACATATCTCTCATATAAATCGAACAACCATTATTCTCAGACTTGAATGAGTAGCCATCTCGTATTAAACGAGATCCAGATACAATGTTCATGCTCAAACTTGGCACTAAATAACAATTATTAAGGTTCAAAACTAATCCCGTAGGTAAATGTAGAGGCAGCGTGCCGACGGCGATCACATCGACTCTGGAACCATTCCCGACGCGCATCGTCACCTCGTCCTTCGCCAGTCTCCGTTTATTCCGCAGCTCCTGCTGTGAGTTACAAATATGAGCAACGGCACCGGTATCAAATACCCAGGAGTTACTACGATTACTGGTAAGGTACACATCAATCACATGTATATCAAATATACCTTTGGTGTTGCCGGCCTTCTTATCCGCTAAGTATTTGGGGCAGTTCCGCTTCCAGTGACCCTTCCCCTTGCAATAAAAGCACTCAGTCTCAGGCTTGGGTCCATTCTTTGACTTCTTCCCGGTAACTGGCTTACCAGGCGCGGCAACATCTTTGCCGTCCTTCTTGAAGTTCTTCTTACCCTTGCCCTTCTTGAACTTAGTGGTCTTATTGACCATCAACACTTGATGTTCTTTCTTGATTTCAGCCTCTGCTGACTTCAGCATCGAGAACACTTCAGGAATGGTCTTTTCCATTCCCTGCATGTTGTAGTTCATCACAAAGCTCTTGTAGCTTGGTGGGAGCGACTGGAGGATTCTGTCAATGACCGCCTCATCTGGGAGGTTAATGTTCAGCTGGGTCATACGGTTGTGTAACCCAGACATCTTCAGGATGTGCTCACTGACAGAACTGTTTTCCTCCATCTTACAACTGTAGAACTTGTCGGAGACATCATATCTCTCGACCCGGGCATGAGCTTGAAAAACTAGTTTCAGCTCTTCGAACATCTCATATGCTCCGTGATGCTCAAAACGCTTTTGGAGCCCCGGTTCTAAGCTGTAAAGCATGCCGCACTGAACGAGGGAGTAATCATCAGCGCGAGACTGCCAAGCATTCATAATGTCTTGGTTCTCTGGGACGGGAGCGTCACCTAGCGGTCCTTCTAGGACATATTGTTTCCTGGCAGCTATGAGGATGATCCTCAGGTTCCGGACCCAGTCCGTATAGTTGCTGCCATCATCTTTCAGCTTGGTTTTCTCTAGGAACGCGTTGAAGTTCATGTTGACATTAGCGTTGGCCATTGATCTACAAGACATATTTGCAAAGGTTTTAGACTAAGTTCATGATAATAAAGTTCTAATCAAATTATGAACTCCCACTTAGATTAGACATCCCTTTAGTCATCTAAGTGTTACACGACCCGAGTCGACTAGCCCGTGTCCGATCATCACGTGAGACGGACTAGTCATCGTCGGTGAACATTTTCATGTTGATCGTATCTTCCATACGACTCGTGTTCGACCTTTCGGTCTCCGTGTTCCGAGGCCATGTCTGCACATGCTAGGCTCGTCAAGTTAACCCTAAGTGTTTTCGCTGTGTAAAACTGTCTTACACCCGTTGTATGTGAACGTAAGAATCCATCACACCCGATCATCACGTGGTGCTTAGAAACGACGAACTGTAGCAACGGTGCACAGTTAGGGGAGAACACTTCTTGAAATTTTATAAGGGATCATCTTATTTACTACCATCGTCCTAAGTAAACAAGATGCATAATACATAATAAACATCACATGCAATTATATAGTTGTGACATGATATGGCCAATATCATATAGCTCCATTGATCTTCATCTTCGGGGCTCCATGATCATCTTGTCACCGGCTTGACACCATGATCTCCATCATCATGATCTCCATCATCGTGTCTTCATGAAGTTGTCACGCCAACGACTACTTCTACTTCTATGACTAACGTTTAGCAATAAAGTAAAGTAGTTTACATGACGTTATTCAATGACACGCAGGTCATACAAAAAATAATGACAACTCCTATGGCTCCTGCCGGTTGTCATACTCATCGACATGCAAGTCGTGAATCCTATTACAAAGAACATGATCTCATACATCACAATTCATCATTCATCACAACTTCTGGCCATATCACATCACATGATCAATCGCTGCAAAAACAAGTTAGACGTCCTTTAATTGTTGTTGCATCTTTTACGTGGCTGCAATTGGGTTCTAGCAAGAACGTTTTCTTACCTACGAATCACCACAACGTGATTTTGTCAACTTCTATTTACCCTTCATAAGGGCCCTGTTCATCGATTCCGCTCCAACTAAGGTGGGAGAGACAGACACCCGCCAGCCACTTTATGCAACTTGTGCATGTCAGTCGGTGGAACCGGTCTCACGTAAGTGTACGCGTAAGGTTGGTCCGGGCCGCTTCATCCCACAATACCGTTGAGCAAGAAAAGACTAGTAGAGGCAAGTAAGATGACAAAATCCACGCCCACAACAAAGTTGTGTTCTACTCGTGCAAAGAGAACTACGCATAGACCTAGCTCATGATGCCACTGTTGGGGAACGTTGCAGAAAATTAAAATTTTTCCTACGGTTTCACCAAGATCCATCTATGAGTTCATCTAAGCAACGAGTCTAGGGAGAGAGTTTGCATCTACATACCACTTGTAGATCGCGTGCGGAAGCTTGCAAGGTGATGATGTAGTCGTACTCGACGTGATCCAAATCACCGATGACCTGCGCCGAACGGACGGCACCTCCGCGTTCAACACACGTACGGAACAGCCACGTCTCCTCCTTCTTGATCCAGCAAGGAAGGGAGGAGAGGTTGAGGGAGATGGCACCAGCAGCAGCACGACGGCATGGTGTTGGTGGAGCTGCAGTACTCCGGCAGAGCTTCGCTAAGCACTTTGGAGGTGGAGGAGGTGTTGGGGAGGGAGAAGGAGGCAACCAAAGGCCAGGGCGTTCAGGTATGAAGTCCCTCCTCTCCCCCCACTATATATAGGGGTGCCAAGGGGGGGTGGCCGGCCCTAGGAGATCAAATCTCCTAGGGGGTGCGGCGGCCAAGGGGGGTTTTCCCTCCCCCAAGGCACCTAGGAGGTGCCTTACCCTCCTAGGACTCTTGCCCCCTTGAACCCTAGGCGCATGGGCCTATGTGGGGCTGGTGCCCTTGGCCCATTAGGCCAAGGCGCACCCCCTTACAGCCCATGTGGCCCCCCGGGACAGGTGGACCCACCCGGTGGACCCCCGGGACCCTTCCGGTGGTCCCGGTACAATACCGATAACCCCGAAACTTGTCCCGATGCCCGAAACAGGACTTCCCATATATAAATCTTTACCTCCGGACCATTCCGGAACTCCTCGTGACGTCCGGGATCTCATCCGGGACTCCGAACAACATTCGGGTTACTGCATATACATATCCCTATAACCCTAGCGTAACTGAACCTTAAGTGTGTAGACCCTACGGGTTCGGGAGACATGCAGACATGACCGAGACTCTCTTAGTCAATAACCATCAGCGGGATCTGGATACCCATGATGGCTCCCACATGCTCCTCGATGTTGTCATCGGATGAACCACTATGTCGAGGATTCGATCAAACCCTGTATGCAATTCCCTTTGTCAATCGGTACGTTACTTGCCCGAGACTCGATCGTCGGTATCCCAATACCTTGTTCAGTCTCGTTACCGGCAAGTCACTTTACTCGTACCGTAATGCATGATCCCGTGTCCAACACCTTGGTCACATTGAGCTCAATATGATGATGCATTACCGAGTGGGCCCAGAGATACCTCTCCGTCATACGGAGTGACAAATCCCAGTCTCGATCCGTGTCAACCCAACAGCTACTTTCAGAGATACCTGTAATGTACCTTTATAGTCACCCAGTTACGTTGTGACGTTTGGTACACCCAAGGCATTCTTACGGTATCCGGGAGTTACACGATCTCATGGTCGAAGGAAGAGATACTTGACACTTGCAAAGCTCTAGCAAAACGAACTACACGATCTTTTATGCTATGCTTAGGATTGGGTCTTGTCCATCACATCATTCTCCTAATGATGTGATCCCGTTATCAACTACATCCAATGTCCATAGTCAGGAAACCATGACTATCTGTTGATCACAACGAGCTGGTCAACTAGAGGCTTACCAGGGACATAGTGTGGTCTAAATATTCACACGTGTATTACGATTTCCGGATAATACAGTTATAGCATGAATACAAGATAATTATCATGAACAATGAAATATAATAATACTTTTATTATTGCCTCTAGGGCATATTTCCAACACTCCCTGCCAAAAGAATCTGGATCTAAAATAGTCCAGTCTTTGGAGGACCCCTTTTGGGAGTTGGAAGAAAGAAAACATATAGAGAACTATATTTGTGAGGACAGAGTTAATTAAAACCAACCGTCCTCCAACTGAGAGCAACTTGCCTTTCCAACTGCTCAGTCGTTTCTCTAGATGCTCCTCAACATGCTTCCACTCCACAATGGTGAGACGCCGATAGTCAATTGGTATTCCCAGATATTTAATTGGGAATTGACCATGTGCACAACCAAACATGTCAGCGTAATCTGCAGCCGCCTCAACGGCTTCTCCAAAGCAGAAAAGTTCACTTTTATGGAAGTTAATTTTGAGCCCCGACATTTTCTCAAATGCTGAAAGCAAGAGTTTCAGGTTTCGAGCCTTGTCTAGGTCATGTTCCATAAAAAGAATTGTGTCATCGGCATATTGCAGAATAGAGAGACCACCATCCACAAGATGTGGCACTACTCCTGCAATCTGGCCGTCCTGCTTGGCGTGCTCAATCAGAATAGCCAACATGTCAACAACAATGTTAAATAACATTGGGGACATGGGGTCACCCTGCCGTAGTCCTTTTTTTTGTCTGGAAGTAATGGCCTAAATCATCATTGACTTTGATGGCCACACTACCTCCAGTTACAAAATTTTGGTCCATTGGCGCCATTTACCAAAGAAACCTTTCATTCTTAGGGCCTGTTGGAGGAAAGACCATTTGACCTTGTCATAGGCCTTCTCAAAGTCGATTTTAAATACTACTCCACTCATGTTTTTCCAGTGCATCTCATGAACGGTCTCATGCAAAATTACTATTACATCTAGTATATTCCTTCCTTGCATGAACGTTGTTTGAGATGGCCGAACAACATGGTCAACTACCAAGTTTAACCTATTCGTAGCCACTTTGGTAAAGATCTTGAAGCTAACATTAAGGAGGCATATGGGTCTGAACTGCTGGATCTGTTCGGCCTTCTTAATCTTTGGCAACAAGACAATCTCGCCAAAGTTAAGTATGAATAGATCTAGTCGGTCGGCATGAAGACAATTAAACAACTCCAAAAGGTCAGTCTTGATGATATCCCAGAAATTCTGATAGAATTCTGCGGGGAAACCATCTGGGCCTGGAGCTTTGTTATGTTCCATTTGGAACACCGCCGCTCTCACCTCCTCTTCTGAGAATGGTGCCGCAAGGATATCATTTTCTTCTGCCGTGACTTGTGGAATATCATCCGTTCGAGTCTCGTCAAGGGTGAAGTTCCCCTCAGTCGGCGCGCCGAACAACGATTTATAGTATTTGGTGATATACTTTTTGAGCTCCTCCTGACCTTCGATCATCCCCTCATCTTGTTGGAGACTGTAAATACATTTCTTCCTATGTCACCCATTGGCGATCAATTGGAAGTATCTTGTATTACTATCACCCATCAATATGAGATCAGCTTTAGATCTCTGGTAGTATTTGATCTCCTCTTCTCGCAAAAGACGGGCGACCTTCTCATTAGATTGATTTTTTAATTCAATCTCTTGTTGAGATAAGGTGCGTGTCTCTGCAATCTTGTCGAGGTCGTCAATAATGGTAGAGAGCCGTTGTTTTTCTTTTTTATATATCCCGTTGGTGTGTTTTGCCTATCCAGGGAGGTGTTGCCTCATGGCCCTTATTTTAAAGTTCCATCTCTGAATAGGTGTGCGACCAACGGCGGGCTTCTCCCAAACATTCTTGATTATGTCTACAAATCCATCCCGATGCGGCCATCCCAATTCAAATTTGAAAGGGCGACGGGCTGCTGGGTTCATGGAGTTAGAATCCAGAATGATGGGTGCATGATCTGATAATGCCTCGATACGCTCTAGGGCTCGCACGGTTACCATAGGAAATTTTAGTTCCCATTCGGTGTCCATGAGTACCCTATCGAGCTTCTCATATGTCGGCACAGATCGGTTATTAGCCCAGGTGAACTGCCGCCCCGACATACGGACCTCCCGAAGATCCAAACTGTCTATCACAACATTGAATAGGAAGGGCCAATGAGTGTTGAAGCGGTCATTATTTTTCCCTTGTTGGTACCTAAGGATATTAAAGTCCCCTCCAATAATATTTGGATACGGGTTATCCTTAGCCAGGTTCACCAATTCACGAAGGAAAGCCGATTTGTATTCATCTTGGGCAGCCCCATAGACCGCGACCAGGCTCCAAGTAAGATTATCAGCTCTGTTTCGTAAGTAAAATTTGATATGAAATTCACCTGTCGAAAAAGCCATAAGTCCATGGTCGTGGTCTGTATCCCAAGAAGGATTCCTCCAGACCTTCCACGAGCTGGTAGACTATGCCATGTGTAGTCGAAACCACTTGATAGGTGCTCGAGGACATTTGGCCGGAAGTCACATTTACCAGCCTCGGAAATTGCCACAAAGTCCAACCCATGTTCACGTACACAATCACTGACGTGTTTATGTTTAGCCAAGTCTGAGAGACCTCTGCTATTCCAAAACATGCCTCTCATGTGGAAACTCGGGTCTGAAGGAAATATGCCCTAGAAGCAATAATAAAGTTATTATTTATTTCCTCATATCATGATAAATGTTTATTATTCATGCTAGAATTGTATTAACCGGAAACATGATACATGTGTGAATACATAGACAAACATATAGTCACTAGTATGCCTCTACTTGACTAGCTCGTTAACCAAAGATGGTTATGTTTCCTAACCATAGACATGTGTTGTCATTTGATTAATGGGATCACATCATTAGGAGAATGATGTGATTGACATGACCCGTTCTGTTAGCCTAGCACTTGATCGTTTAGTATATTGCTATTGCTTTCTTCATGACTTATACATGTTCCTGTAACTATGAGAATTATGCAACTCCCGTTTACCGGAGGAACACTTTGGGTACTACCTAGGGGTGGACTAACGAGAAACTCGGCTCGTTAAGCTCGTACTCGTTAAGCTCGTGCTCGTTAAGGCTCGGCTCGTTAAGCTCGTTAAGATTAACGAGCAGAAAACCCTGCTCGGCTCGGCTCATTTGAAGCTCGTTAAGCTCATGAGCGCTCGCGAGCGCTCGTTAACAGATTATAATGTGTTACGATATACATGATGAATGTGTAGGTGTGGTTTCCAAGACAAAATATGGTGACTATAAAAAGAAATGCAGTAGTTTGTTGCCTCATATGTCGATTAGATTGAATATATGGGCTGAGGTGCTACAAAAGTTTGTCACGTAAGATGAAAATATGTGTTGTGTTGTTACTAACGAGCTTAACGAGCTACTCGTGAGACTCGTTAGCTCGCTCGTTAAGCTCGTTAAGCTTAACAAGCTGAAATCAATGATTGGCTCTGTTCATTAAGAAGCGAGCTACGTGCTTAACGAGCCGAACTATCGAGCGCTCATTAAGCTCGCGAGTTACGAGCTTTTGGTCCAGCCCTAGTACTACCAAACGTCACAACGTAACTGGGTGATTATAAAGGAGTACTACAGGTGTCTCCGAAGGTACATGTTGAGTTGGCGTATTTCGAGATTAGGTTTTGTCACTCCGATTGTCGGAGAGGTATCTCTGGGCCCTCTCGGTAATGCACATCATTATAAGCCTTGCAAGCAATGTGACCAAATGAGTTGGTTATGGGATGATGCATTACGGAACGAGTAAAGAGACTTGCCGATAACGAGATTGAACTAGGTATTGGATACCGACGATCAAATCTCGGGCAAGTAACATACCGATGACAAAGGGAACAACGTATGTTGTTATGCGGTTTGACCGATAAAGATCTTCGTAGAATATGTAGGAACCAATATGGGCATCCAGGTTCCGCTATTGGTTATTGACCGAGAATAGTTCTAGGTCATGTCTACATAGTTCTCGAACCCGTAGGGTCCGCACGCTTAAATTTACGATGACAGTATTGTTATGAGTTTATAAGTTTTGATGTACCGAAGTTTGTTCGGAGTCCCGGATGTAATCACGGACATGACGAGGAGTCTCGAAATGGTCGAGACATAAAGATTGATATATTGGAAGCATATGTTTGGACATCAGAAAGGTTCCGGGTGAAATCAGGATTTTACCGGAACACCGGGGGGTTACCGGAACCCTCCCGGGGGTTAATGGGCCTTAGTCGGCCATGAGGGAAAAGAGGAGGGCCGGCCAGGGCAGGCCGCGCGCCCCCTCCCCCCTAGTCCGAATAGGACAAGGAAGGGGGGGCGGCGCCCCCCTTTCCTCTTTCCCCTCCCCCCTTTCCTTCTCCACCAAGGCAAGAGGGGGGAGTCCTACTCCCGGTGGGAGTAGGACTCCTCCAGGCGCACCCCAAGGGGGCCGGCCGCACCTCCCCCTCCCTCCTTTATATAAAGCCGGCAGGGGGCACCCCATAACACACAAGTTGATCTACGGATCGTTCCTTAGCCGTGTGCGGTGCCCCCCTCCACCATATTCCACCTCGGTCATATCGTCGCGGAGTTTAGGCAAAGCCCTGCGCCGGTAGTACATCATCATTGTCACCATGCCGTCGTGCTGACGGAACTCATCCCCGAAGCTTTGCTGGATCGGAGCCCGGGGATCATCATCGAGCTGAACGTGTGTTGAACTCGGAGGTGCCGTACGTTCGGTGCTTGGATCGGTCGGATCGTGAAGACGTACGACTACATCAACCGCGTTGTGCTAACGCTTCCGCTTACGGTCTACGAGGGTACATGGACAACACTCTCCCCTCTCGTTGCTATGCCATCACCATGATCTTGCGTGTGCGTAGGAATTTTTTTGAAATTACTACGTTCCCCAACAGTGGTATCAGAGCCTAGGTTTTATGCGTTGATGTTATATGCACGAGTAGAACACAAGTGAGTTGTGGGCGATACAAGTCATACTGCTTACCAGCATGTCATACTTTGGTTCGGCGGTATTGTGAGATGAAGCGGCCCGGACCGACATTACACGTACGCTTATGCGAGACTGGTTTCACCGTTGCGAGCACTCGTGCTTAAAGGTGACCGGCGGGTGTCTGTCTCTCTCACTTTAGCTGAATCGAGTGTGGCTACGCCCGGTCCTTGCGAAGGTTAAAACAGCACCAACTTGACGAACTATCATTGTGGTTTTTATGCGTAGGTAAGAACGGTTCTTGCTAAAGCCCGTAGCAGCCACGTAAAATTTGCAACAACAAAGTAGAGGACGTCTAACTTGTTTTTACAGGGCATGTTGTGATGTGATATGGTCAAGACGTGATGCTATATTATATTGTATGAGATGATCATGTTTTGTAACCGAAGTTATCGGCAACTGGCAGGAGCCATATGGTTGTCGCTTTATTGTATGAAATGCAAACGCCCTGTAATTGCTTTACTTTATCTCTAAGTGGTAGTGATAGTCGTAGAAGCAATAGATGGCGTAACGACAATGATGCTACGATGGAGATCAAGGTGTCGCACCGGTGACGATGGTGATGATGACGGTGCTTCGAAGATGGAGATCACAAGCACAAGATGATGATGGCCATATCATATCACTTATATTGATTGCATGTGATGTTTATCCTTTATCCATCTTATCTTGCTTTGATTGACGGTAGCATTTTAAGATGATCTCTCACTAATAATCAAGAAGTGTTCTCCCTGAGTATGCACCGTTGCGAAAGTTCTTCGTGCTGAGACACCACGTGATGATCGGGTGTGATAGGCTCTACGTTCAAATACAACTGGTGCAAAACAGTTGCACATGCGGAATACTCAGGTCATACTTGACGAGCCTAGCATATACAGATATGGCCTCGGAACATGGAGACCGAAAGGTCGAGCGTGAATCATATAGTAGATATGATCAACATAGTGATGTTCACCATTGAAACTACTCCATCTCACGTGATGATCGGACATGGTTTAGTTGATTTGGATCATGTGATCACTTAGATGACTAGAGAGATGTCTATCTAAGTGGGAGTTCTTAAGTAATATGATTAATTGAACTTAAATTTATCATGAAACTTAGTACCTGATAGTATTTTGCTTGTCTATGTTTGTTTGTAGATAGATGGCTCGTGTTGTTGTTCCGTTGAATTTTAATGCGTTCCTTGAGAAAGCAAAGTTGAAAGATGATGGTAGCAATTACACGGACTGGGTCCATAACCCGAGGATTATCCTCATTGCTGCACAGAAAAATTACGTCCTGGAAGCACCGTTGGGTGTCAGGCCTGCTACTGATGCAACTGACGACGTTAAGAATGTCTGGCAGAGCAAAGCTGATGACTGCTCGATAGTTCAGTGTGCCATGCTTTACGTCTTAGAACCGGGTCTTCAACAATGTTTTGAACGTCATGGGGCATATGAGATGTTCCAGGAGTTGAAGTTAATATTTCAAGCAAATGCCCGGATTGAGAGATATGAAGTCCCCAATAAGTTCTACAGCTGCAAGATGGAGGAGAATAGTTCTGTCAGTGAACACATACTCAAAATGTCTGGGTATAATAATCACTTGATTCAACTGGGAGTTAATCTTCCTAATGATAGTGTCATTGACAGAATTCTTCAATCACTGCCACCAAGCTACAAGAGCTTCGTGATGAACTATAATATGCAAGGGATGAACAAGACTATTCCCGAGCTCTTCGTGATGCTAAAAGCCGCGGAGGTAGAAATCAAGAAGGAGCATCAAGTGTTGATGGTTAACAAGACCACCAGTTTCAAGAAAAAGGGCAAAGGGAAGAAGAAGGGGAACTTCAAAAAGAACAGCAAGCAAGTTGCTGCTCAAGAGAAGAAACCCAAGTCTGGACCTAAGCCTGAAACTGAGTGCTTCTACTGCAAGCAGACTGGACACTGGAAGCGGAACTGCCCCAAGTATTTGGCGGATAAGAAGGATGGCAAAGTGAACAAAGGTATATGTGATTGATGTGTACCTTACTAATGCTCGCAGTAGCACCTGGGTATTTGATACTGGTTCTGTTGCTAATATTTGCAACTCGAAACAGGGACTATGGATTAAGCGAAGATTGGCTAAGGACGAGGTGACGATGCGCGTGGGAAATGGTTCCAAAGTCGATGTGATCGCGGTCGGCACGCTACCTCTACATCTACCATCGGGATTAGTTTTAGACCTAAATAATTGTTATTTGGTGCCAGCGTTAAGCATGAACATTATATCTGGATCTTGTTTGATGCGAGACGGTTATTCATTTAAATCAGAGAATAATGGTTGTTCTATTTATATGAGTAATATCTTTTATGGTCATGCACCCTTGAAGAATGGTCTATTTTTATTAAATCTCAATAGTAGTGATACACATATTCATAGTGTTGAAACCAAAAGATGCAGAGTTAATAATGATAGTGCAACTTATTTGTGGCACTGCCGTTTAGGTCATATCGGTGTAAAGCGCATGAAGAAACTCCATACTGATGGGATTTTGGAATCACTTGATTATGAATCACTTGGTACTTGTGAACCGTGCCTCATGGGCAAGATGACTAAAGCGCCGTTCTCCGGAACTATGGAGCGAGCAACTGATTTGTTGGAAATCATACATACTGATGTTTGTGGTCCAATGAATGTTGAGGCTCGCGGCGGATATCGTTATTTTCTCACCTTCACAGATGATTTGAGCAGATATGGGTATATCTACTTGATGAAACACAAGTCTGAAACATTTGAAAAGTTCAAAGAATTTTAGAGTGAAGTAGAAAATCATCGTAACAGGAAAATAAAATTTCTACAATCTGATCGTGGAGGAGAATATTTGAGTTACGAGTTTGGTCCACGAGAAACACCACAACGAAATGGTGTGTCCGAACGTCGTAATCGTACTTTACTAGATATGGTGCGATCTATGATGTCTCTTACTGATTTACCACTATCGTTTTGGGGTTATGCTTTAGAGACGGCCGCATTCACGTTAAATAGGGCACCATCAAAATCCGTTAAGACAACGCCTTATGAACTGTGGTTTGGCAAGAAACCAAAGTTGTCGTTTCTTAAAGTTTGGGGCTGCGATGCTTATGTGAAGAAATTTTAACCAGATAAGCTCGAACCCAAATCGGAGAAATGTGTCTTCATAGGATACCCAAAAGAGACTATTGGGTACACCTTCTATCATAGATCTGAGGGCAAAATTTTCGTTGCTAAAATCGGATCCTTTCTAGAGAAAGAGTTTCTCTCGAAAGAAGTGAGTGGGAGGAAAGTAGAACTTGATGAGATAACTGTATCTACTCCCTTATTGGAAAGTAGTTCATCACAAGAAACGGTTCCTGTGACAACTACACCAACTAGTGAGGAAGCTAATGATATTGATCATGAAACTTCAGATCAAGTTTCTACTGAAGCTCGTAGGTCTACCAGATTAAGATCCGCACCAGAGTGGTACGGTAATCCAATTCTGGAAGTCATGTTGCTTGACCATGATGAACCTACGAACTATGAGGAAGCGATGATGAGCCCAGATTCCGCAAAATGGCTAGAGGCCATGAAATCTGAGATGGGATCCATGTATGAAAACAAAGTATGGACTTTGGTTGACTTGCCCGATGATCGGCAAGCCATTGAGAATAAATGGATTTTTAAGAAGAAGACTGGCGCTGATGGTAATATAACTGTCTATAAAGCTTGACTTGTTGCAAAAGGTTTTCGACAAGTTCAAGGGGTTGACTACGATGAGACTTTCTCACCCGTAGCGATGCTTAAGTCTGTCCGAATCATGTTAGCTATTGCTGCATTTCATAATTATGAAATTTGGCAAATGGATGTCAAAACTGCATTCTTGAATGGATTTCTGGAAGAAGAGTTGTATATGATGCAGCCAGAAGGTTTTGTAGATCCAAAAGGTGCTAACAAAGTGTGCAAGCTCCAGCGTTCCATTTATGGACTGGTGCAAGCATCTCGGAGTTGGAATAAACGCTTTGATAGTGTGATCAAAGCATATGGTTTTATACAGACTTTTGGAGAAGCCTGTATTTACAAGAAAGTGAGTGGGAGCTCTGTAGCATTTCTGATATTATATGTAGATGACATATTATTAATTGGAAATGATATAGAATTTCTGGATAGCATAAAGGAATACTTGAATAAAAGTTTTTCAATGAAAGACCTCGGTGAAGCTGTTTACATATTGGGCATCAAGATCTATAGAGATAGATCAAGACACTTAATAGGACTTTCACAAAGCACATACCTTGATAAAATTTTGAAAAAGTTCAAAATGGATCAGGCAAAGAAAGGGTTCTTGCCCGTACTACAAGGTGTGAAGTTGAGTCAAACTCAATGCCCGACCACAGCAGAAGATAGAGAGAAAATGAAAGATGTTCCCTATGCTTCAGCCATAGGCTCTATCATGTATGCAATGCTATGTACCAGACCTGACGTATGCTTAGGAATAAGCTTGGCAGGAAGGTACCAAAGTAATCCAGGAGTGGATCACTGGACAGCGGTCAAGAACATCCTGAAATACCTGAAAAGGACTAAGGATATGTTTCTCGTATATGGAGGTGACAAAGAGCTAGTCATAAATGGTTACGTCGATGCAAGCTTTGACACTGATCCGGACGATTCTAAATCGCAAACCGGATACGTGTTTTTATTAAACGGTGGAGCTGTAAGTTGGTGCGGTTCTAAACAAAGCGTCGTGGCGGGATCTACATGTGAAGCGGAGTACATAGCTGCTTCGGAAGCAGCAAATGAAGGAGTCTGGATGAAGGAGTTCATTTCCGATCTAGGTGTCATACCTAGTGCATCGAGACCAATGAAAATCTTCTGTGACAATACTGGTGCAATTGCCTTGGCAAAGGAATCCAGATTTCACAAGAGGACCAAGCACATCAAGAGACGCTTCAATTCCATTCGGGACCAAGTCCAAGTGGGAGACATAGAGATTTGCAAGATACATACGGATCTGAATGTTGCAGACCCGTTGACTAAGCCACTCTCACGAGCAAAACATGATCAGCACCAAGACTCCATGGGTGTTAGAATCATTACTATGTAATCTAGATTATTGACTCTAGTGCAAGTGGGAGACTGAAGGAAATATTCCCTAGAAGCAATAATAAAGTTATTATTTATTTCCTCATATCATGATAAATGTTTATTATTCATGCTAGAATTGTATTAACCAGAAACTCCCGTCTCTTTCTCTCTAGCAGTGCTGGTGGCGTCGTCTGAAGGAAATATGCCCTAGAGGCAATAATACAGTTATTATTTTATTTTCTTATATCATGATAAATGTTTATTATTCATTCTAAAATTGATTAACCGGAAACTTAGTACATGTGTGAATACATAGACAAACATATAGTCACTAGTATGCCTCTACTTGACTAGCTCGTTAATCAAAGATGGTTATGTTTCCTAACCATAGACATGTGTTGTCATTTGATTAATGGGATCACATCATTAGGAGAATGATGTGATTGACATGACCCGTTCCGTTAGCCTAGCACTTGATCGTTTAGTATATTGCTATTGCTTTCTTCATGACATATACATGTTCCTGTAACTATGAGAATTATGCAACTCCCGTTTACCGGAGGAACACTTTGGGTACTACCAAACGTCACAACGTAACTGGGTGATTATAAAGGAGTACTACAGGTGTCTCCGAAGGTACATGTTGAGTTGGCGTATTTCGAGATTAGGTTTTGTCACTCCGATTGTCGGAGAGGTATCTCTGGGCCCTCTCGGTAATGCACATCATTATAAGCCTTGCAAGCAATGTGACCAAATGAGTTGGTTACGGGATGATGCATTACGGAACGAGTAAAGAGACTTGCCGATAACGAGATTGAACTAGGTATTGGATACCGATGATCAAATCTCGGGCAAGTAACATACCGATGACAAAGGGAACAACGTATGTTGTTATGCGGTTTGACCAATAAAGATCTCCGTAGAATATGTAGGAACCAATATGGGCATCCAGGTTCCGCTATTGGTTATTGACCAAGAATAGTTCTAGGTCATGTCTACATAGTTCTCGAACCCGTAGGGTCCGCACGCTTAAAGTTACGATGATAGTATTGTTATGAGTTTATAAGTTTTGATGTACCGAAGTTTGTTCGGAGTCCCGCATGTAATCACGGACATGACGAGGAGTCTCAAAATGGTCGAGACATAAAGATTGATATATTGGAAGCATATGTTTGGACATCGGAAAGGTTCCGGGTGAAATCGGGATTTTACCGGAACACCGGGGGGTTACCGGAACCCTCCCGGGGGTTAATGGGCCTTAGTGGGCCATGAGGGAGAAGAGGAGGGCCGGCCAGGGCAGGCCGCGCGCCCCCTCCCCCCTAGTCCGAATAGGACAAGGAAGGGGGGGCGGCGCCCCCCTTTCCTCTTTCCCCTCCCCCCTTTCCTTCTCCACGAAGGCAAGAGGGGGGAGTCCTACTCCCGGTGGGAGTAGGACTCCTCCAGGCGCACCCCAAGGGGGCCGGCCGCACCTCCCCCTCCCTCCTTTATATACGGGGGCAGGGGGGCACCCCATAACACACAAGTTGATCTACAGATCGTTCCTTAGCCGTTTGCGGTGCCCCCCTCCACCATATTCCACCTCGGTCATATCGTCGTGGAGTTTAGGCAAAGCCCTGCGCCGGTAGTACATCATCATCGTCACCACGCCGTCGTGCTGATGGAACTCATCCTCGAAGCTTTGCTGGATCGGAGCCCGGGGATCGTCATCGAGCTGAACGTGTGCTGAACTCGGAGGTGCCGTACGTTCGGTGCTTGGATCGGTCGGATCGTGAAGACGTACGACTACATCAACCGCGTTGTGCTAACGCTTCCGCTTACGGTCTACGAGGGTACGTGGACAACACTCTCCCCTCTCGTTGCTATGCCATCACCATGATCTTGCATGTGCGTAGGAATGTTTTTGAAATTACTACGTTCCCCAACAGGGTCGATGTGGAACATTTCGCCTTCTTGGGCGGTTTTTGTTTCTTTTTTGAGGAATGCAATTTAGATTTACGCGAAGACGCCGTGAAGTCACAAAACATGGACCCAGGTCTTGCTTCATCTAAACCAACCTCGGTAACCTCACCAACCAAGTGGGAGATAAGCGGACCATCATATTTGGCATCCGTTTCATCTTCATCCTCGGTCTCAGGGTTAGGTGGGGTGCTATTACACTTTGGAGAAACCTTTAAACGGTCAATCTCCATATTTTTAAGTGCCCCAACCGACATATTAATTTCATTATCATTTCTTCCCATAGATATACCAACATTCTTTAAGCTAGAGGAAATGTGGGTATTCGAAAATGAAAGAAAAGATTGAGGAGACGAGGTACCTGGTGTGGGGTCCAAATTCCTCGAGGCCTGTCGATGCATTGCCTTTACTAGTGAATGTTCATCGGTCGGAGAGGAACCATCCGCGGAGACGGCGTGACGGTTACTACGTCGAAGGGGCGAAGCCTGCCCTCCAGACATAGTACACATCAATGTCTTATGTTGAGATGTTGGTGTTGATTGCTGTGAGCTCGGCGGCGTCTGAACTGTCCCAAAGGTCGGTGAAGAGGGATGCCCTCCAGACATAGTACACCGGATACCCAATGGGTATCCGGTGGGTACACTATATAGCATTGACATGACAAAAGTAAGATGAGAAAAGGGTCTTAATTTAGGTACCCATCCATAACAATCAGGTTTGCACTTACATCAAAAATTCACAATGACAACTGACACACAATTAAAGGTCTTAATCGGTGGTCCATGAGCTAGTTAAGAACTTAAGATAATTATTTATCTGCATATTATAGGGTTTTATTTATTTATTTATTTATTGGGTATCCATTGGGTTACCCATGGGTATAATTTCATACCCATACCCTACCCATGCATTTTGTGGGTATGGATACCCATACCCATGGGTATGAAGTGGTAGAAAGTCTCACCCATACCCACTATTTTCGGGTAGGGTACCCGCGGGTACCCATACCCATGGGCAAAACTACCATCCCTAGGACGGGCAGAAGCACTAATTCCTTTATTAGTACGTATAGATTTGAACAACTAAGTCACTCGATAAACCTACATCTACGTAACTTTATGAAATGTTTTGCATAAACTTCCTAAAAACACTCTCCTCCCTAAATTTTAGATGGGTGGGGCCCTTCCTCACCCTTCTCCAATCATGATTATCCACCCTTCTCCAATCATGATTATCCATGTTGCAGCCTGTCATGGTTCTAAGTCTGACAGTAGTGTAGGGGGTACTAAAGGAGAGGCAAGATCCTAACTATAGAGTAGTTGTTCACGCAAGTGTTTTACGAGTTCCGGCCCTTCTCAGAGGAAGTAACAGCCCTACGTCTTGGTGCCCGGAGGCGGTCGACTAGATTATATGCGTGAGAGTTACAGGGGTGCGAACCCTTCTGCCTATGGAGGGGGGTGGCTTATATAGAGTACGCCAGGACCCCAGCCAGCCCACGTAGCAGAGAGTTCAATCTACATAAAGGCCAGACGTTACTGATAACGCCTTACATAAAGTGATATCATGGCCATAAAGACTACTTAATAACAGACCGTTTGGCTGTAGAGTGACCATAGAACTTCTGGTGGTCGAGTGAGTCTTCATGGTCGACTGTCTTAGAGTCCGTCGAGTGGAATCCTTCCAGGTCGACTGAAAGGTAGTTTCTTCTAGAGATGTCCTTGGGTAGGGTACTTTGGACAGGTTCGTGACCCTACCCTAGGTACATGGCTTCGTCATTAGCCCCCGAATGGATCGAGGTTTGAGTGAGGAAGGAGTTGAGAATTCTTCCGACCCCTCTTTTTGCGGTATGAGTATGTCTTGTTCTGGATCAGTGACCTTAGGCGACGACACCAACTTCTTTTTCAGTCGCCTTGATCCATTCTTTATATTAGTCGAGTGACTTTTTTTATACTTGGAGATCTCTGAGCGACGGATCAGAGGAAATCTTCAGTCTGACAAGTTGCTCTGCTGTTCGCGGATTTAGCGGGATCTGAATTTCGGGAAGCGCGCGGGGCAGAGGAAGCCGCAGTACTCGGAGGGATAAGGCAGGGACGCCTCGATTTCCACGCCAACTTTTTCGCCGCGTATCGCGCGCGCGACTGTTGCGGGATTTGACAGGATCGCCCGGGCGTACTAGTCAGCCACTCGGAAGAGTCTTCATATAAGGCGCCAGACGGGGTTTTTTCAAATAGTGTGCCCTCAATCCCCTCTCCCTCTTCCTCGAACTCGTCCGCTGCGCTCGCTTCCACCTCCGCCTCGCTGCTCCTTGCGCGCCTCGCCGGCGATGATGGTGAAGGAAAAGACGACGGCTTTGGAGCGGGCGAAGAAGGCGACGGTGAAGGCAAAGGGGAGAGCGCCTAGTCGGGGCGGATCTTCGTCGCGGTCTGGCCTGCCACAAGGCTGGATCCAGGGAGACTGGATCCGCCCGACCATCACCCAGAAG
This sequence comes from Triticum aestivum, assembly GCF_018294505.1. Taxonomy (NCBI): domain Eukaryota; kingdom Viridiplantae; phylum Streptophyta; class Magnoliopsida; order Poales; family Poaceae; genus Triticum; species Triticum aestivum. The sequence continues at coordinate 624,010,434 of NC_057804.1, forward strand.
GACCTCGAAGACCTGGCCAACGAAGGACTGATCCCCCATGGGTCAGCGAGGCTTCCGGGGAAGGAGTGGCAGCCGCAGCCTCAGGAGGGTGAGTGCGTCCTCTTAGCCACCCATGTAGATCGCGGTTTTTCTCTGCCGCCGAATCTTTTCTTCCGAGGGTTTCTGAACTTCTTTGTTGCACAACTCCATCACTTCACACCCAACTCCATTGCCTACCTCGCCGCTTTTGTGTCATTGTGTGAAAACCTCTTGGGTTGCCGGCCGCACTGGGGCCTTTTCAAACACATTTTCACTTGTCGCTGTCAGACGGTGAAAAAAGCTAGCCCGAATGACGAGAGGACCCAAGTAATCCAGATGTGTGGGGGTCTTGGGGTTCAGATGAGGAGTAAGAGTGCCTTTCCAGCCATGACCCTTCCCGAGTTAGTCCGAGGGTGGCAGTCGACCTGGTTCTACTGCCAAGACCAGTCGACGCCAGGGAAGTCGACTGGCCTCCCCCCGTTATCCATGGACCGAGTGAACAAGCCATCTTCTCTGAAGGTGCTTCCGGAGGAGAAGGCTCAGGTTAGGGTGTTGATGGAGCGCGTGGTCCAGCTCATTCGCGACGGAGTGACGGGCATGGATCTTCTAGAGGTTTTCCTTCGACGGCGCATTCATCCACTTCAGTACCGGGGCCATCCGATGTGGTTGTATTCAGGTACTGAAGACACCACTCGGGTCCACCCGGAGGTGGTCGACGATGTCACTCTGGAGAGGTGGATGACCGCCATCACGGGGAACAGAGATAATCGCCGCGGAGCCAGGAGGATCCCACCACTCGATCAGTCCTACGAAGCAGACAAGGTCTGACTACATTTCCCTGACTGTGATTCTGTTTTCTTCATTCTGCTTTGCTGCAATTCGGTCGACTGACTTTTATCTTGTTTGTTGTCTTCTAGATCACAACCGAGATGTACTTGATGCCCAACGGGGCGTAAGAACAGACCGAAGAAGAAGAAGGAAGTGGAGGTGAAATTCAGGAGGAGTGGGAGTCGGACGGTGACGAAGGTGAAGAAGGTGCTGGCTCTGATGAGGAAGAGGAGGAGGAAGAGGAGGAGGCAGTCGAGCCTCCTCGTACTGAAAGACGGTCCAAGCTCGCCCATGATCCTGCGGTCGAGCGAGGCAAGGGAGTCGTGCCTGCTGGGCAGTCGACCAAACGCCCTCGGACGACTTCTCCGGCGCCGACTAAGAAAGCGTCGAAGCAACCCCGAGCGGCACCAACAAAGCCGGCGAAGGCTCTACCAAAGATGAGGATGGAGATTCCGACCGTTTCTGGGTAACGGCATAACTCATGTTTTCTCTTTCAACATGGATATATTCTTGGTCGACTCGATTGCTGACTCACTGATTTCTGAAAGCTGCTACTTCTGAGACCTCAGCCAGGCATGACGATCAAGAAATGGAGGATGCTGCCACTTCCAATCCTGGTATGATCTGTGCAGTTTCACCTTCGGTCGATCGGATCTTCATTTTTAACTTTGAACCTTTTCTGTAGCTCCACCTAGCATTATCATTGATCTCCCCGACGACGACGATGAGGAGCCACTGAGGCAAAGGAAGAACAGGAAAGCGTCTGCTGGCAAGACTGCTCAGGTTGTGTCAGCGCCTGAGACATTGGTTCCGGAGGGGGGCAACGTTGCTCGGGCTACCGTGTCCTTTGCGGTGTCGTTGATGAGTGTCCGCCCTCCGTCATCGAGTGTTGATCCACCTTCCCTCTTCTCCACACACCACGTCCCGGAGGACCAAGCAGGTGCTGCCAAGGAAGCCATACGCCAGGCGGGGGTCATGATGGAGTAGGTGAAGGCGATCCGAGACGCCAACCAAGCAGCTTATGATGCAAGTTCAGCTCTCCAGAGCAATGTCCAGGTTAGTTGACCACCGCCTGTTCTGTTAGGATATGATACCTGACAATTTTTCTTTCTGAACATGTTAATACTTGTCATACACCCACTGGGTGTGTCGATTGAAAGGTCTGGATTAGTGGGGGCACGCTGAGTGCACCCACTGGGTGTAGTCCCCGAGACTACAGTGGACTGCTGGCAGTCGACTGTAGTCTTTATGTCTTGAATTTTTTTTACTTTCTTCACTCGATCTGGTCCAATGGAATCATGAAACTAGTGGGGGCATGCTGAGTGCACCCACTGGGTGTAGTCCCAGAGACCGTGGTCGACTGCTGGTAGTCGGCTATGGTCTGAAGAATACTTTGCTCTTTTTTGTGTGTGTGTCTAACTGTTGGCAGTTAGCTACTTTCGGTCGACTGATCAATCCGAGCCGGTAGAACCAGTGGGGCCACGTTGAGTGCACCCACTGGGTGTAGTCCCCGAGACTACAGTTGAAATTTTTGGTTCGGCTGCAGTCTTAGAAATGCTACGATTATTCTCTTAGTCACTCGGAAATGACCTGTCTTTGATGTCTGTCGACTGATCTTTCACAGAAATCTTGCGAGCTTGTGGCTCGTTATACTGAGTTGGAGAAGAAGCATATCCAGCTCGAACTTGATCTGAAGCTTATCCAGGAGAAATTCACGAAGACGAAGGAGGAGGCAAAAGGTATGTTTGGTGAGAACCTTGACGACTGCCCTTATTTGTTGTCCATTCCTGAGTCTGACCTCACTGTCATTTCGTAGATAAAATAAGGGATGCTCTGAAGAAGAAGGACCTTGACCTCGCCGAGGCGCAGAAAGCGGCTTCGGACAAGACGAAACTCACAGAAGAAAAGTTGGCTTCAATCAGCAAACTTGAAGAGGAGAACACCAATCTGAAAGCTGCTCTTGACGTGGCCAACAAGGAGGTCACTCGACTGAAGAATGACAAGATGGCCCTGAGTGACAAGGCTAGCGAACTGGTGGGAAAGAAGAATGACTTAGAAGCTTATCTGGGAGGGCTCGCCAAGAAGTTGTTCCTCATGCTCGAAGGTAACCCCTTATATCCGAATGGTAATCACTGACTTATTGTGTGAACGTTAGCTTATCCTTGGATCGTATCCACAGAATTCTGCCAAAACTTTGAAGAGGAGACCAGTCGAGTGGAGACTGGCTTAGATCCCATCAACTCTCCTATGAAGGATGAAGCCGCCATGAACGTGCTCCGTCTCGAGTCTCGCGTTGCTGTTGTGGTTGACTATCTTGCGAGACTGAAGGTTGCAACATCCCGCATCGACACAACACTTTGGACGGGAGAAACACTTCAGAACGATCTCGAGTCTCTGATGACTCGACTGAACGAAGTTCCAAGTCGAGTGCAAGAATGGAAAAAAATCTTCTGCCAGGTGTGGTGCCGATGTTGCTCTGTCTCTGGTCCGTGTTCACTACAAGGATGCGTGAGAGGACAAGCTGGCGTCTCTCAAAGTGGCCAACACCAAGAAGCATGACTTCTGATCTTTTATGGAGATTTTCATTGCTGCTGCCACTCGGATCGCAGATGGAATCGACCTGGACTAGTTCGTCGCGCCTTCCAGTCCTCCACAGGAGGAGTAAAAAACTTCTATGCTCGATGCTTTAAATTTGCCTCGGAATGCTGAGTGGTTTTTGTAACCAATAAACTTTAACAGGCTTGGTGCCTGAGCACTTCTGGATCCGTAGGACATTATCTGAACTTGGGTTTGCCGTTGAATATGTTTGCTTCTGCCTTCGAATGATCATTGCCCTTTGCTTGGAATATATACTAGTGTTTGTGATGCACTTTTGCAGGTAGGGACGGAGCACAAATTGCAATCGACTTGTACTCGTCATGCTTAGGCAAGCACTGGGCTGCAGCTAAGCGCCCGAGTGGGAGGTTTGCTCTCCACTCAGTAGGATTTTTGCAAAAACTTAGGCGAGCACTGGGATGCAGCTAAGCCCCCGAGTGGGAGGTTTGCTCTCCACTCGGCAGGATTTTCAAAAACTTAGGCGAGCACTGGGCTGCAGTTAAGCCCCCGAGTGGGAGGTTTGCTCACCACTCGGTAGGATTTTCAAAAACTTAGGCGAGCACTGGGCTGCAGCTAAGCCCCCGAGTGGGAGGTTTGCTCTCCACTCGGTAGGATTTTTGCAAAAACTTAGGCGAGCACTGGGCTGCAGCTAAGCCCCCGAGTGGGAGGTTTGCTCTCCACTCGGTAGGATTTTCAAAAACTTAGGCGAGCACTGGGCTGCAGCTAAGCCCCCGAGTGGGAGGTTTGCTCACCACTCGATAGGATTTTCAAAAACTTAGGCGAGCACTGGGCTGCAGCTAAGCCCCCGAGTGGGAGGTTTGCTCTCCACTCGGTAGGATTTTCAAAAACTTAGGAGAGCACTGGGCTGCAGCTAAGCCCCCGAGTGGGAGGTTTGCTCTCCACTCGGTAGGATTTTCAAAAACTTAGGCGAGCACTAGGCTGCAGCTAAGCCCCTGAGTGGGAGGTTTGCTCTCCACTTGGTAGGATTTTCGTGGTGTACCTCCGAAGGAGAATATAACAGTCGACCTGCGCTTCGTCCTTCTTGCGGAGCGCACGTTGTATTTGTGGCGTAGCTCGGAAGGAGAAGGCAGGAGTCGACCTGCGCCTCGTCCTCCTTGCGGAGCGCACATTGTATTTGTGGCATAGCTCGAAAGGAGAAGGCAGCAGTCGACCTACGCTTCGTCCTCCTTGCGGAGCGCACGTTGTATTTGTGGCGTAGCTCGAAAGGAGAAGGCAGCAGTCGACCTGCGCTTCATCTTCCTTGCAGAGCGCACGTTGTATTTTATACTTAGGCAAACACTAGCTTGCAGCTAAGCCCCCGAGTGGGAGGCTGGCTCACCACCCGGCAGGATTTGGTTTAAACTTAGGCGAGTACTTGGACTGCAGCTAAGCCTCCGAGTGGAAGGCTGGCTTACTACTCGGTAGGATTTTGTTTAAACTTAGGCGAAACGGATGCGCAGCTAAGCCTTCGAGTGGAAGGCTGGCTTACCACTCGGTATGATTTTGTTTAAACTTAGGCAAAACGGATTCGCAGCTAAGCCTCCGAGCAGGAGGCTGGCTCACCACTCGGTAAGGATTTTTTTACAAACTTAGGCGAAACGGATTCGCAGCTAAGCCACCCACTGGGGGACTGATTTGTGTGAACAAAAGTAACAACAATCACTGGGAAAATTATAAAACTCTTGTCTTTGATAAATAAACTACAGAAGTACTTTTATTACAACTCATCCGAGTGAATACTTAAGTATAAAAGGGGCGGAGCAGATCCGCATTCCAAGCTCGTGGCTCGTCAATCTGGCGATCGACGTTGTAAAGAAGGTATGCTCCATTGTGGAGAACTTTGGTAACAATGAAGGGGCCTTCCCAAGTAGGGGCGAGTTTGTGCGGCTTCTGTTGGTCCACTCGGAGGACCAAGTCTCCTTCCTGGAAGGCTCGGCTCTTCACATTTCTGGCGTAGAATCGGCGCAAGTCTTGCTGATAGATGGTCGACCGGATCATGGCCATCTCTCTTTCTTCTTCCAGAAGGTCGACTGCGTCCTGCCGGGCTTGTTCTGCTTCGACTTCAGAGTAGAGCTCGACTCGCGGTGCATTGTGAAGCAGGTCACTTGGCAGAACTGCTTCAGCTCCGTAGACCAAAAAGAATGGAGTTCTCCCAGTTGACCGATTTGGAGCAGTCCTCAATCTCCAAAGAACTGATGGAAGTTCGTCGACCCATGCGCCTGCTGCGTGCTTGAGGTCACGCATCAACCGGGGTTTCAGTCCCTTGAGAATTAGGCCGTTTGCTCTTTCTGCTTGTCCATTCGACTGGGGGTGGGCGACTGAAGCGTAGCCGACTCGAGTGCCTTGAGAAGCACAGAAGGCTTTGAACTGATCGGAATTGAAGTTTGACCCATTATCAATGATGATGCTATGCGGAACTCCATATCTGAATATCAATTCTCTGATGAAGCTGATGGCAGTGCTAGCATCAAGATTTTTAATGGGCTTGGCTTCGATCCACTTGGTGAACTTGTCGACTGCCACCAGTACATGGGTGAAGCCGCTCCTGCCAGTTCTCAGTGGTCCAACCATATCTAACCCCCAAACAACGAAAGGCCAGACGATTGGAATGGTCTTCAAGGCTGAGGCGGGCTTGTGTGACATATTGGAGTAGAACTGACATCCTTCACACTTGTCGACTATCTCTTTTGCCATTTCATTTGCTCTGGGCCAGTAAAAGCCTGCTCGGTATGCTTTAGCCACGATGGTCCGAGAGGACGCGTGATGGCCACAGGTCCCTGAGTGGATGTCGTTGAGAATCATTTGACCCTCTTCCGGTGTTATGCATTTCTGGCTGACTCCAGTCGCGCTTTCTCTGTACAACTGTACCCTCATGACAATAAAGGCTTGGATCGACGGACGATCTGCCGAGCCTCTTCTTCATTCTCTGGGAGCTCTTTCCTTAGGATATACGCGATGTAAGGCACTGTCCAGTCGGGAGTGATAACCAGAACTTCCATGATTAAGTCAACCAAAGCTGGGACCTCAACTTCAGTCGGATCCATGGCACTTTTTGGCTGCGGGGCTTCTTCGGTGAAAGGATCCTCTTGAACCGAAGGTACGTGGACATGTTCAAAAATACGCCACTAGGAATGGCTTCTCTTTTGGAACCTATCTTCGCCAAGTCATCAGCTGCTTGATTTTTCAGTCGGGGTACGTGATGAAGCTCTAACCCCTCGAACTTCTTCTCCAGCTTTCTTACTGTGTTGCAGTAACCAGTCATAGCTGGGCTTCTGACGTCCCACTCCTTCATCACTTGGTTGACCACCAAATCCGAGTCGCCGTAGACCATGAGGCGACGGACGCCGAGTGAAATGGCCATACGCAACCCATACAAAAGTGCTTCGTATTCTGCTTCATTGTTGGAGGAGTCAAAGTGAATCTGGAGTACGTATCTGAGCTTATCTCCTTGGGGAGAAACCAACACTACCCCGACACCGTAACCATTCAACATTTTAGAGCCATCAAAGAACATAGTCCAGTGCTCCGAGTGAACTTGAGTCGGTAACTGCTGTTCAGTCCACTCGGCGAGGAAATCTGCTATTGCTTGAGACTTGATAGCTTTCTTTGCCTCAAATCTGATATCAAGGGGAAGGAGTTCAATCGCCCATTTTGCCACTCGACCAGTTGCATCTCTGTTGTGCAGAATCTCTGATAAGGGGGCGTCGCTGACGACTGTGATGGTATGGTCAGAGAAGTAGTGAGCAACTTTCTTCGTGGTCATATAAATCCCATATACAAGCTTCAGATAATGAGGGTATCGTTGCTTTGATGGGGTCAGGACTTCAGAAATATAGTATACTGGGCGCTGAACTTTGAAGGTTTTCCCTTCTTCTTCCTGCTCGACCGTAAGTACTGTACTGACGACTTGTCCTGTGGCTGCAACGTAAAGCAGCAAATGCTCTTTGCTGATTGGGGCAGCAAGCACCGGCTGGGTGGAAAGCAGGGTTTTTAACTCTGCAAACGCTGCGTCAGCTTCAGGAGTCCACTCGAACTTGTCTGACTTCTTCATCAGTCGGTAAAGAGGCAATGCCTTCTCACCGAGACGGGAGATGAATTGACTTCGGCTAAGCAACCAGTAAGCTTCTGAACATCGTGCACATGCACAGGTCGTTTCATTCGGAGTATAGTGCCCACTTTCTCTGGGTTTGCATCGATTCCTCGTTCGGAAACGAGAAAACCGAGTAACTTTCCGCCAGGAACTCCGAATGTGCACTTGGATGGATTAAGCTTGATATCATACCTCCCGAGGTCGGCAAATGTTTCACCGAGGTTAGTCAGCAGGTCAGAACCTTTCCGTGACTTGACCACAATGTCATCCATGTATGCTTCCACATTCCGACTGATTTGAGTGAGCAAACACTTCTGAATCATCCTCATGAACGTGGCTCCGGCATTCTTGAGGCCGAATGGCATGGTGACATAACAGAAGCACCCAAATGGGGTGATGAAAGTTGTCTTGATCTCATCGGATCCATACAGACGGATCTGATGGTACCTGGAATAGGCATCTAAGGAAGACAGTCGCTCACATCCCGCAGTCGAGTCGACTATTTGATCAATGCGGGGAAGAGGAAAATGATCTTTCGGGCAGGCTCGATTGATATGTTTAAAGTCAATGCACATGCGAAGTGAGTTGTCCTTTTTGGGGACCATGACAACATTGGCGAGCCACTCGGAGTGGTTAATCTCTCGGATAAACTCTGCTGCTAAGAGCCGAGCTACCTCTTCGCCAGTAGCCTTCCTTTTTTGGACGGCGGACTGTCGCAGATGTTCCTTGAGAGGTTTTGCCTTTTAATCGACTCGCAGACAATGCTCAGCCAGCCCCCTGGGTACACCTGGCATGTCAGAAGGTTTCCATGCAAAGATGTTCCAGTTCTCACGGAGGAACTGGATGAGCGCTTCTTCCTATTTGGGGTCGAGTGTTGTGGAGATGTGAGTCGGAGCAGCGTTGGGGTCGGTCGGGTGGATGTGAACTGGTTTTGTCTCACTGGACGACTGAAACGCTGATTCCGTAGCGGGCTTCTTGGCTCGCAACAAATCACTCGGATCCGCATTCCTCTGGTGTTCCTGCCACTCTTCTGCCACCATCTGAGCATCGGCGATTTTTGAGCCTTTCTGGAAGCACTCTTCTGCCTTGTTGCGATTACCAGTAACAGTGATAACGCCTTTAGGGCCAGGCATCTTCAATTTGAGGTACACGTAACATGGTTAAGCCATAAAACGTGCATAAGCTGGCCAGCCCAAAATAGCATGGTAGGCACTCTGGAAATCTACAACCTCAAATGTCAGCTTTTCTTTGTGGAAGTTCTTGGAATCACCAAAAACCACATCGAGAGCAACCTGGCCGAGTGATGCGGCCTTCTTGCCAGGAATGACTCCATAGAAACTCATGTTGCTTGTGCTGAGTCTGGACATCGAAATGCCCATCCCTTTCAGCGTCTCAGCATACAGTATATTCAAACTACTGCCGCCATCCATCAACACATTAGTCAGTCGGGTGCCCTCAACGACTGGGTCGACCACCAGAGCTTGCCTCCCAGGGGTGGCTATGTGCGTCGGGTGATCAGACTGGTCGAATGTGATGGCCGTCTGAGACCACTTCAGATAATTGGGTGTTGCTGGAGCAACCATATTCACCTCTCGATTTATAACTTTCAGTCGACTTTTGCTCTCAACGTCAGCAAAAATCACCAGAGTAGAATTGACCTGAGGGTATTCCTCGTCACTATCTCCCTTGTCCTCAGCTTTGTCTGACTCCTTTTCCTTATCCTTGGGTTGTTTCCCCTGGAACTGTTGTATCAGAAGTCGACACTGTCGAGTGGTATGCTTCGGGTAAATGAAATTACCCTCTTCATATTTCTTCATGTGGATGTGACACGGCAAATCCATCACATCATTTCCCTCTTTATCCTTCACTTTCTTGGGGTTCCAAGGTCCTTTGGGCTTTCCTTTGAACTTTCCTTGAGTCACGGCCAAGGTTTCTCCAGGAGCAGTTGGCTCGGCTTTCCGCTTTTGCTTTCGACTAGAGTTCCCTCCTTCAGTTTCCTGGGCGACTGACTTGTGCTTGCCGCTCCGGAGCCGATCCTCTTCCTCACCGTTGGCATATTTGGTGGCTATCTCCATCATTCGACTTAGAGACATGTCTCCGGTTCGACCGAATTTCAGGCTTAGCTCTCTGTACTTAACACCTTCCTTGAAGGCGCAGACTGCTTGGTGATCAGATACATTTTCTACTGTGTGATGCAGTGTGATCCATCTCTGGATGTAATCTCTCAAAGTCTCATTCGACTTCTGCACACAAGATTGCAGCTCCGTCAGTCCTACTGGTCGCTTGCATGTTCCTTCAAACGTTCTGACAAACACTCGGGAGAGATCTTCCCACGTGTAAATGTTGCTGGGTGTCAACTGATTCAGCCATGCCCTGGCTGACCCTTCCAACATAAGAGGTAGATGTTTCATGGCCACCACGTCATTTCCGCCGCCGATCTGGACAGCCACTCGGTAGTCCTCAAGCTAAGTATCAGGCTTAGACTGACCGTTGAACTTACTGACTCCAGTCGCCAACCTGAAGTTGGGGGGAATCACTGCGGCTCTGATGGCTCTGCTGAAACACTCTGGTCCGGAGACATGCACTCGGCTGCTGGCGGGTACATCTTTGTCGTGACCCTCTCTGTGAGCTCTGTTCCGGTCGACCAGACCTTGAACGATGATGGATCTCGCATCAAAGTCTGGTTCCCTGGGGTCGACTGGAATTGTTCGCTCGCCACTGTGTTGGCGTCTATCATCCTGCTGTCGAGGTACGTAGGATCCACCCCTAGGGGGAGGGGTGGGCACTCGACATCGATCATCGCGATCGAATCGGTGATCATACTGCTCACGCTTCCTGTACTGATCGTGCCGGTCTCCACGCCCTTCACGCCTCGGGGGCGATCTGGGGCTATGAGCCGACTGGACCGTATTCGCAGCCACAGATTTGCTGTGGATCCTGTTCCGCGACTGTGATACAGCTGAATTTTGATCTCCTGCTGCCCGGAGCAAATCTCTGATCTGCATCAAGCCTCTGCCAGCTTCTGACTGGGAAGGCTGAATTGATTCTGCTATACGGGCTGCAGCTGCTAAATTTTGAATCGGAGTTTGATATACCTAAGTCGGAGGTGGAAAGAGTTGACGTCGACTGGAGTCAGGGACTCGTTGTCGCGCACGCTCGTCGAGTGCTCGCTGAAGGTTCTCCAGTCGAGTGCGCTCAGCCAGGTTGGCCAAGTGCGCGTCCTCCAAGGCGCGAGCCTCGGGGGTTTCTCCAACGATAGGAGTATGAAGGGCATCCATGTTCCGGCGGTGAAGTTCTTCCCTCTACAGCGAATTGAGGGGCTCGGGAAGGTACTCCTCATGGGGATGCGATGGATCGCCTCCGTCGTTACCTCCCTCGGCACCGGGAAAGCCGGGGGGACCGTGTGGTCCATTGACCATCAGGACCTCCACCGCTGGAGCACTGTTGTCGCACTCGGATGCAGTCTCTGCGGAGCCAGTCGACAGGTCGAACAGGCCGTAGAGAGATTCGTCGGGCTCGATTGCCGTGACTTGGGCGGTGGTCATAGTTTCAAATAGCGGAGATAGCATCTGCTATTGCGTCCGCAATAGCGCCAGCGCAAGAGCGTCCGCTATTGATCAAACTAAATGTAATTACTTTTTGTGAAGGATCTAGAAATATACACAACAATCTAGTGTTTTTACAAATCCGCTATGTGGATATAGCGCCCGCAATATCACCCGCTATCCGCATTCCGCTACGCGGACCCCAATCCGCTACCAGCCCGCTATTCGCTATTTAAAACCATGGCGGTGGTCGACTGGCGAGCCACCGCGTGCCTCACCCACCGCTGAAGCCTCGACCGACCGGAGCGCTTGCGCCGGCGGGAAGCTGGGAGGGAGAATGACACAAAAACCGGTCGATACTGGATCGACGGTTGCCGCAGGAGGACACCGCGGACGCACGCGCGAAAGTGCGTCGCTCCGCGGACTGGGAGCGCATCGACGTCGAGCGGAGCCTCCTGAAGCCAGGTAGAGTCGTCGGCGATGAACGTGAGCGCGCCGAGACGGATCTCGCGGCCCTCGACCAAAACTCCACCTGAAACCATGATGAAGGCGATCGGAAAAAATTGCAACTTCTCCAATAAATCGCTAAGACACCGGCCCCACAGTGGGCGCCAACTGTCGTGGTTCTAAGTCTGACAGTAGTGTAGGGGATACTAAAGGAGAGGCAAGATCCTAGCTATGGAGTAGTTGTTCACGCAAGTGTTTTACGAGTTCAGGCCCTTCTCGGAGGAAGTAACAGCCCTACGTCTCGGTGCCCGGAGGCGGTCGACTGGATTATATGCGTGAGAGTTACAGGGGTGCGAACCCTTCTGCCTGTGGAGGGGGGTGGCTTATATAGAGTGTGCCAGGACCCCAGCCAGCCCACGTAGCAGAGAGTTCAATGTACATAAAGGCCAGACGTTACTGATAACGCCTTACATAAAGTGATATCATGGCCATAAAGACTACTTAATAACAGACCGTTTGGCTGTAGAGTGACCCTAGAACTTCTGGTGGTCGAGTGACTCTTCATGGTCGACTGTCTTAGAGGAATCCTTCCAGGTCGACTGAAAGGTAGTTTCTTCTAGAGATGTCCTTGGGTAGGATACTTTGGACAGGTCCGTGACCCTACCCTAGGTACATGGCTTCGTCACAGCCTACGTAAAACACATAACTTTCTTTAAGTAGATATACCATTACTCTAAGCCCCTTATGATCGAGAGAGAAACCCATTATCTGATAAGCAATGGTTATTTTTATGAGCACTTTCATTGCACTCATCGAAAAATTATATTAGATGCACCATCAAGTAAGTCTCCTCACTTATTGATGATTAAAAGTCTTCCACACCCTAGGTATTGATTGATAAGGGAAAGTAAACAAAACTATGGGATGGTTTATTTGGATTTCGATTGCTCCATGGAAGTATTAAGAGATGGTTTTGAAGCACAAGCTCAACCATAAGTGATTTGGTAAGAGCAAGTAACAGAAAGGGTGGATGTTCTAAAGAAAAGTAATTAAAGTTTTTATAGAAGCCCGATCTCGTATCAAAGAAGTATGCTTAGTTTACATGTCACAATTTACAACAATAATGGGTTGTGACATGGGCAAAAAGGCCTATTCCCCGAGAAAAGGCGAAAAATCAAATCATGGGCATTCTTGAGCAAAATTAAGCGTGTTAAGCACTTCAAAATTTAAAGGAGAACCCCTACCACTTGCTCTGAAAGACAAATGGCTTATTGCATGGAGTTGTTGCATGTTCGTTAACGAAATTAGCAAGGTGTGGAAGCCTTCATGATTATCTTGGGTGTGAGGATGTGATAGCGTTCATCACCATCATGTATCTTATGTGAAATTTTGAATCAATGTAGTGGACTCATTCATTTACTTTATCTGCACCTCACAAATATGTTGATCTCGGTCTTTACAAACCGCGACAATTGCTCGGAGATAAGCAAAACCCTAAACTTGGGGGAGTGGATAAGTCCAAAATTTCATCATTTTTTACTCCCCGTTTTGCACCGAACTCATAGGGTTTTAGAAACTTCATCGCGCTCGCGTGCCCCTTTTATCCGATTTCACCCGGACCCTGACCACGAAGGACTTTTAGAGTATAAGGACGAAATCCTGAGGATATGCGGTGAAAATCCTGTTTATTTGCGTGGTAGGAACCTATCATAAAAAGCATAAAGTTAAATGGGGCAAAAAACTTACCAGCGCTTATACCAGGCGCTAGGCACTGGTCAACTATATCACACAACCCTGCCTTCGGATCAGAAGGAGGCACAGAGACATCAGAAACTTCGTGACAATCAAGAACCCTAGCCTAGCCTCTGACAGGGATCCGAAGTGGGGGGGGGGGGGGGGGGGGGGGTCGCTAGAAGGGCCTCGCCACGACATTCTCTTGATCAAGGGGATCCATCAACCTTTGTTTCACTGTCTCATCTGATTTGCTGTGAAAATCGAAGTACTAGTTGTGCTGAATCATCGCGCTTCCGATCTGAACGGTTCACTGCTCTTCGGCGTCTTTGCCGCACGTCGCAACCCAAGTACCCAACCAGAGGTCAAGTCGCCACTCAGCCCGACCCGACCCCGACCCACAAAAGGAACCCAGCCGACGACCCGACCCGACCGACCCGACCCACACGACGCACCACCATGGCCGTGGCCGCACGCGCCCGCAGCTCGCCGCTCCTCCGCGCCCTCGCCGGCACGAGGCCACCGCCGCCGCGGCCCCGATCCATCCACGAGGGGCCCGACACCATCGACGAGCTCCTGGACCGCCACCTCTCCAAGAAGTCCCCCACCCCCTCCCCCGCCCTCGACGACGACGCGGCGGAGGCCCTGGCGCGGCGGCGGCTGACGAGCTCGCGGCGGGAGGCGCTGGGGCTGTACCGGGACATCCTGCGGGCGACGCGGCTGTTCGAGTGGCCCGACGAGCGCGGCGTGCCGTGGCGCGACACGCTGCGCGCCAACGCGCGCCGCGAGTTCGAGGAGGCCCGCGGCGAGCGCGACCCGGAGGTGGTCGCGCGGCTCCTCATCGGCGGCCGCGACGCCGTCGAGCAGGCCCTGGAGCGCGTCGCCGACGCCTCCCGCCGCATGGTCCAGGCCGAGGAGGCCAAGCGCCGCGGCGGGGCCTAGATCCCCCCACCCCCACCCCGACTCGATGCGCCCCATACGTCCTCTTCTTCTTCTTCAGCTGCTGCTGCTGCTGCTTATGTCTCTTAATTTGGTTGTAAAAGTCACTATGTACGAAGGTTTGTGTGATGCTCACACAAAATGAGTTGCTTATGAAGCATTTCTTCCTTTTCATGCCCAGTTCTATCTTTGCCAAGAAATGTGACAGGAAATCAATTTCATTTTGGATTTGATGATCCATGTATGATGTATGTGTGTGTGCCATACAACTATACACCGAGTTACCTGTAATTTCAAAAAATTCAGTTGAGAAGAATTGACTTTGTACATCACATCATTGTCAGTTACAAAAGTCAAAAGGCGACGCTTCTTCCAATCAGTGTGTAACCTCCATTGCCAGCGGCAAGACAAACCCTGTTCGTCGAGCCGATGCGACGAGTCACGAGTACATGAGAGTTGATCCCTCATGTATGCTCCCTGAAGATTGTACTGGTGCTGGCATCTGGATTCAGAAGCTTTTGTTTAGAGCAAAGGAGCATCAGAATTCAGAAGCCGTGCAAGGTCTGAATCTGTGACATACAGCTGCAGCTTGTCATGAAATTATATCTGCACCCTGGCGTTCACTTGATCTTGCTGAAATGCTTTCAAGCTTTGCCATCAACCATAACCATTCTGTTCACCAGTAGTCACCACAGCAGCAAGAGCCATCTGAGAATTGGTGATAGATATTTGTGTCGCCAACAACAATTCTCCGTCCTGAATATTTCGATATCAATTTCAGCGCATGATGGCAGTCGTTGCATATACGCACATTCTTCTTGACAAGAATTGGGGTTCTGGCCTCGGATGATATCAGACCAAAGACAACAGCCAGCCTCACACTATGCTTGTTAGGCTCTGTTGTTCTCCTCGACTCCAGAGAGGTTGGATCAGATTGATTCGTTGGGTCAACCATTTCTCCAATCTTTCCTGACAGAAAGTTGGACACTTCTTGAATCATCTTGCTCTGAGGGTGTGTCATGTCCCCGTTGACAAAACTGCAGGAGATGCCATGAAGCTCAACTATGCTTGTTGGTTCTGTCCTTCGCAGCCCCTTCTCCTCCATCAGTGATCTTATTCTCTCGACATCCTTCCATCTCCCAGCATCGGCATACATGGAAGAAATAAGAACATAGCAACCTGTGTTGTCATGTTCTTGTTGGTCATGTTCGAGTTGAAATATCCTCTCTGCTGCGTATTCTGCTATATCCATATCATTCCTGTTCCTGCTTGCAGTCAGTAGGGAGCCCCAAACCCTGAATGTTGGATCTATTGGCATTTTTTCAATAAATTGCATAACCTCTCTAAGATCACCTGCCCGACCGAGCAGATCTGCCATGCATCCGTAGTGCTCAATCTGTGGGACCATACCATAGTCACGTTGCATTGAGTTGAACTGCGTCCAGCCTTCATCTGTCAAGCCTGAAACACTGCAAGCAGTCAACACGGAGACAAAGGTACTCTCATTTGGTTGCAGGCCATTACATTTCATCTCAGAGAACATTTCCAGTGCAGTTCTCCCCTGACCATGAATCGCATAGCCCATTATCATTGTGTTCCAAGAGATGACATCCTTACCTGCCATTCTGTCAAATATCTCCCTTGAGGACACAACATCGCCACACCTCGCATACATATGCATAACTGCGTTCATGATGAGAGTGCTCTCCCCGTAACCTAGCCTGACAATGTAGCCGTGCATCTGCCTGCATTGTCTCAGCAACCCCAGCAAAACAAACGCCGGTACTACTGCCGACATGGTGAAATAATCAGGATAAAGAGGCTGATTCAGTAATTCGAGGAACAATGAGATGGCTTCCACATACATCTCCTTGTACATGTACGCAGCGATCATATTGTTCCACGATACCAGAGTCTTGGTCGTCATCTGTCCAAATACCTTCTCCGATGATTTCACTTTGCCAACTTTGCTGTACATCTCGAGAAGCGCAGTCTCGAGCACCACGTGAGGAAGAAACTGTCTTCTAGTTATGTAACCATGAACACTCCTTCCATACAGTGAGCTCTCAGTTTGAGCGCAGGCAGCCAGCAGATTGATAGCGGTGACCACTTCCACCTGGTGGCCCTCTTCCTTCATTTGCTCGAAGCAATCAAATGCCTCCTCGGGCTGTTCGTTGAGCGCATACCCACCTATCATGCAATTCCATGTCACCACGGTCCTCAATGGCATCGTCGCAAACACGCCCTCGGCAGAACCAATGTCGCCACACTTGCAGTACATGTCAAGGATAGAAGTGCCAACCTTGACGTCATGCTCCATCCCATGCCTGATCACGTAGGCGTGGACCTCCTGCCCTTGCATCAGCGCCGATTCCAAGCAGCAAGCGGCGAGCGCGGCTATGATCCCGACGCCGTCATGCTGCACCTCCAGCGCCTCGTGCATCTCCCTGAAGCAGTCCAGGGCCAGCGCCCCGAGGCCGTTGGACACGTAGCCGTCGACCATGGAGTTCCAGGTGACGATGTCCCTGGCCGGCATTCCGTCGAACACCCGCTCGGCGTCGCCCACCAGGCCGAGCCTGGCGTAGAAGGCGAGGAGCGAGTTGCCCGTGTACACGTCGGCGGCCGCCACGCCGAGCCTGATCGCCGCCGAGTGCGCCGCGCGGCCGTCGTCGAGCGCGCCGAGCCGAGCGCAGCACTTGAGGATGACGGGGAAGGTGAAGCGGTCGGGGCGCGCGCCGGCGGCCAGCATGGCGCGGTAGGCGGCCAGCGCGGCGCCCGGGAGGCCCGCGTCGGCGAGGCCCCGGATGACGACGTTGTGGAGGAACGCGTCCCCGCTCCCGGCGGCCGCCAGGGCCTCCAGGGCGTCGTCCATGCGGCCGGCGGCCGCGTGCGAGAGGACGAGCGACTTGGTGCCGCCGCGCTTGGGCCGCACGCGCGGCGGGGGCTCCCTGGAGGTGGCCGCGGCAAGGTGCTGGGAGGCGCAGGTGGCGGTGGTGGTGGCGGCGGCGTGGGCGCCGCGGGAGGCGAGGACCGGCGGCGTGGCCATGGGTGGAGGACGGGGCCTATCCGGGAGGAGCCGAGCCAACCAAGCGAAGCAAGGGGACAAGAGGGTGGTGACGTGTCGCCTGGATTGCACTGTCGTAACGGCGCTGCTGCTTCGCCTCAACTGAAAGTTACCTCCTCCAACTTTTCACCACAAGCTAAGTCTGCCATCACAGTCAGGTCATTTCTTTGGCTTCTTCATCCAGGGCGAAGTCGAAGTCGCTTGCTCAAGGGACGTCGATGATGCCTGCTTGAGGAGAAGCGATGACAATGACTACGATATGTTGTCTCGACGAGGCTCTCTCCGTAGATGCATGTGTGGGATATCATGTTTACCGCTCAGTGGATTGTAATGATTTTCCTAACCAAACAACTTGGCTCATGAGTTATGAAGTGTATCTTATTTTATCCTCAACAATGTGGGTATGGTTGGTTTTAGCCTAATGTTGCCCTACAAATAGTTGACTATCCAAAACTTTGGTGGAGATTTTATTTGCCCATGAATTGGCTCCAAACATAGACAAAAGAAAATTGGTCATTACCAAAAAGTTTCTATGGTGGACTTTTTTTATCATTAATTGTATCGTAATGTACAAGCATGTGTGTTGTCGTTCTGCATGTAGTTTAGTCTAGGGTGTTGTTTGTCTGGTGAAGCTTCGGCTTTAGCACGTGAAGGAGGCGAGATGTGAGGCTACTGTGTGATGCAACATCCAAAAGTGTGATGCTATAGTGTTGTGTGATGCAACATGGTCGCATGAAGCGTCAAGTCAATCAATTTGCTGGAGCCGAGAGAATCAGTGAGTTAGTTAACTGCATTAGTGGCGTAGTTGCACACCGTGAGCATAGCGTGAGCATAGGAAACGGATCATGGTGTTGGCCCTTAGCCGTGTTATGTTGTATATATGCTTTTGCATTGAGTAATAGAAAAGAGGTGTGCAAGAGAAACAATGTAGCCATGGTGGTCACCAAGAAACTGCCTCTTGGCGAAGACATTGTGTTCTTCTTTCTATGAGCAAGAAGGGAGTGTAAAGCGTAAAATCCTTCGGGATTGTAAATTCCTTGTTGATTGCAAAATCCAATTCATAGAGAAGAGAGCAGAAGAGGGGTTGCGAGATGAAGTGCCAACAATTGGCATTAGAGCTTCAAGATCCTAGATGGTGGCGGTGACCTATCGGACTCCATGAGAGATGAAGCCGGTGACGCAAGGAGGCGGGGGGCAGTGTAATGTTGCTTCTAGCCGAGGGTGGTGCGATACCGCTTAATGGAAGTGCACCGGCGGCCATGCGATGTCGTTGGTAGCATGTATCATGGTGGTCTGATGCCAACATCTCGAGGGGGAGTTTGTGTGGTGCTGATGGTGGTGGTGCGATGCCATCGCCATCATGGAGAGTTGGTGTGAAGCCAACAAATGTTAGCTCAGTGCGATATTGCGGCAAAATGGAGTGCTAATGGGCAATGTGAAGGTGTCCTCTCGACAAGATAGCTTTGAGGTGATCAACGTTGCGAAGGCGTTGCCCAAGAGAGAAGTCGCTTGGTGTGGCAAGTGGCTACAGGTGAACCTATTGAGGATTTGGCGAGTCAGCATGACAAGATTAGGAAGATGATTGTTTGCATTAATCTTATCATGATGTATAGGCATGCATGTCTTCTGCATGTAGTTTAGTCTAGAGTGTTGTTTGTTCGGTGAAGCTTCAGCTTAGCACGTGAAAGAGGCGAGATGCCAGTTACCGTGTGATGTGGTGTGTAAAGGTGGATGCTATGGTGTTGTGCGAAGCAACTTGGTCGCGTGAAGCAGCGAGGTACATGCGGACTTAAGTCAGACCGACAAGTCATTCAATTTGTTGGAGCCTAGAGAATCAATGAGTTAGTTAGTTGCATCAGTAGGGCACTTTTTTAGCATTATCGGTACGGTATTTTCTTTTGAGCAATTCATCAATAGGGTAGTTGCACATGTCCTGGATGTGAGCATAGGAAACAGATCGTTGTGCCGGACTCTAGTCATGTTATGCTGCATATATACTTTGCTTTGAGTAGTAGAAAAGAGGCGGACATGGTCACCAAGGAAGTATCTCTCAACAGACATTGTGTTCTTCTTCCTTGGTGTATATGTGTGTGTGTGTTCTTGTGAGGCTTCACTGTGAGCAAGAAGGGAGTGTAAAGCATAAAATCCTTATGGAGCGTAAATTCCTTGTCGAGCGTAAAATCTAAGTTCAAAGATACAAAAGAAGACGAGGGGGTGCGAGATGCAGCAACAGATTCGGCCACCATCCAAACACACATGCTCCCTCCTTTCTCGGCTTATTTGACTTAGTAAGTCAAACCCTTTTTGTTCGATGAAGCTTATTGTTCATGTGTCACGCCATGAGCTTATTGTTCATGGCATGGCAGAGCCTACCGAAATAGGTTATGATTGTCCAGCACCAACTAGAAATGACAAGTGCACGGAAAATAAAACTGCACTGGAGAGGTTTTGTTTTCTTTAAACTTCCTAGAAATATTGCCTCTAGCATCTGAAGTACAAGCTACCCCAGAAAATGCTTGTAAGAAAACAGAGTTACAAGAACAAGAATGTATCACGGTAGCTGGATACAGATTGGGAAAAATATATCAGCAGCAGATACTACAAAAATATTCTGAATTTGTGACAAATTGTCCTCATGATCCTCAGGTGTGGTGATAGCAGATGTACTCCGCAACTTGCTAGCCCATGTTTCAAGACGCGTGAATTATACACATTGCTTCCTTTTCAGGATCTGCAAAGTCAAAAAAAAAATTATTAGTTTTATCGGTTTGACACATCATGCAACGCACATTCCACAAGTATATCTGTATCACACAACATCATATGTAAACTACCTTGTAAAGGAAAGTAAACAAAATTCTAAGATTGATTTTATTTGTTCACTAGCCGCGATACACATGAATATGTATTCAACTAATAAGGTGAAAACTAAAAAAAGGAAACAAAATCGGCTGCAACAAAACCCGTGTTCATTTAAGTACCTCTTGAAGATTTTGGAGCAGCCTTTCTTCCAAATCTATAGATCCAGTTCCGAAAACGTTGTACCTTCTCGGTTCAGGTGTTTGAGTTGACTCTGTTGGCAACACGCCCGACTCTTCAACAAGAGAAACACTTAATGGGACCAGGAAAACATTGTAGACAGAATGTTTCTCCAGTGTCATTTTCTGTTAAAACAAGCATTTGTTAGCCACATTATAGAAACATATAATCGATTCCCACAGATAATAAAGCTTGATAAAGATCCACAAGATGATATGCAAATGAAACCAATGACATAAATACTGAACCACAAATAGAGACAGCAAGAAGCCATGCACGATCAAACATGGGTATGCTGCCAACATTGTAAGAATTGCTTATAGACTTCAATCTTGCAGTGGATTAAAAACAAACTCAATTTTCTGTGCTAGTTCAAGATCTATAGGACTTTTGCGGTGGAAAAACTCTCCAGGACAAAAGTAATAATATAGAGAAATGAGACTTACTGCTACCAATTTGGAAGCCATGATAACAAGTGGTGAACCCTTGCTCCTTGATTTCTTAGCACTAGTAGAAAAGGGGGCAAAGGTCCAGGCCGGGTCAGCCCAATAGTCCCGGCTCGGTCCAGAACCGGGACCCATGGGGGCATTGGACCCGGTTCGTGAGCCCCGGGGGCCGGCCGGGCCACGTGGGCCATTGGTCCTAGTTCGTCTGGACCTTTTGGTCCCGGTTGGTGGGACGAACCGGGACCAATGGGCCTCGCTCCTGGCCCACCACCATTGGTCCCGGTTGGTGGCTTGAACCGGGACCAAAGGCTGCCCTTTAGTCCCGGTTCATGCCACCAACCGGGACCAATGAGGTGCCTATATATACCCCCTCGCTTAAGAGCAGAGCACAATGCTCTGTTTTTTCTGGCCGCCGAGGGGGAGAGGGCTTGGTGGTGCTCTAGCTCACCTTCTATGCACACAAGGTGTTCGATTGAATGCCCGAGCCACACTACTTAAGCTTTCTCCTCTCCAAGCTCGACCTCCAAACTCCATTTTCCTCAATATTTGTCTAGGTTTAGTGGTCCGTCATGCCCCGTCCCCGTCTTCACCGCCATCGATCACTCACGCCGATCTCATCGCCGGCACCACCATGGTGAGCCTCTTGTTCTTATCTTCTTTCTAAAAAGAAAACTATTCTTACTTGTATGTTTAGATAGATACTTGTATTATTTTCTTACTTTTATTATTGCATCTTATATAGTGCGATGGTTTTGGTATCCGCCCCCGTCGGCCCTCGTCCTTTCTATGATTCGGATGTGGTATATATTATCTTTTCATAACTATTGGTTCATTTATTGTTTATGACAATTATGCCGACCAACATGACATAGATTTTATTTATCTAGGAAGTTGTTGAACCGGAAATTCCAACCGACCCTATTGTCGAGAGGTTAAATTTAGTTGAAGAAGAAAACAATTTCTTGAAGGAAAAAAATAAGAAAAATTGAGGAGGAGAAGATGATATTGGAGTTGCATGTTGCGGATGTCGTCGATGATCACAAGATCAAGATGGATGCAATGCACTTGAAGATTAGAAAGATTAGAAAATATGCCCATTCATACCGAGGCTTGGTATCATTATGCCGTTGGATCAGTTGTTACCTTGGTTGCGATTATGATCGCATTTGTTTTCGCACTGAAATGTTTTACATAGTTTCAATGTATGGTTTAATTAATTTAGATGCCCTGTGGAGCTTTATGTTGTTAGATAAGAACTATGTATGTACTTTGGTTTTAATGTGATGATGAACTTCTATTAATTTGGTCACTTAATTATCTATTCATGATGTTCTGTAATGATTTTTGACATACTTAATTATATATAATGCACGTAGATGAACCGGCAATGAATGTAAGGTGACAGACACACCTCCGAGTACATTAAGAGCGTGCATGATTTTCTCAAAGTGGCTGAGGCAAACAAGCAGAATGGTTTTATGTGTTGTCCATGCCCTATATGTGGGAATACAAAGTCTTACTCTGACCGGAAAATCCTTCACACCCACCTGCTTTACAAGGGTTTCATGCCACACTATAATGTTTGGACGAGGCACGGAGAAATAGGGGTTGTGATGGAAGACGACGACGAAGAAGAGTACGATGACAACTATGTGCCCCCTGAATACAGTGATGCTACTGAACATCAAGAGGAACCAGAAGATGTGCACGATAATGCTGCAACGGGTGAAGCTGCTGAAAATCAAGAGGAACCAGACGATGTGCTCGATGATTTGATCTTCGCCGGGTCATTGTCGATGCAAGGACGCAACGCGAAAGTCAAAATGAGAAGTTGAAGTTCGATCGCATGTTAGAGGATCACAAAAAAGAAAGGGTTGTACCCCAATTGCGAAGATGGCAACACAAAGCTCGGTACCGTACTGGAATTGCTGCAGTGGAAGGCAGAGAATGCTGTGCCTGACAAAGGATTTGAGAAGCTACTAAAAATATTGAAGAAGAAGCTTCCAAAGGATAACGAATTGCCCGACAGTACATACGCAACAAAGAAGGTCGTATGCCCTCTAGGATTGGAGGTGCAAAAGATACATGCATGCCCTAATGACTGCATCCTCTACCGTGGTGCGTACAAGGATTTGAACGCATGCCCGATATGCGGTGCATTACAATATAAGATCAGACGAGATGACCCTGGTGATGTTGACGGCGAGACCCCCAGGAAGAGGGTTCCTGCGAAGGTGATGTGGTATGCTCCTATAATACCACGTTGAAATGTCTGTTCAGAACCGGAGAGCATGCCAAGTTGATGCGATGGCACAGTGAGGACTGTAAGAAAGATGAGAAGTTGAGAGCACCCGCTGACGGGTCACAGTGGCGAAAAATCGAGAGAAAGTATTGGGATGAGTTTGCAAGTGACCCAAGGAACGTATGGTTTGCTTTAAGCGCGGATGGCATTAATCCTTTCGGGGAGCAGAGCAGCAATCACAGCACCTGGCTCGTGACTCTATGTATGTATAACATTCCTCCTTGGATGTGCATGAAGTGGAAGTTCATTATGATGCCAGTTCTCATCCAAGGCCCTAAGCTACCAGGCAACGACATCACTACAAGAAACCTGTTAATCCATGACGGATTTCTCATGACGTTCTCACAAATTGTCACAGAAACCGTCATGAATCTGCAAGATGTGAATGGGCCTCAAGACGATTAACCGATTATGATGGACAGCGATGGACCGTCACAAAAACCGTCACTAATCAACCAACTTGGCCTTTTTTTTATTTACACATCATTTGTTCCGTCACGGGTGGCTCCTGTTGTGCGTGCCGTTTTGTTTGGCCTATTCGTCAGTCCAACGCAACAGTGAATACGAAAAAAAAAGAGAAACGAACAGAGCGCGCGCGAGAAGGGCAATTTTAAGTCGCCAGCGCGGGGAGTGAAAAATTTCGAGTCAGCCCATTTTACTGCAGAGTCCACACCATCCTAACCCTAGTTGCCCTTGTCCCGTCTCCTCCCATACCAACCAGCCTCCGCCGCCACTCCACCTTCCCTCCTCGCGTCGCTTCATGTCGCCGGCGGCGGCGCCAGGCCCCTCCATCTATCCCGCACCGGATCCCTTCCCGTCTACCCCACCGCATGCCCCTTCCCATTTAGGTCGCGCCCTCGAGCTACGGCGGCCCAGTCTTGCCTCTGGAGCTGATGCGGCCACGATGGCAGCAGGACCGACTGGCGGGTTTGGAACCCCCCGAGGTTGCCGGCGGCGGCCACGGATCCATCTCCGCGGCGAGCCAACATGAGTGAGTAATCAACCCTCCCCCCCTTCCCCGCCCCCCTACAAGCCACACACACGCTTCTCCTCTGCTATTTGTTCATCGGGATGTACTTTTTACACAGCTTCTTATTTGGCTTGGGGGATTTGCAGGTCAGTCTCGTGGGGATGGTGAGCGGCAAGGCGGAGCTGAACACGGACGTACCCTTCACGCTCAACAACGGCACCGGCCCCGTAATTTCATCAGATGGTGAGTGCAGCTCGGCAAATGCCTTTCTTTTAAATGAATTCCAGATGTATTTATCAGATAAAACCTTCACACCAAGCGGGAGAAGCTTGACCAATAACAATGTTGACAACCGATAGGAGGCTCCTTAATGTTGTTTGTTTGGGAAACAGGTTTTGCTTATAAGCTCACCTGATTGGGGACTGAATCCATGGAGAATAAACATGATCAAACAACACCTCAGAAAACACCTGAATTCATATCCAATAAAAAGTTTAATTTAACATGATTTTATATTCATGTAACAGTATTATTTTATTATTATTATTTCCATCTTATCCATTCAGGCATCTACCAGTTTCCAGTGAATATGCATCACGGTCACCTGCAACATTATTTAGTTTTTCATCCATTACCAAATATTGTTGAATCCATATGTGTTTTTAGTCTGTCCGGATTAGACATCAATTCTTTTTTTTTTTAAACGGAGTTACACACCAAGGCTGGATTAGTCCGCTTCACTGATTTCTAAGCTGTATGACAGGCCTCAAATAGTCATATATTAGTAAAAGCATGCCATGAAAGAAGCTGTCAAGTTATCTGCTTCTTATTCCTCCCATCCAGGGGCACAAAAACTGAAGCAAATACTGGTAATGAATACTCTGTAGGAATTTAATAATGTAAGTACATAGATAAATCTAAGAGGTAGTGACAAAAAATCACGAGCGATTTAACTAAAGTACTAAACAGAGGTCACCTAATAGTTAACATGATAATTACCTTTTTTTCAATTACCTAGTTAGTTGATCTGTTTTAGACTTTTGTTTGGATTCCATTGCTGGATGTTGGCTATGGAATTTGTCCAGTGCTGCAACTTGAATCTTCACTTGATTGAAATGTTGTTGGCTGTTAGTACGACAGTGCAAGAAATCCAATAATTGGAATTAAACCTGTAGGTTCTTAACCATCTCCACTTAATTCAGAAATTGAGTTCCGAGCTAATCTTAGTCTCCTAAAGATTGGATTAATGGGCTGTCCTCCTGCCTGAAAACAAAAGCAAAAAAAAAAAACTGCACATCACCGCCTGCCTGGCCTCGCACTCTTGCTTCCCAAGGTTGAAAAATCGACCCTCCTTTCATGATGCTGCTGTCGCCGCTGTTGCCAGGAAGCCACACGCCCCTAAAGAGCAACAGGTAAAACTGATGGATGTTGTGACATCGATGTTGCACTGCACATATGTCCAAAGTAATTGCAGTAATATCTTGCACTGTACATCTGTCCATGGCTGGCCTGCGTGACGAGGATGATTAGATTGATTTACTCCTCTGCCTAGTATGCATTGCTGTTTGCTGTCACTGGGATAGTGGGTTATTCCTCCTTATTCTTCTACGTTTCTGATTGGATCTTTAAGTTTTGTTTTTCCTAAAGTTTCAATTGATTCTAGATTTATGTTAAGAAAAAAGAAGAAGCACATTTGGGAATGATTCTGATTTGTATGTATACATTCAAATTTAAGGTGCTACATTGTTCTTCTCTGGGGCAATTGGTGCAAAATCTATACCAAAACAATTTCAAGTCCAGGACTAGAGGTGATGTTCTTTTGCTCCAGTTCTTATGTATATATGTAAGAATTTATCTGTAGTAGGCTGATATGTTCAACCAATTTTCCAGCCTAGTGGTACTTTAAGGATATCGTCATCATGCCGGTGCAAGGTAAGCACCGTGTCTCTTCCTCCAATTGTCCCAACAGTAGCATATCACTATGGCATATCTGTGATGAAATAATCTTCGGTCAAGATATGTTATTCTTACCATCAAGAACTAACTAGCCTTCTCTTTTCACCATATCCTGTAACTATTGTTGAATTAATTGGTTGCGAAATACCCATTATTCCTTGCAAAGAATCATGATTATTGATCAAGTGAAAAAGTAGAATAGCAGCTAGTTTGACGCAACGTATTTCTGTAGTAAGTCTTATTTCAGAAAGGAGGTGCGTGTTGGTACTCTTTAATCATGTGTACTTCTAAATCTTATAGCTCGCTGTTAAAGTTGTAAGACTGGTAAAAATTAGCTTTACACAACTACTTTTCATATGTTCGAAGATTATTGTTACTCAAAGTACTACTAGATTGTAGTTAGTATGTAGATGTTGTTCAAAATTATTTTTTCTCAAGTGATCACATTGTACTACGTATTTCTGGCAGCTATATTTGTATCAGTTTTCTTTCTGATTTTGTGAACTGATGTGCATCCCATCACACCCGCGAATAACATTTGATCTGAATCGTTATCATAGTCTATCAAATTTGACACCCCCAATATCTCCAGTTCACTGGCGAACACATTAAATCTATATACTTATTTTAAATTATGATGAAAGGAGTGCCGCTGAGATGTGTGGAGTGGAGGAAAAATGTTTAGATATATACCTGAATTAATAAGATGTCCAAAGAACATCTAATAATTACATGCATGTAAAATCATTACAGATTTGTATCGGATATAGTAGATATAAAACTGTACTTTGTTTTTTTGCTACCAACTTTAACCGTGGGCTTTTGAACAAGCCAAGTGTGTTTTATATGCTAATTTCAAATAATGAGCATGGCGGCATATGCTTAAATGCCTTAAAGGGAATAGTAAACGAAACATTTTTTTTAACTTGTATATAGTCTGCTTTTTTAGCGTGTGGTTCCCACATTTTCATGGTACCTTAATATAGTAGTGGTGTCCATCGGATGATTGCTTGGAAAATAAACTAATATTATTACTCTCTCTAGATTCATATGGGAGTTTGCTGTTATAACTTATTATAATTTTGTATGTCTTTTGGATTCCATGCAGGTTTGGCGGTTAGTCTGTGTTACTTGAGATTCAAGTTTTTTAGCAGGAATTACTTGGGTCCGTATAGCTTCTCGGAAGGCTGCTTGTGTTGGAGACTAAAATCGGCTAGGACATTTTTTCATGGAAGTCATGTTACTAAAAAAATGCTCATAGCTCTTTCGAGATATGCTTGTGCTGATTCGATATTAAGCTTTGTTTTTTGAAATCAGACTAGATTGTTGGTACTTTGTATTATGATGTGAACAAATGTTATTTTTTGAATGAATATAATTTGGTTGTCTTCTGTGTTGCATTAAGAAAACAAGCTGGACTAGAAAAGGGGCTAATGGGTTGGACTAAAAAATTTGGTAGGCCAATGGGTAGGACCAAAATAATAGCAAATGGGTTGGACTGGAATGGAATTATTGGGCCAAGACACTAATTGGGCTGGTTACTATATGAGCCACGCTGGCCTCCACGTCAGATCCACATAGATGCCATGTCAGCTCCATGTTACTTCCAGGTCATGTAAATCGGTGATAGTTTGTTTCGTCATAGCCTAGTTTGGGCTGGGCGGGATGGAAGGCACGATGTCAAATTATGACGCGATATACATGACAGATTTGAAGTCCGTCATGGATGGGTGTGCATGACAGTTTTTGGCTGATCTGTGATGGACAAAAGCCGTCATGTATTAACAGGTTTCTCGTAGTGCATTGATGTGTACCTAAGACCATTAGTTGAAGAACTTTTACGGCTGTGGAATGAAAACGGTGTATGTACGTGGGATGAGCACAAACAAAAGGAATTTGACCTAAAGGCGTTGCTGTTCGTGACCATTGGCCCGCTCTCAGTAACCTTTCAGGATAGACAAACAAGGGATACCACGCATGCACACACTGTTTACTTGACACCGATAGTATATACTTGGGAAGCTGCAGGAAGAATGTGTACCTGGGCCATCGTCGATTTCTTCCGACCAACCATCAATGTCGAAAGAAAGGCAAGCATTTCAAAGGCGAGGCAGATCACCGGAAGAAGCCTGCCATGCGTACCGGTGATCACGTACTTTCTATGGTCAATGATTTACACCTAATCTTTGGGGTCCCGGTGCACTAGCTGTTCTGAATGACGCTGAGGGACACGCACCCATGTGGAAGAAGAAATCTATATTTTGGGACCTACCCTACTGGAAAGACCTAGAGGTCCGCTCTTCAATCGACGTGATGCATGTGATGAAGAACCTTTGCGTGAACTTGCTAGGCTTCTTGGGTGTGTATGGAAAGACAAAAGATACACCTGAGGCACGGGAGGACCTGCAACGTTTGCACGAAAAAGACGGCATGCCTCCGAAGCAGTATGAAGGTCCTGCCAGGTACGCTCTTACGAAAGAAGAGAAAGAAATCTTCTTTGAATGCCTGCTCAGTATGAAGGTCCCGACTGGCTTCTCGTCGAATATAAAGGGAATAATAAATATGCCAGAGAAAAAGTTTCAGAACCTAAAGTCTCATGACTGCCACGTGATTATGACACAACTACTTCCGGTTGCATTAAGGGGGCTTCTACCGGAAAACGTCCGATTAGCCATTGTGAAGCTATGTGCATTCCTCAATGCAATCTCTCAGAAGGTGATCGATCCAGAAATCGTACCAAGGCTAAGGAGTGATGTGGCACAATGTCTTGTTAGTTTCGAGCTGGTGTTCCCACCATCCTTCTTCAATATCAGGACGCACGTCCTAGTTCATCTAATCGACGAGATTGTCATTCTAGGGCCCGTATTTCTACACAATATGTTCCCCTTTGAGAGGTTCATGGGAGTCCTAAAGAAATATGTCCGTAACCGCGCTAGGCCAGAAGGAAGCATCTCCATGGGCCATCAAACAGAGGATGTCATCGGGTTTTGTGTTGACTTCATTCCTGGCCTTAAGAAGATTGGTCTCCCTAAATCACGGTATGAGGGGAGACTGACTGGAAAAGGCACGCTTGGAAGGGACTCAATAATATGCAGGGACGAATATTCTTGGTCTCAAGCACACTATACAGTTCTACAGAACTCTACCTTGGTGACTCCGTATGTCGATGAACACAAGAACAGTCTGCGCTCCAAACACCCAGAGCAGTGCGACGACTGGATTACATGTGAACACATCAGGACTTTCAGCAGTTGGTTGGAAACACGTCTCAGATGTGACAACAATGTTTGTGATGAGCTGTACTTGTTGTCCAGGGGACCATCTTCGACTGTTACGATTTGGAAAGGATACGAGATAAATGGGAATACATTTTACACGATGGACCAAGATCAAAAGAGCACCAACCAAAACAGCGGTGCCTGCTTTGATGCAACAACCGAGAGGGGAAATGACACATATTATGGTTACATAGTGGACATATGGGAACTTGACTATGGACATGATTTTAAGGTCCCTTTGTTTAAGTGCAAATGGGTCAATCTTTCAGGAGGCGGGGTACAGGTAGACCCACAGTACGAAATGACAACAGTGGATCTGAAAAATCTTGGGTACACTGACGAACCATTCGTCCTAGCCAATGATGTGGCACAGGTTATCTATGTGAAGGACATGTCTACCAGACCGAGAAAAAGAAAAGATAAGGAAGCGAATACATCATACGATGAGCCAAAGCGCCACATAGTTCTTTCAGGAAAAAGGGACATCGTGGGAGTGGAGGGCAAGACAGACATGTCTGAAGATTATGAAAAGTTTCATGAAATTCCTCCCTTCAAAGTCAAGGCTGACCCAAGCATCCTGATAAATGATGAAGATTATCCATGGTTACGGCGCAATAAGCAAATGACACAAGCGAAGAAAAAGTGAAGACTTTCTCCCGCAACTATTATGATGATACCATGCCAACTTTGTAACAAACGAGCGTTTTGTACATGCACATGCTATGTGGGTGAAATTATGATACCATGCCAACTTTCAACTTTTTCAGAGTTCATTTGAAATGCTTTAATGTCTTAGGGTTCGGCCCTCGTTATACCATTAATCCCGGTTCGCTCCTTGTCAACTATATTCTCACCAAAAACACTCTCAAGAGGGCAGCCATGTGGGCCATTGGTCCCGGTTCATCTGGACCTTTTGGTCCCGGTTCCACACATGAACCAGGACCAATGCGCCTCGCCCCTGGCCCATGACCATTAGTCCCAGTTTGTGCCACAAACTGGGACTAAAGGGTTGATCCTCGTTGCGCTCAGAGTTTAGTCCCTACTCGCAAACCAAAGGGCGCTCACACCGGTTTATAAGCCCGTCCCTCTCTGCCTTGTTGAGCTCTTCTCAAAGTGAAAATAGATGCCCCTATACAGGGAATTTGACCTAAATTCATAGTGAATTTCTCTGAAATTCATAGAAATTTATTATAAATTTAGGTTGAATTTTCTCTATAGGCACATCTATGTTCATTTTTTTAGTAAAGTTAATCACAAACTTGTGATTCACACAAATTTCAAAGAATTCAATTTTTAACTATTCAAATTTGAAAACTAATGGCACTAACAGAAAGTTTATAATTTTTCTAAAACTAATGGCACTAACAGAAAGTTTATAATTTTGCTGACCTAAAAGCAAAAGAATTTAAAAATAAAGCAAAAAACAAAAGAAAATAAATAATGCAGAAAACAAAACAAAAAAACTGGAAACAAAATAAAAATAGCAACAATAAGTATTTTGTTGTAAGTAGAAACAAAATAATATAAATAAAGTAACAAAGAAAAAAAAGTGTTTTCAAATTTGAAAACTAATGGCACTAACAGAAAGTTTATAATTTTTCTAAAACTAAAAGCAAAAAAGAATTAAAAAATAAAGCAAAAAACAAAAGAAAATAAATAATGCAAAAAACAAAAAAAACTGAAAAAAACAAAAATAACAACAATAAGTATTTTGTTGTAAGTAGAAACAAAATAAAATAAATAAAGCAAGAAAGAAAACAAAGAACAAAAAAAGTGTTTTCAAATTTGAAAACTAATGACACTAACAGAAAGTTTATAATTTTTCTAAAACTAAAAGCAAAAATAAATAAAAAATAAAGCAAAAAACAAAAGAAAATAAATAATGCAGAAAACAAAACAAAAAAACTAGAAAAAATAAAAATAGCAACAATAAGTAAAGAAAACAAAAAAACAAAAAAAGTGCCTCCTACTGGGCCCCACGGCCTGAATACGACTAGAAATCCAACAATGGGCCAGGATTCAGGCCCGTAGTAAGCGCAGTAGGCCCACAGGCACATAGAGACAGATTAGGCCCGAAAGCCTGCTTTAGAGAGGAGCTCGAGCGGGTTGGCGCATCGCACCTTATAAACAGGTGCGGCTCTCTATGAGCTAGCGAGGTGGGACTAAACTCCCACCACCACGCCGTTGTGCAAGGCCCATTGGTCCCGGTTGGTGGCACCAACCGGGACTAAAGGGGTTCATTAGTCCCGGTTGGTGCTACCAACCGGTACCAATGCCCCCCTTTAGTCCCGGTTGGGGCCACCAACCGGGACCAAAGGCGCCGCTTCCCGCCCTTTGGGCTCCCGAAAACTGGCCTTTGGTCCCGATTGGTGGCACTGGCCAGACGTGACGCAACATTTGTTTTGTGTCCGTTTTCATTCCAACCTTGCGTGGGGCCCTACGTAGGCCGTGCCCGCATGACCGTGCCCACATGCGATCACGTACCCCCAGTGCAACGAGCTTCTTTAAGGTCTACCGGAGGGGGGGTTCCCGACTACTTTTTTTTCTGACTCCGCCAAATGGCACGTAACTTTTTCCACACGTTGGCATCACCCCCGACAGCACCCACGCCAGTTTGCATATTTTTCCGACGCTCGATGCATTTCCTAGGATTTTCCCCGTGAAAATGTCGTAAAACACTGGCCGGACGTGACGTAACGTTCGTTTTGTGTCCGTTTTCGTTCCAACCTTTTATGGGGCCCTACGTAGGCTGTGCCTGCATGTCCGCCTACTTTGGTGCAATTGCATGCATGCGATCACGTACCCCCAGTGCAACGAGCTTCTTTACGGTCTACCGGAGGGGGGTTCCCGACTACTTTTTTTTCCCGACTCCGTGAAATGGCACATAACGTTTTCCACACGTTGGCATCACCCCCAACAGCACCCACGCCAGTTTGCATATTTTTCCGACGCTCGATGCATTTCCTAGGATTTTCCCCGTGAACATGTCGTAAAACACTGGGCGGACATGACGCAACGTTCGTTTTGTGTCCGTTTTCGTTCCAACCTTGCATGGGGCCCTACATAGGCTGTGCCCGCATGTCCGCCCACTTTGGTGCAATTGCATGCATGCGATCACGTACCCCCAGTGCAACGAGCTTCTTTATAGTCTACCGGAGGGGGGAGGGGGGTTCCCGACTACTTTTTTTTTCTGACTCCGCCAAATGGCACGTAACTTTTTCCACACGTTGGCATCACCCCCGACAGCACCCACGCCAGTTTGCATATTTTTCCGACGCTCGATGCATTTCCTAGGATTTTCCCCGTGAAAATGCCGTAAAACACTGGCCGGACGTGACTCAACGTTCGTTTTTTGTCCGTTTTTGTTCCAACCTTTTGTGGGGCCCTACGTAGGCCGTGCCCGCATGTCCGCCCACTTTGGTGCAATTGCATGCATGCGATCACGTACCCCCAGTGCAACGAACTTCTTTACGGTCTACCGGAGGGGGGTTCCCAACTACTTTTTTTTTCTGACTCCGCCAAATGGCACGTAACTTTTTCCACACGTTGGAATCACCCCCGAAAGCACCCACGTCAGTTTGCATGTTTTTCCGACGCTCGATGCATTTCCTAGGATTTTCCCCGTGAAAATGCCGTAAAACACTGGCTGGACGTGACACAACGTTCATTTCGTGTCCGTTTTCATTCCAATCTTTTATGGGGTCCTACGTAGGCCGTGCCTGCATGTCCGCCTACTTTGGTGCAATTGCATGCATGCAATCACGTACCCCCAGTGCAACGAGCTTCTTTACGGTCTACCGGAGGGGGGGTTCCCGACAACTTTTTTTTTTGACTCCACGAAATGGCACAGAACGTTTTCCACACGTTGGCATCACCCCCAACAGCACCCACGCCAGTTTGCATATTTTTCCGATGCTCGATGCATTTCTTAGGATTTTCCCCGTGAACATGCCGTAAAACACTAGGCGGACATGACGCAACGTTCGTTTTGTGTCCGTTTTCGTTCCAACCTTGCATGGGGCCCTACATAGTCCGTGCCTGCATGTCCGCCCACTTTGGTGCAATTGCATGCATGCGATCACGTAACCCCAGTGCAACGAGCATCTTTACGGTCTACCGGAGGGGGGTTCCTGACTACTTTTTTTTTTCTGACTCCGCCAAATGGCACGTAACTTTTTCCACACGTTGGCATCACCCCCGACAGCACCCACGCCAGTTTGCATATTTTTCCGACGCTCGATGCATTTCCTAGGATTTTCCCCGTGAAAATGCCGTAAAACACTGGCCGGACGTGACGCAACGTTCGTTCTGTGTCCGTTTTTGTTCCAACCTTGCATGGGGCCCTACGTAGACCGTGACCGCATGTCCGCCCACTTTAGTGCAATTGCATGCATGCGATCACGTACCCCTAGTGCAACGAGCTTCTTTACGGTCTACCGGAGGGGGGTTCCCGACTACTTTTTTTTCCTGACTCCACCAAATGGCACGTAACTTTTTCCACACGTTGGCATCACCCCCGACAGCACCCACATACCCCTAGTGCAACGAGCAACGAACTTTGGTGCAATAGTCTAAAGTTTCAAAATTTTGTTTATTTTGTTTGCTGTCGTTTCATGATGTTGATGCCATTGTATGTGTTATACTACCTGGGCTGATCGACGTGGTGAAAAAACGCACCCGACCGTGTTATTGTCTCATGCCATGTTTTTCCCATGTTATTGTCTCATGCATGTTTTTCACATACACGCCGCCACAAACCCGCGCATGACAGCAGATCCAATCCACAGAATCGCACCTACCTCGCATCCCAGCCAACAAGCGCCTCCCTCAGATCCCGCCGCCACGGACCCACCGAATCCCACCTACCTCGGATCCCAACTGGCCAACCAGCGCCTTCCTAGGATCCCGCCACCATGCACCGACTGGATCAGCCTCCCTCCCCGCACCCAGCGACTTTGACCCGCCCCATCGCATCCTCCTCGATCTCCCCGCCCAATGCACGCCTCCAACACGCCCACACAAAAAATTTGCCCCGCGCGGGCGAGGGGAGGGGGGCATGGGCCGTGGGAGGGGGCAAGTGGCGCCTTGCCTCTATGGGCCGGCCGGTGACAGCACAGAAAACGGCCTCATGAGCCCTACGGCGGCCGCGTGCATTGAGGGGCGAGTTGCAACACCATCTTTACTCCCAACTCGGAAGCGGGGGGGGGGGGGGGGAGTGATAAATAGCTGCCTCCGCCCCCCATTTCGAACTCCTCTAATCTAAATCCCCAGTGCCTCGTTGGACCCCGTTGCTGGGCTCGTTAGTGGGCTCGATCAACCGCCCGAGTCGCCTTCGGGCTTGATTTGGGTACGTTCTGTAAGCTACTATGGGCTCAGCATCGGTGGTTGGGCGTTTTTTTAATGTAGCTTAAATTTTTTGCCGGTATTTTATGTGTTTACTTCACCTTTTTACGATATCAATCAAAATATCCCATTAATAACAAAACCGATATCAATAACTGATACATTATACAACGATTCCATTACTCATTAAAGCAACATAATTTCGTTCATATTTAGGATATTTTACATTTAAACGAAATTTTACATGAAAATAGATTAACACTAAAACAAATCTAACTCCTCCTCCTCGCTACTTAGAAGATCAACCACTACCGTCTGCCCGCCGTCTTCACCGCCGTCTTTGCCGCCATCTGAGTCATCGGAACTGCCGAAGTATCCGAAAAATTCCTCCGCGGTAGACGACTGCTGCGCTAGTGTATCAGTCGACTCCCTGATCGCCTGCCAGTATCCCGACACGTCTGCCGGGTCCCTCGGGTCAACAACATCCTCCGGCGGCATCCAACCGGTCTCCGACGTGGAGTTCCGGATCGCGCGGATCAAACCCGGTGACTCCAACGAGTCGCCCTCCTCTTGCATCGCCGCCAGTTCCGGCGGGATGTGAAACTCAGGGGCGACCGCTGGAGCGGCGGGAGCGGCCAGTGCGCCTGCGCGAGCGCGCCGACCGGCATGGGCCTACACGACCGGGGCGGCGGGGGGCGCGAGGGGTGCATTTGGAGCGTCCACTCGGATGCCCCGAGACTTGTAGAAGTTGATGACGATGTTGAAGTCGCGGCCTTGCCAAAAGTTGAGGTGACCTTCGGTGTTCCACGGACCGGGTTATGCCGGCCCAGGCGTGGCATAGCCGTCGCTCGTCACGTGCCAGCCATGTTCTAGGCGACACGACGGCGGCACGGGGATGTCGTGCCGGTAGATATCCACGGTCTGCGGCCCAGTGAGGCTAGAGGGCCACAGACCGTCTGGCGCGGCGCCGCGTCCACCACCGCTGCCGATGCGTCCACCACCGCCGCCGCCGCCTCCACCACCGCCAACCGCCTGGCGACTGCTCCCTGCGCCTCCACTGCCGCCTCCCCAGCCGAACCAACACCGGCCGAAGCATCCGCGTCCACGAGGCATTGCACCGGAGATCGATCGGAGATCGCTTGGTCGGGGACAGTCTCTAAGAGGAGAGGCGGAGTCGGGGGCGGTTTATGTGAGGCTAGCGCGCGGGTCGGGGGCGGTTTTGTCACGCCCAATATGCGACCCTATCCAAAAGGAACTCGAAGGTCCCACCAAGGATAGACCCGCATATTGAAACGCTTTTGCAAGGTAGATATCATTACATCAACATTACATAATAGATGGGGATACATACATAAGGCATACAATGCCACACGAATACAACATCACAATACATAAGAGCATCATCCGACTATGGATGAAACACAAACAGAAACTCAAACGACATCCACCCTGCTAGCCCAGGCTGCCGACCTGGAACCTATCCCCTGATCGAAGAAGCAGAAGAAGAACTCAACGCAAGCAAGCATCGCTCTCGCGTCATGATCATCGCACAACCTGTACCTGCAACTGTTGTTGTAGTAATCTGTGAGCCACGAGGACTCAACAATCCCATTACCATGGGTATCAAGACTAGCAAAGCATAATGGGAAAGGAAGGGGTAAAGTGGTGAGGTTGCAGCAGCGACTGAGCATATATGGTGGCTAACATACGCAAATAAGAGCGAGAAGAGAGCAAAAGGAACGGTCGTCAACTAGTAATGATCAAGAAGTGATCCTGAACTCCTACTTACGTCAAACATAACACATAAACCCTGTTCACTTCCCGAACTCCGCCGAAAAGAGACCATCACGGCTACACACGCGGTTGATGCGTTTTAATTCGGATCTGGTGTCAAGTTATCTACAACCGGACATTAACAAATTCCCATCTGCCTATAACTGCAGGCACGGCTTTCGAAAGATTATACCCTGCAGGGGTGTCCCAACTTAGCCCATGACAAGCTCTCGCGATCAACGAAGGAATAGACCTTCTCCCAAGAAGACCCGATCAGACTCGGAATCCCGGTTTACAAGACATTTCGACAATGGTAAAACAAGACCAGCAAGACCGCCCGATGCGCCGACAATCCCGATAGGAGCTGCACATATCTCGTTCTCAGGGCAACACCGGTTGAGCAATCCGTACAACTAAAACCAGACCTCAAGTTTCCCTGAGGGGGCGCTGCAAAGGGCTCTAGTTCGGACCAACACTTAGACTAGCACTGGCCCCGGGGGGGGGGGGGGCTGTAATAAAGATGACCCTCGGGTTAATTACTCCCAAGGGAAATATAGGTGGTGGTGAGGCAAATGGTAAAACCAATGTTGGGCCTTGCTGAAGGAGTTTTATTCAAAGCGAACTGTCAAGGGGGTCCCATAAATCACCCGACCGCGTAAGGAACGCAAAATCCGGGAACATAACACCGGTATGACGGAAACTAGGGCGGCAAGAGTGGAACAAAACACCAGGCATAAGGCCGAGCCTTCCACCCTTTACCAAATATATAGATGCATTAATAATATAAGAGATATTGTGATATCCCAACCAAAATCCTGTCCACCATGGAGCAATCTTCAACTTCACCTGCAACTAGCAACGCTATAAGAGGGCTGAGCAAAGCGGTAACATAGCCAAGCAACGGTTTGCTAGGAAGGGTGTCAAAGGTTAGAGGTTCATGGAAATTTGGGATGGCTTGATAAACAGGTGATAGGTAGCGCAGCATAGCAATAGAACGAAGCAACTAGCATAGCAATGATAGTAGTGAGATCCAGGGTAGCGGTCATGTTGCCTGAAATCCCGCTAGGAAGAAGAACGAGTCCATGAAGAAGACGAACGGAAGCAGTCGAATGAACCCTCACAATCGCAACATTACCGGAACTAAGAAGAAACACCAGAAAGAAACAAACAACATGGTAAATGCACAAGCATAAACATGACATGATGCACAAACAAGTATGATGCATGTCCGGTTTAATGAGGCATGGCATGGCAAAGTGCAACAAACAATACTACAAGTTAAGTGGAGCTCAATATGCAACGAGTTGCATATTGACAAAACACCACATGCAATTATTTAGTGTGATCTCATTTAAGCTACCAAACAATATTAAATGTTGTTAAACATGGCAAAAGGTGAGGCATATGAAAACTACCTAACTAGGCAAGTTTAAATGAGGCCGGAAACAACAAACAACAATACCGGAAAATCCTCATATGCATATTTTGAGTTTGATACTGTTCTGCCCTAAACCAAATTTTAATGTTGTTAAACAGGAAAATAAAGTGGACCATGTTAATCTAGGCATTTTCCACCCCATTTACATATAAAGTTTATTTAAAACCGAGCTACGGTTATTTAGTTATTAAATAAAACATTTTAGCATGGCATTTAAGCAAAATTAATCAAACAGCAATTTAAACATTTTAAACATGGATGAAAGTGGCATATTATTAATCTACACAAAATTCTAAGCATTTTACATATATAAATTATTTACATATGATGCACGGTTAATGAGTTATTATATGCATGAACATGGAAGGGTTTTCTGTAAATCAGTAAATCCTGGATAATTGCTAAAATCGCAGAATGGGAAAAAAACATGCATGGGCCGAATCTGCCTAGCCCAATAGTGGAAAGGCCAGGGGGGCTGGGGGGACTGCTCACCATGGGCCAAGCCCAGGTCGGTGAGGAGGCCAAGGCAGGCCGGATCTGGCGGAGCTGGGCCTTGCTGGCTGCTGACCTAGCCGCGGTCAACAGGCATCGGGCGACCACGCCCTCCCTGAAACAGGAACTGCTCGATGCAGGGGAAGCAGAGCTTGGCGCGGCGGAGCTTGCTGCTGGTTCGG
This sequence comes from Triticum aestivum, assembly GCF_018294505.1. Lineage (NCBI taxonomy): Eukaryota > Viridiplantae > Streptophyta > Magnoliopsida > Poales > Poaceae > Triticum > Triticum aestivum. The sequence continues at coordinate 624,048,910 of NC_057804.1, forward strand.
GCGACGACGACAGCTTGGGCCTTGGCGCCTGGGACTTGGACGAGGAGCCCGGCGAAGCGGACGAGGCGCAGGGCGGCGGCGGACCTGGCGCTGGCATCTCCCGGCGACGAGTGGAAGGACGAGGGGGACGGATCCGGCGATGGGTGGCTGATGGTGATGCGAGCGCCGGGAACAGGCAGATCAGGGCAAGGGGGTCTCGGATCTGGCGCAAGGGAGCTCCGAGGCAGTGGAAACTGCTGGTCCGGCGGCTCTGCCCGTGGAGGTGGCCGATGGCGCAGCTTGGACAGCGTCGAGGCGGGAAAGAAGCAGAGGGCTCGGGCTGCGGCTGCTGGCTCCTGCGGGCACGGACGATGATGGCTGCGGGCGGCCGGACGCGTCCAGGACCAAGGGAGGAGGAGGCACGAGCAGGGACGAGGCCGGCGGCGTGGCTTTGGTGGCTGGGTTCGCCGGCGGGGTGGAGGAGACAAAGACGGGTCGCGCTCGGCAATAGAGGGGGGCAGAGGCGTGCTAGACCGTGGCCTCGATCCATCCTGGATCGGGCGCCGGCTGGCTGCTGTACGAAGGCTCGGCGAGGGGTGGATCGGGAAAGAGGCTGGCGATTGGCTCGGTGGGGAATGGGAGGATCCCGAGGTGGATGCGGGAGAGAGGTGGCGGCGGCGGCTAGGAGGATCCCTAGAAATTAGGGATTTGGTCTTGGTTTAGACTAGTATATATAGCGGGTAGGTTGGTTTATATAAGTAGCTAGGTGGACTAGCTTAGGGGCAAAATGGACCCTCCGATTAAAATTGAACGGTCGAGAAAAACATAGGTAGGGAGTCCAAATAAGAAAACGGAGATGTTTTCTGGATGTTTGGGGATGATTCGGATCCAACAGTAATGACAGAGCGGGTCGGGTTCGGGACAACTTTCGGGCGCACACACGAGGGGGGTATGTGGTTGTGCAGCGAGGTTAGGTGGTTTGACAAGAGGGAAACGCAAGCACGATTGGTCTCGGAACGGTCAACGAAAGCAAGGGCGGGACACGACAACTACGAGCAGAAACGGGTTTTATGAAAACATATGGATGCGATGCACATGATGCTATGATGAAATGCACGACATGAGAAAAAAAGCAAAACGAAATACAAAACCCAACCACGGAGGAAATGACATATCGCATCTCCGGAAAAGGCAAGAGTTGGAGTTACGAATATGGAAAGTTGTATCCGGGGCGTTACAACACTCCATCACTACGAGAGGATCTCGTCCCGAGATCTAGTATGGCACTGGAGAGAAAAGGAAGAGGAAGATAAGAGGTAAACTAAGTTGCTTCTTCGACAAACGAGTGAAACCATGAACCTTGAGAGGTTGAGCAAAATGAAAGAAAGAAAACAACGAAGATGGACGAGATTGCAAACAATCCGTTAGAAAATAGGAACAAGGAACATTACTAGAACTTGACGGTTGCAAAGACACGAATCAAGAGTTTAATGGACAAGATAGAATTCGAAACCACTCCGGTTAAAACAAGATGAGAGAGGAAGAATTCGGGCAGCACTCCGGTTGAACATGGAAGGAAAAGAACATGAACTTGAGAAGATGGGAAGATACTTGATGAAATCAACAACACACTGCCTCCGGAACTATTGAAAGAATGGCACAAGGGGTAGAAAAGATTTCAGACAGCTCTCCGGTTGAGGAAGGAGGCAAAACTAGATAAGATGAGAGAACTCGAATGAAAACACGACACTCCGGTTAAATGGATAAGAAAGAAAAGAACACAATCCTCACAATTCGAGATGATGAGTGAAAAGAGCAACATCACAATGCCTCCGGGAGAAAGAATAGAAGATAGATCATTGAAATAAAAGAATGGAGAAGAAAATGCCAACTTCTGCCACAAATGAGCTTGGAAAGCACCCTTGCAAAGAAGAATTGAACGGAGTTGTTGGAAAATCAACAACGAAAAAAATAAGCTTGTAGTGGGCTTATGGAAACATCTCAAGACTATGAGATGACATTCTGCCACTAACGAAAAAAACAATTGCTTGTTTAAGATCAACGAAGAGATGAAAAACCTCTTTCACCGAGAAAGATATGGAGAAAGCTTGGATCAATGATAAGCACCACAAATAGCAACATTCCCAGTGGAAGGCTTTAGGTGAAATATAACCCAAGATAACTCCAACAAAGAGATTGATGGATTTAAAATACCTCATTCTTGAAAACAATATGAATCATGAACCATGAAGGAAATTGTCAAGAGTGACATAACACCACCACAAAAGATAAGGTAGAAAGAATTGCACTTCAGAATGCAAGATGAAGAATACTTGAGCTCCTCAAAACAAAACATGTGTTGAGCACCATGTTTATTTTAGAGTAAAGCTTGGTGGGTCATAACTTCAAGAGAAATCTTGAAGAACAATTGAAGAATGAAAATAATCCTTGACGAACCACCATGTAGAGCCTCCATGAAGAACTCCGGTAACAAAAGGATGATGAGATAGAAATGAAGGATGAAAGAATAAGATGAGCCTTCCGATGATTTAGATGGAGGTTCCGACGAAATGGCTGAGGAAATTGAACTTCAGAAAAGAAATGATGAAAACACATGAAACTAGAATTTATTCCTCACGAACAAACTCCAAAGGAAAGGATTAATCACTTTGATGAAATAAGAATAAGATTTATTGTATGCTTATCCTTCATAAAATTAAATTGATGACTAGCAATGGATTTCGGATACTACTTATTCTTTTTGGAAAAGGATTATGGAGTGACATTACTCAAACTTGAGAAGGTCTTCATGAACCACCGGTAGGATTGAAAGAAGGAATGGATTAAAATGATAATCAAGGAAAAAGAATCTTGATCGAACCACCATAAGAACTGAAAACGAACAAAGTAAAGGGGTGAATCACCGGTGAGAATTAGAGAATGAATGAAGATACTTGAGGGAATTTAGATACATGAGAATGAAGAGATCATGAACTGATTAGAGGATATTTGAACGATGCACCGGTAAGATTTGGAGAATGATAGCTACATGCTGAGAATGAAGAATTATGACATGATGGCCTTCGGATGATCGAGAAAAGAAAGCAACCCTTGAAATGCGTCGGATGGGTGAAAAGAATTCTCACAATCGAAAACAATTATGAGAGGATGGCATCAAGCTAGAATCACGAATCTTTGAGAGAACGGATAAGATTTGGAGGAAAACTCTTCTTTGGTCTTCAAATGACAACGGGAAAACACCACCAAAATACTGAGATACTCTGGCAGAATGGAAAGCAAATAGGTTGAGCCAATCAATGAAATGATTTGAAATCGATCTTGGAAAAGCATCTGACTAATGAAATTCATTCTTACGTCAAACTTCAACAGGATTTGAGAATAGCTCCGGGAATTCAGAAGAGTCAGGTAAGATCCTGGGAAAAGACCTGTGGGTTAGGGCCCACTGAAAAGGAACACCGTTGAAATGATTACTTGAAAAGGAGATTGCACCGGTAGAATTAAATGGCTTGAATGGAAACACGAATCTTCCGAGATATCTTCAACACTCCGGATAAGAATAGAGAGAAGTGAAATATTAAGAGGTGCACCGACGTGGAAAAACATTTGAAACAAGGAAAGGGATATGATCAACACCGAAAGCTTGAATTAAATCCAGCGGAGAAGAAACAACAATGAAGGATGATGAACTTGAAGCTCATGAGCATCTTCATGGGAAATCACCGGATAAGAACATTGACAGGAAAAGAATGGAGAAACTTCACATGAATAAATGGATACTTAATAAAATATATGAGTCCTTGTAGAAAAGGGTGGGAGGGCGGGAAAACAAAGGCAACTTGGGATGAACGAAACAAACACCGTTGGCAACTGAGAGATGATCTTGCGAATGTTGAAATGATCGGATCCACTTGAAAAGAAGCACACCGGTTGGAAAGAATTAACATGACAAACTCGATGATCAAAAGGATTAGAACTCCCATAGAAATATGAGAACACCGCTTGAAAGGTATGGAATCAACACTTGACATTGAAGCAACTAAAATACCACAACTCAAAACAAAACAAAGTATTTGTCTTGTAGAATAAGCTGGAAACAAACATATGATAGATCCCATATCGTATCATGTGTCTGTTGGAAAGATAAAACTAGAGCTACTTGAATTCCCACCTATAAACTCCCGAAACTTTCTGGTTAAGCAATCTGGTGTTGGGGATACAGGGGAAGCATAATATCTCACCCAAACTAACAATCCCTACATCCAGCTGTATCCATCCGTCAACACATAACCAAGAAAACTCCGGAAATCGTGTACCTCAACCTTCGAAAAGCATCCGTTATACGAGTTATGGCAATACTCCCGAACTCCCCAGTACTGGGTGACGTCGAGGTTATCTCACCAACAACTGCATAAAAGAGATTTTCGATGTCGGCAAAACTCAGGTATTCCAGAACTGCAACGATAAAATTGTGACGACAACACCTCGGAGCTCAACTCCCTGGGTCAAAGCCACATAATAGACAGGAGGCACGAAGAACAATGTTCTCGTCACAAAACCATCGGAACGATTCCAAGATACCCGCGTGATCCTAAATTTTTTTAGTGAAATTTGAGGAGAGGAAAGTCAAAACATCTACGTCAAGAGACCTCACCAGAGCGACGAAGGGACTGAGGAGTAAAAACAAACCTACTCTCCGATATATATAATCCTAAGACTTAAAATAGTTTTCTTCTAGACTCAACAACGGCCAACAATCAAGGGGGCTCCTATGGTCGGTCGAGGCTCTGATACCAACTTGTCACGCCCAATATGCGACCCTATCCAAAAGGAACTCGAAGGTCCCACCAAGGATAGACCCGCATATTGAAACGCTTTTGCAAGGTGGATATCATTACATCAACATTACATAATAGATGGGGATACATACATAAGGCATACAATGCCACATGAATACAACATCACAATACATAAGAGCATCATCCGACTACAGATGAAACACAAACAGAAACTCAGACACCATCCACCCTGCTAGCCCAGGCTGCTGACCTGGAACCTATCCCCTGATCGAAGAAGCAGAAGAAGAACTCAACGCAAGCAAGCATCGCTCTCGCGTCATGATCATCACACAACCTATACCTGCAACTGTTGTTGTAGTAATCTGTGAGCCACGAGGACTCAGCAATCCCATTACCATGGGTATCAAGACTAGCAAAGCTTAATGGGAAAGGAAGGGGTAAAGTGGTGAGGTTGCAGCAGCGACTAAGCATATATGGTGGCTAACATACGCAAATAAGAGCGAGAAGAGAGCAAAAGGAACGGTTGTCAACTAGTAATGATCAAGAAGTGATCCTGAACTCCTACTTACGTCAAACATAACACAGAAACCGTGTTCACTTCCGGGACTCCGCCGAAAAGAGACCATCACGGCTACACATGCGGTTGATGCGTTTTAATTCGGATCTGGTGTCAAGTTATATACAACCGGACATTAACAAATTCCCATCTGCCTATAACCGCAGGCACGGCTTTCGAAAGATTATACCCTGCAGGGGTGTCCCAACTTAGCCCATGACAAGCTCTCACGATCAACGAAGGAATAGACCTTCTCCCAGGAAGACCCGATCAGACTCGGAATCCTGGTTTACAAGACATTTCTACAATGGTAAAACAAGACCAGCAAGACCGCCCGATGCGCCGACAATCCCGATAGGAGCTGCACATATCTCGTTCTCAGGGCAACACCGGATGAGCAATCCGTACAACTAAAACCAGACCTCAAGTTTCCCTGAGGGGGCGCTGCAAAGGGCTCTAGTTCGGACCAACACTTAGACAAGCACTGGCCCGGGGGGGGGGGGCTGTAATAAAGATGACCCTCGGGTTAATTACTCCCAAGGGAAATATAGGTGGTGGTGAGGCAAATGGTAAAACCAATGTTGGGCCTTGTTGGAGGAGTTTTATTCAAAGTGAACTGTCAAGGGGGTCCCATAAATCACCCGACCGCGTAAGGAACGCAAAATTCGGGAACATAACACCGGTATGACGGAAACTAGGGCGGCAAGAGTGGAACAGAACACCAGGCATAAGGCCGAGCCTTCCACCCTTTACCAAATATATAGATGCATTAATAATATAAGAGATATTGTGATATCCCAACCAAAATCCTGTCCACCATGGAGCAATCTTCAACTTCACCTGCAACTAGCAACGCTATAAGTGGGCTGAGCAAAGCGGTAACATAGCCAAGCAACGGTTTGCTAGGAAGGGTGTCAAAGGTTAGAGGTTCATGGAAATTTGGGATGGCTTGATAAACAGGTGATAGGTAGCGCAGCATAGCGATAGAACGAAGCAACTAGCATAGCAAGGATAGTAGTGAGATCCAGGGTAGCGGTCATCTTGCCTGAAATCCCGCTAGGAAGAAGAACGAGTCCATGAAGAAGACGAACAGAAGCAGTCGAACGAACCCTCACAATCGCAACATTACCGGAACTAAGAAGCAACACCAGAAAGAAACAAACAACATGGTAAATGCACAAGCATAAACATGACATGATGCACAAACAAGTATGATGCATGTCCGGTTTAATGAGGCATGGCATGGCAAAGTGCAACAAACAATACTACAAGTTAAGTGGAGCTCAATATGCAACGAGTTGCATATTGACAAAACACCACATGCAATTATTTAGTGTGATCTCATTTAAGCTACCAAACAATATTAAATGTTGTTAAACATGGCAAAAGGTGAGGCATATGAAAACTACCTAACTAGGCAAGTTTAAATGAGGCCGGAAACAACAAACAACAATTCCGGAAAATCCTCATATGCATATTTTGAGTTTGATACTGTTCTGCCCTAAACCATATTTTTAATGTTGTTAAACAGGAAAATAAAGTGGATCATGTTAATCTAGGCATTTACCAACCCATTTACATATAAAGTTTATATAAAACCGAGCTACGGTTATTTAGTTATTAAATAAAACATTTTAGCATGGCATTTAAGCAAAATTAATCAAACAGCAATTTAAACATTTTAAACATGGATGAAAGTGGCATATTATTAATCTACACAAAATTCTAAGCATTTTACATATATAAATTATTTACATATGATGCACGGTTAATGAGTTATTATATGCATGAACATGGAGGGGTTTTCTGTAAATCAGTAAATCCTGGATAATTGCTAAAATCGCAGAACGGGAAAAAACATGCATGGGCCGAATCTGCCTAGCCCAATAGTGGAAAGGCCAGGGGGGCTGGGGGGACTGCTCACCATGGGCCAAGCCCAGGTCGGTGAGGGGGCCAAGGCAGGCCGGATCTGGCGCGACTGGGCCTGGCGCTGGCTGCGGAGCTGGGCGCGATGCGGCTGGGCCTTGCTGGCTGCTGACCTAGGCGCGGTCAACAGGCATCGGGCGACCACACCCTCCCTGAAATAGGAACTGCTCGATGCAGGGGAAGCAGAGCTCGGCGCAGCGGAGCTTGCTGCTGGTTCGGGCGACGGAGACAGCTTGGGCCTTGGCGCCTGGGACTTGGACGAGGAGCCCGGCGAAGCGGACGAGGCGTAGGGCGATGGTGGACCTGGCGCTGGCGTCTCCCGGCGACGAGTGGAAGAACGAGTGGGACGGATCCGGCGATGGGTGGCTGATGGTGACGCGAGCGCCGGGAACGGGCAGATCAGGGCGAGGGGGTCTCGGATCCGGCGCAAGGGAGCTCCGAGGCGGTGGAAACTGCTGGTCCGGCGGCTCTGCCCGTGGAGGTGGCCGATGGCGGAGCTTGGACAGCGTCGAGGCGAGAAAGAAGCAGAGGGCTCGGGCTGCAGCTGCTGGCTTCTGCGGGCGCGGACGATGACGACTGCGGGCGGCCGGACGCGTCCAGGACCAAGGGAGGAGGAGGCACGAGCAGGGACGAGGCCGGCGGCGTGGCTTTGGTGGCTGGGTTCGCCGGCGGGGTGGAGGAGACGAAGACGGGTCGCGCTCGGCAGCAGAGAGGGCAGAGGCGTGCTAGACTGTGGCCTTGATCCATCCTGGATCGGGCGCCGGCTGGCTGCTGTACGAAGGCATGACGAGGGGTGGATCGGGAAAGAAGCTGGCGATTGGCTCGGTGGGGAATGGGAGGATCCCGAGGTGGATGCGGGAGAGAGGTGGCGGCGGCGGCTAGGAGGATCCCTAGAAATTAGGGATTTGGTCTCGGTTTAGACTAGTATATATAGCGGGTAGGTTGGTTTATATAAGTAGCTAGGTGGACTAGCTTAGGGGCAAAATGGACCCTCCGATTAAAATCGAACGGTCGAGAAACACATAGGTAGGGAGTCCAAATAAGAAAACGGAGATGTTTTTTGGATGTTTGGGGATGATTCGGATCCAACGGTAACGACAGAGCGGGTCGGTTCGGGACAACTTTCGGGCGCACACACGAGGGGGGTCTGTGGTTGTGCAGCGAGGTTAGGTGGTTTGACAAGAGGGAAACGCAAGCACGGTTGGTCTCGAAACGGTCAACGAAAGCAAGGGAGGGACACGGCAACTACGAGCAGAAACGGGTTTTATGAAAACATATGGATGCGATGCACATGATGCTATGATGAAATGCACGACATGAAACAAAAAGCAAAACGAAAGACAAAACCCAACCACGGAGGAAATGACATATCGCATCTCCGGAAAAGGCAAGAGTTGGAGTTACGAATATGGAAAGTTGTATCCGGGGCGTTACAGGTTTTATGGGAGGGAGAGTTTTGTCGGGTGCGGGTCGGGTGCAGTCGAGGCGGCAGCGGGGGGCAGGCGGCATCGCCTCAGCAGGGGCGGCCAACGCGAGGCGAGGCGGCAGCGCGGCGCAGACCGAGGCGGAAGCGGGCGGCGCAGGCCGAGGCGGCAGCGCGGCGCAGGCCGAGGCGGAAGCGGGGGCGGCCGAAGCAAGGCGGAAGCGGCCGTCGCAGGCCGAGGCGGAAGCGGGGGCAGGCCGTAGCGCTGCAATCGGTAGCGGGGCCCGTAACCGCGCCATGCATGCATGCATGCTCCTGTCCGCGCGTAATTACCAGACGCGTGCCTGCGGGGGCGGGCGCGCTGGCGGGACGACCCGGCCGAAAAAAAGCATACACGTATACGTATACATTACGAGCGGGACGGCAGGCGGGCGACCTCTTTTTTGATTTTTGCCCATCATGCCCTCAGTTATGAAGGGGTATGGGACAATCTTAGCCGTCCTTGTGTTGAAGGGGGTCTACCAAAGCGAAAGTGATAATGTATAAGCAGAGATCCCGTGTGGATTGGTTAAGCGCTGGGGACCAGAATACAAAATACTTTTAGGATCATGCTTCCCACCGCAAACGTAAAAATAATGTCAAGGCTCTTCGGAGGGAAAATGGCACTACGTGTATTGTTGACGTAGAAATGAGGGAAATGGCTGCAGGTTTCTATGAGGCGCTTTTCACTTCTGATGGTTCCTCCGGTGCCAATGCATTACTGCAAAACATTGAAGTCTCGGTTACTCCGGAGATGAATGCAGCCCTCACCTCCCCTAACTGACAAAGAGATTCACGCAACACTGTTCCAGATGGGGCCTACGAAGGCACCTAGTCCAGACGGCCTGCCGGCATTATTCTACGAGCGACACTGGTCGCAGGGAGGAGCGGATGTATGTAGGGCAGTGAGGGATTTCCTCAGCGGGGTGCCGGCCCCAGAAGCTTTCAATGAAACGGTCATCGTCATGATACCTAAGACTAACTCACCGGAGTTGTTGTCTCAATTCAGACCGATTAGTTTGTGTAACGTGCTTTACAAGATTGCTACAAAAGTACTCGCAAATAGACTGAAAGGTATCCTCCTCATTCTTATTTATCAGGAGCAGAGCGCCTTTGTACCTGGACGTTTTATTACAGATAATGTTCTAGTCGCTTATGAGTGTGTCCATGCTATCCGGTCGAGGAAGAGGAAGAAACCGTTGTGTGCGGTGAAGTTGGATATGATGAAGGCGTACGATCGAGTTGAATGGGTGTTTCTGCAGCAGATTTTGGAGCAATTTGGCTTTGCTCCACAGTGGATCTTGATGATCATGAGGTGTGTTACTACAGCAAAATTTTCTGTCAAGTTGAATGGTGCTTGCTCTAGGTGTTTTCTCCCTTCGAGGGGCCTCCGGCAGGGCGACCCTCTCTCGCCATACCTTTTTTTGTTCTGTGTCGAAGGTTTTTCTGCTCTGCTTAAAAGAGCACAAAGGGATGCTGAAATAAAAGGGGTGACATTTGGGGGCACTGGTCCCCATGTGACACATCTTCTCTTCGCGGATGATAGCATTGTTTTTCTAGAGGGGACGAAGGAGAATATGGAGACACTCAAGGAAATTTTAGTTAAATATGAAGCAGCTTCCCGGCAGAAGGTCAATTTGCAGAAATCTTCTATTTTCTTTGGGAGGGGGTGCCAGGAGGAAACAAAAGTGGAGCTAAAAACGGCTCTAGGTGTGGATTCAGAGGCCTTGAGTGAAAGGTACCTAGGACTGCCAACACTGCACTACTAGGAAGATGCTTATAGATAGAAGTTTACCAGTAGCGCGTTTTTGTGACCCCACGCTACTAGTACTTACCAGTAGCGCTGTGTAGAAAACACGCTACTACTAACATATAACAACAACGTTTGTTTGCTTGGGCCGCGCTACTGTTACATGGGCCGCAGGCCAGAAACAGTAGCCCACTTAGCTGTAGCGTTTGTTCTGAAAGGGCGCTACAGCTGGTGGGCTTAGCAGTAGCGTGGTGCTCCAACCAGCGCTACTACTATAGCTAAAGAAAACCGGCCCGATCAAGCGCCCCCGCACCCCCTCACTCTCACAATCGATCCCCTCCGCCCGACGATGCCGCCGCGGTTAGGGTTCGTCCCCGGCCACCTCACCCCCGTCGATGGTGCCGTGCGCCGCCACCACGCGCGGTCTCCTCTCGCCTGCTCCGACGCTCCAGCCCCGTAAGTCCCCCTCTCGATCTCCTCCTCCATGCGCGCGCCACACTAGCTGCCCCTACTATCGATTTGTCGCGGCGGCTCGCCATGTTTTGGGATTTAGGGATTGCACGGTGGCTCCGCGCTTCGATACATGGCTCCAATCGATTTGCCGCGGCGGCTCGCCACTCCCCTGTTGGGGAACGTAGTAATTTCAAAAAATTTCCTACGCACACGCAAGATCATGGTGATGCGTAGCAACGAGAGGGGAGAGTGTGTCCACGTACCCTCGTAGACCAAAAGCGGTAGCGTTATGACAACGCGGTTGATGTAGTCGTACGTCTTCACGATCCGACCGATCCAAGCACCAAACGTACGACACCTCCGAGTTCAGCACACGTTCAGCTCGATGACGATCCCCGGACTCCGATCCAGCAGGGTGTCGGGGATGAGTTCCGTCAGCATGATGGCGTGGTGACGATGATGATGTTCTACCGACGCAGGGCTTCGCCTAAGCACCGCAACGATATGATCGAGGTGGAATATGGTAGAGGGGGGCACCGCACACGGCTAAGGAACGATCACGAAGATCAACTTGTGTGTCTTGGGGTGCCCCCCCGCCCCTATATATAAAGGAGCAAGGGGGGAGGTCGGCCGGCCCTAGGGGCGCGCTAAGGAGGGGGCAATCCTCCTCCTAGTGGGAGTAGGATTCCCCTTTCCTAGTCCCACTAGGAAGGAGGAAGGGGGAAGGAAAGAGAGGGAGAGGGAGAGGGAAAGAGGGGCCGCGCCCCCCTCCCTAGTCCAATTCGGACTCCCCATGGGGGGGGGGCGCCACCTTCTGGGCTGCTGCCCTCTCTCTCCCCTCAGGCCCACTAAGGCCCAATACTTCCCTGGGGGGGGGGGGGTTCCGGCAACCCCTCCGACACTCCGGTTTTCTCCGAAATTACCCGGAACAATTCCGGTGTCCGAATATAGTCGTCCAATATATCAATGTTTATGTATCGACCATTTCGAGACTCATCATGTCCGTGATCACATCCGGGACTCTGAACAACCTTCGGTACATCAAAAATTATAAACTCATAATAAAACTGTCATCGTAACATTAAGCGTGCGGACCCTACAGGTTCGAGAACTATGCAGACATGACCTAGAACTGTTTCCGGTCAATAACCAATAGCGGAACCTGGATGCTCATATTGGCTCCTACATATTCTACGAAGATCTTTATCGGTCAAACCGCATAACAACATACGTTGTTCCCTTTGTCATCGGTATGTTACTTGCCCGAGATTTGATCGTCGGTATCCAATACCTAGTTCAATCTCGTTACCGGCAAGTCTCTTTACTCGTTACGTAATGCATCATTCCGTAACCAACTCATTGGCCACATTGCTTGCAAGGCTTATAGTGATGTGCATTACCGAGAGGGCCCAGAGATACCTCTCCGATAATCGGAGTGACAAAACCTAATCTCGAAATACGCCAACTCAACATCTACCTTTGGAGACACCTGTAGAGCTCCTTTATAATCACCCAGTTACGTTGTGACGTTTGGTAGCACATAAAGTGTTCCTCCGGTAAACGGGAGTTGCATAATCTCATAGTTGTAGGAACTTTGTATAAGTCATGAAGAAAGCAATAGCAACATACTAAACGATCAAGTGCTAGGCTAACGGAATGGGTCAAGTCAATCACATCATTCTCCTAATGATGTGATCTCTTTAATCAAATGACAACACATGTCTATGGTTAGGAAACATAACCATCTTTGATTAATGAGCTAGTCAAGTAGAGGCATACTAGTGACATTAAGTTTGTCTATGTATTCACACATGTATCATGTTTCCGGTTAATACAATTCTAGCATGAATAATAAACATTTATCATGATATGAGGAAATAAATAATAACTTTATTATTGCCTCTAGGGCATATTTCCTTCAGTCTCCCACTTGCACTAGAGTCAATAATCTAGATTACACAGTAATGATTCTAACACCCATGGAGTCTTGGTGCTGATCATGTTTTGCTCGTGGAAGAGGCTTAGTCAATGGGTCTGCAACATTCAGATCCGTATGTATCTTGCAAATCTCTATGTCTCCCACCTGGACTTGGTCCCGGATGGAATTGAAGCGTCTCTTGATGTGCTTGGTCCTCTTGTGAAATCTGGATTCCTTTGCCAAGGCAATTGCACCAGTATTGTCACAGAAGATCTTCATCGGTCCCGATGCACTAGGTAGACACCTAGATCGGAAATGAACTCCTTCATCCAGACTCCTTCATTTGCTGCTTCCGAAGCAGCTATGTACTCCGCTTCGCATGTAGATCCCGCCACGACGCTTTGTTTAGAACTGCACCAACTTACAGCTCCACCGTTTAATAAAAACACGTATCCGGTTTGCGATTTAGAATCGTCCGGATCAGTGTCAAAGCTTGCATCGACGTAACCATTTACGACTAGCTCTTTGTCACCTCCATAAACGAGAAACATATCCTTAGTCCTTTTCAGGTATTTCAGGATGTTCTTGACCGCTGTCCAGTGATCCACTCCTGGATTACTTTGGTACCTCCCTGCTAAACTTATTGCTAAGCATACATCAGGTCTGGTACACAGCATTGCATACATGATAGAGCCTATGGCTGAAGCATAGGGAACATCTTTCATTTTCTCTCTATCTTCTGCTGTGGTCGGGCATTGAGTCTGACTCAACTTCACACCTTGCAATACAGGCAAGAACCCTTTCTTTGCCTGATCCATTTTGAACTTTTTCAAAACTTTATCAAGGTATGTGCTTTGTGAAAGTCCAATTAAGCGTCTTGATCTATCTCTATAGATCTTGATGCCCAATATGTAAGCAGCTTCACCGAGGTCTTCATTGAAAAACTTTTATTCAAGTATCCCTTTATGCTATCCAGAAATTCTATATCATTTCCAATTAACAATATGTCATCTACATATAATATCAGAAATGCTACAGAGCTCCCACTCACTTTCTTGTAAATACAGGCTTCTCCAAAAGTCTGTATAAAACCATATGCTTTGATCACACTATCAAAGCATTTATTCCAACTCCGAGATGCTTGCACCAGTCCATAAATGGATCGCTGGAGCTTGCACACTTTGTTAGCACCTTTTGGATCGACAAAACCTTCCGGTTGCATCATATACAACTCTTCTTCCAGAAAACCATTCAGGAATGCAGTTTTTACATCCATTTGCCAAATTTCATAATCATAAAATGCGGCAATTGCTAACATGATTCGGATAGACTTAAGCATCGCTACGGGTGAGAAAGTCTCATCGTAGTCAACCCCTTGAACTTGTCGAAAACCTTTTGCAACAAGTCGAGCTTTGTAGACTGTTATATTACCATCAGCGTCAGTCTTCTTCTTGAAGATCCATTTATTCTCAATGGCCTGCCGATCATCGGCCAAGTCAACCAAAGTCCATACTTTGTTCTCATACATGGATCCTATCTCAGATTTCATGGCTTCAAGCCATTTTGCGGAATCTGGGCTCATCATCGCTTCCTCATAGTTCGTAGGTTCGTCATGGTCAAGCAACATGACTTCCAGAATAGGATTACCGTACCACTCTGTTGCGGATCTTACTCTGGTAGACCTGCGAGGTTCAGTAGAAACTTGATCTGAAGTTTCATGATCAATATCATTAGCTTCCTCACTAATTGGTGCAGTTGTCACAGGAACCGGTTCTTGTGATGAACTACTTTCCAATAAGGGAGCAGGTACAGTTACCTCATCAAGTTCTACTTTCCTCCCACTCACTTCTTTCGAGAGAAACTCCTTCTCTAGAAAGGATCCGAATTTAGCAACGAAAATCTTGCCCTCAGATCTGTGATAGAAGGTGTAACCAATAGTCTCTTTTGGGTATCCTATGAAGACACATTTCTCTGATTTGGGTTCGACCTTATCTGGTTGAAGTTTCTTCACATAAGCATCGCAGCCCCAAACTTTAAGAAACGACAACTTTGGTTTCTTGCCAAACCACAGTTCATAAGGCGTCGTCTCAACGGATTTTGATGGTGCCCTATTTAACGTGAATGCGGCCGTCTCTAAAGCATAACCCCAAAACGATAGCGGTAAATCAGTAAGAGACATCACAGATCGCACCATATCCAATAAAGTACGATTACGACATTCGGACACACCATTTCGTTGTGGTGTTCCGGGTGGCGTGAGTTGCGAAACTATTCCGCATTTTTTCAAATGTAAACCAAACTCGTAACTCAAATATTCTCCTCCTCGATCAGATCGTAGAAATTTTATTTTCTTGTTACGATGATTTTCCACTTCACTCTAAAATTCTTTGAACTTTTCAAATGTTTCAGACTTGTCTTTCATCAAGTAGATATACCCATATCTGCTCAAATCATCTGTGAAGGTGAGAAAATAACGATACCCGCCGCGAGCCTCAATATTCATTGGACCACATACATCAGTATGTATGATTTCCAACAAACCAGTTGCTCGCTCCATAGTTCCGAAGAACGGCGTTTTGGTCATCTTGCCCATGAGGCACGGTTCGCAAGTAGCAAGTGATTCATAATCAAGTGATTCCAAAAGTCCATCAGTATGGAGTTTCTTCATGCGCTTTACACCGATATGACCTAAACAGTGCCACAAATAAGTTGCACTATCATTATCAACTCTGCATCTTTTGGCTTCAACATTATGAATATGTGTATCACTACTATTGAGATTTAATAAAAATAGACCACTCTGTAAGTGTGCATGACCATAAAAGATATTACTCATATAAATAGAACAACCATTATTCTCTGATTTAAATGAATAACCATCTCGCATCAAACAAGATCCAGATATAATGTTCATGCTCAACGCTGACACTAAATAACAATTATTCAGGGCTAAAACTAATCCCGATGGTAGATGTAGAGTTAGCGTGCCGACCGCGATCACATCGACTTTGGAACCATTTCCCACGCGCATCATCACCTCGTCCTTAGCCAATCTTCGCCTAATCCGTAGTCCCTGTTTCGAGTTGCAAATATTAGCAACAGAACCAGTATCAAATACCCAGGTACTACTGCGAGCATTAGTAAGGTACACATCAATAACATGTATATCACATATACCTTTGTTCACTTTGCCATCCTTCTTATCCGCCAAATACTTGGGGCAGTTCCGCTTCCAGTGTCCAGTCTGCTTGCAGTAGAAGCACTCAGTCTCAGGCTTAGGTCCAGACTTGGGTTTCTTCTCTTGAGCAGCAACTTGTTTGCTGTTCTTCTTGAAGTTCCCCTTCTTCTTCCCTTTGCCCTTTTTCTTGAAACTGGTGGTCTTATTGACCATCAACACTTGATGCTCCTTCTTGATTTCTACCTCCGCAGCCTTTAGCATTGCGAAGAGCTCGGGAATAGTCTTGTCCATCCCTTGCATATTATAGTTCATCACGAAGCTCTTGTAGCTTGGTGGCAGTGATTGAAGAATTCTGTCAATGACACTATCATCAGGAAGATTAACTCCCAGTTGAATCAAGTGATTATTATACCCAGACATTTTGAGTATGTGTTCACTGACAGAACTATTCTCCTCCATCTTACAGCTATAGAACTTATTGGAGACTTCATATCTCTCAATCCGGGCATTTGCTTGAAATATTAACTTCAACTCCTGGAACATCTCATATGCTCCATGACGTTCAAAACGTCGTTGAAGACCCGGTTCTAAGCCGTAAAGCATGGCACACTGAACTATCGAGTAGTCATCAGCTTTGCTCTGCCAGACGTTCTTAACGTCGTCAGTTGCATCTGCAGCAGGCCTGGCACCCAGCGGTGCTTCCAGGACTGGGTATTGCACCTAGCGATGCCTCCATGACGTAATTCTTCTGTGCAGCAATGAGGATAATCCTCAGGTTATGGACCCAGTCCGTGTAATTGCTACCATCATCTTTCAACTTAGCTTTCTCAAGGAACGCATTAAAATTCAACGGAACAACATCACGAGCCATCTATCTACAACAAACACAGACAAGCAAAATACTATCAGGTACTAAGTTCATGATAAATTTAAGTTCAATTAATCATATTACTTAAGAACTCCCACTTAGACAGACATCTCTCTAGTCATCTAAGTGATCACGTGATCCAAATCAACTAAACCATGTCCGATCATCACGTGAGATGGAGTAGTTTCAATGGTGAACATCACTATGTTGATCATATCTACTATATGATTCACGTTCGACCTTTCGGTCTCCATGTTCCGAGGCCATATCTGTATATGCTAGGCTCGTCAAGTTTAACCTGAGTATTCCGCGTGTGCAACTGTTTTGCACCCGTTGTATTTGAACGTAGAGCCTATCACACCCGATCATCACGTGGTGTCTCAGCACGAAGAACTTTCGCAATGGTGCATACTCAGGGAGAACACTTCTTGATAATTTAGTGAGAGATCATCTTAAAATGCTACCGTCAATCAAAGCAAGATAAGATGCATAAAGGATAAACATCACATGCAATCAATATAAGTGATATGATATGGCCATCATCATCTTGTGCTTGTGATCTCCATCTCCGAAGCACCGTCGTGATCACCATCGTCACCGGCGCGACACCTTGATCTCCATCGTAGCATCGTTGTCGTTACGCCATCTATTGCTTCTACGACTATCGCTACCGCTTAGTGATAAAGTAAAGCAATTACAGGGCGTTTGCATTTCATACAATAAAGCGACAACCATATGGCTCCTGCCAGTTGCCGATAACTTCGGTTACAAAACATGATCATCTCATACAATAAAATATAGCATCACGTCTTGACCATATCACATCACAACATGCCCTGCAAAAACAAGTTAGACGTCCTCTACTTTGTTGCTGCAAATTTTACGTGGCTGCTACGGCCTGAGCAAGAACCGTTCTTACCTACGCATCAAAAACACAACGATAGTTCGTCAAGTTAGTGCTGTTTTAACCTTCGCAAGGACCGGGCGTAGCCACACTCGGTTCAACTAAAGTTGGAGAAACAGACACCCGCTAGTCACCTGTGTGCAAAGCACGGCGGTAAAACCAGTCTTGCGTAAGCGTACGCGTAATGTCGGTCCGGGCCGCTTCATCCAACAATACCGCCAAACCAAAGTATGACATGCTGGTAAGCAGTATGACTTGTATTGCCCACAACTCACTTGTGTTCTACTCGTGCATATAACATCAATGCATAAAACCTAGGCTCGGATGCCACTGTTGGGGAATGTAGTAATTTCAAAAAATTTCCTACGCGCACGCAAGATCATGGTGATGCATAGCAACGAGAGGGGAGAGTGTGTCCATGTACCCTCGTAGACCGAAAGCGGAAGCGTTAGGACAACAGGGTTGATGTAGTCGTACGTCTTCACGATCTGACCGATCCAAGCACCGAACGTACGGCACCTCCGAGTTCAGCACACGTTCAGCTCGATGACGATCCCCGGACTCCGATCCAGCAGGGTGTCGGGGATGAGTTCCGTCAGCACGACGGCGTGGTGACGATGATGATGTTCTACCGACGCAGGGCTTCGCCTAAGCACCGCAATGATATGATCGAGGTGGAATATGGTGGAGGGGCGCACCGCACACGGCTAAGGAACGATCACAAAGATCAACTTGTGTGTCTTGGGGTGCCCCCCACCCCCGTATATAAAGGAGCAAGGGGGGAGGCCGGCCGGCCCTAGGGGGCGCGCCAAGGAGGGGGGAATCCTCCTCCTAGTGGGAGTAGGATTCCCCTTTCCTAGTCCCACTAGGAAGGAGGAAGGGGGAAGGAAAGAGAGGGAGAGGGAGAGAGAAAGAGGGGCCGTGCCCCCCTCCCTACTCCAATTCGGACTCCCCATGGGGGGGGGCGCCACCTCCTGGGCTGCTGCCCTCTCTCTCCCCTCAGGCCCACTAAGGTCCAATACTCCCTGGGGGGTTCCGGTAACCCCTCCGGCACTCCGGTTTTCTCCGAAATTACCCGGAACAATTCCGGTGTCCGAATATAGTCGTCCAATATATCAATCTTTATGTCTCGACCATTTCGAGACTCCTCGTCATGTCCGTGATCACATCCGGGACTCCGAACAACCTTCGGTACATCAAAACTTATAAACTCATAATAAAACTCTCATCATAACGTTAAGCGTGCGGACCCTACGGGTTCGAGAACTATGTAGACATGACCTAGAACTATTTCCGGTCAATAACCAATAGCGGAACCTGGATGCTCGTATTGGCTCCTACATATTCTACAAAGATCTTTATCGGTCAAACAGCATAACAACATACGTTGTTCCCTTTGTCATCGGTATGTTACTTGCCCGAGATTTGATCGTCGGTATCCAATACCTAGTTCAATCTCATTACCGGCAAGTCTCTTTACTCGTTACATAATGCATCATTCCATAACCAACTCATTGGCCATATTGCTTGCAAGGCTTATAGTGATGTGCATTACCGAGAGGGCCCAGAGATACCTCTTCGACAATCGGAGTGACAAAACCTAATCTCGAAATACGCCAACTCAACATCTACCTTTGGAGACACTTGTAGAGCTCCTTTATAATCACCCAGTTACGTTGTGACGTTTGGTAGAACACAAAGTGTTCCTCCGGTAAACATGAGTTGCATAATCTCATAGTTGTAGGAACTTTGTATAAGTCATGAAGAAAGCAATAGCAACATACTAAACGATCAAGTGCTAGGCTAACGGAATGGGTCAAGTCAA
Source organism: Triticum aestivum (assembly GCF_018294505.1). Lineage (NCBI taxonomy): Eukaryota > Viridiplantae > Streptophyta > Magnoliopsida > Poales > Poaceae > Triticum > Triticum aestivum. Next base: position 624,068,546 of record NC_057804.1, read on the forward strand.
TCACATGATTCTCCTAATGATGTGATCTCTTTAATCAAATGACAACACATGTCTATGGTTAGGAAACATAACCATCTTTGATTAATGAGCTAGTCAAGTAGAGGCATACTAGTGACATTAAGTTTGTCTATGTATTCACACATGTATCATGTTTCCGGTTAATACAATTCTAGCATGAATAATAAACATTTATCATGATATGGGGAAATAAATAATAACTTTATTATTGCCTCTAGG